>NW_026889790.1:1070000-2270000 GCF_033153115.1 Saccostrea echinata | reverse complement strand
ATGGTTGAATAGGTCGCCTTAACAGTGATATAGGAGTACATGTACTAATAACGCACCTGATCATAATGGGGAAAATCAAATATCTAGAACTTTGTTCAAACTTAATATTGATCAAAGCGCTAATAGCTTTATCTAATTCAGCTAATTTTACACTTCATAATGACCAGGAGCCCACATCACATAAGACTTTTTTTATTCTCAGATAACGAATGTACAGAAATCGGTTCGGAAACAGAAGAGTCATCGAACACGTCCTCAATGCAGCCCAGATCTGGTAATTCATTTATGCGTGTAAAAATTCATCAATGTGATTTTATACATAACATACGTAAGCAATTTTTTTCCCATCCTGTTACTTCATAATTTCTTGTATTTTATATATAGTACTATTGAGGTATGAAACAGCTGACGAACTGGAATCTCCAGACACACCTTATGTTAAGTCGTGCCTCAGAGTAAGTACTCTACAATAGCCATATTTACATGTCACAAGATAGGATACATTTTTAAACCTGAATCTGACTTCTCCTTGTAGATTTTTAGTGACTCTGTAGGTTATGGGTTTGTCATACGGGGCATAGGGCCTACTTATGTACAGACTGTCGATCCCGAGGGACCAGCCGCGGACGCCGGGCTCAAGGTAACACATGTACTTGATCAATAAAAAGACCAAAAAATAAAGAGCATGTAAATAATCGTTTTTTTTTTTTTTAGAAATGTCTTTCATCAATATGCTTTTGCTCTAACAAAAAATTGCTTCACCATCAGTGGCGGATCCAGGAATTTCATTACGGGGGGGGGGGGGCGCAGTAGAAGGCAGAGGGGCTGATGAGGGTCCGGGGACGAAGCCCCCAGAAACTGACGAATTCTAACAAATAAGAGGTGTTTTTTCCCTTGATTTTAGGATAATACAAACAAAACATAAAAAAAAAAAATTCAAACGGGAGGGGGGGGGGGTGCGCACGCCTGGCGCTGGATCCGCCTTTGACCATACTTAAGAAATTCTTTGTATTTCTTTTTTTTTTAGTGAAGAATCTAGTTTACAAATAAGTAATACAATAAGTAATACAAATAAGAGAATAAGTAAAATTCAGGAATCCTTTTTCGTGGACGATATCAAATCAAGAATAAAACTTCCCATAAATGAAAATACATGTAGTATTAAAAAATTGCAACCAATTTCTATTTATCAGAATGTTAAATTCTACTTTAAGGTCCGACAATACATCTACTCTGTTAATGGTGTGAATGTTCTACGAGAAGACCACCATTCTGTGGCCAAGAGAATCATTGAGTGTGGGAGGGACTACATCAACATGTGTGTCATGTCCCACAAACGTGACATCAACGATAAATGATCTGGTCTTGGCAATGGAGACAGAAAACTGATGCATTTCTGTTTGAAGGATTCAAGCAGGTAGCACTACATGTATATTCCACAAAAATGGTGGCAATCAAAGAAAGATGCGACAGATTCTTTACCAAGGATGGATCAGATGCACTACTTCATTATCTATACCATGAACAATGACAGAGGACTTGAAGACTACTTCATGTAGTTTATATTAATGGAGCCCCAAAGCTCACTTAACTGAAACAGAACCCTGAATATGATGAAATACGAGTGACACTACATAATTAATAGTTAATGAAAGACCAAATATGATCAAGCAATTGGCAAATGCATGATCAAAAGAGGACACTTTTTGTACACATACATCAAAGTTCTTTTCAAATATTGTTGTGAAAAATAAAGTACATGCATGAAATGTATCGTAAAAATCTTAAAAAATCTCCTCCAGAACCACTGGGCCAGAAAAGCTGAAACTTATATGGAGGCTTCCTGGGGTAGTGTAGATTCTAAATTGTTCAAATCATGAACCCCTGGGGGTAGAGTGGGGCCATGATGGAGAATCAAAGTTTTACATTGAAATTTAATGAAAAAAATCTTTAAAAATCTTCTCCAGAACCACTGGGCCAGAAAAGCTGGAGTGGTGTAGATTCTAAATTGTTCAAATCATGACCCCTAGGTATGAGTGGGGCCACAATAAGTATTACAAGGGGAAAATCTGGTAAAGAACAGCAGGGTCAAAGTTACTCAGCTGAGCGCTGTGGTCCATGGACCTCTTGTTTTTGTGTTTGCTTGTTTAAAAAATTTCTGAGAGGGATTTTTTTTAAATTGCCCTCCCCCCCCCCAACAAGTGGTTTGATGAACAAGTATTCTAAACATTCAGTTTCTACAAACATCACCCAACCACGTGAACTGAAAATGAATACAGATTGATGTCCAATGTCTTTTTGTGCACTGGCCTTTACATGCTGAACTTGTAACACAATGAACTGGTGAGTTTTGGGATTTATTCAGATTTAACATATTATTAATTGATATAAAGTTTTAGTCCACCCTTAAACAATCAGAAGTATTTTTGTAGTGGTTCTCCCAGCGTATTTTCCATCTGACTGACATTTAAGTCCACCATTTGATGATCAGAAGTATTTCTGTAGTGGTTCTCCCAGTGTTTTCTCCATCTGACTGATGACGGACTGACACATCTTCTCCACTTCTTCCTCTTCATCTGAAAATAAAACAAATTTGTAAATGGAAACTGGACAGTAATTAATTAATTCATTCCAATAAATAAACAGACAATTTAAAAGTAAAAAAAATAAATTTTAATTGAAAATACATCCAACTACAGTTGAACTTTGGTATCTCGAACACGGATATCTCAAATACCATGGATATGTTGAAGTGATTGGGAAGTCTTAACCACATATTTCTTCAGTATTTTATCCTTGATATCTTGAACCCTCGGATATCTCAAAGTTTTTCTCGGTCCCATCGAGTTCAAGATAACAACGTTTGACTGTAAAACTCTGCTAGCAGGATGTTTTAATTCATGAGGTCTAATTTTCACGGAATGCCTAAAGTTTAAAACACTGTGGAACATAAAGATGTAAAAAAGGTCTCGATAGGAAAAATGTAGATAAAATATCAATATTCTTGAATGTTGTATAGTCCTGAGTAAGGTTCACCCATAAAATAAAAATAATTGACCCCCCCCCTTCCCCAAAATATGATACCCAGTAAGCTTTGTGCCAAGTATGAACGACAACAATCTCTGCTACATAAATTGTAACCTGGACAAGAATTTTACACTTGATCAATTTGACCTTGACTTTGTCTAAATCAGCTTTTCTGTGGGTCAAGATACACCCTTTGATCGTGACCTTTGTGTCATGTGTGAGCTTCTAATGCCTCTTTAGACATAAGTGGAATAGAGAGACTTACAGATGGATAAATTAACTTAAATGTGGAATTTCTATTTAACTCCCTTTCCAAACTTTGTTGGTTGGGGTTATAAAACCTGTAAATTTTGAGATTGTTTAATTACTTACCCTCCATGAGTTCTGCTAGGAATGGGATGGTTTCTGGTAGGAGAGGCATGTAATCCTCAGACAGTTTCTTGTGGAACTCATCCACCGCAATCAGCGCTGCATATCTAACCTGTAAACAGAAATAATTTGTTGGGATGCTCTATGAAGTACATAAACTAAATTCTAAAATAATTAGAAAAATCTACTCTATAAGAGGTCAATCCTGCTGTTCAAAAACTTTGCAACTTGAAATACAGCATCCAAATTTCTACTTTTGCAATTTTTTCCTATATCGTTAAATGTGTTATACATGTACTTGATAATTGTGACAAAAATATTTTAAAATTCATTTTTTTCCCTGCAAATTGACCCAACTGAAGAATTTTATAAACAATAGACAGCTGTGAGTTCACATCCTAGGGTTTATGTACCAGTAATTAAAAAAAATAGTCCGAAGAAATAAGACATTTTATTTGTGTGAGTTACCTCGGATGAGGAGTGCCGAGTCTTGAGCAGTATTTGATAGTTAAGAGTTTTCCAGAGTGAATCATCCTGGGTTGCTGCACCAAATTGTACAAGACACGGAACAAGATGCTCACTCACTCTCTCTTTGGATAAAGGTTCATTGTCAACATTTTCCAGCTAAAAGATAAGTATCTTACTGATAGACAAAGAAGACTAAAACTTAATCTAGAATTTAATGAAAAATAACGTTGACATGTGTTTGTATAGTGAAGTTTTGTTTAAATCATGGTAATCATTTAAGGATAAATAGGAAATTTTAAAATTGTATAAATATTTACTCAAAAGTGAAAAATTGTCATGAAATGCACATAATTATATTGTAAACATACATGATTTTTAACTTCTGCAAAATTTTGATAATTATTTTTGCTAACCTGGTCAACTAGAGGTTGAAGTAAAGTATCAAATCTCTCTTTGGTGACAAAGCCCTCGGTGTCATACAGGAAACACTTGTACAGGCAGTCACAGATATAAACCAGTAACTTATGGGCCTTGTATTTACCCAGCTTACTCGAATCAAAGAAGTCCTCACCTGTAAAGGGCAGAGAACTCTACAGTTATGAAAGGGAGAGAACTCTACAGAGGTAAATGGGATACAACTCTAAAGAGAAACAACCATTGTTCTTGTCATAAACACAAAAATCTGAGAAAGTGACATTTAATAAAATAAGAGTACTAATTGTTATTAAATTTTTTGAAATACTGACCTGTCATTTCTTTGTTGTTGTCTTTTAAAATTTGTGCCGCATGAACAATAATGTGACCAGCAAATATAGTAAAAAGACTCTGCATCTTCCCAGCCAGCCTGAAATGTTAATATTACAAATATAAAGATCTGTACCCCTTTCCTTCTCTTAAATCATTACAGATGTAAATGTATGAAGTCCAATGAACACAGGGCCTAATTATTATTACAAATCTTCTTGGACTTAAATTTTCACAAACCTGTCAGCCATTTTATAGAAGACCAGATTTCTGTGCTTCAATTCTTCCTCTCTTGTGGCCCAATCAAACATCTGAAGTAACAAAATTAAATCAACTTGATTTAGGAACTCAAACAAATTATGCTTATATCTATATCATTTATTTGGTATCATATATCATCATACATAAAACAAATATACATAAATATACATAATCATTTGAAAGATGATATTTGGGAATCCATAAATTTTAAATAGATTTATAAATAAATATTCAGGAAACCATATTTTAGATAGTGACTATTTGATACCAGGATAACCCATTAAAGCTGGAGAGCTTATTTCCAATGGGGTCCTACCCTAAATAAGATGAAAATACAATGTTTCATCATTAAAGCACTATAACAATTTTTGGCACTATAATCTTAGCACTGCGTTGCTTACACGTTAAATTTAATTTAAGTATGACAACATATAGGATCAATAAAATAATAAAATATGTTTTATAAGTTAATGCTGAAACATATCACTTTCATGTTCTAAAATGCCATTTTGTAAGATAAAACTCTTAACTTGTTTCTTAAAAGTAATCTTTCCTTTAGTACATTTAATAGAAGCTGGTAAAAAATTCCAGTCCTTAATGCCATTATAGTAAAAAGTATCAGCTTGACATGCTTTCACATGAGGAATAAAAAAATCTTCATTAGTGGATGCTCTAGTGTTTCGTGAAGACACAGCTGACCTTAAAGTAAAATTTTCGCTTAGATAGGATGGTGCACAACCATGATATATGTTATACACATGGTTTAATCTGAGTTGTCTTACCCGGTCTTCTATATTTAAATAATTTAATGTACTAAGCACTTTGTAGTTTATGGAATGTAAAGGAGTTAAATTCAGAATAAATCTTACCATTTTGTTTTGACATACTTGTAATTTCTTTTTCAAACTCTTTGACAAACCTGCATACCATGCACAACAAGCATAATCTAAATGACATTGTATAAGAGCAGAACATAATAACATTTTACTTCTTATATCCAAAAAACGCGCTTGTCTGTATAAAAAACGCAACCTGTTGTTGACTTTTTGTACAATGGACTCAACAATAAATTCACCACTCAAAAATTGATCAACAAAAACTCCTAAATATTTAACTTTTTCCATAGAATGTATTGTATGTCCATTACACTCAATGTGAAAATCTTGGACACTTGAAAGCTTCTTTCTTGATCCAAATAAAATACATTCAGTCTTTCCAAGGTGTAGAGATAACTTATTATCTACTAGCCAATTTGAACATTGTTTTAAAACAGTACTAAGTCTTTCTGAAATAAAATCTACATTTTTATGAGAAAATAAGATTGCGCTATCATCAGCATATAAAATAAGTTTGCAGTCAGGATCAATACTGGAAGCCATATCATTGACATAGATTAAAAATAGTAGAGGGCCTAAAATACTGCCTTGCGGTACACCACATTTTACTGTACCTGGGTCAGACATAATATTTTCTAATTGTACAAACTGTTTTCTATTTGATAGGTAAGATTTGAACCAATCAGTATTTCTTATTCCAATAGCATTAAGTTTTTTGCATAAAATTTCATGATCTACAGTATCAAAAGCCTTTTGAAGGTCCAACATGACCATACCTGTAAATAGACCCTTTGATGTATTTCCTTTTATAAAATCATACAAATGTATTAAACAAGTTTCAGTTGAAAAATGTCCTCTAAAACCAGACTGAAAATCATATAAAATTTTATATTGGTCTAAAAATTTAACAAGTTGTATATGAACCGCCTTCTCTAAAATCTTAGAAACAATACTCAAAATACTGACAGGTCTATAATTTCCAACATCAAGTGAGCTACCTTTTTTATACAGAGGTTTGATTCTAGCTATTTTCATATCATTGGGAACAATACCAGAAGAGATAGAAAGATTTATTATATATGTAATAGGTATTTTCAAAAAGTTTGCTCCATCTCTAACAAATCTAGCTGGGATGTCATCCAGACCTGTACTTTTGTTGGGATTGAGTTTTAAAAGTTCTTTATAAATAAAATCCTCATTAACAGTTTTAAGTATAAAATTACAATTTTCGACTTTTTTCTTCTGATAAAATGCTTCATATAAATCAAGTGAAAGCAATTAGATCTCGGCCCACCTTGTAAAACATGGGCCTGAATGTGGCCTCTGACAGTTTCATCACCGTGGTAACAATGGCATCTATCACAGAATCTTCTATATCCTCAACTTCTCCCTGAAATAAAACAGAAATATTTACCACTACACCCTCACACTCAATACAGAGATGCATGTATTCAGTATATTTACATTAGTGCTAATTTTTCTCACAAGATTTCCGTGTAGTAAATAAAAGGTTTTCTTGTCATGATCTACCACCAATAAGCAAGTCTATGATTCTTTTCCTCAGTGACAGATATATGATTTACTTGTTAACAGTGACATATAAAACACCATACAAAAGAAAACTGGTTTACGGTAAACCCAGAACTTTGATGGTATGAGACAAAGTTAGATAGTCATTACTTGATTCTTTAACAGGAGGCAATTGTATTTAAAATTACGTTTTGTAATAATACATGTATATTCAGAAAGGTTAGATAATATGTCTGTACATCAAGACAGTTGAGATAATAATTACCTGGTACTGTGCCTGTACATCCAGACAGGAGTGATAAAAAATACCTGGTACTGTGCCTGTACATCCAGACAGGTGAGATAATAATTACCTGGTAGTGTGCTTGTACATCCAGTCAGGAGAGATAATAATTACCTGGCACTGTGCTTGTACATCAAGACAGATGAGATAATAATTACCTGGTACTGTGCCTGCACATCCAGACAGGTGAGATAATAATTACCTGAGTACTGTGCCTGTACATCCAGACAGGTGAGATAATAATTACCTGGTACTGTGCCCGCACATC
Organism: Saccostrea echinata; assembly: GCF_033153115.1. Taxonomy (NCBI): domain Eukaryota; kingdom Metazoa; phylum Mollusca; class Bivalvia; order Ostreida; family Ostreidae; genus Saccostrea; species Saccostrea echinata. The sequence goes on along the minus strand of NW_026889790.1, from coordinate 2,262,214 downwards.
CAGACAGGAGAGATAACAATTACCTGGTACTGTGCCTGTACATCCAGACAGGTGAGATAATAATTACCTGGTACTGTGCCTGTACATTCAGACAGGTGAGATAATAATTACCTGGTACTGTGCTTGTACATCCAGACAGGTGAGATAATAATTACCTGGTACTGTGCTTGTACATCCAGACAGGTGAGATAATAATTACCTGGTACTGTGCCTGTACATTCAGACAGGTGAGATAATAATTACCTGGTACTGTGCCTGTACATCCAGACAGGTGAGATAATAATTACCTGGTGCTGTGCCTGCACATCCAGATAGGTAAGATAATAATTACCTGGTACTGTGCCTGTACATCCAGACAAGTGAGATAAAAGCCTTGTAGTTGCACTAGGTGACTGTTTAGGTCCTCCTTTTTTATGTTACTGACATGGTCTGTTAGCATAACCATCATTGACTGGATTCCTCTCTGTTGTAAAATAGAATTAGCCATTAATTGTTGTGCTACATACAAGGATTTACATTATAAACAGGTGTATATATCTTTTCATGAATTGACAATTTTCCTTTCAATGTTTGACTTAATAATGATTTCTGCTGCTGACTTACAGGATTGAGAGTTAGAAGTGTGTCATAGCAGTCAGGTAAAATCCCGAGGAGTACCCGGGGAGGCAGAGTGGTTGCCATGGTGGTCCTGAAAAGATTCCAATTGAAGAATTTAAACATTCCTATTTGATAATTCTGAAAAGAAAGATTAAAATCTAAGTTTTTGTGGAAACTACCGGTATTCATTCTGAGATACATGCATTTAGGAAATTAGTCAGGCATCCAATTGGCAGACAAAGGGGAATGAACTACATGTACAATATATAGCATCGAGTCTTTTGTCATGTTGAAGACAACAAGGGTTAGTTAAGCTTCTCTGACTTAAGCATCAACATTTGAAGATTTTCAAAGACCATCAGGGGAGAGGCGATTTAATTAAAAGGAAAGCATTTCCTCTATGGAAAAATACTACATATTGGTGGTTTATTTTCTCTCAATTTTAAAATACATTGGAGGTACAAATAATTATTACATGCACATGTACAGTTGAACTTTGTTATCTCAAACACTGACATCTTGAATACCACGGATATCTCAAAATCAGCTGGAAGTCCCAACTATAATTTCTTTAATGTATTTTAACCTCAGTATCTCAGATACTCAGATATACTTAGTTTTTTTCTTGGTCCCATTGAGTTTGAGATAATGAGGTTTTACTGTACTTGTATTATATACCTGATGGCTTTGAGTTTCTGTTGTATGGTGGCTTTCTGTAACACTTCTGTCTGGTCTCCAGATAGGGAACAGATCTACCAATCAAAAGGCTTCCTTTAACTTTCTCCACTACTTTACAGGTTTATCATGTAAATTTAGTCATCTTTGCAAATTTTGTGTTTTTTTTCAATGAGGGTGTATTCAACAAATATCATTTAAGAATAAAACTGGAAGGCGACCTTTTACAAGTGATTATAAATGACTGGTGACCAAATGATTACCTGTGTAACAATATCTTGTAGATAAGGACTGAGAAACAAACACAAGTTCTCCATCACTCTCAAAACAGCTGTTATAATACTCAAAAGGAAAAGCTCATTCCTGCCCAAAGAGAAAATAAAAGTTGATAAAAACTAAAAAAAAAAAAAAAAAAAAAAAATGAAATTTCATGAATTAATTTTCAATGGTTAGAGGACTGCTTTTACAATCCAGTGAAAAGTAGTTACACAAACAACTTGTTGTCCATTCATATAATAAACAATATTATTTCCCCTAATTTTCGATATGAAATTGGATCACAAACAATTATCTTCTAAATCTTACCCCTCCAGGAGTTGCTTGTCTTTGAGACAGGAGATAATTTTTGGCATGAATGTTGACAGATGAGCGATGACATGAGCCTTTAGAGTACTACAGACCTCCGAGACACACAACAGGGCACTTGCCTGTAGAGACTGGTTCACTGCCTCAGAACAGAAAATCTCAACAGCCATGTTCAGTACCTGTAAAAGATTACCTAGGTATGTCAAAAGAGGCAGGGACATGAAGTGTTGTATCTGCTGATTGTGATCTTAACTGGAATAACATTATCAGAGAATGAGACCTCCACTTCAAGCATGTCATACAGACAAAGAAAAATGCTACCAAAGTTAAGCTAAAAAGTATATTTTTATCCTGTTTTTAGAAATTTTACTTGCATTGAACATTGACCCCCCCTCCCCCCCCCCCCACCACCACCACCCACCAAGGATGGTCCTACACAGTAACCTGAGGCTGTATATAGTTACCTTTATAAATATCTGAGGATGGTCAGCTCCTATCCTTCTACACAGTAACTTGAGGCTGTATAGAGCTGTTTGTTTAGTGGTCATCTCTGTTTTTTCTGCTACACAAACTTTTAAAAGCTTGTCCACAATCCCCAGTAAACTCATCTCCTACAATAAATCACTCTATAACTGAATTTACTTTATTTAACAACCACAATCATGAGCACTCTTTTGTATGACTGGGAAATATTCCTGTGAAATCCCAGAACAAGCTGTACAATCAAAAGGTTATGTCTGACATGTGGTTTCAATAGACCACACCTTCCTTACCTGGGAGTGTTCTTTCTGTAGCAGGAAGTTGTTGAGGAGTTCCATAGACTTCCTCTGGATGTTGGAGATAGAGTGATCCATCAGTTCCTTTATCACCCTCAGTAACATTTTCTCTGGTAGTAAACCAACCACCTATAAAACAAAGATGACAAAGTCTGGCATTCCAAATAATTCTACACCATTGCTATTGTGAATATAATGTGATAACTGTTGCCTGTTTCTTTTGTCACCAGATTTTTTATGATAAATCTTTTAACTGGAATGAGTAACTATGTTCATTCTCACACATAAAACACCAACGAAAGCCCCAGTGACCTAGAAACACTTATCATATGAACTACATATATTTAATGGAACTCCAATAATTCAAAGTCAAAGTCTCCAGGTTTCCAGTAAGAACTAATAAAATCTTAGGAGTCTAAATATAATTTGCTTAATATGAATCATGCATTATTTTTTGTGAAAGAGCCATACAATTCTAAATTGAGAAGACAAACTATTATATTTTGGAGCACATCAACTTATAAACAATCAATAATCACAGAAAACCCAGACAAAGTCATCTTAACTTATATTTTGGTTAAACAATCTCAGCCCCCAAAATGTGATGCTGACACTGAAGGTATTACATAAGCTTCCTCAACTTTGTTGAGTTCAATTAAAAAGTCATGAAATGATTGAATTCTGGCTTTAAAACATTGCAGATGACTTTAACTACTTAAATTTTAAAAAAAGAAGGAAAGTTGCAGCCTGACCTTGTCAAGAAGGTCATACATCTTGTGGGTCAGGGCTCGGTAGAACTTGGCCAGAGTCTGGTCTTCTAACTTCAGCTCCATTAAACTACAGATGTAGGTCAGGATAGTCTGGACCAGGTGATGGAAGCCTGAGGTTATCTGATTCTCTTCACAGGTTGACAACTGAAACACAATGAAAAAAAAGCTCTAATTAGCAGGAAACAGTTGAAAGATTACCTATGATCCTCCACATTAGACGCGGGAAGTCTGCAGTGGTCTGGCTATTGTAGAGGACAAAATCTAAACACTGGTAATCAAAGATAATAGCTTACCTAAATCAATGTACTGTAGACATACATTTACTTTTTCCTGCGTGGGATTAAATTACGCTATGTATACAGTCACAAATTTTCACAAATGCAGTCACAGTGTACTTAAAGTACATCTAAGACCCAAGAAATCTGCATAATTTTCTAACCATGGATGAAATAGAAATAGTGAATCCGCAGAATTATGACCCCATGGAAAAAAAAGCATCCTTACAGTATTTTATAAGAAAGGCAAATAATTCTCAAATATAAGATGCATGAGCTAATTTTAATCATCTCCATGTACATATAATATTTTCTGGAAAATACAGCATCTGAAGCAAAATTTAAAGTATGATTTCCTAAATGCATCATCTTCACAAAATTGGTCTAATGGTTCTTAGAAATGGATCTGCACCAAAAATTTAAAGCAAAAGGGTTATACATATATTGATCAATCATCTAAAGAAATCAGATCCGATTCAGTCTTGCGACTATGGTAAATGTTTGTCAATATGGAGTAGAAAATATGGAAAAGTTTTAATGTGAAACATCATTACATGAGAATGTAATATAGAGATTTTTTGAAACTTGAAAATATGAATGTACTCGTTTGACATGAACAGTAATGACAATGATTACCTGCTGAACAAGAGTAGGGCTGACACACCAAGACAACAGAAGCTTGACTGTCCGGAATTTGAAATGCCTCAGTTGTTTGGCTGTGTGGGTCTCCACTTGGAATATGCCAACTTTTTCCAGTGAATGTTTTCCAGATTTTCTTCTTTTGGTTGTCTCTGATAGTAGAATGAAAAAACATAATCCCATATTCACTCCCAATTTAGTACCGAAGGGGCTTAGAAACTTGAAAAATAGGTGCACTGATCATATCTAGCTTAATTATAATGATCTAAAACAGATTCTTTTTTTTTATTTAATGAGTAAAGTTTCCCAATTATAAAAATATATATATATTCAAAAAAATATTTGTAAAGACAAAGCTTAAGATGCCCTTTGTTGTCAGTTTGAAAATGACAGGGTTATGCTTCAAGAAGCATGGGACATTTATTTATTAATGTTTTTACACAAAAAAAATTCCCTTCTCAATTGGTTCTTTTGATTGTTTAAGTGCACAATGTGACCTCTACAAGTATATTTCAAGTCTTCACTTTTTTTCTGAATTACTTTCAGTTTGATCACACATTGAGCAAGAACTTCTTGTATCTTTGTTGTATTACGCAGAACATATCCATAAAAAAATTTCATAAACTGGGCCATGAGCAATGCCTTTAAATACTCTCTCTTCAAAGACCTCCAGTTAAAGATATTTTTACCTGTGGGTTTGTCAACTGGCAGTTCTGATATGTAGGATATCATGGCTGCTATGGAGTTGATTTGCGTTGTCATGGAGAACTGCGACAACAAATTCAAGTCAAACTGCATCTCAGAATCTTCTTCCTGTTAGAGTAAATTTTTGCTTATTGACCATTCATAACTACTATCAGATAATCATTTTTTGTGCAGTGCAGTGTATATTTTGTGAAATAAGACTCAAAATGGCACATCTTAAATTCTGAATATGAACTGTGAAGTTATCTTGCTACCTTATCTTGGAGCCTTTTATACTGAATCAGTCCTTGAATTTTTTAAATTTTATTTTGCATTTAAGTTTTTGCAATCCTCAAATTGAAGTAAAAACATGCAAAAGTTAAACTATTTAGAAAATAATCAGCTATCCATGTATAATATTTAATACCATACATTTCAGGTTTGACACTGAACTGTTGACTTACTTCTAGTTTTTCTGTTGTTGGTCGTGTTATTTCATGTGTCATCTTGAGAAGGACACACCTCCACAAGAAGTTGTCTCCTCCCACAATTTCTACCAGTCTGGTAAAAAGCATCAGGCGGCGATGCTCGGGAATGTGAGAGTATGCATCCACAAACACCTGCATCACCATAGTGATGACCTCCTCCTTACTCTGACCTCCAGTGTGGGCCTCCCGTTTTTCACATGCCTGGTAACACAAGAATATTACACTGACAAATTCTAATACTAAGAAGTTCAGATAATCAAAATCTGTACTGTCATAGCTTCTGTTCATTCCACAGAAAAATCAGGTTAAATGGAGAGACAATGAATCCAAGCATTAAGAATGCCAGTATATGCATTAAGTTTAACATCAAGAATGGTTAATTTTACCGTTACTAAGGCTGGCACCACTGTCTCCAAGATACGGTTGATGACATGGAAACTGTACTGGTCATCATGACGCATGATGTTTGCTCCCATGAAGGTGAACACTGACATCACCTTGTGCAGAAGATCCTCCTGAAAATAGAAATAAATTGAATTCACAGAAAATACCAGAAGAATTTACTTATCAATATGACAATTTTATTGAGTTGATTTTTCATGTGATCATGCAGCACAAATTAGAGTGGCTGTGAACATACTGGGAATATTTTGGAGGCGGTGGTCAGAAGCAGCAGGGCTTTATGATGGGTCTGGGGATTACTAGATGTCCTAATGGCATTCACAATCAGATCAATGTTAAATGATGTCTCCTTCTTCAAATCTGTACAAGATAGAAAATTTATCAGTAAGACTGAGAATCCACAGCAGAATAATACAATACAATGAATCTGTAGAGAAGGGTCACCTGGTGTCAATTCATGGTTAATGGCTTTTTGACACACTTCATCGACCACAGACAACAGAAGCTGTTTGATGTATTCAGCTGATGAATGCTGGTCTGAATTTAACACCCTACAAAATCAGATAAATTCATATCATAAAGTGGTATCCATCAACTATACCAAAAATGTAATCAATCATGATCTTCTAGTAAAGATCTCTTAATTTCCTCATAAATATGTACAATATACATGTACTTACTCTGAAAGTATCTTAAAAAGTGTCGGCAGCAGTTGGAGATAGTTGCTGATTTTCTTTTTGTTTTGAATTGTCTCCAGGACAACTACCACTCGTTGCCATGGCAATTGTTCAAAAATATCTTCCTCTTCTTTATGAACATCAGACTTCCTACAATGAAAAACAATTTCAAATTTTACTTGCTGCTTCATAACAGGAAAATCAGAATCTATATTTTTTAATAGATGTACATATAATTTCATGAAAGTATCCAGTGCATGATACCTATGTTTTTTACGTTCCTTGACGGTGGAAGCAGAAGGAGATGTTTGAAGACATTTATTCAGCTCCTCTACAACATGGCTGCTCTCCAGGGTCAACTGTTAACAGATGATAAAGAATTAAACTTTATTGTATTAAACTGGACAATACTCAAAAAACTGTTAACCAACTACATGTACATGCATTATAGTCAACAAACTTTTATTCATGAATTGCCAAAAAAAAAAAAAAAAAAAAAAAAAAAAAAAAAAAAAAAAAAACCAGTCTGAAACAAAAACAAGAGGCCCATGGGCCTTGAATTGCTCTTCTGATAAACTGTACAACCTATCACTTCTATTTGAAGCCTCGAAGTATCCTGTATATTTACATAAACCCTTGAAATTCCAATTCACACTCTGAGAACCCAAGATGATTCTAAGCCAATTAGTACCTGAGAGTTGGTCATGGTGACCTACTTATCACTTGTCATTCTCTGAGGACCCATCAACTAAGTTTGATGATTCTAAGCAAATTAATACCTAAAATATTTTTTAAAATTATAATCATAAAATTTTATAAGTAGGTCAAAGTGACCTACTTTTCAATTGTTTTACTCCAAGGACCCAAGATGCATCAACTGACAAAGTTTGATGATTCTAAGCCAATTAGTACCTGTAATATTTAATTAAAGCCATAAATTTTCAAAAGTAGGTCACGGTGACCTACTTTTTAGTCGATCTACTCCGAAGACCCATGACGCATCAACTGACAAAGTCTGATGATTCTAAGCCAATTAGTACCCGAAATATTTAATTAAAGCCATAAATTTTCAAAAATAGGTCACGGTGACCTACTTTTTAGTTGATCTACTCTGAAGACCCAAGATGCATCAACTGACAAAGTTTGATGATTCTAAGCCAATTAGTACCCGAAATATTTAATTATCGCCATAAATTTTCAAAAGTAGGTCACTGTGACCTACTTTTTAGTCGACCTACTTCGAAGACCCAAGATGCATCAACTGACAAAGTTTGATGATTCTAAGCCAATTAGTACCCGAAATATTTAATTAACACCATAAATTTTCAAAAGTAGGTCACTGTGACCTACTTTTTAGTCGACCTACTCCGAAGACCCAAGATGCATCAACTGACAAAGTTTGATGATTCTAAGCCAATTAGTACCCGAAATATTTAATTATCGCCATAAATTTTCAAAAGTAGGTCACTGTGACCTACTTTTTAGTCGACCTACTCCGAAGACCCAAGATGCATCAACTGACAAAGTTTGATGATTCTAAGCCAATTAGTATCCGAAATATTTAATTAACACCATAAATTTTCAAAAGTAGGTCACTGTGACCTACTTTTTAGTCGACCTACTCCGAAGACCCAAGATGCATCAACTGACAAAGTTTGATGATTCTAAGCCAATTAGTACCTGAAATATTTAATTATAGTCATATAAATTGAAAAGTAGGTCACGGTGACCTACTTTTCAGTTGACCTTTTTTGAGGGCCCAAGATGCATCAACTTACAAAGTTTTATGATCAGAGGACTTAAAATGTCCAAATTATGCCTCTAAAACGCTTTGAAATCGAATGCCTGCAAAGTTCAAAAAGTAGGTCACTGTGACCTACTTTTTAAATAAATATGTTTTATGGCCCCAAAATGCATCATCTTACAAGATTTAATGATTTTAAGCCTCCCTGTATTCGAATTAATGACCTTAATTGTTTTAAAAAAGATTAGCCATAAAATTCAAAAAGTAGGTCAAGGTGACCTACTTTTTAGTTGACGTACTTTGAGGACCCAAGATGCATCAACTGACAAAGTTTGATGATCATAGGCCTTAAATTGTTCAAAATATGCCTCTAAATCATTTTGAAAAAGAATGGCCGCAAAATTTAAAAAGTAGGTCACTGTGACCTACTTTTGAGTCAACATGATATGAGGTCCTTAGATGCACCAACTGACAAGATTTGATGATCCTAGTCCTTATAGTAAGCAAAATATCAACATTTTAATAAAATGTAATTTTTGGTCAACTTTGAAGTGACCTTGAGACCACGCCCTTTGCCCCAGGGTAAATCCCCGTGCAAATTTTAATCTACAACATATCCTCATCCTTTTGTGTAAGTTTGGTGATAATCTGCCCAGTGGTTCTTGAGAAGAAGATTTTTTAGCAACCAGTACTTTTGTTTCTATTTTCCTAATTATCTCCCCTTGTTAAAGGGTCACAACCCCAGTTTTAGTATAAAAGGGAGCCCTTGGGCCAAGGATACCCTGTGACAAATTTGACAATAATTGGCCAAGGGGTTCTTGAGTTATGGCCCATATTCTAAAAAGTTTACGCACACCGCACAAATGGCCATAGCATTAGCTCTTTGAGCCTTTGGCTCAGAAGAGCTAATAATATGATCCAAGATTGAGATTTTCTGTATCATTAACCTTTTGAAGTCTTATTTATGTTTAACAACCATAAATATCCACAAATTGGAGTTGCTTGCCAATCTCAGATATTTCCCTTATGTACATGTAAATAAAAGTTGGTTTACAGGACTGGTACATGTTAAGCAATTGAATTGATTGTTCACTGTAAATGAAAAGTGTTTAATTGCTTCAAGAATTTTGTTCGTCTCCCTGAATGTTCCTTATTTCTTTATAATATATCTGTGTGACTTACAAGTTAGATTTAAGTCTGTGTGACTTACAAAATAGATTTAAGTCTGTGTGAGTTACATGTTATTAGTTACAAGTCTAAGACTTACAAATTTAGTTTTTTATAAACTTAAATGTTTGATTAACATAATCCGCCTGTGAGACATAGCTCTAATTCTGTGTGTCTTACTTTATTAAGTTTCAAAGACTTATGCATTTCAATGTTTGTCTGATCACTTTGAATGTGGCTTTTTAACCTATATGTTTCATTTAAGCCTGTGCAAGTTACATGTGTGTGATTTACATGTGTGTGATTTACATGTACATGTGTGAGACTTACAACATTTATGATTTGGGTGTTTGGGAGCCTACAGCTTTATTTCTGCATGACTTACATGATTGTGACTTACAACATGTATGATATAGGTATCTGGAGGCTTACAGCTTTATTTCTGCATGACTTACATGTTTCAGTGTCTTTTTGATCACTTTGACTGCACCTGGACCCGGGGCTTTCACCCAGACATCAAACAAACAGGACAGAATCTGCTGCTGTGTTCCTGATGTCAGTTTGTTATAAAATTCTCCTGTCAACTGTCAAGGACCAAGAGAAATATTCATTTGATAGTTTGATTTTGAGTAAATTGAAACAAACTTGTTCTGACAACATTCTGCAGTTACAGAAATTAAACCTCTCACATAAGGAAAAAGTTTTTTGAGTTCTGAAATATTACAGTTATACACTGTACATTACACATGTCCATTGATTGTGGCCTATAAAGCAGAAATATCATTTTGTAAGACCTGTGAGATCATATGTTCCTGTATCCCCTTGACTGGGCTAGCTAACATTTCCAGGACTAAGTTCAGAGCCTCAGGGTGTGAGTCCAATGTGGAACAGGTGTCAGGGGTGAACCTCTCAATCAGTAACCCACAGGAGTCTACAGCCAGCGCTGGCGGACTGTCACCATGACAGATGGATAACAGTGACCTCAAGGTCGGTAGAAGGTCACAAAGAAAACTCTACAACACAGTGAGAATAATCAGTATAAAATGTTACCATCATAAAGGAGTACTGAGTGTAACATTAGATTTCCAGAGAGACAAGGAAAACAATCAAAATTAAACACTCAAGTGATGAACAGATATAGTGATACTGAGCACCAAGTTTCATTTATATTCTGATGGAATGTAGATAGGAGTATGATGTACATGTACATCTCCAGAAATTCATCACTAAAGTTGTACCAAAATAAACTAGTATTAATTGTAACGGGGACCGTTACAGATGTTCCCCAAACGCTCCCCAACTCCCTTTTGGTGTCATTTCCTGTAAGCTTCATTAAATAAGGCAATTAAGTATATTGGTCATTTAACGCATTTCACGCGCGCGCACGTGCATGCATGCATGTGCAGGTTGACCATGTAATTCCGTCTATACTATAAATGCATCTTTATATTCTCAGTATCAAAACATTTCATCAAAAAATATATAAGTTCCGGCTATATCAAGTATATTGGTCATCTTAGCATTGCGCGCACGCGCACCTGTATGCATGTTCATAATGACCATGCCATTTTGTCTACACTTATAATATGTCTGTTCATTCTTAGTATCAAAGCTTTTCATCAAAAAATATAAAAGTTATGGCTATATTAAGTATATTGGTCATTAAACACATTGCACGCGCGCGCATGTGCATGATGGCCACATCATCTTGTCTACACTTTTAATATATCTGTATATTCTTAATATCAAAGCTTTTCATCAAAAAATATAAAAAGTACGGCTATATTAAGTAAATTGGTCATTTAACACATTGCACGCGCGCGCATGCATATGCATGCATGTGCATGATGGTCATGTCGTCTTGTCTACACTTTAAATACATATAAATGTTTTGAGTATCAAAGCATTTCATCAAAAAGTTTCAAAATTACAACTATATCAAGTAAATTGGTCATTTTACGCTTTGCGCGTGCGCGCACGTGCATGCATGTGCATGTTGACCATGTCATCTTGTTCACACTTTTAATATATCCTTATATTCTGAGTATCAAAGCATTTTATCAAAAAATATAAAAGTTACAGCTATATCAAGTATATTTGTCATTTTACGCATTGCACGCGCACGCACATGCATGCGCGTGCGCGCAAAATGACCTTCGTTCCGCAAATCTACATAACATGCCTAGTAACCCTAAAAAGGTTTCACCTCAATCGGATGTGTAGTTTCGGAGATCACTCACGGACAAAAAAGTACCCAGGAAGAAAAATAATAATAATAATAATAACTAGTTGTAATTGTAACGGGGACCGTTACAGATGTTCCCCAAACGCTCCCCAACACCCTTTTGGTGTCTTATTTCCTGTAAGCTTCATTAAATAAGGCAATGAAGTATATTGATTGTTTTTTGCATTTCACGCGTGCGCACGTGCATGCATGTGCAGGATGACCATGTCATCTCATCTATACTATAAATGCATCTTTATATTCTCAGTATCAAAACGTTTCATCAAAAAATAAATAAGTCCGGCTATATCAAGTATATTGGTCATCTTAGCATTGCAAGCATGCGCACCTGCATGCATGTTCATAATGACCATGCCATTTTGTCTATACTTATAATATGTCTGTTTATTCTTAGTATCAAAGCTTTTCATAAAAAAATATAAAAGTTATGGCTATATTAAGTATATTGGTCATTTAACACATTGCACGCGAGCACATGTGCATTCATGAGCATGATGTCCACATCATCTTGTCTACACTTTTAATATATCTGTACATTCTTAATATCAAAGCTTTTCATAAAAAAATATAAAAATTACGGCTATATTAAGTATATTGGTCATTTAACACATTGCACGCGCGCGCACGTGCATGCATATGCATGCATGTGCATGATGACCATGTCATCTTGTCTACACTTTTAATATATATAAATATTTTGAGTATCAAAGCATTTCATCAAAAAGTATAAAAGTTACGAGTATATCAAGTATATTTGTCATTTTACGCTTTGCGCGTGCGCACACGTGCATGCATGTGCATGTTGACCATGTCATCTTGTTTACACTTTTAATACATCCTTATATTCTGAGTATCAAAGCATTTCATCAAAAAATATATAAGTTACAGCTATATCAAGTATATTGGTCATTTTACGCATTGCACGTGCACGCACGTGCATGCACGTGCGCGCAAAATGACCTTGATTCCGCATATCTACATAACATGCCTATTAACCCTAAAAAGGTTTCACCTCAATCGGATGAGTAGTTGACGAGATCATTCACGGACAAAAAAGTACCCAGGAAGAAGAAGAAGAAGAAAAATAATAATAACTAGAAACTCATTGTGAGCAATGAGAGGTCTTCCGTCCGATTCTGAATAAAAGAAAACTCAAGCTGAAAAAGTGATAAAAGAAATTCAGACACTCTGAAGATTTAACCCTGGTCGTCAGCCTGAAAATCCAACGTGCTTACCATTAACCATTCCCTTTTTTGCATCACTACCTGTCACGACCGGAAATAACGGCGATACAAGATTTTCTCACGATTCAAATCAACTGATGACTGACTATCAGTCCTGAAAATTTTAGACTTCAGTCGTTTACTGTTGCCGAGCAATAGACCGGAATTTGACGTTTTATTTCCGGTGGAATCTAACATATTTCAAAACAGCGAAAGAGATGCAGTAAAGTGATGCAAGTTTTAGTTTAAAAAAAAAGAAATGAGCGCATCCTCTGATCTAAAAAATAAAACAGGTTTTGTAATCCTCAGAAATAGTTCTATCATTTAATAGTTGCACATTTAAGATAAAAGGTTACGCTCTATATTAAATATCGAAAAATAGCTTTAAAAGTTAGCTGTTTTGTAGGAATTTTCAGGATACAAGGAAAATGACGCATTTCATGACGTCTTATTGCATAGGCTAGCCAGAAAATTACGTCATTTTTGATAGATACGCAGTCATCAAAAGTCCAAATAATATTTAACGCATTGTCAACTAAAACCAAGCAGTTTCAGTTTTTCTGAAATTCACAGGGCCAAAAAAGGCCCGAAGTGAACCTTGTTCTTTAATATTGAAACCACTACACTAGCGCAATGTACCAGCCATCATTGATGTTTACCTTGCACTCATTCCCTGAAGTAACGAGTGTCAGGCAGGTTAATTTTGTTTTCTTATAGTGCGGAATTATAGGATGAAAACTAGCCAGCTAAATTTTGTGCAAGTGCTAGTAGATTTACATCGGATTTGTTACTTGAGTTTTAACAATAACTGATAGCAGAGAAAATAATCTGTTACTGATAAAAACTAAAAAAAAACTATTGTGTTTACTTCCTTTATTCTTTATGCATTCAACTTTCTATTCTATGCAATTCCAAATACAGACATGTCCATGTAGTCTTTTTCTGTACTTCTACACTACTGCATCAGACCATTTGTGAAAGGCGGGTCAAGATACATTATTTCGCGCCAAACGTCACGAGTAAATCTTGGCACCTTTTCTTTGAAATGTGTCTTCAATTGAATAAGTGTACGTGATAGCTTCAATGAAATTAAAAGAAAAAAATATGTTGCCATAGCCTGATTTTCGAGCCTAAGAATGTTTATTTATCACACTGTACATATAACATATCATAATATATGGGCAAGTAACATAAAGGCAGCGCTAAGTTTTCTTACACATTTTATTTTCCTCTTTACCCCCAAAGTGGACTATTCCAGTTAGTAACACATTAATGAAAAGACTTGAATGTTTTGCAACAAAACACGTCTCGCCATATGACGCTCAAGGAATCTGATACCTTTTATGTTCGGTAACTTGCATCTATAAAGGAATATAACCCTACTAAAATCAAAGAAAAATATTGAAAAACGTAAAAGTTGAAAAAAAATGAATTTTTTAATTCGCTTCCGTTAGCGACTGGAAGTACCCACGACGCACGAAAAGGCAAACCCGCACATCTAGAAGTCATGTTCTATGGTCTCCAACAATTCTCCAATTCATATCTTTAGCCGTTCTTTAGATCTCGCGAGGATAAAATTTCATTTCAAAATCAGAAAATGTCCATAACTTGGAACCGGAAGCGAATTTCTCCAAAATTCTTTCAAATGTAACAATGGCATTTTATAGCGCATTATCCCTGAAAGTTTGATGAAAAACCATTGAATAGTTCTCCAGATATTGCGTGCACAAGATTTGTCTAAAAAATCTATTTTTAAAATGTATTCCGGTAGACAATTTTAAAAACAAATTATATATTAAGCATTACAATAAGAGTCACTATTAACCCTATTAAAATCAAACAAAAATATTGAAAAACTAAAAAAATGAAAAAAAATGGACTTTTTAAATTCGCTTCCGGTAGCGACCGGAAGTATTCCCGACGCACGAAAAGGCAAACCCGCATATCTTAAAGTCATGTTCTATGCTCTCCAACAAGTCTCCAGTTCATATCTTTAGCCGTTCTTTAGATCTCGCGCGGATAAAATTTCATTTCAAAATCAGAAAAATGTCCATAACTTGGAACCGGAAGCGAATTTCTCCAAAATTCTTTCAAATGTAACAATGGCATCTTAAAGCGCATTATCCCTGAAAGTTTGATGAAAAACCACTGAATAGTTCTCGAGATATTGCGTGCACAAAATTTGTCTAAAAAATAAGAATAATAATAATAATAATAATAATAATAATAATAAGAAACAGTAGAATCACTATAAGGTCTTCCGTGAAGACGGAAGACCTTAATAACTAGAAACTCATTGCGAGCAATGAGAGGTCTTCCGTTAGATTCTGAAAATAAAAACGAAAATTCAAGCTGAAAAAGTGATAAAAGAAATTCAGACACTCTAGAGAATTAACCCTGGTCGTCAGCGTGAAAATCCAACGTGCTAACCATTAACCAGTCACTTTTTTGCACCACTTCCCGTCACAACCGGAAGAAACAGCGATACAAGATTTTCTCACGATTCAAATAAACTGATGACTGACTATTAGTCCTGAAAGTTTTAGACTTCAGTTGTTTACTGTTGCCGAGCAATATTGTGAGAACAAATTCTAATTTTGAGGACAGCAAAACACGCGACCGAAAGTGAATTTAAAAAAGTCTCTGACTTTTCTCTGGATATCTGCAGTATTTACAATGTATATCAAATCATTTCAAGTACTTTATCGATAATCAATATTTATGAGAAAGTTAAATATAAAAATAACGTAGTTTATCTCATAAAACCGGAAGTTGACGTTTTTGTTTCCGGTGGAATCTAACATATTTCAAAACAGCGAAAGAGATGAAATAATGTGATGCAAGTTTTGATTTAAAAAAGAAAAGATAAAATTTTGATTTCTTTGATCACTTCCCGTGACAAGCGGAAGTGACGACTGACGCGTTTAACCCAAATGGTTTCGCTTACTCCTCAAGGTCTATCACTCATAAAAGTTTGGTGTTTTAATCTTTCACATGTTTTTGAGATCTCGCTCAGACAACTCATTTTGAGGACAGGAAAACACGCGAGCGGAAGTGAATTTTTGAAAGATATTTGAGGTTACTCTAGACATTTGCAGTCTGAATGACATATTTAAAATTCATTTCAAATACTTTATCTAGAAAAAAAAATATTGATGGAAAAGTAAAATACTCAAATTATGTAGTTCTTCTCTTATAACCGGAAGTTGTCGTTTTTGTTTCCGGTGGGACCAACATCTTTCGAATCTGCGAAAAAGATGCAATAAAGTGATGCAATTTTTAATTAAAAAAAAAGAAGTTAAAATTTTCGATTTCTTTGATCACTTCCTGTGAAGGCCGGAAGTGACGGCTGACGCTCTGAACCCAAATGTTTTTGCCTATATCTTAAGCTCTGTTGCTCATATAAGTTTGGTGTCTTAATCTCTCACCGTTTCTGAGATCTTGCTCAGACAACTTTTCATTTTGAGGACAGGAAATCACGCGACCGGAAGTGAATTTTTCAAAGATATTTGACATCACTCTAGATATTTGCAGTCTAAATAACATATTTAAAATTCATTTCAAATACTTTATCTACAAAGGATATTAATGGGAAAGAAAAATACTCAAATTATGTAGTTTTTCTCTTATAACCGGAAGTTGACGTTTTTGTTTCCGGTGGGACCAACATATTTCGAAACTACAAAAGAGGTGCAATAATGTGATGTAAGTATTGATTTAAAAAAAGAAAGTTGAAATTTTACGATATCTTTGATCACTTCCGTAAACGACCGGAAGTGCCGACGACGAACGAAAATGCGATTCTGCAAATTTAGAAATCACGTTCTATGCTCTCCAATAAGTCTCCAGTTCATATCTTTAGCCATTCTTGAAAAAAAGGGGCGACAAAATCTCATTTTAAAATCAGGAAATTGCCCGTAACTTGGAACCAAAATGGAATTTTCCAAATTTTTCTTGTGATGAAACAAGTTCATACAATGACCAATTTTTTCTGAAAGTTTCACGGAGAACCAATGAATAGTTTTCGAGAAAACGCCTGCACAAAATTTGGTCAAAAAAAAAATAATAATAATAATAATAATAATAATAATAAGAAACAGTAGAATCACTATAAGGTCTTCCGTGAAAACGGAAGACCTTAATAAGAAACAGAGTAAAAACAATATGTTCCCCAACTTCGTTTGGGGAACATAATAACCTGAAGTTATACAGATGATCTATAAGAGTAGTACTTACTTTGTTGTTGTGTAATGCTGTGATCTGAAGTAGACTGTTCCTGACACAGTGTGGTGTATCTGAGTTCTGTATAATGTCCACAACAACACTGACCAGACTACTGTCCATCTTCTTACCGGAATGAGATCTCCTCCTATTCTTTCTTGGTTCATTGTCCATAACGGACCCCACAGCCTGGACAAAGAAAATCTAACACTCAGACAAATCCTTATAAAAAAGAATCTACTTGCGTATCAGTACATGTTCTTTTAAATCTCATGATAGAGTAACATTGATCAAATTCTTTATATGATGCATTTATATCTAATATTGAAATTGTACTTTATCAGGTATATTGTCTGAAGAGAAATGCTCTGTGCCTGTATAGTCTGTAAAGCTCACCTGTTTTAGATAGTCCTGGTCCGCATCAATCTCAACCTCACACTGCAGGATGTGGTTAACTAGTGGCGTGAATGCCCCACGACCAAGATTACTCTTGTCATTGAGAAGCTTCAAACATTCCATTGATGTCTGGCGAATTCCCACAAATGGACTGGTCAAGGCCAAAACCAGATCTACAATCACTGAAAAATAACAAGAGGAAACTTATTCAAACATGAATAAAAAATGTGTATATAAAGGGTGTTTATTTCATATCAATTCCATATCTATATCTATATATATATATATATATATATATATATATAAAGCACTAAAAATGACCAACGACACGAACAATAATAATTGTCAAAATTTGACAATTATTATTGTTCGTGTCGTTGGTCATTTTTAGTGCTTTATATAAATTTCCATCCGTGACCTTGTATCTACTTAGTAGATCCGACACTTCGGATATACAGTGTTGTTGTTTTTTAGTGCTTTTTATATATATATATATATATATATATATATATATATATATATATATATATATATATATATATATATATATATATATATATCCTTTCAATTCCCACCTGCATCTGCAATCTTGATATTTCCACTTTGCTGCAGAAGCTGTTTTCCAATCAGAAGAGCTTGAATCTGTAGACTGGTCTTAACCCCTGACCTTTCACTGAGGTCATTACAATGCTGTGTCCACAAAAGTCCAAGAAATTTCAGTTTGGCATTGCTGTCAGGTAGATGCTGGAAGTCAAACACAAGGTATAAATACACACAGCTAATTGCACTAGGTCTCTATTTTCAGTGTTTCTTTAGCTTACTTTATGTACTTGTATTATTATATGATCAGAATATTGTTTTAGTGCTGAGGAAAAAAGGCACTAGCTCTGCTGGTGATTGCTATGGTACCTGTAAGAACTAAGTGACCAGCTTCCTGTAAGCCTGTCTACAGGGGGAGTTACCTGTAAGTACTGAGTGACCAGCTTCCTGTAAGCCTGTCTACAGGGGGGGGGGGGGGGTTACCTGTAAGAACCGAGTGACCAACTTCCTGTAAGATTGTTTACAGGGGGGAGTTACCTGTAAGAACTGAGTGACCAGCTTCCTCTAAGCCTGTCTACAGGGGGGGGGGGGGAGGGGGGGTACCTGTAAGAACTGAGTGACCAACTTCCTGTAAGCTTGTCTACAGGGGGAGTTACCTGTAAGAACTGAGTGACCAGCTTCCTGTAAGAACTGAGTGACCAGCTTCCTGTAAGAACTGAGTGACCAGCGTCCTGTAAGCTTGTCTACAGGGGGAGTTACCTGTAAGAACTGAGTAACCAGCTTCCTGTAAGCTTGTCTACAGGGGGAGTTACTTGTAAGAACTGAGTGACCAGCTTCCTGTAAGCCTGTCTACAGGGGGAGTTACCTGTAAGAACTGAGTGACCAGCTTCCTGTAAGCCTGTCTACAGGGGGAGTTACTGGACAGAAGGAGGAGGTAATCAAACAGCCTCACAGACAAGGTCAGAGCTTCATCATCAAAGTCCCAAAACTCAGCATCTGTGGTAGAGTATAGGATATTTATCTTAAGACCTGTATGTTCAACTGTAAATTCAAAATCTAAATATATTAAGTATCTAATTATCTGCTGATAAACAAAAAAATGATAATTAACTAGGTCTAGTTTTTGGAACTCACCAATTTTGACTGAAGGAACCAATTTTATAAAGCTGAAAAGCAGATAAAGGCTTATGGAGTTTCCCTGTATCTGACTGGCCATAAGAGTTTGACAAGTGTCTGTTACCATGGTGATGACCTCCTCCCAGTCTATTCTTGGCTGACCTTGAGGTCGTAGCTGGTGAAGAAGTTTGAGCTGTTTACCACACCAGTGGATCTGGTTTTTCTGTTCAGACATCAGTGGGATGATTGAGTTGAGGAACAGTGCCAGATGACATTTATATCGAGCACTGTCATCCCCCTCCCGTAACTTGGTTAGAAAATCGTCACAGTCCGGCATCTTAATCACAGCAGCAGCTATCCATTCTGTCACCTCTACAGAGAGCTCGGCCAAATCCTCCGCTGACTGTTTCTTCTTGCCCGCTGCTTTCTTCTTCAACTTCTGAGCTATTGATTTGATCATGGTGTTACTTTTGGCAAGGACTGTGTCACACAGATCTTTCAGAAAGTCAAGGTCATCAGAAGTGCAGATCAGTAAGCGTGGAAATAGATGAAGAATGACTGAAGAATGATGTTTTGGTTCACAGCTACACAGAATCTGTAGGGCCTTCTTACCAATGGCTGACCAGGGCTGACATCTTAGGACAATATTACCTAGCAAGTGACATAGATGAGTGGTGTCACTTAACATGCTCCACAAGGACTGAAAGAGGAAAACATTCATCAATTTTTAGTTAACAAACTTTGGTGAAAGACTATATTACTTAGGAAATATGTGTATTTTTGTTTTCAATGCACAATTGAAATTAAGATTTTCTTAAAAATCAAACAATAATTTTTTACAGTAAATGAACACATATGTAGTTATATTGGCTTTCACTGACCTGTCCTGCTTCAAGAACTGCGTCCACAACTTCAAGTGAGTCATCAGCAAGTCTTGCTGATAACACCTCCGATACATACTCACAGTCACACTAAAAGTAACAAAAAACCTCTAAAGATCCTTTATACATTTTGCTTTTTTCTTGTGCTAGATTTAGTAAAAATAGCATTTCATATGCTTATTTCTTAAATATTCTGATGAGATCACAAACACAAATTTAAAAATTATTTACTCCCTTGGTGCATGTACATAAAGAACACCTAATTGTATATTGAGTACTTTCAGATAAACTCTGTGTTATAAAAGGTTCTTACAATTAAATACTTTTGTATACTGAGCATTCAATATTATTTCTTTACTATACAGAGTAATCTCCCTTACCTTGTCTGTGTTTTTCAGTAGATATTGTACAGCATTGACACGGACAGATGGTGTTCTATGATTAATGGACAGAGAGAGACTGCCTTCAATGTCTGACAGATGCTGGTGCCTCAGAGACAGTACGGAGAGGTTCAGGAAATCCTGGATCACCTTCTTTACTTTCTCATCCTCCTCTCCCTCTAATAAACTTTGTACAGCCCTGTCTAATGAGGCCGGATACCTGTTAAAAATCAACAATAAACTTTGTACAGCCCTGTCCAACGAGGCCGGGTACCTGTTAAAAATCAACAATAAACTTTGTACTGCCCTGTCAAACGAGGCCGGGTACCTGTTAAAAGTCAACAATAAACTTTGTACAGCCCTGTCAAACGAGGCCGGGTACCTGTTAAAAATCAACAATAAACTCTGTACAGCCCTGTCTAACGAGGCCGGGTACTTGTAAAAAAATCAACAATAAAATTTGTACTGCCCTGTCTAACCAGGTTGGGCACCTGTTAAAAATCATCAATAAACTCTGTACAACCCTGTTTAATGACAATTGGTACCTGTTAAAAATCAAGAATAAACTTTGTACAGCCCTGTCTAACGACACTGGGTACCTGTTAAAAATCAACAAATAACTTTGTACAGCCCGTCTAATGAGTCTGGGTACCTGTTAAAAATCACCACATGATTTGCTTTGTATCTATCTATACAATTACCTGGCCACCATGTGACTTGTTCCTTCATAATTACCTGGTCACCATGTGACTAGTTCCTTCATAATTACCTGGCCACCATGTGACTTGTTCCTTCATAATTACCTGGCCACCATGTGACTAGTTCCTTCATAATTACCTGGCCACCATGTATCTTGTGTCTTTGTAATTACCTGACCACTATGTGACATGCCTTCATAATTACCTGGCCACCATGTGACTTGTTCCTTCATAATTACCTGGCCACCATGTGACTTGTGCCTTCATAATTACCTAGCCACTATGTGACTTGTGTCTTTGTAATTACCTGTCCTCCAGAAGTTGCACAGTTTTTTTGTGTTTGTTGCTCAGATCCTCCACTCCTTCATCATCAATAATGTTATTTGCACAGAGAAGATAATTTTCCATGACTTCCCTGTGAAAAAAAAGAATTTTTGGGGGGTAGAATCTTATAACTGATTTTAACTTCCTCTGCATCTCCACACTTTTTAAATTCCTTTAAAATTTAACTGCTGTTTTGATTTATGAAAGCGATATAATAAAAATGTCAAAGGCTAGAGGAAATATTTTGGATTAACTGGGCTAGAAAGTCTCATCTTCACTCTATCATCCAGCCATCAAAATCTGAACTCAGGTCAGATACTTACTTTGTGAGTTGGTCTGCAACACTCTCACTTAGTGGCACACTAGATAGGAAGTCGTGGAGGATACTCAGATACTGGGGGGTGCTCCATATCGCCTCAGAGTCACTGCTCTCACTCGCACTCATGTCAGAGTCCTGTTGAACAGCCATAACAACAAGTCTCTCCAAAAAGGCAATGGTGAGTCCATCACAATATCCTTCAGATGTGAGAGTTTTGAGGCTCTCTATCAACCCTGGCTGTCGACAGATGTGTTTGAAAGATCTGAAGAAAATGTACAATAAATCCATAATTACACCATTTGTAATAAAATTGTAATTTTTTAATTTGGCATTCAAAATCAAGGAAAGCACATTTAATAGAGGCACAATGTACCAAAAACTCATTAAAAAGATCACTCATGTATTGCACATTGTAAATTACAAGTACAATTCTCAAAGTACCTTGCTGGAAGACTTTTAATCCTCTGGTGTTGGAAAATCAGTGCTGCACAAGTCATTGTTTCTTGTTCAAGTTTCAAGATTGACCTCTTCAAATAAAAATTGAAATATTGAAACAAATGTGCAATTAAATCAAATTTTATTCTTTTACCACGATTAATAAATAAAACATCAAATAAATGAATATTTAAATAACAGTAAATATACTAAGTCTGGTGACACCTTGAAGAGAGCAGATAGCAAGGATTTTAACAAGTCCTGTTGTAGACTGCTTTTGAAGACAAGCTGAGCTAGTATCATGTAGGTGGCAGCTCTATACTGTGTGACCTTTGACTTTAGACCCCGGCTAAGGTGGGGAAGCAGGGAAGACACCAGATTCTCCGTAGCACCACCAAACTCCAGCACCCCCACCACCGTGGACATGTAGAAGGAAAAGATAACTCTTAATTTGTCTTCTTCATCTCTCTTTAATGTCCCCTGTACAAGTATAAATAGTCTATTTAATGATGCACTCTGCTACAAAAGATTGTCTATGAATAATCTTATTACCTGCAAAACTGAAGAATTTACATGTACATGTACCTTAACTTATATACCACAAACAAGCAAAAATTCTCTTTATTATATCATGCATCATCATTTACTCAGTGCTAATAAATATGACAATGTGAAAAACTTTAAAAATTAATCAATTCAAGTCTAACCCTTCCATCAAAAATAAAGTGATAAATATAAATCACCTTGATTGTCTTGTAGATTTTATCACAGAGAAAGGAAAGGAATCCAATATTTGAATTACAGTGATTGATCAAAGTCTGTCTAGGTAGGTGAACACCAGATGTCTGGAGAGAAAGGAAAGAATTTAATGACAACATATTATGCACTTATTTTACAACATTACACCAAACTCTATGAGCCTTGAGCACTATACTCGATTATAGGGAATTTAGTAAACATCATTGATAGAGTTCACCTGAATAGGAAGTAACCAGTCCCAGTTTGTGGCTGTTCTGGATTTTAATTTCAGAAGCTGTACAGCTCGTATAAATATCTTGCTTTCATGAAACGGAAGGAGACAAACCATGAAGGCATCAATATTGTACACATCAATGTCAAACCTACAAAAAAATGTCAAAATCTTCATAATTATAAAAATAACAATCTCATGCAATCCAAATTTAGGACATTGCTATAAATTACACAAAATTGTTCACATGGTTTTTAAAGACAGTTTCAGACATTTCATCCTAATGAAAATGAAGAATACTTTCCAAAGGTAATCAGACAGGGGGATTTGTGGACCTAATCTTTCTGGATCCTTCCATATGTAATCTATATTCTGCCTTTAAATATTTCTTCATGAATGATTTTTTTATTCTATCAATATCTTTTATATATTCAACAACAGACAATACTATTAAAGAGATAATTCATTACTCCTTATTCATCAGCTTCATGTATATACCGGTAGATTAACTACACCAATGTTAAGCTATATACCGGTAGATTAACTACACCAATGTTAAGCTCTATACCGGTAGATTAACTACACCAATGTTAAGCTATATACCGGTAGATTAACTACACCAATGTTAAGCTATATACCGGTAGATTAACTACACCAATGTTAAGCTATATACCGGTAGATTAACTACACCAATGTTAAGCTATATACCGGTAGATTAACTACACCAATGTTAAGCTATATACTGGTAGATTAACTACACCAATGTTAAGCTATATACCGGTAGATTAACTACACCAATGTTAAGCTATATACCGGTAGATTAACTACACCAATGTTAAGCTATATACTGGTAGATTAACTACACCAATGTTAAGCTATATACCTGTAGATTAACCACTCCAATGCTTTCTGTGCTGGTTTAAGCAGACAATATGGAGACAACTTCTGAAGGAATGATTCAATTGTTTCATCTATTTGTGCATTGATTTCTGCTGTTTGAATGCTCCTCTGGAAAGACATAGTGGATTCCCCAAACAGAATCTCCTGAAACTCGTCAAACACTGAATCAATGGCCTGTAACTCTGCTATTCCATTTGTACCTGAATAAAAATACTTTTTTCGTGAAATGACTGTCCTTTTCACATAGTTTATAAATTGAATTCAAACCTCAGTCAATATGAAATATTGTGATTTGAATGCATTTTAAGTTTTGGGCAGCTGAACTTAGCTGCTTTATCTGTTCAGGAATTTTTTAAACTTTACTTGCAATAGTTACACAATCTGATTCCCATTCCTCTTTGTGTACTAACAATATGGTGGATATAGCCAAATTACTTAAAAATTTCTTCATATATTATACATAAATAATTATTTTGAAAACTCTATTAATTTTTGCACTTTATCCTAAATTTTGTTAGTACATATTCATAAATCTTCATTAATAATAACATGGATACACCTCAGGTCCCCCCCATATGTCATCAGAGTTGCCGCCCACGATAATACTATATCATATATGATAACAAATTGTCAAACCTATGGCAAACACAGCTTCTTTATCCAGTGCCGCTGCCTCTTTTGGGTCGAACAGGAGTGATTTTCTCCTTTTATCCTCGCCATATACAGCCCGAGTGTGAGGTACTGCTAACCTCTCTAACTGCTTCGCCAATGATGTCATGATTTCTGAAGGAGGTTTAAGGATATCTTACATATTCCAAGGCAAGAATTAAACACTTTATTTTCTGCTAGTCTAGCAATGCTAAAATATTTTCATATCTATGACCTTGTTAGTACACCATAACACACTTTGAGAAAAGCCACGAAAGACCAATGAACTGGTTTGGTCATAGTAAAAACTACTAATTTACAGTCGTAATAAAAACAACTAATTTACGTCACATTTACCTTTTTTCCCAAAAAGATCACCTCAGCACGTGTAAGTTCTCAGATCACATTCATGTTGGAAATAGTCGTCGCTCTATAAATGGGAGAATGATGACTGTCCAGGAATCCGTATAAAACTTAATTCTCTTATTGTAATTCCATTATTGTAATTCTAAATTGTGTTGATAATTTGAAAGTCTTTATGTTATTTTATACCAGTACTAATTTTAATGACTGTTGGAAATAATGGTAAAATTAACGAGAAAAAATTTCCCCAGGAATTGAAAATGTACAACTTGTTCATTAACCAATACGCCAGACAAGATGGCGGAAGATGGGGAAATCGACATCGAAGGGGACTTTGAATTTAAGTTAGAGTGAGTTAGAAACGAAATTTATAGGAACTTTACATTTTTCATGGAAAGTAGCAAAAAGTATATTCATTTTTAAAGACAGCTTCAAACGTTTGTCATGTTCATGCTGTGTAAATATTGAGTCAAATTATGGCTTTAGTCTGAGGATTTGGTCAATTTTGTTGTAGTGTATACAGTCCATATCTTAAGTTACAATAATAGTAAAATGCAAGGAAATCTTTTATTTTTTAAATTTTTTTGTTAGATTTAAATATGAGAATGATATTGATAGTTCATATGCAGTGTTCGTGAAAAATATTTTAACACTGGACATTAAGATCGACAGTCTGATGTATTTCACAAAAATGAATTTTTGCCTGATCAAAACTTTTTTTCAACAAGGCCATATATTTTTATTAGTTGTTTTCCAAGGCTTTCAAACCACAGGCACCTGACAAATGGATGGTGTACCCCCCCCCCCCCCCCACATACACACACACTTCTGAGAATTTTTATTAGACAAAAAAGGTCCTCAAGTACTACTTTGTTTAGCGTAATGAAAAATCCAGAGATAGCTAATCAGAACTCCTTGGATATTTTCCAAAATCTACAATCAATACCTCCTGTTTCGCTGCAAGTGAAGGGAAATTAGGTAAATAAACTCAAATTTAGGACAAATAAATTATTAATTTGTATTAGACACAAAAGGTAATCAAGTACTACTTTGTTTAGCATAATGAAAAATCCAGAGATAGCTAATCAGAATTCCTTGGATGTTTTCCACAACCTACAATCAACACCTCCTGTTTTGCTGCCAGTGAAGGGAAATTAGGTAAATAAACTTGAATTTAGGACAAATAAATCATTTTGATCGGGTGTGGATGTAAGAGGCTTGTAAAACAACATCTCCCTGAACTACATTTTGCATAAATTTCATTGATTATGTTGTAGTAACGTAGAAAATTTCTCCCGAAGCAGGGCACCTTATGTGTTTTTCAAGATTTTGATAGTATTTTTATATACGGTATAGGTCCAATCTCTAAAACTTAATGAAAGCGGAAAATGATATCAGATATTGAAATATAAGAATGATAGACTAGGAAATCATGTATTTTTGATAAGTTTTTGTGTCTAATAAAAATTCTCAGAAGCGGGGGTGGGGGTGGGTGGGGTGGGGTGGGGTAACACTATCCATTCGTCAGGTGACTGTGTTTCAAATATTTCAACTGAGTCAGTTGCATCATGTGTGTCATAGATTGGTGACCTATTACAATTGTTATGTACTGTGTTTATTTTCGTAAACAGGAGAAACAAAAATAATAAACTAGAGTGTTCCATGGAACACATGTGTTGCCTGCTCTTTAGAATCATTAAAGGTGTAAATAAATCTAAGCATATTCAGCTATCTCAAAGCTAAAATCAGTAATGAAATTGAAATTATTGGAAATAATTATGAACCAACACTCCATCAGATTCTTGACTAGAGAAAGAGAAAAAAATTCAGTCTGTCTTTACTGCAGTGGTCAGTCTACAACTTTATTTGAGGTGCGATCCATTTTGGTATATCGATCCCAATGTATTTTCATACTAGTATTTAAAATTTCAGTTTGAATGGTAACTATATATTATACAATTTTCAAAGAACTTGTACATATTTTATCATAAAGACATTTATAAATATTTTTCTATTATGTTTGCTTTACTCTATGCTATGTCTGTGTTTCGGAATCTTCAAATCAATTTGATGTATTAATTATTCTTGATATGAGCAATTTATATAATGTACTAGTATATTGTATCTGGTATGATTTATATGTCTGTCAAGTGATTAACCTGGTATCATAATTTCTGTTAGACTTTCCAATCCATTTTCCTATCTGTGTTTTAGCGACACTCGGAGATGAATATAGCTGTCTCTCCCTGATCTGTACCATGCATGAATTTATATATGAGCAAGAATAAAAGAAAATGTCAAATAACTTACTGGCTGAAAGATAGAGCAGACATGTTCAAATATGAAGTTGTTCATTTGGATCTAATTCAGTTTAACAAAATTGAAAGTAAAACCTAATTTACTTCAAAAGAGTCAGTTTTCAATTGCTTACTGGGACTGGGTTCTTGGACCTGGATGCAAGGGATATTAAGCCCTGTTTATGTGTAATTTATTTTGGAATTGATTTTATTAAACTAAAATTGGCTAACCTGATCTTTTGTTTTTATGCCATCTATCATAATTTTCTGCTTCTAGTTTTATGTTTGTCTCAATTTTTAGCTCACCTCAACGAAGTTGGGGGAGCTTATGTAATACCCTCGGCGTTGTTGGGGGGTGTCGGCGTCGGCGTCCCAAGTTAAGGTTTTTGGAGCAGTTTTCTTTTCAAGTACTTCTATGGCCTATATTAGTCAGAGATGCATGGAGGATGCTTCTAGTGTGTTTCATTGTACCAGTCAAGGTTTCAGATGCTGCAATTTCAGCTAAAGAATGACCAGGTTAATGTTTTTGGAGCAGGTTAAAGTTTTTGGAGCAGATCTCATTTCCAAGTAACTATAAGCCCTATATTGACTAAACTTGCATGGATGATACATCTAAGGATGCACACTACTGGACTTGCTTCGGATGCTGGATTTGACTTACATTTTCCGGATGAGTGACCAGGTTAAAGTTTTTGGAGCAGATGTCATTTCCAAGTAACTATAAATCCTATATTGACCAAACTTGCATGGATGATACATCTAAGGATTCACACTACTGGACTTGCTTCGGATGCTGGATCTGACCTACATTTTCCGGATGAGTAACCAGGTTAAAGTTTTTGGACCAGGTCTCATTTCCAAGTAACTATAAGGCCTATCTGAACCAAACATGCATGGATGATGCATCAAGGGACGAACAATCTCAAAACTTGCTTCAGATGCTGGATTTGACTTACATTTTCTGGATGAGTGACTAGTTTCAAGTTTTCAGATAAGTCTATTCCCAAGTAACTGCAAGCCCTATCAGACCAAAATTGCATAAATGTTGCATCTAGGGATGCACACTCCTAGATTATTAGCCTTACTTAAAGACAACATTCGTTGAGGTAATCTCTGATTACCTATGTTTATGATTGTTTTGATATTTATTAACATTTAAAAAAAAAAAGAAATCTTTGAAAGTGTGTTCTAACATTTTATCTATTATACCCTACATGTGAATAGTCAGACAAGGGACATGACTGTAATGTATTGTCTTTTAATAAGGGTGAAACATTGGAATTAATCTCTCTTGCAGTGTGGACAATGAGATCTATGATGAGCTTCCTTCCAAAAGTGCCAACTTGCTGCCAGAATACACAAATCCTGCTTGGATGCTGGAGCAGGTTGGTAGATAAAATTTGTGCACTTGTTTTGTTTGATAGATTGTTAGCTCACCTGAACCAAGGGTTCAAGTGAGCTTTTCTGATCACCTACAGTGTATTGTCTGTCGTTTGTCCGTCTGTCCATCTAGCCTTCTGTCTGTTAACTTTTCGCATTTTCAACTTCTTCTCTAGAACCAATTGACCAGTTTCAACCAAATGTACAATAAAGCATTCTTAGGGAAAGATTCAAGTTTGTTAAGATAAAGGGCCATGTCCTTTTTTTGAATGGGAGATAATCAAGAAAAAATAGGGTGGGTATCTTACAAAATCTCCTTTTCAAGAACCCCTTGGCCAGAAATGATGAAACTAAATTGAAATCAAATTATGCCCCCCCCCCCCCCCCCCCACACACACACACACAGTAGGGGGAGGGGCCACAATAGGTGATCAAAGTTTGACATAGAAAGAGGGAAAAAGAGTCTTTAAAAATCTTCTTCTCAAGAACAGCAAAAGTATGATGTCATATTTATGTAGTAGCATGTCAGGAAATGTCAAATAAATTTTATTCAAATCACCCCCTCCCCTCCCTTCCGCTGGAAGTAGGGTGGAGCCACAATAGGAAATCATTTTTACATATGAATATATAAGAAAAAAATCAGCTAATGAAGATCAGCAGGACTTAAGTGACTCTGGTGAGCTTTGTGGCCTTTTGTTTATATCCCAAGTACATGTAATTGGGTTGAGGTGCATGTAGAACTCATCCAGCCACATGAAGAAAACACAAGTTTTTGGGGAGTTTTAACTCAGTACACTTAATAAGAAGAAATTAATAAAAAAAATTCCTTGAACACATTAACAAATGGACCTTCAACCAACAGTTAAAGTCATGAATTGGCCTTAAAGATCTTACTGTAGTTGGATCTGACATAACAAACCACTTTGAAATGACAATGCCACAGTTTGAATAAATTATTGTTTCTTTAAATTTATACTTTTAAGTCATCATAAACAGTTTGCAGTTGATACAGTTAGAAGTGCAATATTTATTGTTTATATTTCAGGGCTGGACAATGGACACTTTTGATGAGAAATCAAAAGCTACAATTGAAAAAATGCTGCAAGAGGAGCAGTATCCTTTTCTTTTCTTCAAGTTGTCAGTCCTATACTGATCAACATGTATTGTCAAGTCAAATGCTGACTGCATGTATTGTCAGTCACATATTGATTCAACATGCATTGTTAGTCAAACACTGACACTAGTTCAGCATTTTTTGTTAGTCACATTGATTCAACATACTTTGTCAGTCACATACTGACTCAGCATGTACTGAATAAAAAAAATAATGTCTGCCAATTTCCCTTTGTCATTGTTATAAAGTACATGATAGTAGAATTCCATGACTTTTACCTAAGTTATTATACCAGTGGAAAGGGAAGTACACGTAGAGTGAAGAATCCAAGGCTTCTGTCTAAAAAGTCACACATACAGAAACAACCATGGACAGAGGAAGAAAAAGTCATGTTTGAAAAATATCTGGTACAGAGATGTTTTTGATGTTTTTATTGTAAACACGTTCTAAATGTACTATACACAATGTTAAGATTTAAGACAATGGTTTTGTTTATATTGTAACTGACTAAAAGTAAATAGTGTAATATGACAGAATATATTTTTTAGCTATGTTGATCAGATCTCTGTTTTATTAATTAATTGAAGGAAGTATTTGGTCGAAGCTGGTCGAAAATTGCAGAGCATATGCCAAGCAGGACAGGTCTGCAGGTGAAGAACTACGCCCAACAGTACTTCAAACAGAAAGTAAGATTTGTATTATGTCACGTATAACTGTCATATACATGTAAAATGTCAAATACAGATGTTCTGAAGCATTTATGCCTTCTTTGTTGATGGGTTTAACCATTAAATCTGTTGCATAATTTGTGCTTTCGGATATGATGATATTTTTATGTAGTCAGATATGATGATAATTTATTTAGTCAGATATGATGATATTTTTATTTAGTCAGATATGATGATATTTTTATTTAGTCGGATATGATGATAATTTATTTAGTCAGATATGATGATATTTTTATTTAGTCAGATATGATGATATTTTTATTTAGTCAGATATGATGATAATTTATTTAGTCAGATATGATGATATTTTTATTTAGTCAGATATGATGATATTTTTATTTAGTTGGATATGATGATAATTTATTTAGTCAGATATGATGATATTTTTATTTAGTCAGATATGATGATATTTTTATTTAGTCAGATATGATGATATTTTTATTTTAGGCAAAAGAAGATAACAGGAGCAGTGAAACTGATGTCAGTAAACCATCTGTGCCTTCAACAGCCAAGAAGAAGGATGACCTAATTAAAGATGTCCTCTCTTTAGTCACGACTGCACAAACGACAGTTACCACGGTATCCAAGCAAAAAAATTCCTCTCCAGGCAAAAACAGCATGTTAGGAAAAATGTTAATAAATCATGGAAATAAGAACAAAAATAAAAACAAACTAGAGGTTCAGCTTTTTCAAAAAATGCAAAGGGCAAAAACTGAATCACAAGGTCAAAAGAGGGAAGCAATAAAGAAGGAAGGCATGTCAAAATCAGGGAGTAAAGCATCATGTGCCAAGCAAAGAAAGATAGAGAAATACTCTGAAACACAAGGCCAAGTACAAATAACTGTCAAAACTGTTCCTCAAACAACTGTCTCACAGCCAGAGACCTCGACTGCAAACCCCACCACAGCATCTCCAATGGTAAGTTTACTGGTCACAGCTACCTCTAGTGGGGGCATTGGTCAGCTAAGTCCATCTCTAGAGTCTCGCCTTCAGCAGTCGACAGGTGTCATAGAAAATCTGGATGGATTCTGTGCAGTGGCAGACATTGTGAAAGAGGATGAGGATGAAGATGGAGAGATAGACATAGAAAATGAGGACGAAGAGAATCCAATCCTCAAATCTCGATCAGCTTCCCCTAATTCTGTGTATGAACAACTGATCCGAGCAGCCAATCTCAACAAACCATCAGAAAAAGGAAAGTACAAAGAGAAAAGTGAAGAAAAGTCCCCAGATGATGAACCAAATCAAATTAATGCTGTCTCTGTCCTTATTAATGAGAAAGAAGAGGAAAATATTCTTGACACTAAGAGTGAAGTACCAGAATTTTCTAAGCCAAAATCAAGTGAGTACCCCTGCTGAAGATCTAGCTCCCCCAAAATATAAAATATATGAATAAACCATTCTGTTTAAGTAAGATCAAATCTTGAAAATCATTCAAAGGTTTTTTTCTAAGGTATAGTTTAATTATTATTATTTTTTGACAGACAATTGCATTGTTTTATGGAATGGAGAGTACCTTGATTTGCCTGTACCTACTCAGGAAGCTCAGATTAACCTAGATACCATCACAGAACAGGAGCACCGAATTCATGCAGACTTTTTTGATGGACGACCCTCTAAAACCCCAGAACGTTATCTAAGAATTAGAAATTACATTTTAGAAACATGGTAAATATTCCATATGATGAAGGAAAATGAAAAAAGTTTTTCCTGTATATTAAGTAATTTCTGTGATTCACAGCTTTTTTGAGACACTCTGCCCATGTTTCTTCCTGCACTAATTGCAAGAAATTGAGCAACTGCAGAGATTTTGTTTGGTAGCTAAATGGTCAATATATATACCTATATATTTTTCTGATGTACAAGAGAATTTGCTAAAGTGTGATTCCATTTAAGAAACACAAATCTCTTTAAAAGAAAAAAAAATTTCAGGGCAAAATGTAAGCCAGGATACCTAAACAAAACCTGTGTGCGACCTGGATTGAAGAATTGTGGTGATGTCAACTGCATTGGGAGAATTCATGCTTTCTTGGAGTGTACAGGAGCAATTAATTTTGGATGTGGTAAGAGCTGCTTTACATCTGTAATTAGTGGGACAACAAGTGTGCAGTATTGTTACATTGTATACTACTGAGGAAAATGATTAAAGATAAAAATGCTGAATACTTTTGTCATGACTTCAAAAGATTTACTTTATTAAGCTTTATTATTTTTATGTACCTATCATTATTTAGAACAAGCTTGTTACAATCAGACATCAAAAGTAGGACCCCAGGTATCAAGAGATAGAACCAGAGAAGCCATAGTCAAAGTCAACTTCTCTAAACTAGAGTCCATGGTAGGTAGACAATACCTGTCCAGGGGAATGGAATGAAAATTTTATATGAAGTATCACTTGTTATGTATTACATGTATATAGCAATAGAATCATGTAAATATAAAAAGTGATGTTTATTTGATAATATATCAAATCAAACTAGTTGAGCAGAATGATGTTGATTTGTTTGTAGAGAACAAGGAAGAGAAGAATAAGAAATGAATATGGGCAGTGGGTTGATGAAAAGGAATTACAGGGCAAAACTATACAGGTAATTAGATTACACATGGGTGGATGAAAAAGAATTATGATGCATAACTATATAGGAAATGGGTACGGCCAATACATATAGATGAATGAATTCAGAAACTGCAAGGCAAAGCTACACAGATAATGAGTAAGGGTAGACACTTGCTACAACCAAAAAACTGTAATTCTGAAAACAATGAACTTAAATTTTGGATTTTAGCACCAAGATAAAGTTACAACCAAGGAGAGCCCAGGGAAGATTTCAAGATCACCCAAAGTCCAAAGTCTTGACCCTTTCAAACTTATACCTTGTCAGAACTTTTCTCAAGAGAGACCAGTAAGTCTTTATTTTCACAATTAGTTGATTAGATATTGCAAAAATAATGATACAGTATTAAATAAGAATGTCACTTCTATTTCAGGCCCCGTTCTATGTTGAAATACACAATACAGCTTTAGTGATAATGGATATTCATGCTCATATATCAAAGACTGAGGTCATAGGAATGTTAGGAGGTTGTTACCATGACGATGACCAGCATTTAGAGATTACCATGGCGATTCCGTGTAACAGTATCAGTACTGGACTTCAGTGTGAGATGGATCCAGGTCAGTAACAGAAATCAATCCAGCAATGATTATAAGCCACAGCTTATATTATGGCTGTTTTCCGTTTATTAAATGTTTCCGTTTGAGCAAAATGCTATTACATTTTTAGTGTGACAGTTTTTTTTTCTCCTAAAATATAATGCTAAGGTGCAAAGTTCCACTTCTAGTTCTTAAAATCAGTCCCATTTTAAGTTATAAAATGCTGCTTGTAGCACTTCAGATTTATTTACTTTCTTAAGTTTTCATGTAAATCTGATATTTTTTACTGTAGTCTTTTTTGAAATTATCAAACCTCTCATTATTAAATTTTGATTTATTTAATATCTGAATATTTCTTTTTATTACTTTTGCGAGCATTGATTTGTTTTTCTGCAGTGTCTCAGACATTTGCCTGTGAGGAGATTAGTAACAACAGAATGAATGTTGTCGGCTGGTACCACTCCCATCCGACCTTTAACCCCAACCCCTCAATAAGGGACATTGAGACTCAGCTCAAATTTCAGGTGAGATTTATATGATCACGTTAACTCCATGTTCTTCAGAAAGGGTCATTGATGTTCAAGTTAAGACAGTGGACTTTTCAACAGAAAATATAATACAAATAACAAATAATTGCATTCAGAATTAGTTACAATTACTGTCTTCACATAATTTTACTAAAACATAAAGAGTGATTTATTGTGAATGTGAAAATGTGGGGGAGAGAGAGTAAAACTTAAATAAGAAGCATTCCTGCAGATGGTACTTTTTTCATTGCTTGTTAAATGTTTTATGGATGTACTCCTAATATAAATTGTGCTTATTAGCATTGCAAATTTCCTTTGATCCATGTTTGAATAAAGTAAGAGAAAGTACAGACTTGTCATTGGTTTGTTTTTTACATACACACATATATGTAACCATTAATATATAGGCTTCATATTAAATGATTTTATAATGATTTATAAGTGCTGTATTTAGCATCTTTTCCCTAGAATTACATCATTACTGACATCACAGGTTTAGC
The DNA here is from genome assembly GCF_033153115.1 of Saccostrea echinata. Taxonomy (NCBI): domain Eukaryota; kingdom Metazoa; phylum Mollusca; class Bivalvia; order Ostreida; family Ostreidae; genus Saccostrea; species Saccostrea echinata. The sequence continues at coordinate 2,227,376 of NW_026889790.1, read as the reverse complement.
CTGAATTTCCTCTGCTTTTATTTAATTGATGCACAATCAAATATTGTTTCTAGAAGAATCTATTCATCTTATTCTAAACTGAGTATGCATGAACCTAAAGTGACAGATCTGATTCCAATTGAATTGAATTCAAACTGAGCTATTTATAAGAGACTTGACAATTTTCTCAATTTTTAGTGCAGATTGTTTTGGTGCAAACAAAGAAAAAAAACGACAATGTATTTTTAAGTTGTTTGAAGTTTTGTGTGCTCTTTATTTTAACATATTACATTATCTGGGGTCCTACATGTATATGATTTAGTGTTTTATTTGGTGATGGGTATTATGTATGCTGCTTTATACAGGACAAATGTTACACAATATTGTATGAAGTTTCCAGTTTGTGTCCATGATTGTTCCCACAGCAATGATAATTTTCAGTGTTCCATCCTCATATGGCTTTGGAGCTATAACTGACTTTTTCTTTTATTACAGGAATATTTTGCTCAGGACGGTTTTTCCTTTCTTGGTGTAATAGTCAGTCCGTACAATAGGACCTCTTTGGGCCTTTGTTCAGAGTTCCAGTGTCTGACAATCAGCTCTGAAGTCAGCCCTGTAGACAAGTGCAGTAAGTTTGCCTCTGATAAAACTTGGAAGTAAATAATTGGGTAGTCATTAAAATTGAAAGAAAAAAATTATCTTGTTTACAAGCTAAACTGTCTTATAAGAAATTTTTTTTTTGTTTTTTAGCTTAAGTTAAACAGAAATGTTTTGTATCAAATAGGAAGTTAATGTGAAGGAAATTCCTATATCCCTACCATGATAATCAGTCTACCTCATTGTACTAACATACATTCCACTTTATTATTCTACAGATATACCATTCTCGTTTAACTATGGAATGATTATGCAGCCCTTGCAGTCAGAGTTAGTGATACGTAGTATTAAAACATTGGCTGAGAAGTATAGCCAGGATAGACACCGTGTGGAGCTCTTACAGCCGTATCTCGGGGATATGTCATGTCTCGACAAGGTATAATTAATTGTCTAAATAATACCAGTCCGAAATTCCAAGTAAGTAAAACCCAGTCAGAAATACCCAGTCAATAATACCCAGTCAGATATACCCAGTCAATAATATCCAGTCAATAATACCCAGTCAGTAATACCGAGTTATAAATACCCAGACAATAATATCCAGTCAGTAATACCCAGTCAATAATACCCAGTCAGTAATACCCAGTTAGCAATACCCAGTCAATAATACCCAGTCAGTAATACCAGTCACCATTCAATAATGCCCAGTCAATAATATCCAGTTAGTAATACCCAGTCAGTAATACCCAGTCAATAATACCCAGTCAAATATCCAGTCAGTAATACCCAGTCAATAATACCCTGTCAGTAATACCCAGTCAATAATTATACAATTAATCACCCTTCATGAGGTCAACATGGTGAAATGATGACCCGAGACCTGACCCACGAGGTGACCTGACCTGACCGAGGCCAACGGCCGAGGTCAGGTCAGGTCATCGAGTGGGTCAGGTCAAGGGGCATCATTTCACCATGCTGACCTCATGAAGGGTGATCAATTGTTTTATTATACCGACAATAATAATAATAATTATCAATTTTAACACATGTAACATTTTATTTCAACAGAATAATGCATATTGTGAAATAACGATTTAAGCAGCAATAACTTTGAATTTGAAAGTTCAATTGAAAAGTGAAAAAACACATCTTAGAATCATTAAATGATTTACAGAGTCCAATAAAGAACTTTACAGTATCTTTACTTTTGTTGTTCTTTTCCCATGTAATAGTGAATGTGCACTTGACCGACATTTCTGAATAATGGGCCACAAGAGTTTTGAGGCGTTTGGTCAACTTTAACATTCTCCTTTTCTTCTGGAACATTTGCAAACAAATCTGAACCATTTTCATCAGGTAGGATTTCAGATAGCAATTGTTTGGTACTGACAGTCTCAAATTCACAGTTATTCAAATTTAAGAGCTGACTTTCTGAAGTACTGGTACAAGAATTTGTTGGAACAACTGGGTTTTCTAGCCCTAGCTTTGGTGATGGGTAAACCACAGATGACAATACATCAAACATTTCTTGCTTTTTTGTTTCACTTACACATCTTGAATAGCTTTTTATGGAAGTTTCGGACTTATGTCCACTGACAGACATGATGTGTCGAGCTTCTATCCCACCCTGATCCAAACTAGTAATACACGTGGCACGTATGCAGTGGTTTGTATACAGAGTTGAGAGTTCGGCTTTCATAGATATTGTTTTCATAAAATTTCCCAAAGTATTATGACCTACTGGAGAATTGTCATACCAAACAGCATCTGAATCGTTGATATGGCGCTTCGGTCTCTGCCAAAAACTTTCACAATTTGGATTCAGCTTTCCGAGGTATTTCTCCAGACTAGACACAGGACACTTCTCATCACCTACATGGACATATGAAAAATTGTAAATCAGTTGAATTCATGAAAATTGTCACATAGACAAATATATGATCTAAAATTAGTAAATGCTGAAGTTTACATTAATTTTATTTTACATGTATTTCAAGAAGTATATTACCTGGTATTTCATATATTCTTGCTGAAGATGCATCATGGTCATTCACATCACTTCCTCTGTGATTTTTGGTTTCATACTGAGCGACATTAAGATAATACCTCCTTCCTTGGCCATCTGTCCTCAAAACAAAATCAGTTTTCTTCATGCTTCTCAGATTTTCCCTTCCTCTTCTACATGTGTAGAACATCACATCAAGAAAAACTTTATATTGCAATCCCTGTGGACTGTTTCCGTTTAGGACGCCGCTACTATACAATGTTGCCATGTCAGCATCGCTGATAATTTCCTTGTGTTGAGTGGTTCCCTTTCCAGTTCGTTTGATGTTTGTTAAAACTGCCTTGAACATTTCGTTTGATAGACGAAAATCTGGGTCATTAATAATGTCATAGTTAATTTTTTGGAAAAATCTCTGCAAACCAAACCTGATGCTGATCATGGAAGATCTACTATACAATTCACCATCTTTTCTTCGGAGTTCAGCGTAAAAGTTGATCAGAATTTCAGCAATTTCGCCTTTTGTTTTTTGCAGTATTTTGTCCACAATCAGTCCTTTTTCAGTGCAGTATGTAATGAACACTCGTTTCGCCGAGTCTACACATTGTTTTGTGTTGGAACTATCGCGGTTTTCTAGGATTGCTTGTAGTTCCTCACTTGTCAGAGTTGCAAACCTCGATTCGCCAGCCATCGTTTTTGTAAACAGACGACAAAATAACTCATGAGAAGTGACGTAGTACACAATTTTATAGTCTATATCTTATTTCTCAAGAATAACTTACAGTTATAGTCTTTATCTAAAAACGGTACAGTAACCATGAAGAAAAAACGAAGCGACCATATGTTCCGCCATTTTTATTTTCTGCACAGGTCAGGTTCAGCGGTCAATAATATTAATGACCGGTCAATATCTCATACACAATCAAGTCATTAATGGTCATATGACACAAAAACGGGTCATAAGCTAATTTTAATGTTTTCTCATCAACCAATCAGATTCTTTCATTCTAATTGGAGGTATAATAATACCAAATCAATAATACCCAGTCAGTAATACCCAGTCAATAATACCCAGTCAGTAATACCAGTCACCATTCAATAATGCCCAGTCAATAATACCCAGTCAGTAATACCCCGCAAGTAATGCCCATTCAATAATGCCCAGTCAGTAATACCAAGTCAATAATGCCCAGTCAGTAATACCCAGTCAATAATACCCAGTCAGTAATACTGAGTCAGTAATACCCAGTCAATAATACCCAGTCAGTAATACCCAGTCAGTAATACCCAGTCAATAATACCCAGTCAATAATACCCAGTCAGTAATACCGAGTTAAAAATACCCAGACAATAATATCCAGTCAGTAATACCCAGTCAATAACACCCAGTCAGTAATACCCAGTCAGTAATACCCAGTCAATAATATCCAGTCAATAATACCCAGTCAGTAATACCGAGTTAAAAATACCCAGACAATAATATCCAGTCAGTAATACCCAGTCAATAATACCCAGCCAGTAATACCCAGTTAGTAATACCCAGTCAATAATACCCAGTCAGTAATACCAGTCACCATTCAATAATTCCCAGTCAATAATATCCAGTTAGTAATACCCAGTCAGTAATACCCAGTCAATAATACCCAGTCAAATATCCAGTCAGTAATACCCAGTCAATAATACCCTGTCAGTAATACCCAGTCAATAATACCAAATCAATAATACCCAGTCAGTAATACCCAGTCAATAATACCCAGTCAGTAATACCAGTCACCATTCAATAATGCCCAGTCAATAATACCCAGTCAGTTATACCCAGTCAGTAATACCCCGCAAGTAATGCCCATTCAATAATGCCCAGTCAGTAATACCAAGTCAATAATGCCCAGTCAGTAATACCCAGTCAGTAATACCCAGTCAGTAATACCCAGTCAATAATATCCAGTCAATAATACCCAGTCAGTAATACCGAGTTAAAAATACCCAGACAATAATATCCAGTCAGTAATACCCAGTCAATAATACCCAGTCAGTAATACCCAGTCAGTAATACCCAGTCAATAATATCCAGTCAATAATACCCAGTCAGTAATACCGAGTTAAAAATACCCAGACAATAATATTCAGTCAGTAATACCCAGTCAATAATACCCAGTCAATAATACCCAGTCAGTAATACCCAGTCAGTAATACCCCGCAAGTAATGTCCATTCAATAATGCTCAGTCAGTAATACCAAGTCAATAATGCCCAGTCAGTAATACCCAGTCAATTATACCCAGTCAGTAATACCGAGTTAAAAATACCCAGACAATAATATACAATTAATTACCCCTTATGCGGTCAACATGGTAAAATAAGGACCCGAGACCTGGCCCACGAGGTGACCTGACCTGACCGAGGCCGCGTAGCGGCCGAGGTCAGGTCAGGTCAGCGAGTGGGCCAGGTCGAGGGTCCTTATTTTACCATGTTGAACTCATAAGGGGTAATCAATTGTTTTATTATACCGATATAAGTTAAGGCAATTTTTGTAAGCTTAATTACTAAAATAATCAATTACATGTATAAGACCTACGAACTGTTATCAGTGTTCCATCGGGATCGGGATTCGCTTGTGAAGTTGTTTACTTTTCGGCTGCTAGTCTTGTAAGTTTTTGCACCGCCGATTTATTAAAACACTCTGTGATTGTCAGTAACATTGCATTTTTATAAATTCACAGATACCATTCCCGACTACAATGACAATCTGGTGCAGACTTTTACTGTACAAGAGAGCCGAGCCTGCGTTCGTTGAATTTGACATTGTATTGTAACGAAAGTTAATTTCAATGAAAACGATAAATGTTATGACGCATCTAAAGGCCAATCGTGTTCCGTATCCTAAAAATACTATACATATTTTTATAACGGCAATTTTTGTAATGTACAATCATTACTGTATGCATATTTTTTTTCAATTTGAATGGAATTTGGATTAACAGGTCATTTTTAGCGGTCATTAATTTTATTGACCGGTCATTATACCCCACGTGCAATGATTCCTAGGTCATTATTGCTGTAAACGGTACTTTTTGGAGTCATTATTGAGTTTAAAAGCCTTCTAACAAGCCAATCAAATTTGAGTATTCTTAATAGAGGTATAATAATATCCAGTCAGTAATACCCAGTCAATAATACCCAGTCAGTAATACCCAGTCAATAATACTAATAAAGAAGATTGATCTTCCCATGATTTTTTTCCCAATATATCTTGTTTATAGTGTTGATTTGTCAACTGTATTTCGTATCAGATTGATTACAGTTGATCAAATAAACATAGATATCGTGCTTTCATTACTTAGAATCATGTATAATCATAATTTCTGCTCACTTTCAGCTGTTAAAAGAGATTGCCATTCTATTGCAGATGCTTGAGTCACTGAAAGATTCCCTGGAGCCAAACTCGGATGAGTCCACTCAATTTGTTGAGATAGTTAGAGAGATTTTCTCTGCAGCATTCACTGCTGAGAAAGACGTTCAGAGTCAAATTGTACAGTTTCAAGAAATCACAGTCAACACCCAGTCTTGACACATGTTGAAAAATTTGTAAATCTGGTTTCCTGCATAGATAAATTGTAAGGTTCTTGACTGACTGAAATGCAGATAATAAATTTGTGTTTCAGACTTTCAGTACAAGGTGATATACATGGCATTTAACAAGCAGTTCTACCTGGTGGAGGCAATTGTTTTTTCATGCTTAACTTTTTGTAGTTGCTTTGGTAAAATTTATTTCTATTTCTTCTCATGTTTTATTTTTTCTGGAGAAAAAAAAATAAAAAAGGCAGAGTAGAATCAAGATGTTTCTTTCAAAAATTATTTTGTAATTTTGGTTCAAACAATAGATATATCATGACCCTAGGAGCATGATGCAGTTTTAGACTTCAGCCAAAATTTGTATGTTGTCTTAAAGACCCAATTTTTTTATTGTACAGTTACCTGAGAAGAGGGTGTGGTCTTATTAGTACAGATGTTATTTACCTGGAGTGCCCTAATACTCAAGATGCCAAAAATTCATAAACATATTGCATTATACAGGAAGTCTTTATGGTGATCATGGTCAACATTACACACATTTCTTGTCTAATTATGTCTCCCCTTCCAGGGGAGACATATTGTTTTTGTCGATTTTCTTATTAAGGTCTTCCGTCTTCACGGAAGACCTTATAGTGATTCTACTGTTTCTTATTATTAAGGTCTTCCGTTTCAGACGGAAGACCTTATAGTGATTCTACTGTTTATTAAGGTCTTCCGTCTTCACGGAAGACCTTATAGTGATTCTATTGTTTCTTATTATTATTATTCTTTTTTTTTTAGACAAAATTTTGTGCACGCGATTTCTCGAAAACTATTCAATGAATTTCTTTGAAATTTTCAGGGATAAAAGGTCTTTATATGAATTTTATATAAAATTCCGTTTTTTGGTAAATTCGGTTCCAGTGCCAAGTTATGGACAATTTCCTGATTTTAAATTGAAATTTTGTCCTCGAAGGATCTAAGAAACGGCTAAAGATATGAACTGGAGACTTGTTAGAGATGATAGGATACGACTTCTAGATTTGCAAAATTGCCTTTTCGTTCGTCGTCAGTACTTCCGGTTGCTTACGGAAGTGATCAAAGAAATCGTTAAATTTCAACTTTCCTTTTTTTAATCAATACTTACATCACATTATTGCATCTCTTTTGTAGTTTCGAAATATGTTGGTCCCACCGAAAACAAAAACGTCAACTTCCGGTTATAAGAGAAAAAACGACATAATTTGAGTAGTTTTCTTTCCCATTAACATCTTTTGTAGATAAAGTATTTGGAATGAATTTTAAATATGTTATTCAGACAGCAAATGTCTAGAGTATTTTCAAATATCTTTGTAAAAGTCACTTCCGGTCGCGTGTTTTTCTGTCCTAAAAATGAGAAGTTGTCTTAGCAAGATCTCGGAAAGGGTAAGAGATTTAGACACCAAACATATATGAGCAACAGACCTTAAGATGTAGGTTAAACCATTTGGGTTCGGAGCATCAGCCGTCACTTCCGGTCGTCACAGGAAGTGATCAAAGAAATCGAAAATTTCAACTTTTCTTTTTTTACTTAAAAATTGCATCACTTTATTGCATGTTTTTTGCAGATTCGAAAGATGTTGGTCCCACTGGAAACAAAAACGACAACTTCCGGTTATAAGAGAAAAACTAAATAATTTGAGTATTTTACTTTCCCATAAATATTCTTTATAGATAAAGTATTTGAAATGAATTTTAAATATGTTATTCAGAGTGCAAATGTGTAGAGTAACCATAATAATCTTTCAAAAATTCACTTCCGGTCGCGTGTTTTCCTGTCCTTAAAATGAGAAGTTGTCTGAGCGAGATCTCAATAACAGGTAAAAGATTAAAACACCAAACTTTTATGAGTAATAGTCCTTGAGGAGTAGGCAAAATCATTTGGGTTAAAAGCATCAGTCGTCACTTCCGCTTGTCACAGGAAGTGATCAAAGAAATCAAAAATTTTAACTTTCCTTTTTTGAATTAAAACTTGCATCACTTTATTGCATCTCTTTCGCTGTTTTGAAATATGTTAAATTCCACCGGACACAAAAACGTCAACTTCCGGTTTTAGGAGATAAACTACGTTATTTTGATATTTGACTATCTGATAAATATTGCTTATCGATAATGCACCTGAAATGATTTTATGTATGTTGTAGATACTGCAAATGTCTAGAGAAAAGTCAGAGATTTTTTTTTATAAATTTCACTTTCGGTCGCGTGTTTACCTGTTCTCAAAATTCGGATTTGTTCTCACAATATTGCTTGGCAACAGTAAACAACTGAAGTCTAAAACTTTCAGGACTGACAGTCAGTCATCCGTTTATTTGAATTGTGAGAAAATCTTGTATCGCCGTTACTTCCGGTCGTGACAGGAAGTGATGCAAAAAATTTAATGGTTAGCACGTTGGATTTTCACGCTGACGACCAGGGTTCAATCTCCAAAGTGTCTGAATTTCTCTTATCACTTTTTCAGCTTGAATTTTCGTTTTTATTTTCGGAATCGGACGGAAGACCTCTCATTGCTCGCAATGAGTTTCTAGTTATTATTATTATTTTTTTCCTGTTTTTTGTCCAAGCGATTTCTCAGAGATGGCTCGATGGATTTTCTTGAATCTTTCAGGGATTATGACAAATAAAATAAACTAATAACATTTTGAAGGATTTTGCAAAATTCACTTCCGGTCGTCAGATATGTCCAATTTCCGTTTTTTTCAAAAGAGATCATGTCCGGACGATATCTCAGAAACGGTAAAAGATAAAGACCTCAAACTTTCAGGGATTATAGATCATGACAAGTACGTTTGCAGAATATGTTTAAATCCGTCAGCCGTCACTTCCGGTCGTCACAGGAGGAGATCAAAGAAATCGAAAATTTCAACTTTTCTTATTTTAATTAAATCTTGCATCGCATTTTTGCATCTGTTTTACAGTTTCGAAATATGTTAGTCCCACCGGAAACAGAAATGTCAACTTCCGGTTATAAGAGAAAAACTACATAATTTGAGTATTTTACTTTCCAATAAATATCGCTTATAGATGAAGTATTTGAAATGATTTTTAGATATGTTATTTAGACTGCAAATGTCTAGAGTAACGTCAAATATCTTGGTAAAATTCACTTCCGGTCGCATGTTTTACTGTCCGCAAAATAAGAACTTGTCAAAGTGAGATCTCAGAAACGGTAAGAGATTAAGACACCAAACTTATATGAGTAATAGAGCTTAATGAGTAGGCAAAACTCTTTGGGTTAATAGCGTCAGCCGTCACTTCCGGTCGTTACAGGAAGTGATCAAAGAAATCGAAAATTTAAACTTTTCACCTTTGAAATAAAACTTGCATCATATAATTGAATCTCTTTCACAGTTTCTATATGTGTTGATCTCACTGGAAACAAAAAATGACACTTTCCGGTTATAAGAGGGAAACTATGTCATTGGGATTTTTAACATTCCCAAAAATATCACTTATTGATAAAGTTTTTGAAATGATTTTTACATATGTTATTGAGACTGCAATTGTCTAGTGTGAAGTCAACCATCTTAGGAAATGCACTTCCGGTCGCATGTTTTTCTGTCCTCAAGTTGAGATTTTGTTCACCTAAATGCTCAAAAACACTACATGACTGAAGTCAAAAACTTGCAGAACTTATAGTTAGTTACCAGTTTATCTACATCATGTAAAAATCGTACGTTGTCGTCACTTCCGGTCGTGACAGGAAGCGATGCAAAAAATTGAATTTTTAAAGTTTTTTTTCTTTTTGCAGAAATGTTTGGCTAATGCAGATTTTAGATAGACCATGACCATGCAAATTATATTTATACATTTTATTCGTTTGGAGCACTTTCGTTCATGACGAAGTACATAAAGAAAACAGAAAAGTAATTCCGTTTGTTTTAATCTGTATCTACATATCTTTGGAAGCCTTGATATAACTTTTGTTATTATTTAGAGTAAGTTTATTGAGATGATTGTGGGTTTTTTTTCAAAGAAGTCAAGAAAACGGAAGACCTGTTATTGCCTAGGCAATAAGTGTCTAGTTATTATTATTATTATTCTTATTTTTTAGACAAATTTTGTGCACGCAATATCTCGAGAACTATTCAATGGTTTTCCATCAAACTTTCAGGGATAATGCGCTTTAAAATGCCATTGTTACATTTGAAAGAATTTTGGAGAAATTCGCTTCCGGTTCCAAGTTATGGACATTTTTCTGATTTTGAAATGACATTTTATCCGTGCGAGATCTAAAGAACGGCTAAAGATATGAACTGGAGACTTGTTGGAGAGCATAGAACATGACTTCTAAATATGCGGGTTTGCCTTTTCGTGCGTCGTGAGTACTTCCGGTCGCTACCGGAAGCGAATTAAAAAAGTCAATTTTTTCAACTTTTACGTTTTTCAATATTTTTCTTTGATTTTAGTAGGGTTATATTCCTTTATAGATGCACATTACCGAACATAATAGGTATCAGATTCCTTGAGCATCATATGGCGAGACGTGTTTTGTTGCAAAACATTCAAGACTTTTCATTAATGTGTTACTGATTGGAATAGTCCACTTTGGGGGTTAAGAGGAATATAAAATGTGTAAGAAAACTTAGCGCTGCCTTTATGTTACTTGACCGTATACGATATGTTATATGTACAGTGTGATAAATAAACATTCTTAGGCTCCAAAATCAGGCTATAGCAACATATTTTTTTTTTTAATTTCATTGAAGCTATCATGTACACTCATTCAATTGAAGACACATTTCAAAGAAAAGGTGCGAAGATTTACTCGTGACGTTTGGCGCGAAATAATGTATTATGACCCGCCTTTCACAAATGGTCTGATGCAGTAGTGTAGAAGTACAGAAAAAGATTACATGGACATGTCTGTATTTGGAATTGCATAGAATAGAAAGCTGAATGCATAAAGAATAAGGGAAGTAAACACAATAGTTTTTTTTTAGTTTTTATCAGTAACAGATTATTTTCTCTGCTATCAGTTATTGTTAAAACTCAAGTAACAAATCCGATGTAAATCTACTAGCACTTGCACAAAATTTAGCTGGCTAGTTTTCATCCTATAATTCCGCACTATAAGAAAAAAAAATTAACCTGCCTGACACTCGTTACTTCAGAGAATGAGTGCAAGGTAAACATCGATAATGGCTGGTACATTGCGCTAGTGTAGTGGTTTCAATATTAAAGAAAAAGGTTCACTTAGGGCCTTTTTTTGGCCCTGTGAATTTCAGAAAAACTGAAACTGCTTGGCTTTAGTTGACAATGCATTAAATATCATTTAGACCTTTGATGACTGCGTATCTTTCAAAAATGACGTAATTTTTTGGCTAGCCTATGCATTAAGAAGTCATGAAATGCGTCATTTTCCTCGTATCCTGAAAATTTCTACAAAACAGCAATTTTTAAAGCTATTTTTCGATATCGATATTTAATATAGGACGTAACCTCTGATCTTAAATATGCAACTATTAAATGATAGAACTATTTCTGAGGATTACCAAACCTGTTTTATCGTTTTAGATCAGAGGATGCGCTCATGTTATTTCTCTTCTTTCTTTTTTAAACTAAAACTTGCATCACTTTATTGCATCTCTTTCGCTGTTTTAAAATATGTTAGATTCCACCATATAATCGTCAACTTCCGGTCTATTGCTCGACAACAGTAAACGACTGAAGTCTAAAACTTTCAGGACTGATAGTCAGTCATCAGTTTATTTGAATCGTGACAAAATCTTGTATCGCCGTTACTTCCGATCGTGACAGGAAGTGATGCAAAAAAGGGAATGGTTAATGGTTAGCACGTTGGATTTTCAGGCTGACGACCAGGGTTAAATCTCGAGAGTGTCTGAATTTCTTTTATCACTTTTTCAGCTTGAGTTTTCTTTTTTTTCAGAATCGGACGGAAGACCTCTCATTGCTCGCAATGAGTTTCTAGTTCTTCTTCTTCTTCTTATTAAGTCTTCCGTTCACAACGGAAGACTTATAGTGATTGTATTGTTTCTTTTTATTAGGTCTTCCGTTCACAACGGAAGACCTATAGTGATTGTATTGTTTCTTTTTATTATTATTATTATTATTCCTCCCAAATTTTGTGAGCGCGATTACTCAGAGATGTTTCAATAGATTTTAACAATTTTTCACTGGATAATAGGTTGATATGTGAAGTTTATATAAAATTCCGTTTTTTAAAAAATTCACTTCCGGTCCGAAGTTACGGCCGTATTTCAAATTTTAAAATGCACCTTTGTCCGGTGTTTTTCTCAGAAGCGGTTTGATGTAAAGATGTGAAATTCACAGGAATATTAGATCATGACATTCTCTTTGTTTCTACGTGTTTTTTGTTTGTTTCCGGCACTTCCTGTCCAAACCGGAAGTGAATTTGTGTTTCGGTCAATTTTTGACTTTTTTGTTTTTTAATATTTTTTCAAGATATTGTTAGACATAACAGAGATAGGTCCATAAGTGCCAAATATATAATTTGTTTTGAAATCAGATCACCCGTTTTGTAGATTTCAGCTACTTTCGTTTTGCTTAAAAAAATCAAAGTACTGAAAGTACTGAAAGGGCATTTCTTACTTAAACTTACATGAAGGTTATGTTTACGTTTCTCTGCATGCAAAAACCAATACATACAGTATCATTTATAAAGAATGAAGACTACATTTAATTGCAATAAAAATCAAAGTACCTGAAGTACTGAGAGGACTGTTTTAGATACCCACCTTTTTCTAACTACAGGCGTGTTTTCTGTACATAAAAATCAATGCGTACAATAAGCTACCTATGGAAGCTATTTTCATTAGCCAAAAAAAATCAAAGTACCGTAATTACTGAAATATATTTACTATTCTTATTTACTTTGACTTATATATAGATGTTTCTCTAAAAGCAAAATTCAGTTCAAACACTGCATGTATTATAATTTGTCATGTTTATATATAAGGACGGTGGATACTATCATTTTTGTAGTGAAAATCAAAGTACTATAAGAAGTGACAGGTTGTTTTCTCGATATCCCCCCATTTAACTTTTAAATTTAAAAATAGTTTAGATATGCTTCTACTAATGAAAAAAAAACATGCATACAATATCATATATAAGGACAACAGATACATTCATTTTTGCAGTAAAAATCAATGGACTGCAAGTACCGAAAGGACAAATTTTAGATTCTTTACAACTTAATTATTACAGACTGTACACGTTTCTCTACGAAAAAAAACAAAAAAAAAAAACAATGTAAACGGTATCATATAGGAACGGAAGACCTTTTTGTTGCCATGGCAACAAGAGTCTAGTTATTAAGTCTTCCGTTCACAACGGAAGACTTATAGTGATTGTATTGTTTCTTTTTATTATTATTATTATTAAGTCTTCCGTTCACAACGGAAGACTTATAGTGATTGTATTGTTTCTTTTTATTAAGTCTTCCGTTCACAACGGAAGACTTATAGTGATTGTATTGTTTCTTTTTATTATTATTATTATTATTATTATTATTATTCCTCCCAAATTTTGTGAGCGCGATTACTCAGAGATAGTTGGATAGATTTTCACAATTTTTCACATGATAGTAGGCTGATATATGAAGTTTATATAAAATTCCGTTTTTTGAAAAATACACTTCCGGTCCGAAGTTACGGCCGAATTTCCAATTTTTAAATGGACTTTTGTCCTGAATTTTTCTCGGAAACGGTTTGAGGTAAAGATGTGAAATTTACAGGGGTATTAGATCATGACATTCTCTTTGTTTCGAAGTTGTTTTCGTGTGTTTCCGGTACTTCCTGTCCGAACCGGAAGTGAACTTGTGTTTGGTCAATTTTCAACTTTTTTGTTTTTTAATATTTTTTCAAGATATTATTATGTATAACAGAGGTTATTCTACAAATACTAAATATATAATTTGTTTTGAAATCAGATTCCACATTTTGCAGATTTTCGGTACCCTCATTTTCCCTATTTACCTAGTGTGTAGACAATGGGCAAAGAAAGATAACTCTGACTTGTAAGTGAGAATAGAACTTTCGAGATAAAGGCGGAAATAGTATCGATGACGTTAGAGACATATACACTCTCCATATCAAAATATTTAGACGTTCTATATTCACTCTTCAAAATTTAAGAGGACTTTGGTTACCGCTTCCAGTGCATGTAAAGTTTGAAGTTGGCAGTGTAGTGTAAGTCTGTATTGACAGTTAGTTAATTTACACATGAATATATCTTAAAAAAATTAATATATATATATGCTAGGTAGCTAATTCAAGTAAATATATTACAAGCACTGAATATACATTTATAGTGATGGACAGGTATGCAGTTTTATCTATTTCGTATAGAAAGTTCAGAATACGATAGTTATAAGCCTTCTATAATGCAGACGATTTATTATTCTCTATGATCTGAATGCGAAATTATCCCGATTTCCGAGTTTTACTTTCGATATTAAAAAATATTACATACACTCAAAAAAGGAATTATGCGATAGAAAATTGTAATACAGTACTGTTTTAAAGCCTTTATAAATAAATTGATATCTGCCACTGAAAAGAAAGAAAATCAATCTATAGATTAGATTTGCTTATTACATATATATTTGATAAAAGGTTAAATTATTTATGACACATAATCTATACTCTATATACCCAAGGAATTATAAAAGATGTGAAAAGGCGATTCTTGGGTTCTTGTGAAATACTTAAAGAGTGTGTGAAATAATGGTACGCTATATGTTTCTTTTGAAAAAAAAAAACATGATAAAAAAATTGTACAAGTCTGTTGATATGTGGGATAAGTATATCTGAATGAACACAATTTTATGCAATGATATATAATCATGTACATGCAACTGACGTCCGTACTTTTCCTTGTAATTCATAAAATTATCTAATTCCTTTGAAGCCCCCCCCCCCCCCCGTCTTGAATTTGAATTATATATTCGTTTTAGATTTAAATCTGGAACATGTGAATAACATTACCATTTACATGTATACAGAATTTCATATTTTATAATTATGAACTGTTCAATTTACATGTCTGAGAGAGAGAGAGAGAGAGAGAGGAGAGATTCCCTCTTAATCCCGATCCAGACCAAAAATTAGTTCTTTATCGGTCACACCCATTCTTTATTAGATGTTTTCTGATTTCATAGTCAGTCATGGTCACATCCTGTATATTTTTCAGCTTAAAAAGTATCACACGAAGTGCACGTGTGTTGACCTGTCAATCAAAATCACTTGACGCTGTATGCACTGCAATTAAGTAGCCTGAGTTCGAAATGATCTTGAAGTATGATCTTTAAGTAAATCTGCTGCCACAAACTTGTGAAAAAAATAGAATAAAATAAAAAATAAAATATCTCGGTATTATGAACTTCGACTGTGTGACGTGGAGACCGGTCCTTTGGATGAGATCGTATAAATCGAGGTCCCTTGTCGCAGAAGATGCTGACATAAAAAAGATTCCCCACTGCTCAATTGCGATAAATGCCAAAGTATAGGACAAAAATTTACAGTCTCCACCGGCGAGTGGTGGCGTCTCCATGTGAGTGAAAAATTCTGGAGAGGGACGTTAAACAACATACGTATAATCAATCAATCAATCAATCGATTGCTGAAGAATTACTGTAATTGAATAATTTGTCTTATAGGTATGTTGTCAAATCTTGATATTATAACTTTACAAAACTCAGTGACTTTACGTTTAATGTGATACTAAATTAATTCATTATATTTTTTATAACACCATCACAATTATGCCAAAACATACACACAGTGAAGTTTATGATAGTACGGTGTTCGTTCGTCTGTTTGTTTGTCTTAGAAATGATTGCAAACATTTTTTTTTAAATTGCTAATGATATACGTATATCTCCTATAGGTGCCAAATGTATTATACAAGATTGATAATGAAAATCAATGTACCTTAAGTACTGAAAGGACTTTTTTCCAGTTAATTTTTTCTTTCACAGTAAATATGATATGTATGTTTTTTACACAGAAAAAAGCAAATTCTTACAGATTTAGAAGAACGGAAGACTTTTTTGTTGCCATGGCAACAAGAGTCTAGTTATTATTATTATTATTATTATTATTATTCCTCCCAAATTTTGTGAGCGCGATTACTCAGAGATGGTTGGATAGATTTTCACAATTTTTCACATGATAGTAAGCTGATATATGAAGTTTATATAAAATTCCGTTTTTTGAAAAATTCACTTCCGGTCCGAAGTTACGGCCGAATTTCCAATTTTTAAATGGACTTTTGTCCTGAATTTTTCTCGGAAACGGTTTGAGGTAAAGATGTGAAATTTACAGGGGTATTAGATCATGACATTCTCTTTGTTTCGAAGTTGTTTTCGTGTGTTTTCGGTACTTCCTGTCCGAACCGGAAGTGAACTTGTGTTTGGTCAATTTTCAACTTTTTTGTTTTTTAATATTTTTTCAAGATATTATTATGTATAACAGAGGTTATTCTACAAATACTAAATATATAATTTGTTTTGAAATCAGATTCCACATTTTGCAGATTTTCGGTACCCTAATTTTCCCTATTTACCTAGTGTGTAGACAATGGGCAAAGAAAGATAACTCTGACTTGTAAGTGAGAATAGAATTTTCGAGATAAAGGCGGAAATAGTATCGATGACGTTAGAGACATATACACTCTCCATATCAAAATATTTAGACGTTCTATATTCACTCTTCAAAATTTAAGAGGACGTTGGTTACCGCTTCCAGTGCATGTAAAGTTTGAAGTTGCCAGTGTAGTGTAAGTCTGTATTGACAGTTAGTTAATTTACACATGAATATATCTAAAAAAAAAATTAATATATATATGCTAGGTAGCTAATTCAAGTAAATATATTATAAGCACTGAATATACATTTATAGTGATGGACAGGCATGCAGTTTTATCTATTTCGTATATTAAGTTCAGAATACGATAGTTATAAGCCTTCTATAATGCAGACGATTTATTATTCTCTATGATCTGAATGCGAAATTATCCCGATTTCCGAGTTTTACTTTCGATATTAAAAAATATTACATACACTCAAAAAAGGAATTAAGCGATAGAAAATTGTAATACAGTACTGTTTTAAAGCCTTTATAAATAAATTGATATCTGCCACTGAAAAGAAAGAAAATCAATCTATAGATTAGATTTGGTTATTACATATATATTTGATAAAAGGTTAAATTATTTATGACACATGATCTATACTCTATATACCCAAGGAATTATAAAAAGATGTGAAAAGGCGATTCTTGGATTCTTGTGAAATACTCAAAGAGTTGAAGAGTGTGTGAAATAATGGTACGCTATATGTTTCTTTTGAAAAAAAAAACATGATAAAAAAATTGTACAAGTCTGTTGATATGTGGGATAAGTATATCTGAATGAATACAATTTTATGCAATGATATATAATCATGTACATGCAACTGACGTCCGTACTTTTCCTTGTAATTCATAAAATTATCCTTTGAAGCCCCCCCCCCCCCCCCCCCGTCTTGAATTTGAATTATATATTCGTTTTAGATTTAAATCTGGAACATGTGAATAACATGACCATTTACATGTATACAGAATTTCATATTTTATAATTATGAAATGTTCAATTTACATGTCTGAGAGAGAGAGAGAGAGAGAGAGAGAGAGAGAGAGATTCCCTCTTAATCCCGATCCAGACCAAAAATTAGTTCTTTATCGGTCACACCCATTCTTTATTAGATGTTTTCTGATTTCATAGTCAGTCATGGTCACATCCTGTATATTTTTCAGCTTAAAAAGT
The DNA here is from genome assembly GCF_033153115.1 of Saccostrea echinata. NCBI lineage: Eukaryota > Metazoa > Mollusca > Bivalvia > Ostreida > Ostreidae > Saccostrea > Saccostrea echinata. The sequence goes on along the minus strand of NW_026889790.1, from coordinate 2,209,418 downwards.
ATCACACGAAGTGCACCTGTGTTGACCTGTCAATCAAAATCACTTGACGCTGTATGCACTGCAATTAAGTAGCCTGAGTTCGAAATGATCTTGAAGTATGATCTTTAAGTAAATCTGCTGCAACAAACTTGTGAAAAAAATAGAATAAAATAAAAAATAAAATATCTCGGTATTATGAACTTCGACTGTGGGATGTGGAGACCGGTCCTTTGGGTGAGATCGTATAAATCGAGGTCCCTTTTTGCAGAAGATGCTGGCATAAAAAAGATTCCCCACTGCTCAATTGCGATAAATGCCAAAGTATAGGACAAAAATTTGCAGTCTCCACCGGCGAGTGGTGGCGTCTCCATGTGAGTGAAAAATTCTGGAGAGGGACGTTAAACAACATACGTATAATCAATCAATCAATCAATCGATTGCTGAAGAATTACTGTAATTGAATAATCTGTCTTATAGGTATGTTGTCAAATCTTGATGTTATAACTTTACAAAACTCAGTGACTTTACGTTTAATGTGATACTAACTTAATTCATTATATTTTTTTATAACACCACCACAATTATGCCAAAACATACACACAATGAAGTTTATGATAGTACGGTGTTCGTTCGTCTGTTTGTTTGTCTTAGAAATGATTGCAAACATTTTTTTTTTTAAATTGCTAATGATATACGTATATCTCTCATAGGTGCCAAATGTATTATACAAGATTGATAATGAAAATCAAAGTACCTTAAGTACTGAAAGGACTTTTTTCCAGTTATTTTTTTCTTTCACAGTAAATATGATATGTATGGTTTTTACACAGAAAAAAGCAAATTCTTACAGATTTAGAAGAACGGAAGACTTTTTTGTTGCCATGGCAACAAGAGTCTAGTTATTATTATTATTATTCCTCCCAAATTTTGTGAGCGCGATTACTCAGAGATGGTTGGATAGATTTTCACAATTTTTCACATGATAGTAGGCTGATATATGAAGTTTATATAAAATTCCGTTTTTTGAAAAATTCACTTCCGGTCCGAAGTTACGGCCGAATTTCCAATTTTTAAATGGACTTTTGTCCGGAATTTTTCTCGAAAACGGTTTGAGGTAAAGATGTGAAATTTACAGGAGTATTAGATCATGACATTCTCTTTGTTTCGAAGTTGTTTTCGTGTGTTTCCGGTACTTCCTGTCCGAACCGGAAGTGAATTTGTGTTTGGTCAATTTTCAACTTTTTTGTTTTTTTAATATTTTTTCAAGATATTATTATGTATAACAGAGGTTATTCTACAAATACTAAATATATAATTTGTTTTAAAATTGAATTGCGCATTTTCTAGATTTTAGGTACCGTCATTTTCCCCATTTACCTAGTGTGTATACAATGGGCAAAGAAAGATAACTATGACTTGTAAGTGAGAATAGAACTTTCGAGATAAAGGCGGAAATAGTATCGATGACGTCAGAGACATATACACTCTCCATATCAAAAATATTTAGACGTTCCATATGCACTCTTCTAAATGTAAGAGTACGTTGGTTACCGCTTCCAGTGCATGTATAGTTTAAAGTTGCCAATGTAGTGTAAGCCTGTATTGACAGTTTATTGATTTACACATGAATATATCTAAAAAAAAAATAATATATATGCTAGGTACCTAATTCAAGTAAATATATTATAAGCACTGAATATACATTTATAGTGATGGACAGGCATGCAATTTTATCTATCTCGTATAGTAAGTTCAGAATACGATAGTTATAAACTTTCTATAATGTAGACGATTTATTATTCTCTATGATTTGAATGCGAAATTATCCCGATTTCCGAGTTTTATTTTCGATATTAAAAAAATATTACATACATTCAAAAAGGAATTGAACGATAGAAAATTGTAATACAGTACTGTTTTAAAGCCTTTATAAATAAATTGATATCTGCCACTTAAAAGAAAGAAAATCAATCTATAGATTAGATTTGGTTATTACATGTATATTTGATAAAAAGTTAAATTATTTATGACACATGATCTATACTCTATATACCCAAGGAATTATAAAAGATGTGAAAAGACGATTCTTGGATTCTTGTGAAATACTCAAAAGAGTTAAAAAAAAATATGTGAAAACGCGATTCTGTGTGAAATAATGGTACGTTATATGTTTCTTTTGAAAAAAAACATGATAAAAAAAATTGCGCAGGACTCTTGATATGTGGGATAAGTATACCTGAATGAACACAGTTTTATGCAATGATATATAATTATGTACATGCAACTGACGTCCGTACTTTTCCTTATAATTCATAAAACATAAAACTATCTAATTCCTTTGAAGCCTCCTCCCCTCCCCCCCCCCCCCCCCCGTCTTGATTAATATTTGGAGACGTTCGTGCAGCTAGGCATTTGAATTATATATTCGTTTTAGATTTAAATCTGGAACATGTGAATATAATTACCATTTACATGTATACAGAATTTCATATTCTATAATGGTAGATTTGTCATTATGAAATGTTCAATTTACGTCTGAGAGAGAGAAAGAGAGAGAGAGGGGGGAGAGAGAGAGATTCCCTCTTAATCCCGATCCTCCTATCCATTTACATAGACCAAAAATTAGTTCTATATCGGTCACACCCATTCTTTATTAAATGTTTTCTGATTTCATAGTCAGTCATGGTCACATCCTGTATATTTTTCAGCTTAAAAAGTATCACACGAAGTGCACGTGTGTTGACCTGTCAATCAAAATCACTTGACGCTGTATGCAATGCAATTAAGTAGCCTGAGTTTGAAATGATCTTGAAGTACGATCTTTAAGTAAATCTGATGCAACAAACTTGAAAAAAAAAATAGAATAAAATAAAAAATAAAATATCTCGGTATTATGAACTTCGATTGTGGGACGTGGAGACCGGTCCTTTGGATGATATCGTATAAATCGAGGTCCCTTGTCGCAGAAGGTGCTGGCATAAAAAAGATTCCCCACTGCTCAATTGCGATAAATGCCAAAGTATAGGACAAAAATTTGCAGTCTCCACCGGCGAGTGGTGGCGTCTCCATGTGAGTGAAAAATTCAAAAATTCTGGAGAGGGACGTTAAACAACATACGTATAATCAATCAATCAATCAATCGATTGCTGAAGAATGGCTGTAAATGAATAATCTGTCTTATAGGTATGCTGTCAAATCTTGATATTATAACTTTACAAAATTCAGTGACTTTACGTTTAGTGTGATACTAACTTAATTCATTATATTTTTTTTATAACACCATCACAATTATGTTAAAATATACACACAATGAAGTTTATGATAGTACGGTGTTCGTTCGTCTGTTTGTTTGTCTTAGAAATGATTGCATACAATTTTTTTTTTAATTGCTAATGATATACGTTTATCTCTTATAGGTGCCAAATGTATTATACAAGATTGATAATGAAAATCAAAGTACCTTAAGTACTGAAAGGACTTTTTTCCAGTTATTTTTTTCTTTCACAGTAAATATGATATGTATGTTTTTTACACAGAAAAAAAGCAAATTCTTACAGATTTAGAAGAACGGAAGACTTTTTTGTTGCCATGGCAACAAGAGTCTAGTTATTATTATTATTCCTCCCAAATTTTGTGAGCGCGATTACTCAGAGATGGTTGGATAGATTTTCACAATTTTTCACATGATAGTAGGCTAATATATGAAGTTTATATAAAATTCCGTTTTTTGAAAAATTCACTTCCGGTCCGAAGTTACGGCCGAATTTCCAATTTTTAAATGGACTTTTGTCCGGAATTTTTCTCGGAAACGGTTTGAGGTAAAGATGTGAAATTTACAGGGGTATTAGATCATGACATTCTCTTTGTTTCGAAGTTGTTTTCGTGTGTTTCCGGTACTTCCTGTTCGAACCGGAAGTGAACTTGTGTTTGGTCAATTTTCAACTTTTTTGTTTTTTTATATTTTTTCAAGATATTATTATGTATAACAGAGGTTATTCTACAAATACTAAATATATAATTTGTTTTGAAATCAGATTCCACATTTTGCAGATTTTCGGTACCCTCATTTTCCCTATTTACCTAGTGTGTAGACAATGGGCAAAGAAAGATAACTATGACTTGTAAGTGAGAATAGAACTTTCGAGATAAAGGCGGAAATAGTATCGATGACGTTAGAGACATATACACTCTCCATATCAAAATATTTAGACGTTCTATATTCACTCTTCAAAATTTAAGAGGACGTTGGTTACCGCTTCCAGTGCATGTAAAGTTTGAAGTTGCCAGTGTAGTGTAAGTCTGTATTGACAGTTAGTTAATTTACACATGAATATATCTAAGAAAAAAAAATTAATATATATATGCTAGGTAGCTAATTCAAGTAAATATATTATAAGCACTGAATATACATTTATAGTGATGGACAGGCATGCAGTTTTATCTATTTCGTATATTAAGTTCAGAATACGATAGTTATAAGCCTTCTATAATGCAGACGATTTATTATTCTCTATGATCTGAATGCGAAATTATCCCGATTTCCGAGTTTTACTTTCGATATTAAAAAATATTACATACACTCAAAAAAGGAATTAAGCGAGTGGTGGCGTCTCCATGTGAGTGAAAAATTCTGGAGAGGGACGTTAAACAACATACGTATAATCAATCAATCAATCAATCAATCAATCGATTGCTAAAGAATTACTGTAATTGAATAATTTGTCTTATAGGTATGTTGTCAAATCTTGATATTATAACTTTACAAAACTCAGTGACTTTACGTTTAATGTGATACTAACTTAATTCATTATATTTTTTTATAACACCATCACAATTATGCCAAAAGATACACACAGTGAAGTTTATGATAGTACGGTGTTCGTTCGTCTGTTTGTTTGTCTTAGAAATGATTGCAAACATTTTTTTTTTTAAATTGCTAATGATATACGTATATCTCTTATAGGTGCCAAATGTATTATACAAGATTGATAATGAAAATCAAAGTACCTTAAGTACTGAAAGGACTTTTTTCCAGTTATTTTTTTCTTTCACAGTAAATATGATATGTATGTTTTTTACACAGAAAAAAAGCAAATTCTTACAGATTTAGAAGAACGGAAGACTTTTTTGTTGCCATGGCAACAAGAGTCTAGTTCTTCTTCTTCTTCATCCAAATTTTATCCAGGCCGTAACTTTAATACCCTTTGACATTAAGACTTCAAACTTGGATCATAGATAGATGACATTGAGAAGGAGTGCACGCTACCAACATTTTTGACCTTGACCTATTTATAAGGTCAAGGTCAATCTTTTACATCAAAATAGAGTTTAGCCCATAACTTGAGATCCCTTTGATATTAGGACTTCAAACTTGTAACATAGGAAGAAGACCTTGAGACAAAATGCAGTGCATTAGAATTTTGACCTTGACCCCTTTCTGCCTTCAAGGTCAAATAGGGAAAAAACATAATCTGACCATAACTTGAGAACCTTTTGACATTAAGACTTCAAATTTGGAACATGCAGAGGTGGTATAAAGGAGGGATGCATGCCACCAAAATTTTTGACCTTGATTCAATTATTATAAGGTCAAGGTCAATCTTTTACATCAAAATAGAGTCCAAGCCATAGCTTGAGTACCCTTTGATATTAGGACTTCAAACTTGTAACATAGAAAGAAGACATTGATACAAGATGCAACACACCAAAATTTTTGACCTTGACCTCTTTTCTTCCTCAAGGTCAAATAGGGAAAAAACTTGATTAGACCATTACTTAAGAATCCTTTGTTATAAAGACTTCAGACATGGAACATGCAGAAGTGGTATGAAGGAAGGATGCATGCCACCAAAATTTTTGACCTTGATCCAATTATTATAATGTCAAGGTCAATCTTTTACATCAAAATAGAGTCCAGGCCTTAGCTTGAGTACCCTTTGATATAAGGACTTCAAACTTGTAACATAGAAAGAAGACATTGTTACAAGATGCAACGCTTCAAAATTTTGACCTTGACCCCTTTCTCCAAGGTCAAATAGAGAAAACATGACTAGACCATAACTTGAGAACCCTGACATTAAGACTTCAAACTTGGAACATGGAGAGGTGGTATAGAGGAAGGGTGAATGGCAACATTTTTTCACCTTGACCTATTAATAAAGTCAAGGTCAATCGTTTACATGAAAATATAGTCTAGGTCATAACTTGAGAACTTTTTGACATTAGGATTTCAAACTTAGAACAAAGAAAGGCAACATTGAGACTAAATGTAATGCATCAAAATATTTGACCTTGACCACTTTCTTCAAGGTCAAATTAAGAAAAACACAACCAGACCATTACTTGAGATGCGTTTGACATGAAGACTTGAAATTTTGTACACAGAATTTGAGTTGAGATGCACTGCATTATTATTTTTGACCCTGATCATATATTTGCACTCGTTAATGTTGGTAAAGAAGGGGAGACATGTGTTTTTTTGTAAAAAAAACAATACCCACTAGTTCTGAGTGAAACAGTGGTGAAACCAAATAATACTTTTGCACGAACTTGATAATATCAATATTTTCATCGATATTTTTGATAAAAAAAAATGATGTATAAAGAAATATCCTTTTAAAAAAAATTATATTAAAAAAAAAAACTCGAGTGTAAGCTACAAAGCAATCATATCAATGATTTTTTTAATTGTCATTAAAAAATAATTACAAGGTATATTGTACGTGTAAATATTGGGGAAAAAAGTTCCATTTCTCTTTAGTACATTAGCAATCTAGAAATTATTAATTTCCCTGGCCGACACTGGTGCCCATGATGTTCATTTACGAATAAGGAATTTAGAGGAAATTCGAACTATGATTTTGACATTTCTTCCACTACATGGTGAAGAATTATCGACAATTTTTGTAATATAAATTTCTTAAATAAAAATAAATGCCTTCCGAAGATAGTGCAATTTAAAAATAATCCCCAATTTATTGTACACGAAATACAATATTTACGTAAGGTGTACCATTTGTGAGTTTTTTTAAACATCTGCTTTCACAGATAAAACTTGTGATAATTTAAAAGGAATCTTCATAATTTTCAGACTTATTTCATGTCACCAGTGTCTAATTATCTTCTGTCAATTATTTCATTCCATTTTGTGTTGATTCATTTTATTGGGGGGGGGGGGGGTGTCGCTATATTGTTAATGATGACGGCGAATTGAGTTTCTGTGGACCCAAGCGACAAATCAAGCGGGGCACATAAAAGAGGTTGTCGCGTGGTCAGGTAATTGCTATCGAAACATCCAATCTCAGAACATCAGTTAGCACAAGTAGCTGGCCTGTCAATCAGATCAGTAGCTATTGTTTTATTTATGATTGACAGGCGGTATATTATTGATCTTGAACCAGGTAGATTATGGGGGCGTTAAGGTAAAATTGGGTGTTTAAAATCTTTTAATAGAACATCCTAAATTTGAAATGTTATTAAAGTTGTTTCCCTTTCATGTTGTTTATTTTCAAGCATCAGTTTATAATAAATATTTTGACAATATTGAACTTAACTTTTCCATCTGGACAACCAGTGACAGCTAGGAAAGACTGGCTGACAACCAAGAATAGATTGGTGATGCCTGGAGAGACAGGTGGCATCCAGGGAAGACTGGAATATGGGTGTGAAGGGTTGGCAGCCCAACACACAGTTCCTGTGAGGGAACACCACAGCAAGCTACAACACAGACAGAAGAGCACCACCCCCAGGGTCTTCCGAGAGGGGAGGGGGATCAAAGACCCAGCATCGTGTGTTCAACGGCAACGACTCGGCTAGTCCAACAGACATTGACAGGAATACCGGCAGAAACAAGTTGTTATTGTGGAAAGCTGTGCAATAACCTGAGGGGGTTGAAAATACATCAGGCAAGGGCTAAATGTAGACCTGAGAGGCAACAGGAGGAACGCACAGGTAACACTGATCAGACGGAGAAGGACCACAGTTAGGATGAACACCACAGTACTGAGGACCTTTTACCAACTGATGCTACTCAGGACAGCATGGAGCCAGAACCAGACAAGTCAAGCGGACACCCTACAACCCCAGAACCATCTAGTGACAATAGGAAACCAGCAGTACAGTGGCCAGCAACAGACGACAAGAGATGGGAAGCATTTGACAATGACCTATACAAAATCCTACATAGCACACTGGTAGGTGATGTGCAGAGGAAGATAACATCATTGACTACGATAGTATACACTGTAGGAGTTGAACGCTTTGGAACCAAAGAGAGAAAGCGTAGGGAGGAACCAAAAGGAAAACCAAACAAATGCCAGCAGGAGATACAAAAACTAAGAGCAGAGATGAATGCAATATCCAAACAGTATAGAACAGCAAGTGAAGATCAGAAAATAGGGCCCAGCGAGCTAAGAGCAACTCTGAGAGAGAAGAGGAACAACCTTCAGAGAGAATAAGGAGAGCCAGACAGGAGAGAGGAAAGAAGAGGGCAAAGTTTATAGCAGACCCATACAGATTTACAAAATCAACCCTTGAAGGTGCAAAGTCAGGGGCACTGAAGAGCTCTAAAGAGGAGGTTGAGAACTACTTGGAAGAAACACATGGTGACAAAGAGCAGTGGAAACGCTTAGGATCATGTGATCGAATAGAAGAGGTACCAGAACCAGAGGAGCCAATGAATGAAAAGGAACCATTATTGAAAGAAGTGCAAGATATTGTAAAGAAAGCTAGAACATCAGCAGCACCAGGACCCAATGGTATCCCCTATAAAGGGGATACCTATGGAAACTAGTAAGAGTGGTATGGAGGAAAGGGAAGATTCCATCTTGTTGGCAGAAGGCTGAGGGGTGCTTTATACCAAAGGAGGAGAACTCTGAGGGGATAAATCAGTTCCGGACAATCTCATTGCTAAATCATTGCTAAACGTAGAAGGGAAAATCTTCTTCTCAGTCCTGGCGAGAAGGTTGACAACTTACATGTCCAAAAATCAGTATGTGGATACATCAGTACAGAAAGGAGTACCTGGGTTCTCTGGATGTATCGAACATACTAGCATCATAACTAGTGGTGTTCCAATCAGCGATTATAATCGAAAATCAGTCGATTGCTGGCACAATTCAAGCGCTCGATTACAAAATTTTTATTCTGATTAATCGGTTTATTTTTTTTTTAACAAGCGTAATTGTTTTAAAGCCAAATATTCCAGCTTCAACTTACCAGTATTAACTTTTTTGGGTATTGTAATGGCCAGACAAACAGAATTGTATCCATACCCGGGTAACAAAGCACGTTCCCGGGTATAGACGTAAGTTTTATATCTGTACAGTGTATGAAGAAAAATTAAAGGAAAACAGATAAACACTCAATAGACCACTCAGATGATATCCATTTATTCTTTTTCAGCAAAATAAACAACAAAAAACATATGCAGAAAGTAGTCATTTACCCATTCTTACCATTTAATTAACCAAATTGATAGACTCTGTACATGTTCGATTATAATTGATAATTAGTTACAGTAACCTGATCATCGATTATGAAATTCTTACCGATTCCCATCACTAATCATAACACAACTAATCCATGAAGCCAAAGTCAACAAGAAGGACCTCACGGTTGTTTGGTTAGATTTATAGCAAATGTATACGGAACGATTCCACATGCACTCATAGAGGAGACCCTTGTTCACTATACCAGAACACTTTCGGTTAATGATCAAAAGTTACTTCAGTGGGATACACCTACGCTTCACAACTGCCAGTTATACAACATCTTGGCAGAAACTGCAGAAGGGAATTGTGACAGGTTGTACCATCTCAGTGATCCTGTTTGTAATGGGTATGAATATGATCATCAATGCCGGAGAGAGAATACCAGAGGCCCCAAGACATCAAGCAACATCAGGCAACCACCAAACGGAAGGTTCATGGATGATCTTACAATAACAACAGATACCCATATTCAAGCAAGATGGATACTAAAGGCTCTAGAAGAAACAGCATCATGGGCAAGAATGACCTTTAAACCTAAGAAGTCAAGATCCTTGATAATAAAGAAAGGGAAAGTTACACAGAAGTTCGAGCTAACAATCCAGGGGGAGAATATTCTATCTCTCATCGGAAACCCTATAAAGTGCTCAGGAAAATGGTTTGACGAAACACTTGGAGATAAATCCAACATTCAAAAAACAGAACAACAAGGAAGGGATGAGGAACATAGACAAAACAGGATTGCCAGGGAAATTCAAGGCATGGATTTACCAACATGGCCTCTTACCACGCTTAGCCTGGCCATTGATGCTGTACGAGATATCAACATCAACAGTGGAGAAATTGAAGAGAATCATCAATAAACACCTCAGGAAATGGTTTGGTGTACCACCAAGTTTTACATCAATCGGCTTGTATAGCAGATCAACCCAACTACAACTTCCCGTGACATCAATAGTAGAAGAGTTTAAGACCAGCAAAGCAAGGCTTGTCATGACTTTAAAGGACTCAAGGGATGATAAGGTTCGATTATCTGGAGTAGAAGTAAGGACGGGGCGGAAATGGACAGCAACAAAGGCAGTAGAAGAAGCGGAGAGCAGATTGAGACACAAAGACATTGTAGGAACGGTGGCGGTGGGAAGGCAAGGTTTAGGGACGTCAAAAAGGAGCTTTTGGAAGAAGGCTGACACAACGGAGAGACGTAGCATGGTGCAGAAAGAGATCCGAACCAGAGAGGAAGAAAAAATCCGACAATCTAAGGCAGTGGAGATGGGAGTCCAGGGGGCTTGGACAAGATGGGAAATAGACCAACGGACACTATCCTGGGCAGACATCTGGAAATACCCGTAGTTCCAACTACAATTTTTACTACGTTCAGTGTACGACCTGCTACCAACACCAGCCAATCTCCACAGTTGGGATCTCATAGAAACACCAGAGTGCCCCCTTTGTGGAAAAAGAGGAACCCTGCAGCACATTCTATCCTCCTGCCAGGTGGCATTATCACAGGGAAGATACACATGGCGTCATAGTCAGCTAAAAGAGATGGCAGACACTATAGAGAAAAAGCGGAAGAATAAAAGCAAACAGACAACAGTGAAACATACACAGATTTGCTTTGTTAAAGAAGGTGAAACAGCGAAGAAGAGAGAAGAACTTAACCAGGCAGACGATTGGAAGCTGGCTGTAGATCTAGGTCAGAAACTGACATTCCATGAGATAATTCCAACTAATCTCAGGCCTGACATGGTACTGTGGTCATCAAGTACAAAGAAAATCATTGTCATAGAGCTGACAGTTCTCGAAGAAAGATGCGACGAAGCCCATGAAAAGAAGAGGGCAAAATACGACCCATTGCTGGCAGAATGTAGGGAGAAAGGATAGCAGACCTGGAACTATCCAGTAGAGGTTGGATGTAGAGGCTTCTCGGCACAATCAGTTTGGAGGATGTTTTCTGGGCTAGGGGTGACAGGGAGAAGCAGGAGAACAGCAGTCCTAAGGATGGCCCAGGCAGCAGAAAGATCATCATGCTGGGTTTGGATAAAGAGAGAGACTCGTAGCTGGATACCCACCACCAACGCGCAGTGACTGATCATCACTGTAGACCCCCATCCTGAGAGTGTACCAAGCTAGGGGTCGAAACACACAATGATGGATGGCCTTGGCTGAGGACGTTGATGGTGTAGCAGCAGTATCATCACAGCTGTATGTAATAAACAACAACAATGTAATAAATATTCAATTTTGACTGAAAGAACGAGGGCGCTTTTGATTGGCATTCGGCAGGAATCTGGGCGCACTTGAAAAGTGAAAATTTCATTGATCTGTACATGAAATTTTAGCATTCTTTTGATACTAGTATATCGGGTTCCTGTGAAATAGGAAAGGGAAATATTTTCCCGATATTGTATTTTGATTTCCTAAAAAAGAACTTGAAAATTGGCTAGATGGGTCATTTGGTACAAAATGTTACATTTTGAAACACGTTTTTCTAAAAATTTGCTATCTCTGGGTTATCTCTCCATGATTTTGAAACGTTATTTGTGTGCATTTTAATTCAAAGAAACTAACAAACATATGTAAAAAAAAAAAAATGGAAAGAAGACCCAGAGACAATAAAAAATGTACTTTTTCCAAAAAAATTCCAATGTGTAAATGCAGTGCTTTATTGTCGCTTTAAAAACCACAAAGTGTGTGGAGCGGTGATAGCTCAGTAGTATGCGTTACCCGTCCAGTGCACTAATAAAGAAATATTTTTGGTTCGATCCTCGCATGGAAGGTTAATATTTTTTTTAGTACAAACAGTCATTCTTTTATCAGTTTAATTTTATGTACTGATTTATTTTCAAATAGATAAATTCTGGTTCTGTTGTACCGAAGGCTAAAGCAATTTTTCCAACCTACTTATACTTTAATATAATGTAATTGCATTTAACTATATACCCTATAGGTGTTTATTGTTTATGTGAAGCGTAACTAAATTTTACATGTAGTATTTATTAATATAAGCGGACTGATATATTAAATTCGACAAAGTATTTCAAACTAAATGTAACATTTTTCCCATGTGCGTAACTTTGTAAAGTGTGCCCAGCTGTAGTCAGCCGACCAAATCGTAGACATTTAAACTATTAATGTTTCGGACGCCTTATTCCTGCAGATCACACGCCAAACAGCCCATCTTCTTTTGACTTTAAGACTGTTTCATGCATGATCCTGGGGTCTGGTCTTGGGTCAGAGAAGGAGACAAACAAGGAAGGATATAAAACATCTTTTTCAAGCTGCTCTTGTTTTTACAGTTTCAATGTTCAAAGTTAGTGTACAACATAATTAGCTTCAGAGCATATTTTACTTAATATGTAACATGTTGCACTTATAACTCACTCCAGACTTCCCTGTATGTTGTGAACTATGACCAGCCTTTAACTGTCTCAGACTAATACATGTATTACTATTACATCTCAGCCTGTTACATCTACAACAAACAAAGTGTCAATATATCTGGAGTCATTAATGATTTGTAGTTCTTGAAACAAGGCACTATGTCAAGGTCTTCAGAATTTAGAAATTATTCTTCCTCAGTATGATCATTATACAATAAAATACTGGCAATTTTAAAGGAATTTGAAAATTTGTTTAACGTTCATTGAACTTCTGAAAAGAGAGCTAATAATCACCTGAATAAATGACTATTATTCTTTTATAAAATTGTCGATTTAAAATGACATTTCGTCAAATTTTGCCCTGCAAGGTAATCTATGCTGAAATTGTGTGCATTTTACTCATAAATTATTTCTTTTGGAAATTCAATATCAAGAAAGCAGTATTTAATCTTAAGAGTATTATTCATTAAAAAATTCAACAGTTATACAATCATGAAGTTAAATTTGTTGAAGAACCTCTGGAAATCACAAACTCTGGCGGATAATATTTCACGAAATATAGTGCCTTATTTAAATCAAGTTAAATTTGTTACATTTCTCTACTTATGTTTCACAAAACCTACAAATTCTTTTCAGTAAAAGATAGAAAATAATCCCGAAAAAAATGGCTTTGGTTACCTATCCAAGTAAGAAAGAACATGGTTGAATAAGCTAGAAAAATACCCATGACTGGACAAAGTAAATCACAACTATAACAAAATTATCTTAGATATATCAGTCAATCATCAATGTATAGTTGCTACAAATTCTAACAATATGTTACAATCTCATAAGTATTGAAATTATTTGGACATAAAATATCAACAACGTAGGGGGAAATTGATTGTTTCAGCGTACTATGACAATATTTCCGAAATTATAATTTTAAAGCATTGATAAGCAATTTTTTTTCCAATGTATAGTAACATCCAGTACTGACCAAGATCCATTAAAGCTGAACACGATTCGTAAAAGGAATTTATCCACCATATTTTTTTATTCGGTCGTTATATCTGAGGGCCTTATATAAGCCGTTCAATGTAATCAGTTGTCACCTGTGTAGACGGACGTATGCTACATAGCTATATATTGTAAAACACTCGGTAGCGACAAAAGTAACTGTGTGCTTCTTCCACGGCAGGAGAGAAAGATACTAAAGAAACTTACAACACTTGCACAGGTCAGTGCAGTATACAAACACAAATACACGTAACTGCAATAAATGCAAAGGTAATATAAAATAACCAACATGAACACGTGTCGTCCATTCCACGCAGGTACCCGTGACAAGGAAGCAACGAAGCAACAGGTGTAACGAATGCGAAGGGTTTACCCTTGTGCTAATATCGGAGATAGTAAAACTAATATGGTGTATGCCTATTTACGAGTCGTGTTCAGCTTTAAGGACACTTGCTCCCCCCCCCCCCCAAAAAAAAAAAAGCATGGACTGGTGTATTCATTTTTTCGACTAATTATTGTCGCCGATAATTAATTATGATGCCGATATCAAATTCATAAAATATTAGGAAATTGTAGATTTCCTATGGTGTTCAAATTTCTTTTTGCTGATGAAATCCTTAAAATGTTTTCTCACTTTACAAGACTTTATTGAGAAATTAAAATTTACTGTTCATTTGAGTCATTATAAGTTTCTTTTGGGCACTTTTGGATTCCTTTTGGTTTCTTGGTTAAAAAAACTAGTTATTTGACTAATTTTTATGCCCCCGGATCGAAAGATCCCGGGGGTATATTGTTTTTGTCCTGTCTGTCTGTTTGTCTGTTTATCTGTCTGTCTGTTGTCAACTTTAACCTTGCCCATAACTTTTGATTGGTTGGAGCTATGACTTTCATATTTCACATGTGTATTCCTTGTGACAAGACCTTTCTTTGGGTACCATCATATTTGACCTTTTGACCTTGGAGTTTGACCCACTTCTGCAAAATTTTATGAGACTTTAACCTTGGCCATAACTTCTGAACAGTTGGTGCTTGGGGTTTCAAACTTCACATGTGTATTCTTTGTGACAAGGCCTTCCTTTGGATACCAACAACTTTGACCTTTTGACCTTGACCTTGGAGTTTGACCTACTTTTGAAAAACTTTAACCTTGGCCATAACTTTTGAACAGTTGGTGCTTAGGGTTTCAAACTTCACATGTGTATTCCGTGTGACAAGACCTTCCTCTGGATATCAACCACTTTGACCCTTTGACCTTGACCTAGGAGTTTGACCTACTTTTGAGAAACTTTAACCTTGACCATAACTTTTAAATGGTTAGAGCTAAGGCTTTCATACTTCACATATATAATCCTTGTGACAAGATCTTCCTTTGGATACCAACCACTTTGACCTTGACCTTGACGTTTGACTTTTATTTAAAAAACTTTAATCTTCGCCATAACCTTTGAACAGTTGTATCTAGGTCTTTCAAATTTCACGGGTGTATTCCTCGAGACAAGACCTTTCTTTGGGTATCAACATTTTTTATCTTTTGGCCTGGATTTTGACTTGCATTTGAAGAAACTTTAACCTTCGCCATAAGCTGCCATACGGGGGCATCAGTGTTTCACAAACACATCTTGTTTTATCAATGTTATAATTAAAGTGCGCATTCTATAACTTAGATAATACAAAAGACATAAAAACTTTAATTGGGGGAGGGTGCTCGGAAAATAGATGTGTCTTCCATTTTGGCGCTGAAATATTTGACAAGTTCATTCGACAATCCTAAATTCAGAGCATTTACTAGAAAATTACTACACTAGATACTACTGTATAGCGGGTAATTTTAGCGGGATTCTAACTTTGCTTTATTTTAGCATGTTGATAGTAGCCCGCTAAAATCTTAATCTCTAAAATATTCAGTATTCTTCTTAGTACCCTTTTGCAAAGTGTTGGAAGTCTGTCTGCTAAATTAAGTTATGCTGAAATTATTGGCATACCTTTGAGCAAGCTAACGCCAAGAAAACTCGTTATACGGAAGTTTGTACATAACTATTTTGACCAAAAATTTGGGGAAAGGGGGAGGGCTACGGTCTGGAATTGTAACTTTCAGCTAAGATTTTCGACAAGCAAAAAAGAGCCTCCCCCTTCCCTCCTCCTCAGAATCAAATGATCGTCCCTTAAGTGTCAAGTATCTTATCGTATATGACCTTAAAATATTTATGTATATATTTATTTATTTATTTACTCCAACTAGTCAATTTAACGTACATTTTGCTGTTCATTTGAGTCATTATAAGTTTCTTTTGGGTACTTTTGGATTCCATTTGATTTCTTTTGGGTAAATCGAAGCACCCTGAAAAACAGTTTCTTTGTAGCAAGTGGCTACAAATGTGTACTTTAGAGACAAAACAACTGGGTAACTTTCCTGAAATAATTTAAAATGTCCAGTTATCCAAGGGTCACAGCACAAACAAGACTAAAATGTTACAGGTTGGCTTGGTGGTTATCGTGTATGTCTCACTCACAAATCTGCTGGACTGGATAGAATTAGTTGGATTCAGTTATAGCACAAACCACTTATGGATTTCTTCCATTATTTTAACCAAAGAATGATTTTTGCGGAGATTCCCATAGAAAAGTATTGTTTGGTAAGTTTCTCTACCCTATTAATGATGAATCTGTGCAATGGACACTATGTTCAGCTAAAGTCTACACCTAATTCCCATTTATTCTTAAGCTTTACTTTCCCTTGTTTCAAATATTTTTCCTAAAGTACTGCTGGATTTTATTTGACTTTGGATGTCCTGTATTCTCATAAGTGTGGCGGTCTGTATCACATGCCTTGGATACTGGTTAAGAGATTGTCTATAGGAGTAGAGAGCCGCCTCAAGGTTCCCCGAGATCTGTTGACAGATTCCAAGTATCTCCCATGATATGTCTCTGTATGGGTGAGGTATGAATACGCCCTGGTCTCTGTGTACCAGGATCTCAAGGTCATTTAGCGCTACTGGTAATCTATTTATGTCAATGTGTTTGTAACACAAAATTTCTAACATATGTAACATAACAAATGGTGGAATGGTTAACATGTGCCATTTGCTTTTCAAACTAGTTTGTTGTTCTATCAACAAGTCATCAATGTAACATACATCATTACGAAGCTTAATATCCCATGCCACAGCTTCTCGTAACTTTTTAAGCCAAGACTTTCCCCCCATAGCCTCAGTGTACTTCTCCGAGTTTACGTATATATAGTATATAACAACCAAGGCTTTGAAAATCGTACCTTTGTTACCTGTAAAATACGCAAGGCTTCGGAGTACCTAAATATTTTGCAGTAAAACATTGCAATGTACAACATATCTGAAATAGATCCTAATTTAACTGCCATTTTCAGCAGGTTGCATATTCGTTCATTTGTAATGTAAATTCCTCTTGTTGAACCAGAGTGAAGGCGGGAATTTTGTAAAATAAAGGCCATGTCTTGCAAAACAATGGCAGTAAGGTTTTAAATTGTGAGAAACTGACACTTTGTCAAGTTTGAATTTCTTAAAACACTTATTGCTTTTAAATGCTTCCAACATGTATTTAAGTGTGGAATGCGGTGAAAATTCACGGTTGCAATTTCAGTAAACATTTCAACATCAAAGTTTGTGTCTGGTAGGAGAAGATGTTCATCTACACTGACAAAGCTGCTTGGATTTTGAAGAGCATGTAAAATATTGCATCTTATGGATGGAATATGTTGAAGAGATACATTTCCTTTCTCATACAGACCACAAAGCCTTATAAGTAAGGTTTTCTGCGCATGCCCGTGGATCTTACAGAGAAACATGTTATTTTCTGGAATAAAAAAGTTAGGACAGACCCCATCATACACCCATTTAAGAATCATTTTAAAGCAGATCCAGAAACATTCTAAAAGATTTTGTGGAGACCAGATGGGGACGATGTTTTGCTGGATAACCCAGAAAACTGCTGTTTTCATGTGGTAGGAACAAAGTAGTTTTTCTTCTGTTTCACTGTTTATAACATTTTTCAGGAACAGTTTTAATAAAGCATACGTCAAAAATTGACAATGGTTCATCGAGTATACAAGCTTCTGCTCTGCCAAGGAAAAGGATATCCTCCATTCTTTGTCTTCGTGTACAGATAGCTTGTGTCCAATTGCTACAAAATGACATCCACCTTTAACTATATCTCCTAGAATGTGCGATTCTGGCCAGCTTGAACTTCTAGTAATAAATGAAGAAGCAATAGGTGGCCAAATGTCACATGTCAGGCACTGTGCGGCATCACATTCCACTCCGGCAATCCCATAATTACTGCTACCACACGGACCATGAACGGTAGCGAAAGGGAATACTTTGGAACAAGTTATCTGTCTGTATATAGAGCTAGATATATAATATCTGCTTTCCATTTCGACACATGCAGATATGATTTCTCTCAAGAAACCTCGGTATGATGGCGATAATAACTGCAGTAAAACAAACCCTGGGGGACTCATCTGACACTCAGATAAAATCAGCGTTTTACTGAGTAGGGTATAGTACTTAATCTGACATAAGTTCCATATCACTCTGTGATCTTTTGGGGAGAACATCCAATCCATATCAGACGAGGCAAGTCTGAATCCCTCCTTTCGACTTCCACTCCACATTTCGTAGTTATCCTCCTCCTTGTTTACTTGATTAGTAATACTCTGTCTAATGTCCCATACTTCTCTCCTCATGGATATTTGACGTGAAGTCCCTATGTAATTACACAGTCCCACAAAAACAGCTTCAGATAAATGTGGGGAGTCCATCCTCCTTCAAAGATAAGCAATGTCAAAGAATACTTCATTTGAGATGCCAATAAAGTTTCTTAACAATGTGCTTTTCAGATAAATTTTGTTACTTGTAACTAATATGAAATAAAGATTCATCATATTTTCTTACCTTACACTAAAAAAAAAACACCAAGGAAATGTGAAAAGGCTTCACTCCATACAAAGAACAAGCTATGTTTTAAAACTGGAAAACCTAGTTTAGATTAATAAAGCAAGCCCTTGGCTTCTATTTTCACAGCGAACGCCATTCAGTGCACACTGCACTCAAAGAGATCATATGACTCTTTCTTCCCTTTAAAGAAAGGTATATAAATTGTAACAAAAGAATTCTTGGAATTTTATCATGCCTGTCTTCTTGGAATTATATATATATATATATATATATATATATATATATATATATATATATATATATTCAAGAATAGTTAAAAGATGATGTCACACAGTAAAAATAATCATAAAAGAAAGAGAAAATGCACAGTTTCCAAATTTCATTTAACACAAGCGCTTTCTGGATTTAACAATCCGTCTTCAGGTGTACATACTTTGAACTGATTTGTTTTGCAAAACAAATTAGTTCAAAGTATGTACACCTGAAGATGGATTGTTAAATCCAGAAAGCGCTTGTGTTAAATGAAATTTGGAAACTTGCATTTTCTTTTTATGTCCCCGTAGTCAAAGATTCGGGGGCATATAGCTTTTCCCTGTCCGTCCGTCTGTCTGTCTGTCTGTTTGTCCGCAAAAACTTTAACCTTGCCCATAACTTTTGATTGGTTGGCCCTATGACTTTCATATTTCACATGTGTATTCCTTGTGACAAGACCTTTCTTTGGGTACCATCATATTTGACCTTTTGACCTTGACCTTGGAGTTTGACCCACTTTTGCAATTTTTTTTGAGACCTTAACCTTGGCCATAACTTTTGAACACTTGAAGCCTGGGCTTTCAAACTTCACAAGTGTATTCTTGTGAGAAGGCCTTTCTTTAGATACCAACGTCTTTGACCTTTTGACCTTGACCTTGGAGTTTGACCTACTGTTGAAAAAACTTTAACCTTGGCTATAACTTTGGAACAATTCGAGCTAGGTCTTTCATACTTCACATGTGTACTCCTTATGACAAGACCTTTCTTTGGGTACCATCATATTTGACTTTTGACCTTGACCTTGGAGTTTGACCTACTTCAATTTTGAAAAATTTTAACCTTGGCCATAACTTTTGAACAGTTAGTGCTAGGGTTGTCATACTTCACATATGTATTCCTTGTGAGAAGATCTTTCTTTAGATACCAACAACTTTGACCCTATGACCTTGACCTTGGAGTTTGACCTCCTTTTGAAAAACTTTAACCTTGGCCCTATCTTATGAACAGTTGGTGTTAGGGCTTTCATACTTCACATATGCATTTCTTGTGACAAGACCTTCCTTCAAATACCAACAACTCTGACCCTTTGACCTTGACCTTGAAGTTTAATCTACTTTTGAAAATCTTTAACTTTGGCTATAACTTATGAACGGTTGGAGTTAGAGCTTTCATACTTCACATGTTTATTCCTTGTGACAAGACCTACCTTTGGATACCAACAATTTTTGCATTGACCTTGACCTTGGAGTTTGACCTACTTTTAAATTTTTTTAATATTGGCCATAACATTTGAACGTTTGCTTCTAGGGCTTTCACATTTCACGATCATGTGTATCACTTGTGACAAGAACTTCTCTTGGGCACCATTTGACCTTGACCTTGCCGTTTTACTTAGTTTTAAAAAAACCTTTAACCTTCGCCATAACTTTTCAACAGGATGTACTAGGGCTTTTATATTTCACAGGTATATTCCTCGAGACAAGACCTTTCTTTGGGTACCAACATTTTTGATTCCTTAACCTGGAGTTTGACTTGCATTTAAGAAACTTTAACCTTTGCCATAAGCTGCCATACGGGGGCATCAGTGTTTCACAAACACATCTTGTTCTTTTATGATTAAATATATATATGCCATATAGGAGCAAAAAGGGTATCTACTGGTGTACTGTAACCTTTACCTAAGTTTGCGTAAATTCAAGCCACTTGCAGAGAAAGTGCAAAATTTGTGTCTTGATCATAAACATCAATCAAAAATTGCTAATGAACTGAGAGTTCGTCTACACATTTATCCAAGGTCATTTGAGCAAGATCAAGGTCAATGGTAGAAATCGTGCTCCGCGTATCACTTTGCTCTATCCTTCTGTCTTCAATAATTGAGAGGTGAAAGAAGAATTAGGTCGATTACAGGATCAATTTATATAGTGGTCCAAGCTGACAAAGCAGGTTACAACAAAGTCTTTGTTTGTAAGGCTCATTATTACCAGAACTGGCAGTGGCGGATTTAAGGGGGGTGCACCCCCCCCCCCCCCCAAAAAAAACTGTCAAAGTTAGGGTAAATCATAGTTTCGTTTAGAAAATGTAAAAGTGTCTACTCGGTAGACCTCATTTTAAGCCTACAAAATCTCTAGAATCCTGGACCCACTGGGGGCCTCAAGGCGGCCCCCAGACCCCCTGCCTACTTTTTGCGCCCCCCCCTTCAATTCCTGGATCCGCGCCTGACTGGGATATAATTCTACGTGGTAATCCAAGTTGTACTCATAGTTCCCTCTCTAAGGAGGAAGTTCTTTAAAATCACATGTCATTTTAGAATTTTTCTTTAATATTCCGAACAATCAAATTGAATTTGAATTTATATATCTATACTGGCTTCCTGAACGTAACATAAAATCCTTACAAAGATAGTGGGGTCTTGTAAATGTTCTCTTTACTCTTTAACAGCAGTGAAGGAAATGAAAAAGGTAAAGATAACTAACGGTGATCAATCTAAAAAAAAACCCCACAAACAATACAAATCTGTGAACAGGGCATAAAACACGGACCCCTGGAAATTCCAGAGGTGTGTAGGAGGAGTAAACATCCCCTGTTGATCGGTCAGACCCGCCGTGAGCCCAGTGTATTGATCGGGTAGACGGAATAATCCATATTCAAAATTAGTGTAATAACATAAAGGCCTAATAAATGGTATGAAATATGTCAGTCAAAATACGACCCAATGATAGGAATAGGATGTATATGCTAACAAGGTCATTATAAAGACCTTATATGTCAGTCACAATAATGCAGTGATAGATTGTATTTGCAATCAGAGAATTTGCAACAGGATAACTGATATCAAAGGACTTTTATATTCATATGAAATAATTCATTTTAAAAGATTACTTAGTTAACTGAGAGACATCACAAAGGTTTCTAAAAGGAACACCACATTAATTGCCTGATAATTTGAAGATCTGGCCTCAAATATTTTGTTGAAATTCTTTACAAAAAAATTATGAAAGGTTTTGGCTAGTATATTTTATGACTGCTTCCTGCCTTTAAATTTTCATAACATCTGGGTTACTTTAACAAGAGGCCGAAGGGCCTAAATACTCACCTGAGTATAATGTAACATTGTAAAGAATCCATAGATTGATTGGTTGATTGCTTGATTGTACGTTATTTAACGTTCCTCTCGAGAATTTTTCACTCATATGGAGACGCCACCACTTGCCGGTGGAGGGCTACAAATTTTGACCTATACTCGGCACTTAGGGCCATTGAGCAGTGAGGGATCTTTTTCGTGCCAGAACCTACTGCGACACGGGGCATCGGTTTATACGGTCTCATCCGAAGGACCGGTCTCCACGTCCGGCAGTGGGATTCGAACCCGCGACGTAAGGATTAACTCCTTACTCCGCGACTCTAGAGCGAACGCTCTAACCACTGCGCCACGCGGGCGACAATCCATAGATTGAAGTACAGTGTATAAAATAAAACAAACTATGCTGATAGATAAAGCTATGTTGTCCAAAAGCAAGAGGAATAGGATGATCAGGAATCGGCAAATTAATTAATTAAGTACTAGGTAAAAAATCTTAGAGTTCATCTATTTACTTGCCTGTATTTGCCCCCATTTGTCACTATCCCCATGCTAACTAGACAAAACAATAGTTGTTAAGCACTATAATTAAACCCATTTCATTCCCTCTCACATATGCCTCTCTTGGTCTTCGAAGAACATTTAATGTTCAAAGATGAGTTATTTTGGTCCCATTTTTATTTATTTATTATTAACAAGTCTATCTGACCATTAAAACTATGAAAGTACTTTTTGTATTAAATATCATAAAACTTGTATAATTCTGTTAATCAAATGACATATCAATTGCATTATTTACAGTGACTAATAATCAATAGGTGAATAGCAAAAAGTAATAACTTCTTTCAGTAGAATACAAATTAATAAATTGAACAAGTAGTGCAGAATTTCACAAATCTGGTAAAATACTCTTGCTTATTACAACTTTATACACTCTGTTTGCCTCGTTGATGTCAGGGAGCAGAGAAGAAGGTTTTCAAAAAGGAATTTATTTTTACTATAGATTTAACATAGCCCCACCACAACATCACAGCCCCTGACCCAGGGGCCCAAGAAATTCACAATTTTGGAAGAGGCACCCTTGCTCATCATAAACGTGCAATTACTATGTTTGCTAAATATCCAGTGGTAGAAGATTTTCAAACAAATAATGCATTTTCACTGTATATTCAAAAGAACATTGCCCTAAAACAAAGACCATTGACCAAGGAGTTATGCATTTCAAACTTTTTTTAAAAAAAACTATCCTTGCTTGCTCATTATAACCATCAATTAGTTTAACCATCAATTAGTTTAACTGCTAAATACCCAAGGGCAGAGAAGAAGATTTTCAAAGAAATAATGCACTTTCACTATACATGTATAATCAATAGAGCCCCACCTTAACACCAGAACCACAATTATGGAAGAGACACCCTAGCTCATCATAACTATGCACTTGGTTTGTTTGCTTAATACTCAGGAGCAGATATGAGGAATTTCTAAGAAATTATGCATTTTCACTATATATTCAATAGAGCCCTGCCCTAACAACTGAACTCCTGACCCAGGGGCCATGAAATTCACAATTTAGGAAGAAGCACCCTTGTTCTTCACAGTTTTGCATTTAGTTTGTTTGCCTAATGCCTAGGAGCAGAGAAGAAGACTCTTAAAGAAATAATGCACTTTCACTATATAATCAATTGACACACACCTCCCCCACTGAACTCCTTATCGGGGCCACAAATTACACAATTTTTAGAAAAGCACTATTGGTCATCATAACCATTCACTTAGTATATCTGTAAAATACCCAGGAGCAGAGAAGATTTTCAAAGAAATAATGCACTTTCACTACATACCCCCTCCTGCAGAATCCCTAACCCTGGGGTCACAAATTTCACAATTTTGGAAGAGGCATCCTTGATCATCATAACCATGCATCTAGTTTATCTGTTTATATATAGGGGACAGAAGATGATTTTTAAAGAATTTATGCATTTTCACTGCATGATCACTAGAGCCCCACCCTAGCTCCAGAACCCCTGACCCTGGGGCCATGAATTTCACAATTTTGGTAGAGGACTTGATGCTTATTACAATCATGCCAACAGTTTGACTGCTTGATGTCCAGGAGTAAAGAAGATCTTTAAATAGCAGTAATTTTGATGGTCTTAGCCCAACCCTAAGGCCCGGGGAGGGGGGGAGGGGCGAAGGACCATGAAATTCACAATTTTTGTACTCCTTCACCCATTGATGCCATTTGCTAAAATTGGTTGAAATTGGTTTAGTGGTTCAAGAGACGAAGCTGAAAATGTTCAGAAGTTTATGACCGACTCACAACGCATATCGCAAGACAACGAATGAAAACATATAGCAATAGATCACCCGAGTGACTCAGGTGACTTAAAAATTTATTTCTATTCAGTTATTAATTTTACATTTCAAGTGCTATCAACAATGAAACTTAAATGAATGTCTGGTGAACAGATGATGTGTTTGTTATTGAAATGTCTATTATGACAAAAACAAGAAACTGTATTTGAATTCTCTTTATTTTAAACAAAACATACATACATGTACATCAATCAACATGATTAAGGCACTTCTCATAAAGATTCACGTACTACTTAATCACAATAAAACAGTGGCCCTACTTAAAAACAAACAATATTTGTGAAATCTTCATAAACAATATGCTCTTATAGGCAATAATTAATTGACAGAACATATGCTTCGTCTGCCTGTGCATGTGTTAGCAATCTGGAATGTTTACAAGGTAAACACTGAGCAAAAAAAAACAGTGAGATTCAGACACCAAAATATTGTGAAGACTGTTCTGTTAAATAATATACTGGCGATATACCCTGGCTTAAAGTCTAACAATAAAACATTGATTTCTATTTTTCATAAATGCTGAGCGTCAGGATTTAAAATCCTATTTTAAGCTTCATTGAAAATTGTTTTTGAAATTTCTAAAATGATTAATACACAATATTAAATTATTTTTCCATCTTCAAATATAACATTATAACATTGGAATATGTAAGCCAGAGCTTTTGGGGCTCCTAACCAATGAAGCTGAAATTTTAAACTTTCAGGAAAATCTTTATGCCTCTTATTTGTAGTCTACAATTTATTTCTGTCTGCTTTAATTACTTTCTTAAACTGGTTTCAATACCCTTCCAAAGTACTGATTTTGATATTGTACCTGTAGTTGTAATGAATCAATGAGCAGACAGTCACATGTACCTCAGTAAAGAATCATTTCACAAAATAAATCTAAGAAAAAATGACATTTACATATAGATTCTTAAGTAAATTAACAATCAATACAAAATAACATTTAAGATATACAATAGATAAAGTCACAACCATTGATTTTTATAAATACTGTAAGTTTGATGATGGGAATGTTTGCATCAATCAGAAATAGAACCATCCATAACTTTACACCATCTTTGGCATCTGTGAAAATCAATATCCAACAAATTCTTTGGTAACATCTTAGGAAGCTCTCAAAATTGGATTGAAAACGAAACTTATAAAAGAAAACAATATTACTTGTGATATTATTATCTGCCCACCTTTTTATTTGCATTCTTTGAGAATTTTTTTCTTTATTGATTCCAAACTTAAGAAAATAAAATTTGTTGGTCCCCTGACATAGTTTTCTACTCCCTACACCTGTTGATGTTATGGCACACACAACAAAAGCTGCCATTTAGCCTGCTTCTAATATGCAAATGCAACATGTACTCTAGTGAAACATTAGTTGCCATCTCAAAGAATGTAAAAATTTCTCATGAAAAATGTAAAAAATATTACACACGTATCTAATGGCTACCAAAGCAGGATATAACATGAACAAAGCACCAGTAATTGCTACAAAGGCTTGTGTGTCACTAGCAGTCACTGGAATTATTGTTTTTGTCCCCAGAGAATGTTTCCTCCTCAATATGAAGATAGGTAAGGCTGGACTGACTCCCAGCCTGGGGGAGAGGAGTACCCGGGGAATGTGGCAAGCTGGGAATCAGCGGCATGCTGTGGTTCAATTCCTCTCCATCCGAGAGGTATCCGTGAATCTCGGAAAATGATCCAGGATAAATTTTTTTGCCTAAACTGTCACAATTAATGCGACTTTTTTCATCTTGAGCTTTGTTAATCAAGTTTTTCTCCGACACACTTTTCTCAAGAAGAAATTCAGTCTCAGTGATGTTTTGGTGGGAGAGGTTAAAATCAGAGTCATACTTCACAGCAGAATCCTTCGACAAGATGGAGAGACGGTTCTTCTCTGGCTGGTCCTGAACATCCTCATTGTCCGACTCCGATGAGTAATCATTGGTTTCCTTGGAAACCTGTAGATGATTCTGGCAGTACTCTGACACATATTCACTGTCAATAACAGAACAGTTAACTTCTGATAGGTCCCCTAGGATTGCCTCATACTCAGGATAGGGCTGGAGATACCCATTAGAATCCATATTTGGCTGACGACCATTTGAAGCAGACTGCCTGACAATAGGCGTGTTCATGTCGTGGCTAGTGAAAACAGAGGAATCACTGCGTGGCTCACTGATCCTCTTTTTACCTGTAACCAATAAAACAAAAGATCAACTAAAACTCTTTACTTTTAAAGCAAACTCAAAATTTACATAAAAACCGTACCTAGAGAAGAATCTTATCACAGCTATTCCATTAATCACTATTTTTACTGCTGATCAACAATGGTGGATGAGAGTAACCATGATTACCTTTAGCAGATTTATCCAGTGTGGAGGAGGAGGACTTTCGCCGTCGTCTGCCACTCCAGAGTTTGAGCAGGTACCCCCCTGATGATGAGGAATTGTTGGGTGTGTGTGAAGTTGACGCATTACTGTATCCAAGACAGTATGCTCTCATACACTCTGGTAACCATGTCGACTTGTACGCAAACTTCTTGTATTCCTTCTTCACCTTAATTAAAATTAGACATCAACTGAGACACTCAGGTATTCTTGGAATACTTTTTCAGATTTTGTTTACAGAATTTTCTTCACAGCTTATGACAGGTTCAACAGATTCATATATAAATGTACAATGGAAGCTTGTGTGCTATGAAAATTTTGTGACAGTTTTAATCATCTGCCTCAAATCAGGGATGACATACCTTTTCATTCATGAGACAGTGGAACACAAAGATGAACAATCCTTGGAAGCTGTTCAGGATTGTGAACACGTAAGCCATTGTTACCGACTCCTTACTGATGAACAGGACACCAAAGGCCCAGGTCAGACCAAGTAAAACCACTAAAATGGCAGCTCCCTTCACCCAAGACCTAAAACAATCAATGTTACACTAAACAAAAGTACTTTAAAATCACTTACTTTTGTGGGGTTGAATTTTTGTGGTTTAAGGAAAAATGACCGTTTGAGGGGAATTAATTTCGTGGATAAAAGAGAAACAGTATGGGATTTTAACATTTCGTGGGGGACATGAATTTGTGAGTCTCTTCAAACCATGAAAACAACGAAAATTAAACCCCACGAAAATTAGCGATTTCACAGCTGACTGATTTCGAATGAGCAAACCTTTCTTCCAATACTTTGTAAATCAAATATTTCTTTTTTTAAAACCCTAATCTTTTATGAATTTTAGTCCTTCTTAGCATACATAAGGAAAAGGCAAAACATGATTTATGTATTAGTATCTTACATTGATCAGTCATTTAAAAGTATAATGTGCTCTCAGAGGAAGAAAAAGAGTAGTGTAACTTCTCTGATTTGTAAAGCAGCGTTACTTACGGGATATGTCGAGCAGTGCGAGCTTTTTCCTCAGACATTGTGGTGCTC
The DNA here is from genome assembly GCF_033153115.1 of Saccostrea echinata. Classification (NCBI taxonomy): domain Eukaryota; kingdom Metazoa; phylum Mollusca; class Bivalvia; order Ostreida; family Ostreidae; genus Saccostrea; species Saccostrea echinata. The sequence goes on along the minus strand of NW_026889790.1, from coordinate 2,181,496 downwards.
TGACTTGTTCCTGAATTTGGATCCCGTCTACAGAGAACAGAGTGAAACAAGTCAGGGACAGAAAATCACCAGACAGAAGAACAAACACCAAGGATTTTTATTTCAACACTTCCTAAAGAAAACTCTGGTAGCTTGTTTATCCCATCCATCACAATTACTTGTGTTCGTTAATATCCAAAAGAAAAACTATCAAATTGTAACTAGTGCAAGTTGCAGGCCTATAAAATGTGTGGATGTCTAGAATATACTTACAGAATTCCACTGCTGAATTTGGATCTCCCCTTGGCTAAAGCCAGTGTATTTGCATGCTTGTGCATCATGTACACAGCAATACTTAACATAACAATGTTAAACAGAATCACAGCCAGTGCTGGGCCAACAAAACTCCAGATCACTGAAGCACTAGTGTCCAGCCAGCAACTGAAAAAGATAAAAAATGAAAGGGCAGTCTTAATAAATTATCGTAAAAAGTACTCTGGATGAACATTGCACTATCCAACATTGCACTATCCAACAATACAAGAAGTGGAGCCAATTGAACTGTTCTAATGTAGCATGTTAAATCACAGATTCATTTTTCAAGATATGATCACCCACTAATTCTGTTATCTTATATTGTCTCGTTTTTATCACACTTTCTTGAGAAATGTTAGAAATTTCATTTCCCTCTTTAAGATGCACCCAAGACATAAGCTTTTATAAAGACAAACGACCCCCCCCCCCCCCCCCCCAAAGGTATGCCTTAACTTACTGTCTCTCTGTTCCATATCCTGACGGTTTAACACCTGCTGTCACAGCAACGGTAACTAAGGGGATACCATAACCAAACAGATAATACCACCTCCTGCGGCTTCTTTCACCCTCAAACACCTCAATCAGCATCACATACAGCTGGAATCCCTCTAAACACATCCAGGCAAAGGCAGCAAGGAATAAGAAATGAAGAACGCCTGCCACTACTCCACACACAATCTAATTTTAATAAAAATGCATGCACTCTAAATCCTTTTAGAAATAATTACTGATACAGAATATCTTGCCGACTTTGTATGAGAAAAAGAGATTGGTATATAAATTAATATCTATAATATATTGCCTACCCTATTCTGAGTGAGGGAAATGCCAATCACAAAGATAATTTCTGCCAGCATTAAAGACAAAACCAGATTCTTATGGATCGTGTTACGGTCACACTGCAGATTTCTGTAAGGCAATAACAATCATGTCAAACATGTCATTTCTTTTTTTCTCCTACTGGACTTTCGCGAGAAGCGCTGATCATGACTCTTAATTAGTCTTCAGCTTATTTTTACACTAGGACAATATACGAAAGCTCTTTTGCGATATAAATACATGTATTTAGATTAATAGTTAATTCAAATACACAATGTATAATAAAGGGCAATTTGAAAGCATATAGTCTAGGAAGGGAACAGCAAACACCCTATCCTCAACCCCCTCCCTTTCCACATTCACCAACTCCTGCAAATCTTTCCCTTTGGGAATGTTTTCCTTCTTTATTTGATTCCTTCAGAAAATGTGATTGAAAGGAGATACAATGCCTCACGAATAACATATTTAAAGTTACGTTACTCTGCCTCCCATCATCTTGCATTGATTGTATGCTGGTAAATCATGTTAATAGCATGTTAGCACCTCTTATACCATTATGATAGATATATCCACTATTAGGGTTTTCTTTTTTTTATTATCAATTCCCTACCTCCGTACATAATGCAGGTTTAAATGTCAGAGTAAGCCGTCAACTGTAAAAGTCAGCACTTCTCGCAAAAGTCCATTAAGGCACATAATATGTTAAAATACTGACATGTACAGAGAGTAAAACAAAAATCCAGGTCTATAAATATCTACCCTATATACTCCAAAAGTTAACTGGGAGTTAACTTTTGGTCTAAAACTCTACGTCCGACTTATAGGCGAGACATCAAAAGCTTGGTATTTTTCTGGACGACAACATGTAGTATTTTTTACATAACTTCGACGATTATCGTTGAGAAATGTCTGGACGTATTATATTATTTATGTATTCTATGATTATAAATTATAAATAAAGTATAAATAGATTATAAATAAAGTACAAGTATTTACAGATGTCATATCCTAGCATATTATTTGAACACAGGTAAATAATCTAGAGTACTGATATGAAATTCATAAGAGAAGAAAAAAAAAAGAGATAAAATATCGGCGTAATCCTTCAAAATATTGTTTGAAAAACGTTAAAACATTAGAGCATTAATTGAAATTGTCCACCGATTCTGGCAAAAAGTTGTACCGACTTATAGGCGGGTCAATTGCAAATCCCTCCAAAATAACCTCAAAAATCACAACTGACTTATAGGCGGACCGACTTATAGGCGAGTATATACGGTACAATGTATATGATTTAAGTGCTAAATCTGTCAAAATTAACACAGACTGTATTTCTGATATTTGACAATATGTTACCATCATAGAGGTTGTAAGTGGAACATCATGTGTAAAGTATTTTGTCCACTACATAAGGCTAAAATTTCCCTTCAGTGTAAATTTGACATGCCATTAACGCAAAAATGACTCCTTTTACCGAGCTTTACATGTATATAAACATAAATTTAATCCTTACCTGAAGTAGAAGAAAGTGATGAAGCTGAGGAGAAGACAGATGATGGAGATGATACAGCCAAAATAAGTGATTGTCATCAGAGCAAACTCATGTTCCACAGATAACTGTTAAGGAGAGTAACTCATCACTTTTGTGCCATTTCAAACTTACCATCACCAAAATAGGATCATTATCGAGTTATTAGGGGCTTGATTCATATTTTTCTTTTTAAATATAAAACTGAACACAACTGTAAAGTTCAGGTCTTATTATTGCTTTAATGACACAGTGCTAGATTTTGTGTAGTTTTATTTCTTTACCTGAGTACCTGTGACATCCATCAACACTGCAAAGTTGGTGAGATGGGAGCACCGACAGGTCGTGTGTGTGAGGTTAAAGGTCACCCTCCAACAACCTGAGGTTGACCACTCACTGTCTCTATTAAAGAAATTAATTTTTACATGATACAAACACAATTGCATCTAGATCTAACCAATTATTAAGCATGAGAAGGCAAAAGTTTTCCCAACTTTTTATGATTCTCTTTTTTTGATCGTAATTAAAGTTACAGTTTTCTCACCTGAATTCCCAATAAGCACAAACAGGGGTCAGTGATCCATGAACAGCCTAAAAACAACAGCAAACCATTAAACCATTCAAAAACAGATGTTCACACCATTAAAAATACACACAATTCATATAATTCCAGCTGTTCATTTAGAATTGTCCCTGACCTTTGTGAGTTTAAGGGTGAAGGTCACTGGTTTCTTGAGAATGACAGTGTGTGGAGACATGGAGGCTGACATAATGTGACTATTTATAAAGGAAGTATTATCTTGCGTCGTCATCAGGTCCTCCATATTCTGGTAAACAAACACAACAACTTTGGTAATTCCTGAAAATAAAATCACAAGTGTCAATTCACTGCTCATTAATAATCCATCCACTAGTGTATTTCTGAAGCTTATACTGTATAAACTTGCATATGAGTTGTATTTTTAGGAGGTAAATTTTGGTCCAAAACTGTGTTCAACTTACATGTCCTAGGAACATCAGTATTTTTCTGGACAACAAAATCTAGCATTTTTGAAACAACTTTGATAATTATTATTGATAAAATTCAGGAAATAGAAACATCTAAGGTTACCATATGCATGATGTACAAGCAATTAGATTTTAATGATTTTTTGTTGTTGCTTAAAATGTGTCTTGTTTATTGTGTACCGGTATATCATTTACGTAACAAAAGAAAAGATCAAATATTGATGCCAATTTACCCTAAAACATACTTTGAAACACCAGTCAATACAACAGACTATTGATCTGAAGTTAACGACTGATTCTGGCAAAAAATCATACCCACTTATAAGCGAGTAGTAAATTTCTCAAAAATAATCTGAAAATATACAATCAACTTAAAAATGAACTGACTGCGAGTATAAACAATATTTAAAAGCTCTTATACAAACTTCATGTTATACAGGTAGAAACACACATAAATCAATCTTGCCTTGTCATAATAAGTGACACAGCACTAAGACCACATTAAAAGAAGTAAAAATCTACCAATTTATCCCCACCCTTTAAAATTATAGTGTCATTATGACTTGCATTTATTAGGGAGTTTTATAGAGTTAAGGTATCTCTGACAGGGAGTTTTATAGAGTTAAGGTATCTCTGACAGGGAGTTTTATAGAGTTAAGGTATCTCTGACAGGGAGTTTTATAGAGTTAAGGTATCTCTGACAGGGAGTTTTATAGAGTTAAGGTATCTCTGATAGGGAGTTTTATAGAGTTAAGGTATGATCTCTGATGTGCAGTCAATACCTCCATCAGACAGGGCTTCTATGTTTTCCATGGGTATTGTGATTTGGTCATCCCTCCACTTCTGGTCCCTGGAGGAGGGGTAGGTCACTGCTGGTTTGTCCTCCGTGACTTTGACTGCTGACACCTCCATAACTGTCAAAAATAGATCCTCCTGATTACTTATGTGTAATGATCAGAATAAGTCAAGAAAAACATCTATAGGTAAGAAAAAGTCAAGACAAGAGGCAACCATTTCAATTTATTAACTGTGAAGTCTGAAGATTGAACTATGACTTAGAAACCCATAAAAGAGCTGAACAAAATTGTTGATGCTGAGTCAATGACAGCTAGATAAACAGACAGAAATCAACAATCCACAAAAACCTGATTTAGTTTCACAATCCTGCTAACAATACAGTAAAACATGCTTACAGTGAACATACTAATGAATTGACACTTAAAGCAAAATGTTTTTCATTCCCTGTGACTTTAAAATATATTGTTAACTCAACAAATTATGCTTATAACAAGGCAAAATCATCCATCCCTGGCATTTGGTTATAAGCCTGATTTACTGTATAGAGATTTTTTACGAAATAGCCAGTACTGCAGTGTATTAGATATCTGTTTTGTGGGATTAGACAAGGGGAATCCTATATACATGTACATTTTACAGGGGAAATTATCTTTTATTAAGACAGAAAAATAAACATACACAAATTCTCAGTAGAAGAAACAATGGATTCTTCCTCTTTAAAATTTTCTGCAATGTTGAATCCAGTTGTTTCCATGGAAACAAGGAAGGAAGCAGCCACTTTTGTTTTTTTGTCTGCTGGTAGCTCCTCCCATGAAGTGGACTGCTTCTCAGACAAAACGTTACTTCCTGTCTCCGCAATATTCTGTTATCAAACAAAAAAAGTCAATCTTAAGCAGAAGATATGAAATATCACAGTGTGCAAGATATGATCTGGATTAAAGAAAGCTACCTATCTTAAGTCAAACTAAAAAATTGAATATACATGTATTTATAGACCTTTGTGAATTTTTCCAGTCTTTGTCGTTTTTCCTCCTTGTTGGGAGTTCCAGAGATTTTAAATCCCTGTCCCATTTTAGTGATGATGTTGTTCATCTTTTCCAGGTCCCCGGCCCCCAGGCTGTGGCTGTCAGTCTGCTTCTTCAACTGATCAGCAATGTCTTCTATACTACTAGCACTGGAGTTTACCTGGAAATCAAAATATTCTATTGGTTTAAAGTATCTTAATCAGAATTAAAAAAATGCATGTCGAAAATAGAATAACTGTACTTTCCCAATCAATTTGTATCACTTCTGTTATATAAATAAAGACTTACTCTTTCATCAATACTGTTAAGCCATGGTGACACACAGTTACTTGTATCAGGTTGTCTGCCCTTCCAGCCTGTCCCCGTACATTTCCATTTCATGTCTCCGAGTTTACCTTCAGGACAAGGCCTCTCTACCTCAGTCCCTACCCTCACCTGGGGCCAGATCACCCCTTGGCTCTCTGTTTCCTTACAGAATCGTATCTTTGGGGTGGTTGTTATTTTGGAGGGAGCATCTAGTGAATAGATAATAACTTTTGTAATTCAACCTTCCTCAAAACTAACAGGTAAAAACTTGAACATCCCACATCATAAAAACCTATCAATATACATGTCATCCATTAATTAATTTTATCTATATTTTTTCACTTATAGGTTTACTTGTTCAATGCAGATACAGAATCATTTCTATTTTTTAATACCCAGTAGGGTTTTCACAATGTTGGTCACAATATCTTACACCTGCGCTTACCTGTAATCAAGCAGATCATACCATGGAAAAATTTAATGATACAATTTTTGAATTAATTTATTCAGTTTCCAAGAAACTGAGTTTCTTTTTTCACTCTAATTTAGTTAAAAAAGAACTGTTCCTGACAAGTCAGTCATCATAATATCAGAACAAATTGAGACATACCTTATGTTTAAATATGTAACAATAACATACATCAAATTGATATACAGCCCTTAATACTGTAAATATAAATGTAGACAGTAAATGATGGCACAACTCACATGTAACAGGAATATGACATTTGGAGTCGTCAGGCTTCTCCCCCTGCCAGCCTGACCCTGTACATTTCCAGGTCATGATGCCCACTTTTGGCATTGGGCATTTCATGGATGCCACATCTCCCACGTTGGTATATGGCCAATTCTTTCCTTCAACATACACTGCATCACAGACACGCCTCAGTGGAGTGCTGGGGGTGGCTTTTCTGGTTGTTGTAGTTACATTGGTGGTGGTTGTAGTGGGGGTTTTAGTGGTGGATGGGGGTGGTGGTGTGATCTCTAAAATTAAAGCAATGATTTTACTTCATTTTAAATTTTTAACAGTATGCTATGCATGAGCAAGTCTCTCCTAAATACAATGATGCAATAACCTTATTTTCATGTTACATGTACATGTATTTTTTTTTCTTAAAATAAAGTCTAAATTGACCATTTTTGCCAGACAAAGTTTTGATTTTGTAATTATCAATAAACTATTTAAAGAAGGTAAAGGTGTACTAACTTCTGGGCTCACACTTGTAGTAAACCTGTAGGTACTTAAACGTGTTAACACATGGGTCTCCAAAAACCTCATTGGAAGCTGTAATGTTACATTTGGGATGACCATCACATCTACAATGGCAAACATATATACCAATTTGTGTCATATAAACTCATCAACTGTCAATAAGCATCTTGTAGAGACTTTTAAATATTAGCCCCCCCTTTTTTTTGTTTTTTTTTTTGTTTAGCACCTACATGCAACTTGCTTTTTGAAACCCAGACCAGAAAAAAACAAGCAAAATCAGTAGTCCAGAAATTGTTTATATTAATTGAAACCTTTTGAATTCTGTCGTCATTTTTTTTAACACTAGTCAGAAATCAGTCAAATTAGATATACTTGTATACTTAGCATTTAATATGTTAATTTTGCAACGGAATTCATTTTTCTCTGAGAAAAATAGAATCACGAAATCAAATCAATTTAATAACAAAAAAGTGTGTGTAACTTCTGTTTTTTTTTGTCAATAGGCGGGTAGGTTTTCAATGATTAGGGTGGATGCTAAACAGAGAAAAGACTTGGAATGGGCTTACTCAGTTAAGAACACTGTATAAAATTCTGCATGACTTAAAAGCATTTTAGAATACATTTATTCACAGATAATATTCAGATTATTACTTTAGATCTTTGCCTACCTTTCTGCTACAATTCTTTTGGATTCCGGCTCCATACAATTCACACTCCATCCATCAGTTGCACCTAAATTGTTACAAGTCCCCAAACTAAATCTTCCATAGTTTGCTCTTGAGATGCGAATGACTCCATTTTTCTTTTCACAGTCCAGCAGAAGCAGGCTATTTTCGCATACCAGGGCTGAACTTTCTCGTATAGCAGTAGTTGGCTTGTAGACAAAGGAGGCTGCATGTTCAACACAAATAAAAACAAAAAATTAATTGTTTGAACATTGAACAATTTGACACCATTTGACCAATTAAAAAAAGTTATTGCATAAAAACTAAAAGTTAGGTAACTTTAATTTACTCTTTTCTGAAAATTGTGGTTTTCATGTATTCTGCATTATAAAGGGTTTTTTCTTCATACATTGACGTTGGATGACATTCAGCACAAGAAATTGTGACCATTTCAAAATCAGAGTTCATTCTTGCAAAATATGACATAATATTTTGTAAAAACATGGATACTCCAATGCTTACAATATATTGTACACCTGTATATAATTATATCTTTATACCGTATAAGTGGAATTTTAGTGAGATGCAAAGAGCAAGAGCCACTTAGGGCCTTTTTTGGCCCTGAGAATTTCTGAAAAATCTAAACTGCTCAGTTTTGGTTGAAAATGCAGTATTTATAATCACTTTTTCTTAATGTTTTTACCCTCTGCGCCTCGAATTCTTGGATATGTCCAAGTTTAAATTCCTTTTGAGTTCGAGATAAAAAATGTTCGACTGTAATTAAATCACATGCAATTTTTTTTTTCTTATTTGTTCTCAGTCACTGAATCTTGGATTCTAGTCGTGAATTGAATTCTGGAAGATATCAGCATTACTGTCACACATTGTACTCCGATTCTGGCCGGCAGGGGTTGGTAATAAACATTTGTTTGTTAATCATTTATCAAGACTACACGGGTCATTTCTGACATTTCTGGTGATAAAATCATTGATTTTCAGGAGAATCAAGCAGAAGGAAAATACAAATTTCCTCTCCAAGTCATATTTCACATTTAATATTTATGTTGCAACTGTTCACTATTCTATGCAGCTTAAGATTTTCCCTCTGTAATCTCAACATATTATTGTTATATTAATAAAAACATGCACATTAAAATGTAATAATAAATGATTGAATTAACAGTGTTCATAGACTCTCAAAAACAAGAACCAAATCAAATATTGTTAGGGGTGTGCCAGCAAACTGGTATACCTTTTTTATTGGAACATGTGACTGTATCTATCCATAGGTAAGGACTTGAATTAAATCGCCCACTCCAAATATTCGACATTGTCATATTCTATTTCTACAGTTAATGTCAACCACGGATACATTATCCCCTGTTTATCTGATTATCATAAACAAAATATAAAGTTTCTCCTGTCTGCTTTACTTTACAGGTGTAAATTCAACAGATCCTGTGACACGGCCAATCTAGCTGTTTCACAGTGGAGTGAATTCATTTAGAAACATGTTAATTCCAGTACATGCTTTTACCCGCAGCTTTGATAAATAAATTAAAATATGATGTAACAGAGCCATGAAAATAGCATTACAAGTGTTGATTGATAAGCGGTGAAATTTATATTCAAAGCTGATTACGTAAATGAATAAATACCTAAGTTTCTGTTTTTTGCACTAGATGATGTTATAAAAGGGATTTTTTGCTAAAGTTGTTTACACCGATGAATCAGAGATATGGATTGATGAACAATAAACAATATAATCCTTCAAACTCGGATTAATCAAAACTACAACACACCAGACTAAACTTAATTATGTCTATATATGGACTGACAAAGTTTTCTATGATGGTAATTAATTCACTTAAGACTTAATGATCTTGTGTTTGATTGTGTCTCCTGATATTGCAAATTAGACCTATATATTTTTTAAAGATACATTTCCTCTTTTCTAATATATCACTTGGAAACTCAATATCTGATTTCAATTTTAGAGTCCATTTTACTTTTTCTGCATATTACAGCTGTTAGACATATCAATTAAAACTTTAAAAATCTGACAAGTCCTCAAATCTCATATTTCACTATTTCTGATTTCTCCCTTTTTTCTTTTGTTTTCTTTTGTCAATTGTTGTATGTGGTACACTCTAGCTTGCTGACACTCAAGACATATTTGTACTCATTTCAGCACAATGGAAATCCGATATTTAAATAAAGTTTTATGCATCATATTACATCTTTATAACCTGTTGAAATCTGTGAGCCAAAATTCCTTACAATTTATCAGCTTTTATTATATTATCTTACAAATTAAACTTTACATAAACTGATAATCATACCACAGTCGTAGGAATAAATAATGACAAATCTACAGAATCAGAGATATTGATCAGGGACAGAAATAATCAGACATAACGGAGACAGAGTAACATACCTGTGGTCAGGGGGACCAGTAAACTGTACCACAGGAGCAGCATATTGACCTCTATAGGTATCGTCTGGGTCATTCCAATCTCACATCCTTATATTACGATGTCAGCGGCTCTAAAAAATAATAAAATCTCTATGTGACAGCAGCATGGTGACATTCCTAGTTCATTAGTGGACAAATCCATGTAATGTAGTCATACATGTATGTTTATCACAATAACCGTAACTAGAAGTCCGTAAAAATCAATAAATGGGTGCTGTGTACGACAATCTGACAACAGAATGGGGGGCTTAGTTTAAATAAAGAGAATACAGGGCCAGTTTTAATTAGAATACTTACTTAAAATGAGTATGTATCATGTCAAACTTACACACAAAGATTATTACAGTTATTTTAACAATCAATTCAAGAACATAGTAGACAGATTCCTTTTCTTCTAGTGAACTATAGCCTGAACCAAAGACACTATCCATTATGTAATCAGCAATTACCCTCTTGGTTAAAATTTTTAAAGCAGTACGTTAATCTATTATATGAAGTAAAATACTGTTTTTCAATATAATATATCAAGTTTTAACTAAATGAAAAAGGTTTAAACGGTACGAAAATCACAAAAAATACTTTAAATGTGTTTAGAAAATGATGCATACTGGTATACATAAATTATCTCCCTTATTTCCCAAAAATAAATCTTGCATATTTACTAATTTACAATGTCATATGAGGGGTATTTACTTTAAAAGGGTGGACTCTTAAAGAGGTAATGGACTTAGTTGGGTGAACATGGTATTTCATATTATCTAGCTTATTATAAATATCGAAAATGACAACACTTTTTACAATAAAGTTAGTATGGACAATAGTGCAATGGATTAAATTGAGACGTATATTAACCGATTAAAATTGATGATTCATTTACATTCAATTTTTGTACAGAGGTACACAAGTGAACTGACAGTAAAAATTTGTTATTATTTAATTAAACTTCTGTCAATCTGTAAGATCCTCCTTCCTACTTTAAATAACACAAAGTATTTATTTTAATCATTTGTGATTAATACACACTGAACCACTGAAAAAAAAACATACAAGTAAAACTTAAAATATTGACACAAGTTTTAACTACAATTCAGAACACAAACAAGACATTTAAATTCATGTTTTCAAACAAGAGATAAAATCTTTAAATGCACACACTGCCATAAACAACTTAAAGTGAATAAACATCAGAATGTACCTGAGATATTTAAGAAAGTTAGTATATAGGTCCCTGAAATTGGTCCATCCCAATTATATCAAGGAGAAAGGTTCCAGATTCATGGCACATTTAATTACAAAAAAAAAAAAATGAATTCCTATGATAATTCTACTTCTGAGAAATGGACTGTCTGCTGAGTTCAACAGAAACTGAAGGTCTAATAATTAGTTATTGAGTTAATTTACTGACGGGGAATTCTCTATGTACATAACTGTCCAGCCTCGCGTTCTGTTACCGATCAATGGTCGCAATATGACCGCCATCTACGGCGACAGGCAGATGGCAGGGATCAATAGGCGTGTCAGTGATATTTACACACATCTCTCCATTCCCACGTCCCTTGTTTTTTCTGTCAATTAGTCAGGGATATTAGTTATCTCAGGTATGGGTGAAATTTGTAAATGTCGATAATCATCCCGCGGCTTAACTGATAAAAGCTCTACCTTAATAGGAAATGTTCCGCCAGACAAATTAACAGATTTCTGAATCATCTGATTACTGAGATAATGATTCTATTAATTATTTATTCCTGATGAAGTTACCTGTGTGTGGTACACTGCATATAAAGATTTTTAAAAATCATCTCGGGTACAAAGAGATTATTCTAAAATATAGAATTCTAAGAATATTTAAATTTAAGAGTCTTAATGCAAATCCATAATATATAATTATGATCTCAGATGAAACCATTGGAAATCAATCTTTTATCTATTAAAAAAGTGCATGATATTATATAAGGTATTAATAATATGCTGCTTTAAAATAAAGCACTTTAAGCTGATGTGACTAAAGATGATAAAAAATCAATTAAAATCTTTATATTGTAAGAGCTAATATCAGTAATTTGTACCAGATGCTCGTCCAACACAACTGAATAATAAATATGACACATCCTGCATTTAAATAATCAATTGAGCATATAAATATAGGATAATTATTAACTAAAAGGGTTATTGTATTTTTCAGGTAAAAATTTAACACCCTGAGATAATGGCTGTGTAACAGCATTCTATTAAACTACTCAATTTATCAATTAATTATTGACGAATGTGATGGATTTTTAATAAATCTTTTTAATTATGCTTTCATTTTTCTTAACACACTGTAATTATTAAACAGAAAATTGTGAACAATAAACATGATTTTCTGTGTTAAACAGCAGAAATGCAAAGGACTATATAAGGTTATGTCCAATATTTGTCCCCAAATCAAACTTTGTTGTAGAAATCTTTGAAGATGTTCAGAACAAGAGAGACATTAAATAAATAATTACATCATGACGTCATAAGTAGTATGTCAAGAAAATTACGAAGATTTAAAAATTTAAATGCTTTTTCTTTTCTTTTTTTTTTTTAAAAAAAAAAAAAGGTTTATTTTATACCAATGTTTTGATAGGAAAATATCAGATCTGTTCAGACTTGGATTTTTTGATATAATGTGTAGGATAATACTTGAAATATCAATGATATATGTGAATACAGTACCTGAGCGAGTTTTAGTTCTGTAAACTACTTTAGTCAAAATAGAAGAAACTTTGTGAATTTGTTTTTTTTAAATATTGGGGAAATCCTAATAATTTAAGTCATCACAGAGACAAAAAAGACAGTTATTTGTTTCCATCCATATTTTGTCAATTCAGATTTTTTTTCTACAATCCATACAACTGTACACACATTTCAAGAGATTTTTCAAAATTTTACTATTATGGTGTTTGGAATATAGCTTTACCTAAAAAAGGTCTTTAATATAATTTATCTACATCACACAACAAAATAATACTATGTAAATAAATACTTCAAACTGAAAAATTGAACTTGTGTTTCAATCCAACTCTATGGACCGGAACATGTATTTTGTAGATGTATACCAGACAGTCAGCAGTATAAAGGACTGAAATATTTTTCAATTTACTCATGTGACCTAATTAATAGAAACAACTGTAAATATCTGCCATCATCATGAAATGTTATGTCCTAGTTAATCTTCAACTTGAACACGCTGTGATCAAAAATAAATAATTTTCATATTAAATCTAACAATAAATGTTACATATCACTTACAGCAGAATGTGTTAATTAATAGATCATAAACTGGATCTCTCTCAAGTCAGGTACCTAATATCACATTGTACTTATTGACACAAGTCTAATTTTTGCTAGTATGTTGGAAAACCATGTAAAAAGCATAATCCTATCAGAAGACTTATGATGCACTTTGGTGAAACTGAATGATAATTGTACCCCTCATGTCTGCAATATACTGAGTTTGGATCTAGTCATTTTAGTTGACACAACCTACACTGTTTATCCTTCTAAAATCTGAGTACTTCGATCAGCTCATGTTACTCTCAAAGTCCAAAATCCATAATTGAAGTTGTGGTTTCCATCCTTGTAAGTTAATTGTTCTCTATTTGGGAACACTGTACATGCTGTGTGTAATTAGCTTATAAAGACTAAAAAATTCATGTAGAGAAGAGTCAGAATTTTATTAAACCAAATGGATTAAATTTCTTAGCTAAAAAGAATCTTAATCAAATTAGATCCTTTGATCCACTCCACCAGATGTAGTGATCAAGTGGAGTGGATCGAAAAACTTAATTTTAATTTATTATGTGGCTTCTTTTATAACTTGACAGCGCTTTTTTCTTTCAAATGCAAAAATTTGCATATTTTGACCTTCTGGCAACAAAAAAAAAGGGGGGAGCATTAAAATCAAAACTTGCATATTAAAATATAATCTCAGCAAAAGTGAGTTTCCTTCCCCCCGCATACTACGGGGACATTTTAATACTTTCTCTTTATTTTTTTAAACATCTCCATAATATAAGGAGAGAAATATTCTCTTATGTACACACCCTTTCATGACTCTTTATGCATACTTTTAAAGTTAGTTACTTCAGAAGATGGTCCAAAAATGGCATACTAGATGTAGTTGCTAAACACAACTGGAATCTTCTGAGGATATCAAAGTGAAACCTAGCATGTAACTTGTGGGTGGTCGGGGTCCAGGGCCAGGGTTCTGAAGGTACATGCAGAAAAGCAAATATGTGAAACTCTATCTAGCGAGTAGAAAGGGCAAAGATTGAACTACTTATTTTATTCAAAATATCAGATGTAAAAGTATCTATACTACAGAAAACACATCCTCTCTCTCTCTCTCTCTCTCTGCAAAAATAAAAGGGGTTCCAACCCTTGGACCCCCCCCCCCCCTTGGATCCGCTAATGCTCATCCCACTTTTTTTTAGACCAGTGAGCTAAAGATCTAGAGTAATCAGTAAATATGATAAAGACATCAAATGTCTTCAATACTAATGATCATTTAGTCAAAAAAAAAAAAGAAAGACAGAATCTAATTAAAAAAATAAAAATCAAGATAACTCCTATATATTTGGTTATGCATGATAGAGTCACTAGACTGGACATAATTTAGCTTGTATCAAAGCTGAAATTTTACTCTTACTAGTCTTAGGTCACCAAGGTTCTACTTTATTAATGTGACATTTAACCAAGAACAACTAAAATAATGACAGCAAATTATATAATCAGCCTTCTTTTGTAGCGAAAGTTAAGAAATGTATCGTGTTTACACCTAGCCCAATGTACAAATCCAACGACAATAATTCTACAGTCAACAGATTAAAGCATTGAACACCCTTACACATCGCCATATAATGGAATACCCACTGTTTTAAATATACCCAGCACATTCTCGGACTTACAGGAGAAATATACCTGATTTATCTCGACAACACCTGAATTCTGTGTCTTGGCCACTTCAGTGGCCAGTAAATGGACACCTTACCTTCAAAATGACAGTGTTATCCTACACAAAGCAATTATTACAGGCCTTGGGTCAAGTTAAATTTGTCGATAGTCCAAACCGGAAACAGATATAACTTCTAAACATTTACGCTTGGAATGTCACTGATCCGTTTACCTACCTGTGTACGTCACTTTTCACGCGTGACTGCGCGGCGAGTCACTAAAAAGACCACACAACCTCCAAATAAAGAAAACGTCATGGAACGATGATAAAACGCGGGAAATGCTGATAAACATATTGACAACATAATAGAAGGACGCGCATAACACAGCTTCATTTGACACCGAATTTAAATAAATATTTACTGACATTTTTTGCTCGATTAATTCTATACTTGTTTAAAATTGAGCAAGGTTTACGCACTATACCCTGTAAACAACTTGATGCAATTTGATATTTTTTTAAAAAAAAGTTAGTTAAGCTTCTTATTGTGGAGAATATAAAAGAACTTAAAAATTAGTATATTTTTTGTACAAGCTGCTGTAAAATTAATTAGATTTGCATTGTGGTGTTATGAAAGCCAGTATATAATAATTGACAGGCAATCTTTTTCTTTTATTAATTAAAGCTGTACATTCTAAGAAAAAATAACATTCATCAGCAATTTGAACATATATGTGATTACGCAGTGTCCAAGTTTCACCCAGTTTCTAGTATTTGTTGTATGAAATTTTATAAGTATTTTTCCCTTAAATTAGTAATGTAATTTTCAAAACCATTTAAAATAATACGGGAAAATTATTTTGTAAACCAAACGGCAATGCAATTGTGTCTTTACAACTTTAACCCCCCCTCCACCCCCGAGGATAATGTTTATCAATGGACTCGATAGTCGAAGAGAAAAAAAAAAATATGTCAGGAAACACTGATTTTAGGAATTTTTAACATTCTATAAGATAATATTTGTTAAAATCTGTCATTCAAATTCTCATGCACAGTCTTAACTACTTCAATTATCACAAGTTAATTTTTGTTTTCAAATTTCACATTCATAGTATAATTAAAGGACATATAGCTGTAAATATTTTTTTTTGGAAATTTCCGTTCAAATTAAGTGCACTTAAAAAATTTGTAATATATAATTTTGATAAAACATTTAACCTTTTTACTCACTTTATTGATAACGTTTACGTAGCAAATATCTCCATAAACGAATCGACATTTTAATAATCAATATATTATTAATTTGATTTTTAAAAAAAATCTTTTTACAACAGATTAAACCTAAATACAGTTTACTATTCAGAAAATAAAAAATAAAAAAGTATTCCAAGTTTACGAATAAATTAAAAATCCTACCTTTTATTTGATTAATGCTTTGAATGATTACACTCGATGAATTAAAACAGGAAAAGGACCAGTATTTTTTTTTAATTTTTTTAAAATTATTTCACAAACTCTGTGATTCACAATCTCTCGAGTATACCAGGCACAGACACTCACCGCGGGAAGTAGGTACTCCCCAGCTGTAAATAGAATGGATTATATTTCGATATTACCACTACAAAGGATGTTCCGGGAATTCCCGTAAATGTCTCTTTCACTCATTAATTTCATCTTTCCAATCACCCATTTTCTGTGAACTAGAGATAACCGTGAGAACAAAATGAAATTTTATGCTTTGTTTGATCTCTGTTCGGTCAGTAAACATGTCGCTATTTTCCATGAGTAATCAATGTTAACATACAGTTTTTATTAAGAGGTTCTCAGGAAATCATATATAATAATAATACTAAAATAAACTAATTGAAAATGTCTTTTTCACAGAAAGATATCATCCAGTTTTAATACAACGAAGTCAAAATTTATATCGAAATTCAAACCATCAGACTGGTCGGGAGTGTAGGGATGCGATTTCTTTTCAGAACTGTGTGGAGATCTGAAAACCTAGTTTCCTCTAGGTCTGTTCAAAAGTCTGAAAAACTACTCCCCCTTTAAAAAAATGTCCATTGGTCTTTATACAAACTTCCATTTCATAACTGTGCAATAAAATTTTACTTCAGAACAATTCCGATTGAAAGATTATAATTGCTACGCAAAACTATAGAACATGCATAAATAGAAAGTCATCAGATGTTGTAAATGAGGGGGTGCGACCATAAATTGGCTTTGTCTTCTATAGGACCCCCCCCCCCTTCTTGATGCCTGTAGGACTCTATTTAGAACACCCATACTGTAGATACTAGGGCTGCGTAATAATATCGATATTTCGGTGTATTGCGGTTCGTTGACAAAAAATATCGTTTTAATATGTTTTTTTTTTCAGCACCAATATACCGGCAAAATGCTTGGGCGTGGGATTTCTGTAGTAAAATATGAAATTTAAGATGTCAGAAACTTTTCAATCGTGCCAAACAGTAAGGTTGCTGTTGTATGGTTGCATTTCGGTGCAAAACTATAGAACTTAGTTCAACAAGAATTTTTTTATACTATATAGTGTATTAATATACACTTATCCACTGGCTGTGAGTGGGATAGCTCTTTTATCAAACCCGCGACAGGAACTATTCCCCGAGGGCTTGCCCGAGGGGAATAGTTCCTGTCAAGGGTTTGATGAAAGAGCTATCCCAGTCACAGCCAGTGGATAAGCGTTTTATTATACTGATGTATATCATAATTTCTGAGGGTTGGATTTACCTGAAACTACAGTTTTAAAGTAAAAACATGAAAAAAAAATAATAAAAGTCTTGAACAAGTATTTGGAATAAGATAACACTGCTAGAATGAGCTGAATCCTGATGACGTCACAATGCTACTGAAGTCAGGATGACATCATAAGTCTATAGATTGATTACAGGAAATCAAAATTGGCATGAAAATTTTCCGAGGGGTGGATAGCAAAAAACTATACCCCGGGGTATAGCTTTGCTATGTGTGGAAATTTTGAGACTATAAAGATAGTTATTTTACCTTCTTAACTTTATATAGGAAACATTTTAACAGAAGTATAATAATCATAGTTATATACACTCTGCTTATAAATGAAGGTAAATAAAATAAGAAATGATCATTTATTGAAAATATTGCAATACATATCACAATACAGTTAAAAATATCGCAGTATATCAGTATATAGTAAAACGAAATTCCCAGCCGATACCCAGCCCTAGTAGATATGCAAGTAAAATTTTCAAGTATGTCAGAAAAAGTGTCGTGGTGGGTTAAAATAATCATACTATTTTCCTTTTAAAAAATCATTTGAATTAAAGCCATCTAATAAATTCGCCATACCCATTTGAATTATAATTTAAATCTTACGGGTTTGTTTGTTTTTAAATAACCCTGTCTCTTAAAATATCCTCGACCGCATTTAATCAATAAGTTCACGGATATCTTATCAAACCGAAACTCCATGTTTTTGATTTTGACATTTAGAGGTGACCAATGTTATTTGAGGAAGGTGGACCAGAGACCAGTAATTGGGGCGAAGTGCAGCATACCTCTGGTGAACCATTGCTTTAGGTGCTTTCAAAACATATTATTTAGATTTATATAAGGACTGTTTTCATCCCAATAATATATGATACCATGGACACTGGACCTGAAGACGACTCGGACTTTCTTGAATTTTTAGACAAACAACTTACAGTCCTCAATGATAATTACAACAAATTCCTAGAGCCATTGCCGGGAACCAGTATTGACATCAGCGCTATGGTTTGTATTGAAGACGACAGACTAGTTTGTTATGATCGGGCCTCAAAAACGTTAAAGCTCCTCGGCGCAGACCTTTCCGAACAAAATTCTGTTCACATTGGCCTTCGTTGTTCAGCCATGACGTATATGAACGACAATGAGGTGGCGTTGTCGGCGGAGGGTAGGATCATGACCTATAAAATTGCAGGCAATGAATTTATCAAACAGGACCGTGAGTGGAATATTGATGGATGCATCAACGCTATGTCTTTCTCTTCCCACACGCTTGTAGTTTTCTTCACCTCAAGAGCACCAGCAGGGCAACTCCGGATAAAACTGATAAACACTCAGAAATATACCTCACATCTAGTGCAACAAGCATTTCACGACATAGATGACTTTCACTTCAATTCTTTTCGGATTTGTCTGACTGAAGTTGGTATAGTTTTGTGTGATCTAAATAACCACGTGGTTTGTGTAAACCAATCAGACGGCTCTATTATTTGGAATCAACCACTAGAGAACCCCGGTACCGCGCTGCTTATACCTCGGCCTTTACCATTCCTTCTGGTGATCAGCCCTCGGGCCGGTAATGTTACAGCTCTCGATATTAGTACAGGTGAGCAAATACACTCAGCGACGGAGGCCTGTCTCAAAGGAAGATCTATTGTGGCAATCCAGTCCACGAGGAACAAACTGATTATAGTAGAGAACCAAAACAACATATGTCTACTCAGGCGATTTAGTATTCAATTAAGTTAACACATACTGAATATAGGCAACCATTGCTGTTTTACAGGGTATTAAAAAATGCTGTAAATAACTCAAAAATAACTCAGTTTTGTTGTTATCTCACTATATGCATTGGAATAAAGACAAGGGTCCTAAATAACGTTATTTATACATCCGCTTTGAGGAATCTGGAAATATCAAGGATTTGCAAACTTTAGAACTCCTTGACAGTTTTCACTGTTTGGTTGTTCGTTTGTCTGTTTGTTTGTTTTGTTTTGTTTGTTTGTTTGTTTGTTTTTTTTTTTGCTTTTGCTTTGTTATATTTTTTAAACCCGCCATTGCTCGGATCAGATTTGCTCGAATTGTCAATCATGTCACATTAATTCTCTATCAAAGTATTGTACCATTTGACAAAATCTAGAGAATAAATAACATATTTACTGAGTTTATTATTATTCAGTAAAAATCAAATATAAGCATAATAGATTTCTGAAGCATCATAATAACACGTGTATTGTGTTTTCTGATTACGAAGTTTTTGGATGTTTGACCAGGCCCGTAGAACGCGGGGGGGGGGGGGGGTGTTGTTGTTGATTTTTCTGATATTAGAAAGTTGATTTTATTATGTCAGAAAATTGCATTTGAAAATCTATCTATAACTATGACCACTGAAAAACTGAACTGTGAACACTTGATAATGCAAGCCTGAAAACAGCGAATTACTTTTGTGAAAACAGTTTTGGTCAGGTTTACATGCAAGGTCAGGGGGAATTGATTATCACCATCTTTGTTAAATTAATTTTTAAAATATTTATTTGTTAAAAAAATCCATCTAAACTTCAAAAAAGATATAAAAAATTGGACTTTTTTATTTTTTTTATTTTTCTGATACCAGAAAATACCCAAAAGCTAAAACGGTGCCTCATATAAATACGTTTTATTACTAATACAGGGCTCATATGAGCAGGAAAAAAACAAGCATAAGAAGGAAAATGTTTAAAATATAGGTAAAAAGGTGCATGAACATACATATCTATATGAACAAGTACACAGTATAAATTGTAGTAAGGGGTATCAATACGATGATGACAGTACACAAGAGCATACCCCGTACGAACAATTTCTAAAACGAGACAAGCTATTGACAAACAAGTTGATGAAACAAGGATATCAACAGTCTCGTTGAAGTCAACATTTCGTAAGTTCTATGGTCGATACAATGACCTTGTCAGCAAATACAGTCTGTCATTAGGTGGAATGCTGACTGACGTTTTTCGTGCTAATTGTTAGACCATTATTTACACACTGAAGTGTCTACGGATTTTTTCGTTTGCCGGATCATGACAAAAAGCACGCGGCGGGTGTGACCGATCGACAGGGGATGTTTACTTCTCCATGGCACCTGATCCCACCTCTGATGCTTTTAGAGGTCAGTGCTTGCTCTGCTCCCGATTTGTATTGTTTCAATGGACTTTTGAGCTTGAATACTGTTCGTTATCGCCATTTTCCAAGCATTTTTAAAGCTTAATATGCTTAATGCTTAGGTACTGTAGAATATTATAAAGATGCAATGTGCTTAAAGAGACTGAAGCACGCATGAAATAAAAGATGTATTTTCTAACATTTTCCTTTTTATTTTTTAAGAGGTTTCTTTCTCTTAACGAAGGAATTGGATTAAAAAAAACACACACACACACACATGTTGTTTAAATAATATATAGTGTGATCTTCATTTGTCAAAATCCATAAAAAATTGATTATTTGATAATTTGGTGAAATTTTTATAAGTGTCGCTTAGGAATTGGAAGAAAGTTTGCCCCTCTTCGTAAAATATAAAGATGACAATATGTAGATTAGGGCATTTTCACAGCACACAACGACAAACTCCCTGTTGCAAAGATTAGAAATACGTCTGCGAACCACGAATTACAATCCAGCTACAATCGAAGAATGTCCGCGCTCATTAGTTCGATTTTTTGGAAAATTTATACCAGAACTGAAAACTGTGTTTCTGAAGGATACCTCAACATCGTCACTAGAAACGGCGTAATACCATAAATAAGCCACAGACTGTCCAAGGGAACCTGACACCCTAGAAGTGTGTTAATGAACGTCCACAAACAGTGTTATTGACATCTTTGTCTTACAGCTCCCTAGAGCTTTTGTCAATATAAACGTTCATAGATGTTCACGCAGTCTTCGCTCTATCGACTGCTTTTTATTTACAAAATTACCCCCTTTTTTCCTTGAGATATACAGGTTGAAATTCTTCAATATCAGAATTATGTAACTACTGACTTTCGCTGGAAAAAGGTTGTGTGATAAGTATTTTCCCTCCATCGAAATGAACAAAACTTATGTCCACAATCGCTTTGTTATAAAACATATTTTATACAATCTGGAAATAACGTAATAATGTATTTACTGAATTAATTTTAGTGGGTTGAAAATATGAGATTACTGATGGTCAAATTTCAATACAGATGCAGTTGTAGGGTGTTGATCGATTCAATCTTTAACACCCCCAATACACAGAAATTTTAGTTTCCTTCCATGCCAATACTGTTGAACAAAACGTTGACCCAAATGATGACCCTTACTTTCATTGGTCCAGTCATTAAAATATACCTTCATGGTCGATATCGACAAAAAAATAAGATTTTTTTTTAATCCTTAAGATCATGTTTTTCCATAGTTATGTGTGATAAGAGATATACATAACAAAAAGTCAACAATGAAATTCCGACAGGAAGAAGCCAGAAACTGGGCTGATAAATTACGGTGAGTGGATAGGTCTGTTACAGTGATGTTATCATATTCTAACTTAACTACACTTAAAGATACCTAATGTGGGTATTGTATATCTAGTGGAATTGTCTAAATTTATAGTAGTCACAAAAACAGTCGATCTACTTGACCTAGTACTGGCTGTAGCTACCTCTAAACCTAATTAAGTGTCTTGCAATGCTTTAACTGTTCCAGTACACCTAGCAGTAGTTGTAATTTCTTCATTAAAAATCTGATTGCTAGAATTAGTTGCATTCACAAAAATGTTCACATCATGGAAATGTTTCCATATCAATATGCTAGTTTTCCCCGTATATACATGCATTATTTCCCGATTTATACTAGTGTACCCTCCCCCTTCTCTTACTCCCAGGGTCTAAAATTTGAAGGGAAAAACTTCCCCAACTTAGGAATCCTTATATATTTTTATGATTCAGTGTGGCCCTCATGGTACTCATGAGATTTTTTTTTCATTACCTAAATATTCGCATGTAAAATTTTGAATCCATTTATAGACCCACGCTAGCTCTTAAGTTCTTAAGAAGACGATTTTACCCTTCTGTGGCCATATCCTTTCCCATGGGACCATGATTTAAACAACATTTAATGACTTGAGAATGCTTTCACATAAGTTAAAAATTTAATCTTTTCTAGCCCAGTGATTATTTAATCTTTTTAAAGGGCCCTCCCTCTATTTTTGCCCTTTCTGTTCTTCCCATGGAAGGGGATCTATTCCTACATGTGAAGAAATTTGAATTCCTTTTATCCAATGATACTTAATGCCAAGTTTGATTTAAATTGGCCCAGTAATTCTAGATAGGTCAATGTTTGATCAATACACAACTAATGCCGAAAAGAGATTTTTTATGAGTATACCCTAGAAAGCTTTTTATTTGAGAATTTTTTTCCTATTTCAAATACAGTCACTTTAAATCATAAAGATCTTCTAATGACTTTATAATTAATTTAACCATATCTGCAAATGGTGATGATTTCTCTCCAGAATGTAATGCTATCATACGTCTAGCTTTTTCCGATTTAATCATGTTAATTAATTGATTTTAAGAGGAAGTTGCTATCACGTAAATATAATTGACCTCCTTCCTGGTTCAGTGCCTTTGATGATTAACAAACATATCCACGTGTTCCAGAAATCTAGGTCAGAGCCTAATCGCTGTCCACCGAGCTTGATATTAATGTTGTTATAAGCAGTATTTTAATTTATTTAATTTCCCCTTCTATGTTCTATCCACAGTTATCAAGGTGACGACAAATCAGGCGCTGACAAATAGTACCGGTACTTGCCCATGGGCGAGTACATGGTCACAATTCACTTGCCCTACCTGAATTTTTACTTGCCCCATCGTAAACTACAAAAGGTAGGAAAACAAAAACTGATCATTACAAGCCCCCATTGCCACCATGTCTACTTTAAACTATTTTTTTTTCTTGAAAAAGTCACTTGCTCTTGGGCAAATAGTTGATAAAAAAATCACTTCCTCATCCCAAAAATTTACTAGTCCCGGGCGTCGGTCAATGGGATTTGTCAGCCCCTGCACATGACGTAAGTGTTTCTTCAGCCTCATAGATTCTTATCTCATTGATCTCTCAATTTAAGACGACATAGAAATAGACAGTGTTAGCAATTCTTTCTGGGATTTCAATATGACTGAGAGATGTTTGAGCCATTTGTCATGTTGTAAATTTTGAATTTACCGGGTGGCAGTAAATACAAAATTTACAATTGTCATGTTGTAAATTTTTTATTTACTGCCACCTGGTAAATTCAAAATTTACAAATGACACATTTCAAACTTTGAGAAAATCGGCCCCACCCTAGTCCAAGTACTAGTAATCACTTTAAAAAAAAAAGTGCTTAAAATGAATGATGACTACAAATTTACTAAAAACATTCTTTTACAAATACTTTTTTTTCAATTTTAAAGCATTTAAATGTTTAAGTCTGTCCCTACAATCACTTGATATTACTATAAATCATAAATAATTTTCAATGAATTTGCTACTGGTATATTCGTAGATAAATGAAAACAATCAACTATAACACAGTGTATAGTCCTTACCATTGTGGGTTTAAGATTTCACAGTCTGAAGACAATCAGACATGGTAACTCTTATTATGTCAGATACAGTTTTTCCCATCAAACAGGGCCTGACCACACAGAGTCTTTAAATTTAGATTGTTCCCCATCACACGGGGCCTTAATATTTATAGGTTGTAATTTTTATTATACCGTATATGGTCAATTCTAAAACCTTAGCAAAATAAAACCAGTTACACAGAATGACATAGAGATAGAATTGAACGAGAAATCACATTTTTTCGAGAAAATAGTCCTTATATTTTATTAGTTAGTTGGGGGAGGGGGGGGGGTTTCCACGCCTCAGGTGCCTGTGCTTATATTTAGATTGTTTTCCCTCACACAGGGTCTTTATATTTTTTGTTCCCTATCACACAGGACTTTTATATTTAGATTGTTCCCCTCACACAGGACCTTTATATTTAGATTGTTCCCCATCACACAGGACCTTTATATTTAGATTGTTCCCCATCACACAGGACCTTTATATTTAGATTGTTCCCCATCACACAGGACCTTTATATTTAGATTGTTCCCATCACACAGGACCTTTATATTTAGATTGTTCTCCATCACACAGGGTTTTTCTATTTAGATTGTTCCCCATCACACAGGACCTTTATATTTAGATTGTTCCCCATCACACAGGACCTTTATATTTAGATTGTTCCCCATCACACAGGACCTTTATATTTAGATTGTTCCCATCACACAGGACCTTTATATTTAGATTGTTCCCCATCACACAGGGTTTTTCTATTTAGATTGTTCCCCATCACACAGGACCTTTATATTTAGATTGTTCCCCATCACACAGGACCTTTATATTTAGATTGTTCCCCATCACACAGGGTTTTTCTATTTAGATTGTTCCCCATCACACAGGACCTTTATATTTAGATTGTTCCCCATCACACAGGGTTTTTCTATTTAGATTGTTCCCCTCACACAGGGTTTTTCTATTTAGATTGTTCCCCATCACACAGGACCTTTATATTTAGATTGTTCCCCATCACACAGGACCTTTTTATTTAGATTGTTCCCATCACACAGGACCTTTATGTTTAGATTGTTCTCCATCACACAGGGTTTTTCTATTTAGATTGTTCCCCATCACACAGGACCTTTATATTTAGATTGTTCTCCATCACACAGGACCTTTATATTTAGATTGTTCCCCATCACACAGGACCTTTTTATTTAGATTGTTCCCATCACACAGGACCTTTATGTTTAGATTGTTCTCCATCACACAGGGTTTTTCTATTTAGATTGTTCCCCATCACACAGGGTGTTTCTATTTAGATTGTTCCCCATCACACAGGACCTTTATATTTAGATTGTTCTCCATCACACAGGGTGTTTCTATTTAGATTGTTCTCCATCACACAGGGTGTTTCTATTTAGATTGTTCCCTATCACACAGGGTGTTTCTATTTAGATTGTTCCCTATCACACAGGACCTTTATATTTAGATTGTTCCCCATCACACAGGTTGTTTCTATTTAGATTGTTCCCCATCACACAGGACCTTTATATTTAGATTGTTCCCATCACACAGGTTGTTTCTATTTAGATTGTTCCCTTCACACAGGGTTTTTCTATTTAGATTGTTCCCAATCACACAGGACCTTTATATTTAGATTGTTCCCCATCACACAGGTTGTTTCTATTTAGATTGTTCCCCATCACACAGGGTTTTTCTATTTAGATTGTTCCCTATCACACAGGACCTTTATATTTAGATTGTTCCCATCACACAGGACCTTTATATTTAGATTGTTCCCATCACACAGGACCTTTATATTTAGATTGTTCCCCATCACACAGACCTTTATATTTATATTTAGATTGTTCCCATAACACAGGACCTTTATATTTAGATTGTTCCCATCACACAGGACCTTTATATTTAGATTGTTCCCATAACACAGGACCTTTATATTTAGATTGTTCCCCATCACACAGGACCTTTATATTTAGATTGTTCCCCATCACACAGGACATTTATATTTAGATTGTTCCCATAACACAGGACCTTTATATTTAGATTGTTCCCCATCACACAGGACCTTTATATTTAGATTGTTCCCATCACACAGGACCTTTATATTTAGATTGTTCCCATCACACAGGACCTTTATATTTAGATTGTTCACAATCACACAGGACCTTTCTATTTAGATTGTTCCCCATCACACAGGACCTTTATATTTAGATTGTCTCCCATCACACAGGACCTTTATATTTAGATTGTTCCCATCACACAGGACATTTATATTTAGATTGTTCCCATAACACAGGACCTTTATATTTAGATTGTTCCCCATCACACAGGACCTTTATATTTAGATTGTTCCCCATCACACAGGACCTTTATATTTAGATTGTTCCCATAACACAGGACCTTTATATTTAGATTGTTCCCCATCACACAGGACCTTTATATTTAGATTGTTCCCATCACACAGGACCTTTATATTTAGATTGTTCCCATCACACAGGACCTTTATATTTAGATTGTTCACAATCACACAGGACCTTTCTATTTAGATTGTTCCCCATCACACAGGACCTTTATATTTAGATTGTCTCCCATCACACAGGACATTTATATTTAGATTGTTCCCCATCACACAGGACCTTTATATTTAGATTGTTCCCATCACACAGGGTTTTTCTATTTAGATTGTTCCCCATCACACAGGACCTTTATATTTAGATTGTTCCCCATCACACAGGGTTTTTCTATTTAGATTGTTCCCCATCACACAGGGTTTTTCTATTTAGAGTGTTCCCCATCACACAGGGTTTTTCTATTTAGATTGTTCCCCATCACACAGGTTGTTTCTATTTAGATTTTTCCCCTCACACAGGGTTTTTCTATTTAGATTGTTCCCCATCACACAGGACCTTTATATTTAGATTGTTCCCCTCACACAGGGTTTTTCTATTTAGATTTTTCCCATCACACAGGGTTTTTCTATTTAGATTGTTCTCCATCACACAGGACCTTTATATTTAGATTGTTCCCCTCACAAAGGACCTTTATATTTAGATTGTTCCCCATCACACAGGTTGTTTCTATTTACATGTAGATTGTTCCCCTCACACAGGGTTTTTCTATTTAGATTGTTCCCCATCACACAGGACCTTTATATTTAGATTGTTCCCCATCACACAGGGTTTTTCTATTTAGATTGTTCCCCATCACACAGGACCTTTATATTTAGATTGTTCCCATCACACAGGACCTTTATATTTAGATTGTTCTCCATCACACAGGGTGTTTCTATTTAGATTGTTCCCATCACACAGGACCTTTATATTTAGATTGTTCCCATCACACAGGACCTTTATATTTAGATTGTTCCCCATCACATAGGACCTTTATATTTAGATTGTTCTCCATCACACAGGACCTTTATATTTAGATTGTTCCCTATCACACAGGACCTTTATATTTAGATTGTTCCCCATCACACAGGACCTTTATATTTAGATTGTTCCCCATCACACAGGGTTTTTCTATTTAGATTGTTCCCCATCATACAGGACCTTTATATTTAGATTGTTCCCCATCACACAGGGTTTTTCTATTTAGATTGTTCCCCATCACACAGGACCTTTATATTTAGATTGTTCCCATCACACAGGACCTTTATATTTAGATTGTTCTCCATCACACAGGGTGTTTCTATTTAGATTGTTCCCCATCACACAGGACCTTTATATTTAGATTGTTCCCATCACACAGGACCTTTATATTTAGATTGTTCCCCATCACATAGGACCTTTATATTTAGATTGTTCTCCATCACACAGGACCTTTATATTTAGATTGTTCCCTATCACACAGGACCTTTATATTTAGATTGTTCCCCATCACACAGGACCTTTATATTTAGATTGTTCCCCATCACACAGGACCTTTATATTTAGATTGTTCCCATCACACAGGTTGTTTCTATTTAGATTGTTCCTCTCACACAGGGTTTTTCTATTTAGATTGTTCCCCTCACACAGGACCTTTATATTTAGATTGTTCCCTATCACACAGGTGTTTCTATTTAGATCGTTCCCCATCACACAGGGTGTTTCTATTTAGATTGTTCCAGGGGCGTCGGCAAGTATTTGACATTGGGGAGGCAAACTGGATAGAACGGGGGGGGGGGGCTTTTTTGACATAAACTAAATAATTAAAATTTCTGCCAAAATCTTGAAATTTTTACCCATTAAGACAATAGCTTAGAGGTATTTTCTGATTTAAAAAAAGACTGAACAATTAAACATGCAACCAAAAAAAGTGGTTTATGTGTTTAAAGTTACATGTACTTATACTATAAATAAAACAAAACCGGAATATTTCGATAGCTAGGAGCTAGTTTTTTCCCCAAAACGGCATAGGAAGAACTTTGCAGGGTTTATGACGATGTAAAGATTAAAATATATATACTTTTCTATTATTGTATAATATTTATTAGGGATGTCAAATCGGTCAATATTTGATAATCGGTTACTCGGACGATTTTCCGATCGAGTACCCGGGTACTCGGAAAAAGTGTGTATACTTGTAAAAGTTTATTGATATTATCGAGACTTGTTTACCCCATCGATGTTTACTTTCGTTTATAATGCATGTACATAAACATCGAGCCCAACGAAAATGAATTTTTGGGTACTTGATTTATGTATCAAACAAACACGAAAGACATGTATTGATCAATTAATACACCAATAATTACAAAATTAATTCTTTACAGTTTTCACTTTTGAATTGGTAGCGGTATTTCTATTTATGTCCGATTTCTAATTTCTAATTCGATTTCTAATAACTTATGCCCGATGCTAATGAAATAATCTATATAAGGATAATTAATAGATCATAATTAAATGATGTTCATTGAAAACAAATAATTGAAGCCATCCAAAAATTAGGGTCGCAAGAGGTGAGAACAGCTGTGTACGATGTCCAGTGATTGGTCACGGTAATTACTGAATGTACATGTACATAGCCACAGGCGATAACGGATATTAACTCGGCGTAGGTAACGCTAATTACTTTATAGACAGGGACAATGCATAAGATTTAAATAACATTTTTTGATAAGTTTTTAATAAATATATGAACTTCGATGAAATATGAAAAAAATATACATCCGAGTAACCGAGTAGCGATTTTAGTATTCGATACTCGGGCGTTCGATCGAGTACCCGGTTAACCGGGTACTCGTTGACATCCCTAATATTTATTAATTGTTACTTGCCGAAAGAATGCATGATTATGAAATTTAAAATGGACAGGGTGATTAATCCTTCATAATCTCTCCATTTTGAAAAGCAGAAATATGTACGATATTAAAAAAAATATCAACTTAAGTTGTTTTACATAGTAATTTTAACATCGATTTTTATTATTTTGCTTTAATTGATAGCTTACAACTTTGATTCATCAAAGATTTCCAAACATCGATCGACCAATTCATTAGACAATGAACAAGCCTGTTATACGCGGGGGAAGGTGTCAGGAGGGGGGGCTCCAATTTTTGTCCATTTTCTCCATTTTTTCTGAGAATAGTTTTTTTGGCTCAAGTTTGGATACGCAAAAATTCATTCATTTAGACGTTGCTTGCCCCCCCCCCCCCCCCCTTCAATATATATATATATATATATATATATATATAGGTATAATACAATTTTTATGATCCCTTGTAATGCTGTACTTGAGGAAATACCAACCAAAACTATATTTTTGTTTATTTTTCTTAAAAACCCCCTAAAGATTTTCATCATTTGATATCTGTTAAAAAACTCCTGGTAATGTACGATGATATTTGGTCTAAAAATATCCAATGATGATATGATTTTAAATCAAAAATATCTTGGAAAATTAGCAGTGGGAGAGGTACAATGTAAAGTACATGTATGTTGACCTAATTGGGAAAAACATTCAAGAACAAAGAAAATGGCAGAATCCATGCCCTGCTCATAAGTCACTTCTTACAAATGTATATTAAGTAAAATTAATTTTAATAAAATGTTAAGGAAAAATCCACTTGTATCCTATAGTTTGGTAGCTCCTTCTGTTAAGTGGACAAGATACTACTTTCCTTCGCGGAAATATAATCCCATCAAGCAAAGTATCAATCTTAAGTGTGCACTTAAATTATGCTATTATAATATAGTGTATATAGTAAAATTTTGAACCTTGCATTGAGGAATTAAAAAAATCCTGGATTTTAAAGCTATATATTGCGTATCTGAGCTAGAAAATAAAAACACGAGATTGAGTGTAGATAAACATGATATATGTTATTTAATTTTCACCGATTTTGAGCTTGAATAACCTCATGTTTCCATACTTAAATTGACTTTAAACTCTCTGTTATTTAGATGCGGGGTCGGTAAATAAATCAGTTATTGTTTTAAATTTCTAATATCTTTGAAACGTGATTGATTTAAATTGTGTAATTTACAGGAAAGTCTTATCTTTATATAAAGCAATAAAACAAATAGAAAGATCTTTTTAATTTTAGTTAGTCTGATTAAGTACTTGATATGTGTAACAAATCAGGCGCAGATCCAGGGATTTTTTGTCAAAAGGGGGGAGGGTGTGTGTCCCAAATCAACTCTAACAGGAGACACTTTCCATATAGTGTTTTTTCTTCCAGTTTATTTTTTAAGCACTTTTAACACCTTTTCAAGCACTTTTGGACAGTGCAATCAGGCAAATAAAAATTCAATATAGTGACTTCAATTTTCAATAACAAGTGTTGTGACCTAATATGTGTGTTTTAGGAGCATGTTGACTCTTTTGTGTAAGTGTATCGACTCATTATATAAAAATCTCTTTAGCTCATTTATCTTTTTCCGTATATTTTAGTTGGTATTGCTGAAGAAAGGTTAATCAACGCATGGTTTTCTTTCCTTCCTTACATCTTTGCTGATTTAGCAGCTCAAAATTAAAATTTAAGCACCTTAGAAAAATTTAAGCACTTAACATGTAAACTTAAGCACTTTCCACGTGATTATTTTCTGTTTAAGCACTTTCAAGGACTTGGTTAAAATACAAGCACTTTTCGTGGTCTGCACGAACCCCGTCTTCAAACACATGACTCCCATTACCATTTAATGAGGGGTCCTTGTTTCCTGGGGAGGGGGTGTTTCAAAGGTCATTTTTCGTTTCTTTAACATCGAAATTAAAAAAATCTGAAAATCCGGGGGGTGGAATACACCCCCCAACCCCGATCTGTGCAAGAAAATATAGGACAGAGAGAGATGCGAGTTTGTGGGATCTGTGCATAGGTGGTTAATTATAAAGGTAGATATATGTTAGATATTTACATATTTGAAGACAAAATCATGCATTAATTTCTTGAACAACTGTCTTAAAATTAAAAGAAATAAGGCATTTAAATCTATTACAGCTTGTGTGTGTGTGATGATAGTACCTACGTAAAGCCAAACTGCTTATTTTTATGTGATATATTATATGTTATATTTATAAACTTAATATTTTTTTAATATAAAAACGCCGCGTACTTTTTCATGCGCGGATCCAGGATTTTTTTTTTTCGGGGAGGGGGGTGGGGTTCCACACAAACTCATAAAAAAAATTCTGACTCGATACCTTTCGACAAGGAAAAAAAATACAAAAAAAAACACCCGAACTTAAACAAACCTGAAAAACCTACTTCGTAGTGGGGAAGAGGGCGTCTTAACTCTCCTCTCGATCTGCTCATGCTTTCTGAAAAATACTGATCGAGCAAAATCAAACAACACTTTACTTCGAAAATAAGGTGTCGCAAAAATTTGGTGATCTACAGTATTTCCAAAAATTGACCCCAGTATAATGTATAACACGTTGCCAAATCGGACTGAATAGGAAACAGACAACTCCGGAATGTTACTCTTAATCAGCTGATAAACAGGTGACAATTCTAAAATCCACTGGGTATCTTTACTGTAAAATTTAATGCACAGGTAAACGGTTGAAACAATTGGAGGAAAAAATACATAACCTGTGTAAGTGGGTTATGACTTGGTTACGACCGTTAAACCCTGCATTAACAAAAAAGAAAAACATTTTGTATAGCTGTATAAATAATGGTAAGAAGTATGCTTAAGTAAGTAAAATTTTGTATTACTGATCTGCGTACGTTTCACTAATGGAAGAGCCCACTGCTTAAGAAATCTCTCACACAGATGGCTTTGAAAAAAGCATTCTAACTAGTTAGAGTTAATGTATTCAATAATGGAAATGGGTTTCATAAGAAATCATGGAAATATATTCAGTAGTTGTAATTATTTACTAAAAAGACAACCTTTCTGTATTCTTTTTTCAAAGAAAAAAATTGGAATACAAATGTACCTTTTTTTTCTTATAGAAGGGCAAAAAAAAAAAAAACCTCTTTTGTGGAAAAGCTTTTCTAATGGAATCATCCTTGGTTATCCAGTGCTTAGTGCAAGTAATTTCAACCCAGATAACAGATTTACAATTTATTTTTGATACTCTGAAATAGTTACCAAAAATTTATGCCACCTATGGATTCCACTTAAAGATTTATGTAATTGAGTTTACATGTATGAAATTTATGCAGACCAATTAGATTCTTTTTTGACAATGAACACAGTTTAGAATAATTTTTATGTCAAGATTTTCCCCCAGATCTTTCAAGCAATTCACATGTACATATTTTGTCCTATCATTGTTACAAGTTGACAAGGAAACAATAATTATCTGGGTGTGTTTAAAGTCCGGCAGACTTAATGGTGTCTGTGACGAGTCACCAATGTTAACACACTTCCTCTCAGCACCATTCTAGAAATCCAGGTACATCCATCTCTGAATACATCTAGCAGACAAGTTCTGATCACAAAGTCACTCTTTGAAATCCATAAACAGCTTGAGTTTGTATGATGTATCACTGGGTAAATCTAAATTTCTGAAAAAGCAAAAGTATATTCAATAGTCAATACATTAGTTTTTCTCTAATAAAGCCACTAGTAATAAAACACTAATACACTATTGCTGTTATCTCATTTGACATATAACATTCTGGAAACCAAAGTAGTTAAAACAAAGAAAATGCACCTTTTATTTTTTTTCACCAAATAGAATTTTCCTATAGTGGTATCAAAGCTTTAATTGTATGTATTGAACACAGTGAACTCCAGTTCTTACTTACAGTAAATGAACACCAAAAACATTGATGATTCTGTAAATACAAGACTTCAGTGAGCTGTGTAGAACATACTTTAGGGGTAGGTCTAGGGCGCCCCGCCCACTAATTCGTCGTCCGGAGGAGGCTAGCTTCATATGCTTCTCCACATTCTACAATAACAAACCAAAATCATACAATGTTAATTACGACAAACCAAAATAATAATGTTATTTACAAGACAATAAAAGCCTAGAAACAGCAAATGTGTTGTTTTATTGCAAACTGCTGACTCTGAATAACAGACATCTTAAACTCTTGTGATATTACAACAAGGTCAATGTTTACCTCTTGAAGATTAATTACTGCAGTAAGAATTTGTGGTAGTGACTTTTGAACCACCCCATATTTATCTTCTGTATAGGAGGTTGCCACAAGATGACATAATGCTACAAATATAGAGAAGACACATTGTATTCACAGCAGTGGTAGTTATGTCACTCAAATATAGAGAAGACACATTGTATTCAAAGCAGTGCTAGTTATGTCACTCAAATATAGAGAAGACACATTGTATTCACAGCAGTGGTAGTTATCTCACTCAAATATAGAGAAGACACATTGTATTCAAAGCAGTGGTAGTTATGTCACTCAAATATAGAGAAGACACATTGTATTCAAAGCAGTGGTAGTTATGTCACTCAAATATAGAGAAGACACATTGTATTCAAAGCAGTGGTAGTTATGTCACTCAAATATAGAGAAGACACATTGTGTTCAGAGCAGTGGTAATTATGTCACTCAAATAATCTGCTGCTACATGTATGCGACTAATATGATGTATTATGTGGGGGCAAGTTTTATGTAAATACATGTACACATAATAATAATTATAATCTTTAAATATTAATTTATTTAAAACATAAGGAAATCTGTCTACCATGGACAGATAATTTTGGTTAAGTTTCAGAGCTTTAGACACATATGCATGCAGATATTTGACATTGTTTTAATGGCTGTCAGTATCCACTAGATCAGTAGACAACAAACAAACTGGATCACTGATAGCAATACACCTCAATTACTTTCATTCTGGAGTTTCTCATTAAATCATAAACCAATGATTTTATTTGTATGTGTATTTTTAAACCCACCCACCTTCTACAGCCCAAATGTCAAGCTGAGCTGAGGCAAATAACTTCCTACTTTTGGCGTCAGGGAATTCAGTCAGGAAGTAACTAATTATTGGCTTTGTCCTCCAGAAAGAAGAGGCCTACAATGAAATTATACTTAGACACATTTACATGTAAAGGTATGTTTAATTATGAACAATAAAAGGTAAATTGTAAATCCACACATTTACAGGTGACCTGAGGATTATACAGGAAATCTCACCTCTCTGATTGGCTGTGGTGGTGCTGTTTCCTTAGTAACATTGTCACCTCTATAAGTCAATGTTGATCCTGGAGGGAAAAGGGGAATAACTCAAATTACAGAAAATCACTTCCTAGCTGCTAGCTAATATTTCAATTATAAATTTAAGTGTATATATATCTTTAGAAAAAAAAAGCTGTGAAAATTTCACTAGCATGTAAAATTTAAGAACATAAGAGTTTGGACTGCCATATTCTATAATAAACAAGAGGCCCAAGGGCCTTAACGGTCACCTGAGTACAATACAACAATTTAGAGGATCCATAAACTGAAAAATGAAGCTTTGTTGCCCAAAAGCAACAAAAACAGTATGATTAGCATCATCAAAATAATTGGCCTAGTATCTATCTGCCCCCCCCCCCCCCCCCATTTATCACTATTCACATGCAGACTATTAACAAAATGTCTATTATTTAACCCCATATCATTACTTCTCAATATAAAAATAAAAATAGTATGATTAGCATCAACAAAATAATTGGTCTAGTATCTATCTGCCCCCCCCCCCATTTATCACTATTCCCATGCAGACTATTAACAAAATGTCTATTATTTAACCCCATATCATTACTTCTCAATATAAAAATAAAAACAGTATGATTAGCATCAACAAAATAATTGGTCTAGTATCTATCTGCCCCCCCCCCCCCCCCATTTATCACTATTTCCATGCAGACTATTAACAAAATGTCTATTACTTAACCCCATATCATTACTTCTCACAATGGCCTCTCTTGGCCTTTGAAGAACATTTAAAAAGATAAGTTATTTTTGTCTCATTTTTATTTTTCTATTATTTCCAAGTCATTAAAACCACGGAAGTACTTTTTTTATTATACAAAAAATTATCTTGCATAATTCTCTTATTCTATTAAGCTTTCAAATACATTTTTTACATTGATTAATTATCAAAGGTGAATGACAAAGGGGAATAACTTTGCTCAGCAGAATACAAGTTAATAGAGCCTTGGCCAGGACCAGAACACTTGACTAAATGGTCCAGGTGTTCTAAATTCTGGTAAAAATACCCTTGTATATTAAAACTTTTAATCTGTTTGCCTTGAACATCCCCAGAAGCATAGAAGATTTTCAAAGAAATGCATTTTCACCATATTATTAAATAAATAAAGCCCCATTCTTACACCAGAGCATCTGACCCATTGGCCACGAACTCACAGTTCTGGAAGAAGCACCCTTTCTCATCATAACTATACACTTGTTTCTTTACTTTATAACCAGTAGTAGAAAAAATATTTTGAAAAAAATTATGCATTTTCACTTTATAATCAATAGAGCTCCCCCCCCCCCCCCCCAGAACCCCTTGCCCAGGGCCATGAATTTCACAATTTTGGAGGAGGCATTCTTCCTCATCATAACCATGCACTTCCTTTGTTTGAAAAATACCCAGGAGCAGAGTAGACGATTTTGAAAGAATTCATGCCTTTTCCCTATATGATCAATAGAGCCTAGCCCTAACACCATAACCCCTGCCCCAAGGGCCATGAAATTCACAATTTCTGAAAAGGCAGTTATGCTCACCATAACTATGTTCTTAGTTAGTTTATTTAATACCCAGGAGTAGAGAAAAAGATTTTCAAAGAATTAATGCAATTCTACTATATAATCAATAGAGCCTAGCCCTAACACCATAACCCCTGACCCAGGGGCCATGAAATTCACAATTATGGAAAAGGCTCTCTTGCTCATCATAACTATGTACTTAATTACTTATTTAATACCCAGGAGCAGAGAAGAAGATTTTCAAAGAATTAATGCATTTTCACTATATAATCAATAGAGCCCCGCCCTTACACCAGAACCCCTGACCCTGGAGCCATGAATTTCACAATTTTGGAAGAGGCACTCTTGCTCATCATAACTATGTACTTAGTTACTTTATTTAATACCCAGGAGCAGAGAAGAAGATTTTCAAAGAATTAATGCATTTTCACTATATAATCAATAGAGCCCCACCCTAACACCAGAACCCCTGACCCTGGGGCCATGAATTTCACAATTTTGGAAGAGGCACTCTTGCTCATCATAACTATGTACTTTGTTAGTTTATTTAATACCCAGGAGCAGAGAAGAAGATTTTCAAAGAAATAATGCACTTTCACTATATGATCTATATAGCCCCACCCTAGCACCAGAACCCCTGACCCTGGGGCCATGAATTTCATAATTTTGGTAGAAGACTCAATGCTTATTACAATGATGCCAACAGTTTGACTGCTTGATGTCCAGGTGTAAAGAAGAAGATTTTTAAAGATTGCATTATTTTTGGGGGTTTTAGCCCCACCCCTCAGGCCCCAGGGGGGCAGGGACCATGAAATTCATAATTTTTGTTCCCCTTCACCCATAAATGCTATATATTAAATTTGGTTGAAATTGGTTAAGCGGTTTCAGAGAAGAAGCTAAAAATGTTCAAATGTTAACACACGACGCACACCGCACGCCGACGGACGAGAACGGATAGCAATAGGTCACCTGAGTGACTCAGGTGACCTAAAAAAAATAATTCTAGGAAGTTTGTTTCTGATGATCACAAAACTACTGTAAACTAACTTTTATTCGAGTGCGAGAAATATCCACGAGTTTCGTGACCTACTTTAACTCACGAATATTAATCACCGCGAACCATTTATTTTCCTTTGTATTTGTATAGAATAATTCCTCAGTCATGAAAATTTATCGTTGCGGATTGATTTCAAGCTGACAAATCGAAATAAAATATGACGCAAAAAATAGTTGGTTTACAGTATTCAGTATGTAAACACCTAGTTTACCTGTGATTTAGTATAAACCTATTCAAACCTAACTTTAATCAGGGGTCTAGAATTTTTTTTAAAATTCACTTGCCCACGGGCAAGTAATGACTGGGAATCCACTTGCCCAGATTCAAAATTCACTTGCCCCCAAAAAGATGGAGAAAATCATCTAGTTTTACTGATTTTTTTTTTTTGAAAACATATCAGAAAATCATTTAATTTACTGGTTTATTTATTTGAAAACATATCATTAATTAACCTAAAACAGAACTCGAAAACAAAAATCTAGAAAAATATAAACAACTCTATTTTGTTATTTTTTTTACTGTGTGGTTTTAATGTATACACCATCTAAAAGCAATTATTATGTACTTGTTTATTATTTTGTTAAAATATCTATTGATTTAATCACATTTTGACAAAACATTGTTTTCAAAACATCATTTCTGTTTTAAAAGCCATTCTGTAATTTTGAGATCTTTCTGGATTGGTTCCGATATTATACAAGTAATTGGACTTCCTATGATAAGTTTAAATAAACGAAATGTAGCAGACTTGTGCAGATTCTAATACAATGTAATTGGATGTTTATTGTTATTGATTTCTTTTAATAAACTCAAAAAGTTTTGCTGGCTCAGCCTGAAATTTATTACTTTCCCGTTCGGGTAAGTTTATCATGAAAACTATCTTTCCCGAGATGAATTTCACTTGCCCCGGGCAACGGGAAAGCGTAATTCTAGACCCCTGCTTTAATACATAATGTTTTGTA
Organism: Saccostrea echinata; assembly: GCF_033153115.1. Lineage (NCBI taxonomy): Eukaryota > Metazoa > Mollusca > Bivalvia > Ostreida > Ostreidae > Saccostrea > Saccostrea echinata. The sequence continues at coordinate 2,142,937 of NW_026889790.1, read as the reverse complement.
TAAAGCAAGATACATGTACCATGTTGGTTCCCTGGGGGTTTTCTGATGTCCTCAGACCTGATAGAGGCTTGAGAGAACACCTGCCAATTCGCGTCTTGGATTTTCTCACTAAGGGCTGTAATAACTGACAGACAGGAAGTGGAGAGCTTTGTCCAGTTGTGGGGATGTCCTCCTGAAAAAGATACAATTCTTTTAAGACTCACTAGACCTTCATTAACTGAAGGATAGTAAAAGCTGAATGTTGAACTGCTAGAATTTGGTGGAATAAAGGAAACCTTAGCAGTTTTCAGAAATAAAAGAACTGGACAAATAAACACACACACACACACACACAAACATGAACAACATATTTAAACATATCCATTCATGTGTGTGGTCCTAGACACTATAGTATTGTTCTTGACAACACAGTACAGTAAAGATAGATAGCATATATCAGTGATGGATTGTCTTACCTGGTTGGCTGAGACTGAAGGTGATCTGTCGTCTCTCAGGTGAGTGTTTGGACAACAGACAGAGGTCCAAGTATCCCAGATACTACAAGAAAGAATGCACGAATCAGAAAGGAGCAAGTCTCATTAAAATGTCACTTTAAAGGCCAGTTTTACAAAATAACTTATGACTAGGATTAAAATGTAATTTTGCAAATAACCCTCTTTTTCACATTAATCTTAAAAAGGTTTTAATCTTTTTTAAAATGAATTCAGAAAGATATTAATAACCAATTTTGAATAGAATAATTCATTTCGCAAGATTTTAATCACCTTAAATTTTTCATCTTAGTTTAAGTCCCTAATAAACAGGACTGCATATTTCAAAGTGTGGAGTAAGTAACAACTACTAAAAAGCCTTTTCTGAAGGTGGTGGTGGTGGGTATACATGTATGTGGCATATTGTGAAAGAAAGAATCACATTATAACGTTAATTTACTTGACTGACACTTAGAACACAATTTTGACCTATTTTACCTTGACAATAATATTTTGGTCACACTGTAGAGCATCTATCAAACACTGGTTCTTCTTCTCATTCAACATACTCTCAATAGGGAAACAGTATCGCTAAAAAGTGACCAACAGGCTGAGTAACATTTAACTAAAGTGTTAAAAAAAAACAAATACATAAATGGTACAATATAAAACAAGGTAACAGTATATACATCAAAAGCAAATACAGTAACTGGTTATATTGAAATAATTTGTTACCAAGTTCCAGTAATGTGCAAAGTAGTGAATTATACATTTATTATGATGTTCACTACAGTCTTGTTTTTCTGTATCTTTTTATCAGTAATGGGGTTATACATTTACCTCAGTGATATAAACTTTAATTAAAAGTGATCCTAGACTCCAGGACACATGTACTAACAGTCCACACAATACTGTCTGCCACAGAAGACCCATGTCTAGTAAGCCATATATAGAGTCCAATGGTAATGCACTCCTACAGAATAGACAAGCTGTCTAAATATGACCTTATTATCACATCATCCAAACTAATTCTAAGACTGTGTGATTCTAATCTAGATGGTTGTCTTTCTGAAATAAATCATCTAAAAATGAGATTTTATAAAGTATCACATCTAACCTTCTTAATCCCAGACTATGAACTATCCAACCTGTGGGAATATGTCCTGGAAAAAAAAAACTTTATTTTTACAAACTATGTTTCTCAATTACAAAAGTTTATAATTTATCTGTAATTTAAACTACTTTTCTTAAAAAATAATTTAGAATCAGGAAGATATCTGATTCTTTAAGATTAATTTCATAGTTCTTTTCTTTAATTTGCAAGATCAAAAGAAAGTAAAATATAGCACTGAAACTTCAAAATATCACAACTCAAACAAGTTTCAACAATATGTTATGCAATGCTAGGAAGGTAATGGGGGTGTGCAAAATTAAAGACAGATATACATGTACATTTAAACAAAATAAAACTAAATGCTAAAAATGGATTATAATAATAAAAAGAGATAAAGTAAGATGCTTACCAAAGAGCCAGTAGAGTGGATAGAAATAAATGGTCTGCTGCAGGACACAGTGAAATGAAGTCTGTAGGAGAGGAAGAATCTGGCTCCGGACTTGGAAATACTTGGATTGCTATCAAACAAAGATTTGGAAATACTTGGATCGCTATCAAACATAGACTTGAAATACTTGGATTGCTATCAAACACAGACTTGAAATACTTGGATAGCTATCAAACGAAGACATGGAATACTTGGACTGCGATCAAACAAGCACTTGGAAATACTTGGATTGCTATCAAAGACTTGGAAATACTCGGATTGTTTCAAATAAAGACTCAAGAAAATACACGAATTGCTATCAAACAAAGACTTGGAATACTTTGATTGTTATCAAATAAATATCTTTTCTTATAATACTAGTTCTAGATGTACAGTCAACTGTAATTATCTGCACAATTGGCTTAATACATGTCCATATCAGGAAAGTGAAATCCTTTTCTAAAAGATCCTTTCAATTTTATGACCTGTCTCCTCCAAATTTCAATTTTATGAATAAAGAGTTCAATAACCACCTGTATAGTATTTCAATTAATCAGGAGGCACTTAATATTGACTTACCTGTATAGAATTAATCAGGAGGCACTTAATATTGACTTACCTGTATAGAATTAATCAGGAGGCACTTAATAATGACTTACCTGTATAGAATTAATCAGGAGGTACTTAATATTGACTTACCTGTATAGAATTAATCAGGAGGGACTTAATAATGACTTACCTGTATAGAATTAATCAGGAGGTACTTAATAATGACTTATCTGTATAGAATTATTCAGGAGACACTTAATAATGACTTACCTGTATAGAATTAATCAGGAGGTATTTAATAATGACTTACCTGTAAAGAATTAATCAGGAGACACTTAATAATGACCTACCTGTATAGAATTAATCAGGGGGTACTTAATATTGACTTGCCTGTATAGTATTAAACTGTAAATAGTTGTTCTGCTTAAGGAAATGGAACAGGTAGAAAATGACTCCCGTGTAACAACCATAAAGAACCAGGAACAGGTGATGCTCATTCAGTACACAAAAATCTCTGAAAATATTAACACAGGGCTGGTCTATTTCTTAATAACTCTTTTTTCCCTGTCTTTTAACTCTCCCCTTTAGCTTGTATAAAACCACAAAAATTAATGAACTTTGATAATGATACATGTAATAAGTAAAAGAGCATAATCCGCATTTTTAGCTCTGAATAATTATAACTATTGGTATACACCTTTCCAGTATCGAGATTCCAAAATATGGACAACAAAAAATTAAATCTTAGAGGTCAATTTTTCATTGTTTACATATATGTCCTCAATTCCAATATTTAAACATAAAATTTAGTAACTAGCTGAGTATAATACCTATTGGTACAGACAGTCAGGTCCTGGTATCGTCCCATCAGGATCCCCGTACATAACAGAGAGCTCAGCCCACTAACAAGGAAACAAACCAATCCAAAGCCCAGCTTCTGAGGGGAACACATGCTGATGGCCAGCAGTAGAGGGGTGCCAGAGACCTCAGGCTCAACTGAAAAGCATCAGAGATCAATTATACAGGCATGTCATATTGGAAAAGCACATGACACAGACTGTTCAATCATGTATTTAAGAATGTTTTAGAAAGATGAAAGTCATATGCTTGAGAAATTGAATATGTAGTTTTATAGTGCTGTTGAAGATTATGTCTAAGTTACAGCTCTTTGGCTTATGATATAGAAAATGTGAAATCTACAAATATTGTACCTCAGCATGAACAAACTTACCTGTGAATGTAGGAAGACAGAGACAACACCAAAGACCTGTTAGTGCTAGGAGTACGAAACAGATGAGGACAAAAAACACAGAGAACAGTGTGGAGAGGCTTCCTAACAAAGAGACCATATAAATCAACTAAAAATTGGAGAAAAATCAAAGTAAGTAATATTTCAGTACAATACAATAATCAAATGCAAAATTGTTTCAACATTTCTTTAAAAATCTAGTTTGATGCATTTCATAATGCTTTCACAATTAAAGTAAAAATCCCTGCATGTGGTGATAATGCCTTTATCTGATACCTGAGATCCACTGTGAGGGGTGGAGGACATCCACATAAGCCAGCATCACGTACACACCAAATACAACAGGCACTGTGATGACTGACCAGATTATTGCAGCCCCCGTCCTCCATCTATACACCTGTGTAAGCAAATTCCAAATTGCATCTACATGAATATTAATGATTTCAGTTAATGCCAGCAGTTTGACACAAGACTCTTCAAATTACTGGTAGTTAAGTTAACACACTGATACAAAGGAAAATTGTCAGACAAAGTTACATAACAGAATGTGGTTATGATAAGACTGTAGCTCTATTGCAATAGTCTTATTTTGTTCTGGTGAGCAAAAAGGAGGAAAGAATCAAATACCCTACTGTAGTACATATTAAATGTAACAAGTCTATTCATTGCACAAATACTGTGATGAAAGACATGATTTTGACCTCTGTAATTTGCAATTATTTGAAATTATAAAATTTATTTGCAAAATCGAATGTAACTAACTTATGCACCTAAAGATTAAAGAACGTTATATTGATAATAACCTGTGGGAGGAGTACTTATAGTTTTTGAAGTAGGTTACTCTGTTTTAGTATAGTTGAAATTACACTTTTCAAAAGTTATGTCTCTTGGCCGCCACCTTTGTGGAAAAACCAGTAGAATCCTCATGGTACCCTTTGTAGTTTTCTGCTTTGTAACTGTCACTTGACTGGAAAAAAATCTGTGGATCTTGTATTTTGATTGCCCCAGGAAGGAGATACCCATACATCGAAAGAAAAAATTAAACACAGTTGATCTATCAGAGCATGTCCAAATGTTTGGTAACATAAAGACAAGAAATTTCAATATTCTTTCCCTTTCGACCTTTTTGGTCGGCACCGCGAACAGTCTGGTCGAACCCTCAAACGGGGGTATACCCTCAGACAGGGGTTTTCTGTCCCGTCTTGTAACAGTAACTCTTGCCATATCCAATGTAAATAAACTTGCATGTATCATCTATCTTACTAGGAAAAAGATCAATAATATTGTTATTTCTGCTTTGAACTTGGTAAAATGTCAATCGAAAAAAATTAACAGGTTAAGTTTTCCATAATTTGTAGGAAGTCTCAATTAAGATTCTTTTAAATTACGGAATTTAAAACACAAGGGAAAATATTCTAAGAATGAGGAAAATATCAATTTAGAATCTAGATTTAAATAAAATAAAATAAAATGATCATGTTTTCTCCCAAACAATTTTATTTATTTTTAAAAAAAATTGTCAAACATTTTATTTAACTCTTATAAGATATAAAAGACAATTAATACGATAAATTGCATTTGAATTTTATTTTTATATGTATTTTTGTTACATTTTCTGGGCATGATTATCCATAATAAATACCATTGATTGCTAGTCAGAGAAAACCAAACTGAAACACATGATCATAAACAAATCGATATTAACACCATATTTTCGTGCATTTTATTATGAAAATAAAAGATATAAGTTAGAATTATACATTTCTTTTATAATTTCAGTTTAATATTGGTTGCTTTTGTCTGTTTATTGAATATTTTATCTTAAATACCTGGATGTCATGGAGCAAAAGATCGCTAACTTTCCCATTGAATAAATCCCGATTTGTGCAATAAAGTTGCATTTTTGTAAAATAGAAACTATTAAAGCACCTTTAACCTATCATTTCTGAGCGGTTTTACATTTGCCAAATGACCAGTTATTACTTTGCACCTACAATTTTTATAAACATACTTGCCAACCTCCAACATGTAAAAATCTGGTCATGACCAGATTTGGAAAGTAAAAAGTCTGGTCATAACGCGTAACAACATTCACGACACATTTACCATGATTAAATTAAATATATATGTATATATAAGCATTTTGTATTGGGAATTATTTTATTAAAAAGAAACTTTAACTTACAATGAGAAAAATTTAATATATATTGATTAAATTTACATGTTAAAAGAGCATTGAAGCTTTCATTATTCAGTATTGACCTGAATTAAGTGTGCATTTAAAAGGAAAAGTCTTTCCAAAATCTGCATTGCTGATTTGAAGCACATGGAAATTTGTGCTAAATTTGAAAGTATTCCAATTTTGGTTTTGAAGTTATTTTTCCCCTCTCAAATTAACTTAATTAACAAGTGCTATTAAATGTACAGTTATGCCTACACTATCTTCGAATACTTTAACTAATGAAAGTTGTTTTCCAAGATTCCTTGATATGTACATAAATATCATTCCTCTATTTCTTGGTTCAATTTGTTCCTGCTGGCCCTGATAACCATCTCGTTCTATCTGAAGCAAATTTAAATTGACTTCAAACTTTTATTTGTCAAAACAACTCTCTTGTAATTGTTTACACCTGCATTGATAATTTACTGGTACACACGGCCTACTGAACATAGCCATCGGCATTGTTTACATATATCCAAGCTTGGGTTGTAACTGGAAGTTAAAAGTGCAACCTAATTTACGAACCAAATCCGGAAATCAGGAGATATTTGGGTTGTTCGACAAAAATCAGGTGAAAAGCATGACCCGCCGTGTCATAAAAAATAATCGGGTTAAGGGTCGAAAAATCGGGTGTAACCTGGTGAAATCGGGTGAGTTGGCAACTATGTTTATAAACCCCCTACTTTTTGCGTGAAATACGCACATTTTTAAGCATCTGCACATGCTCGTACCCGCATTTGGGGGTATGGTTTTCCTATTTCCGTTTACCCCCATTTGGGGGTTCGACCAGACTGGCAAAGGGACACAACTTTTGCAAAGTGTGTATTGGACTATTAGGTGTAAAATGATTAATCAACCTATCATGACAACCATATGAATATGTATTTGTGTTTATTTAAATCAGACAGGAACTCCTGGGCAAAATTAAAACACTGACTGAATGTGAATATAGCTCCAAAAGATTTTCATAATAATCTTCGTAGATCCATGACCCAAAATATTCTCTTTAGAGAAGTGGACAGGCTTTCGCCTACATCCACTTCTCTTCGCAAACCTTCATATCTTGAGAACTTGTGAAAATGGATTAACAATACTTAAAGGTCAGTTTTCTTGTGACAATTGTGTGTATTTATGTTAAAATTGATAATATAGCACGTCTATTACGTACATTCAGACGTATTTTAGACGAAATGTCAGTTGAAGTGTAGACCGTCACCGGTTCGAGATTTACACGTTTTCCAGAATCAAAACATGAAGGCTTGCGAAGAGAAGTGGATGTAGGCGAAAGCCTGTCCACTTCTCTAAAGAGAATAGACCCAAAAGTGCCTGTTAGCTGAACATTGTTAAAGTATTATTAGTCAGCCCCCGGGCTGACTAGTTACGGTGGGATGAAACTGCAAGTGTGCTTGCGTAATTTGGAATTCTGGGAAAAAAGATGTACACGACTTGTTCTAAAGAAACTCGTGCTATTTGCTCCAACCAAAGGGCGTGATTCTTCACAAACACCCTCTAAACAAAGACGCGACCTCGATCTATTTATAGACTGCATTGTTCTTCGTCGTTCTCGACGAAAAATTAAAGAAGAGATTGTTCTAAGTGGGAAATGTGATACTATGAAAATATTTCTGTGCTTCTTATAGAAGATGAGAAGTTTATATGCAGAGCACATTTAACACTTGATATATATACCCTCAATCGCCGTTGCAAGTTCACGGATTTGTGTGTATTCCTCTGAATGCCTGATGCAAGACTCCCTCGATCAATACCTTGCATAAGACATGTACGGGTCGGAATTCACACAATAAGGTCCCGTTCAAACAGTGAAAAAAAGAATCTCTTTTCACTTTAATGATGAAAGTTATGAAAACATCAGAAGATCACTTAAGATGTGTAAAGTCTTCTAATTTACATGATGATAGACACGTAAGTGCCGCTTGTGCACGTGAACCGCGCCCACAGGTGAGAAACTGACCACAGTAGAACTTGAGAGTTGAGAGAAACTGCGCAGATTTATAGGCAGCCCCCCCCCCCCCCAATTAGAGAGAGAGCGAGATGGAATCCAGTATCATTTTAGGGTATACGTACTGTATGTATAAAATATTTTGAATTTCCAGTTTATTACTTTATTTTGGAAGCAATTCTTTTCTTTCCTAATAACACCAAAATGAATGCTTAAATTTATAAATTGAATTAAATATACATACAGTATGCACCCCTCCCCCTTCCCCTATCATGCATTGCCTCGAACATGCACGATTAAAAACTTTTATCTAATGATAACTAATTAACACAATCTAACCCAAGGTCTACCTTCCTTTTAACAGAGACATATAATAGATATATGTCTCTGCTTTTAAGCATCATAATCTATATCATTTATAGAATTTAACAGTAAAATTGAAAATGTATACATTCTTCAATGTTAAATGATTGGGATCATAGTGGCTTTGTTCATTTCTGAGACGAACTTTATCTCATGGCCGTAGGAACCGGGGGGGGGGGGGGTGCCCCCCAATAATTTTTCCGATATATAGACTACTATAGAAAACATAGCTACTACATGTATATGCTTGTGCCCCCTCAATAAAAATGTCTGATGACCTTTTTTTTTTTATTTATTTATTAATTTTTTTGCTTGTCAAGGAATTTTTGGTAGTTAATAGTGCCCCTCAATAATTTTTCCGATATATAGACTACTATAGAAAACATAGCTACTACATGTATATGCTTGTGCCCCCTCAATAAAAATGTCTGATGACCTTTTTTTTTATTTATTTATTAATTTTTTTGCTTGTCAAGGAATTTTTGGTAGTTAATAGTGCCCCTCAATAATTTTTCCGATATATAGACTACTATAGAAAACATAGCTACTACATGTATATGCTTGTGCCCCCTCAATAAAAATGTCTGATGACCTTTTTTTTTTTATTTATTAATTTTTTTGCTTGTCAAGGAATTTTTGGTAGTTAATAGTGCCTCTCCAACTGAAAATGTATGACTGTGCCCCAACCCCCAAACTGAAATTGCTTCCTACGGGCCTGTATCTGATGTCCGCGCCCAAGAGAAATTAACTGGAGGTCATAAAGATCACGATGTAGTCTATCTAAAATTTATTCTATGCTTTATTATTTATTATGTACAGCATTATGTTACAAATAAGAAACCGACTGTTCGAATTTTAACTTAGACGACAATGTCTTTTAATGAACACAAAATGATGGATAAAACAAATCATATACCATCACAAAACAAGAAAGAAACTTTCTGTATTCCAGTGGCTAACTCTCAGCTTTTTTTAAAAAAGCTAACCTTGTGCTCATCACTGACAGTTCATGAGTTTAAATGAATTAAGCCAGACAATCCTTTTCTCTTTTAACAATGATTAAGCAAATAATACATCAAGGTCCACTTTTACCTCTTTATGAAACACATCAGCAATTGTTCCATCCATGCTCTTGACGATCTTCGTTTTGAAGATGGCGCCAGGCTCTCATCAACTCAAACTTGAAATGTGTCGGGTAAATTTTTTCTTATTAAAAAAGGATTAAGGAATTTCTTTCGTAAGTAGCTGCTTGGAATATGCAAGAATTATATGCTCTTATATGATAAAAATTGTTTGCAAGTGGATGTCATTTGTACGAACCGTTTGGACAAAGAGTTGTCTTTCCTCGAATGAGTCATAGTCCAATTTCTCTCAAAGCTGTGTTTCCGGAAGTAATTAAAATCCGCATCAACTCTCAGATCTTGACAGAAAAGTGCCTTTTTCTGTTTTCATAGATTTTTCTTTTGAAGAGGAAATCTTTTGAAGTTTGTTCAGCATGACAGGTCACACGGCTGGCGACCCATTAGAGTGTTATAGTGTGAGTCAGATTGTTTGGGAAGCTTTGAGTTTTTCTCTTTATAAGAAGAATAGTCTCATAGTCTCATTGTCAGTATTCTGAAGTGAACGAAATTGAAAGCTCAGATCAACCATGATAAACGTCCATTTTTTTCTGTTCTCCAAACATTGCACAAAATATGTTGAGGTCTTTTGAAATAATTGTTTTATAATTAGGAGAATATGCTTTTAATATTAATGTCTTGACTGGAATAATTTGATAATCAGGTCTAGCACAATCTCTTGATTAAGCTATATAGGTTATAATATGTTGACCGCAAGAGACATTTGGAACGTCTAGACTGTGACGTCACATGAAGTCCTGTGTTAGCTGCATTTACATATATGAAGATTGAAAAGTGTAAAGATTTTAACAAAAACGTTTAGTCTACTATCTGTATGCAAAATCCATTAAAATAAGGTGAGTTTATTTTTTTTGGTGAATTTTTAGTTGATGTTACTGTGCGAACGAGGTTAGCAATGAGAACAACAAGCGATGCATTGTGGGTCCAGAATTACTGCGGAAAAAATTCTATTGAATGAATGTGCAGTAATCCGAATTTTCTCTTCGCCCAGGTGTTGTCGTTAGAGCTCGCAGTGATGAGTGGCACTTTACACCGCTCGCTGTGCTTTCTATTAGTCAGAAAACTTTTATAATAAAATTTTCACAATAACTTGATTAAGAATTTTATATAAAGTTACTATTTTCACAAGTGTGTCTTTTATATGTCAGATCCAGCGCAATATATACACATAAATATCAGTATCTCGAACATGGGATATCTCGAAAACCCCGCTTATGTCAAAGTCGATTGTAGGTCTTGGCTGTATTCTCTGTATATATGATTAAAAAAACTCCCTATATCTCAAACACAGTTATCTTGAATACCCCGCTTATGTCGAAGTACATGTATATTCAAGGTTCCAAGTCCAAATTTTATTTTGCTTATCTCAAAGGAAAGTGAATTTTCTGGTCTACTGAATCCACCTGGTGTCCTGACTTCACACATTCTTGCCAGTGGCTATAACCCCTTGCCATTTCCCTTTACTGTAATTGAAACCCCATTTTTATGTAAATTCTGAGTCTTCTAGCCTGTGTTTTACTACATCTTACAGCGTCTTTTTTCAAAACTATTTTAAAGACAAATAAGAATATTTGTAATGCTATTAAACTTTTCTGAAACTTTGACAACTCCCCATACCTTGAACTCAGTATTCAGAACTTCTTGGATAGCTCTTGGACAATTCCAACAAATCTGGAAAAAACCCAAGTCATTTTAGTGGCAAAAAATTTGGATTCATAAAGTATATGTAGCAAATTTGCAATATACATGTTTTATTTCAAGTATGACACCAAAAATGCAAGGGAAACATTTACAAAACATACCTTGGGTAACTTAAGTTTCATGATGAATTTCATATATAAATACAAAAAATAAAGTCAGTTCAATGTTTAAATTCTGAGATCTTCAAAAATTCATTATAAAAAAATGCACATTTTGTTATTTCTAACCTCTACTTGACACAAAATCAGTTCAGTATATCTGTAAATTCATTATATCAGACTTTGTTATAACCTTAAAATTTTAAAAAGAAATATATGTTTAAAAAAACTTCGCTACAGCCATGAATATGCTATATCCTTTTCTTAGTAAAAAGTTTTACTGTAGCTAATTCATTGACAAGCTTTTCCAAGTGATTGTGCCATTACCTGAAAATTACTCGAGCAGGTTCTACAAAAGATACATGTTTACTATAGTAGTTTTTGAAGTATAACTTTAATTTAAATAAAATATGGAGATTTCTCTGGATATTTTAGATCCCACTTGTTCTCGAGAAAGAGCCTGAAGTTGATGGAATGGGTAACCCAGTTTTTGGACCAGATGGCAAACAAAAATACAAGTGTGGATTTCGCATTGGAGGGGGTATTGATCAGGACAATGAAAAGAGTCCCCAGGGATATCCAGACAAGGTATTGATTATGTCACCTTCATAGAACAAGAAGGGCCTTACCTATTCACTAATATTTTTTGACATAATATATACCTTTTATTTGCTTTTCATTATCAATTTTTCCAGCCCCCTTTTGAAAAACAGTGAAATGTGCCATATAAATTGTATTTGAATGTTGTGTCTTTGAAGATTATGAAGATAATAATTCTAAAATGCCTGTTGATATTTCTGATAAGTTTATGAATATTCTATTTATTCCTTAAATTTTTAGCTCGAGTGAGCTTTTCTGATCACAATTTGTCTGTTGTCCGTCTGTTTGTCCATCCATCTGTAAACTTTTAACATTTTCATCTTCTTCTCAACATGAAGAACTACTGGGCCAATTACAACCAAACTTACCACAAAATATCCTTTCAAATGAAGGGCCACACCCTCTTTTAAGGAGAAATGATTAAGAAGTAGTGAAAATTTAATGGTATCTTTCTAAAATCTTCTAAGAACCTTTGGTCCAGAAAAGATGAAGCTTATATGAAAACTTCATTCAAAATGTAGATTTAAGTTCAAAGCATGACCCTCACACAGTGGGTGATCAAAGTCTTATATAGGAATATATAGCAAAAATCTGTAAAAATCTTTTCAAGAACAGCAAAGCCATGATTATTTATATTCATACAGAAGCATCATCAGGTAGTGTAGATTCAAGTTTTCTCAAATCATGTCCACTTGGGGTAGGGTGGGGCACATTGGTGATCAAAGTTTTACATAGGAAGATAGAAAGATCTTTAAAAAATCTTCTTCTTAAGAACAGCAAAGCATTTACATGGAAGCTTTGTTGGGTATGCAGATTAAATTTTTTTTCAAATTATGACCCCTGGGGGTTGGGGCACAATGTATGAGTTTTACATTGGAATATGTAGGAAAAATCTTTCTTTTCTTTTTTTTTAAGAGCAGCAAGGAATGATCACTTACATATTTATGTGGAAGCATCCTCAGGTAGTGTAGATTCTAATTTGAACAAATGATGACCACTGGGGGTTGGGTGGGATCACAATAGGCTATCAAAATTTTACATAGGAATCTGGGGGGGGGGGGGGGGGGAGGTAGTTTGGAATCACTTACATATTTAAACTTTTCAAGATTTCTGCTTTTTTCTAGCTGAAGCACTCAGGTGAGCAATGTGGCCTTTGGGTCTCTTGTTTATTAATCAATCTGATTAAAATCAGATCCATGTTGCTCCTTTTTAATGAAATGTCACTTACGCTTTCGAAAGCGACATATTGTTAAAAAGGTTCAATGAGGATCTGATTTTAATCAGGTTGGTTTATTGATAATATTGGAATGACATTTCTTCCTATGTATTTTTAACTTAATTCAAATATGAGCCTTTCAAGTGAGTTCTTCAGATCAAAATTTTTTTTGGAATGTGTCTGCATCTTAAAGTTACTTCAAGTCAGAATGGGCCCACAGTATGGGTTCAAAATTTTATATGAAAATTTGCTGAAAAATTCTTAAAAGTTTCCTCTACAGAAAAGGAATGATCCTTTTATTAATTTCAATCAATTAAGTGTGCAAACATCAATCAATTTAATGTGAAAGCATCAATGAATTTAGTATGCAAGCATCAATGAATTTAGAGTGCAAGCATCTATATTTATTGCAGATTCAAGTTTCTTTAAATCTCTTATTTAAGAGTGGGGTTGCAACAGGGTTTGAGTTTTAAATAGAGATAAAATTTATGTAAGAATTTTTGTCCATCTATGAGACTGAATTAGTATATGCATGCACTGCCCTTAGTGCAGATTTAAGTTTTTCCTTTGTTAGACTTAGTTTTCGATCCCAAGATTGGGTCTTATTGTATATGTTCAATTGGCATAGACAGAGCAGTTTGACCCAGGTGAGCATGGTGGCCCATGGGTGTTGTATAGTGTATATTCAGAAATAATGTTAATATGTGCAGTGTTATTGGTTTTTCTTTGACATTTTGAAGGGTGTTTATGTAACTTACATACATGAAGGTGGTCCTGCAGAGAGGTGTGGTCTACACATTCATGATAAAATTCTACAGGTAAAAATACATCTCAATTCTTAAGGTAACATCTTTACATAATATTTACATAGAAAAAAAACATAAGAAGAAGTTTTTAAAAGAATAAAAAAAAAAAAAAAAAAAAAAAAAAAATTAAAATTTATATATTTACACACATTTTACTACTAGCATCTAGATTTTGTTAACAGAAGTAAACTTGTGTATTTATTAAACTTTATCTTTTGGTCTAGGTTAATGGACATGATTTTACTGTAGTTACTCACAGAAAGGCAGTGGAATACATTCAACGAAAACCAATTTTAAACATCTTAGTCTACCGTAAAGGAGTACCTGCTATAGCTAAAGGGGAACCCCAGCCACAGTTTCAGTCATACAGTCAGGACAATTACTCTATGCAATATCAGCCCAACACGAGACTGTCATAGCTGAATTAAGTCACAATAAACTGTCAAAACAACTGCCGACATCTTGTCATCAGTAGCAGTGTTAAATCAGTGTTTAAAGTTGTGTACACTTCAGCAGATTTAGGGCTGTTAGGATTTAGAGAAGCGGGAGATTTATATTTAGTTTTACAGTTTAATATGGAGTGCTATACTTATAGGCAGAGATTTTAGAGATACATATCATTGTAGTACCATGTAGCTTGTATATCTACCTTGGTAAGAATTTATTAAATTTTTAGAAAATTTTATTTTGATTTATTCATGCATCCATTGTTGCAATATGGTTGCCAATTTTACAATATCTGTGTGTTGTGATTTCAATAGTTTTTTTTTTTGTTGGGGGGAGGGGGAATATATTGTTCAATTTTACCTAAGGTTTCAGAGATTTTTTTTTCATATTAATACATGTAGATGAAATGGGAATACATGTGCTAGCATTTTGAATATATGTTAAAACCATATATGCTATTGTAAATGGATCTGCCCTTACTTGGTACATACTGTGGTTTCATCGTTTTTCCTCAAATACCAATTTTAGTTGTTTTCATTGTTGAGACTAGACCATGAAATTAAGGTGATCAGTGAACTACAAATTTTTAGGATGTGATCACTGTCCACTAACATGTGTCTGAACAAAATTTTTTTTTTGTCAAAACCATAAAAATTTGATCCATTAGAACATCAATGAAATCACACTGCATTTGTGAGAATTATATCATTGAATTTTTAAGTTTATTGTTGTGACGATTTTGTGTTTTTATGTATAAGACACATTTTGTGTCACTTTGTATTGTTGTAAACTGTAAATTGCAGACATTTGCTTTTTTCACAAACTAGAGTGAATATTTTTTTGCATAATTTAAAAAATCATTCTCAGACAGTTAAAAATTTTGATTTAATTCTGTCCTTAAGTTTTTTTAAGTAAATTAAGAACATGAACAAAGGTGAAACTTGATAAAAAGGAAACCAAGCAATTAATCTACATGTAGTTCAGTCATGGAATGAAATTTTTCACAGTTTACAGAAAACATGGAAGTCCTAAGATATTTTCAATATTTCTACAATTCAAATTGGCTGTGATGAATACAACATATACAATGTAAAATGGTGTCCCTGTCCTGCTAAAGGTGAAGGTGTATAATGTTAAAGCCTCTGAAATTAGCGATGTCACATGTAAGTCATATACAAATCATCCATTTTATACAAATCTGCTTAGATCATATGTTTTGCTCAATTGTATTTTTCAGTACAGCAAGTCTTCTATGTGGAAATGAACTTGTACAGCAAGTCTTTTATGTGGACAAGAACCTAGTAGAACTGACATCAGAGTCAAATATACATGTAGATAAGGTGGTCAAGTTTTGGAAAGGAAAAATGTTCACAGTTTAAAATTTGTTTAAAAGGTTGCATTTTGCATTGTTGTTAAATGACTAAATGTTTGAATGAATATTTTCCAAGAAAATAAAATAGAACTTCTCTCATCTACAACAAAGAAAATTTGATCTTTTCCCATTTTGGACAACATTTTAATAGAAGAAAGGGGGTATCTCTGATACAATTAAGAATCCACGAGGGCTTCTATGATGGTGTGTAACTTTGTAAATTTGATAAACTATAAAGGAAACCCCTAAGAGTGGTTTTAAGTTTAAATATGAATATTCTGCGTTGCTCATTTTTATCAAAGCTAAATAATTAGAATTCCTATCCTGTGTTATTGTTTATGGTCAGTTATTATTTAATCTTTTATCTCAGTTCCTAGTACATTGTATGTAGTAAATTATAGAATTGTAGACTGGATACTTGTCAACTCTTCACCAGAAGTAAGCCGAGTTTGATGTTATTCTTGAGCTCTTGCAAAGAAGTTGAACATTTCATTTGTTTTAATTATTGCTCGTGTTTTTATCATGCATAAATAACATTTTAATGCATTGGTCATTGGCAGGGTAAATTTGTCATTTAGTTACCAGGTATGAGTGAAACTAGACAAACAGCTTTGCTTCTCCAAGCATAAGACATACCGATTCTGCATCATTATGAGACATAAAATAGCAGTGTTTGCAAAGTTCAAATTCTACATTGACTTATTTACATGTTTTTGATTAAACATGGTATCCACTTTGCAGAATCTATGTATATCAATATTTACTTCATGTCCCGCATACTTTCTTGAAATATTGATGAACTTTGGCTGATTCCAAGAAGAATGAGATGAGATGGGATTTTTTCTTTCTTGTTGAGATGGGAGTTATGCATCTCGTACATTACCAAAGTGTTGAGATGGCAGTTTTTTTATTTTGTATAATACCAAAGTGTTTGGCACTTGTAGACATAAATCTTGTTTAAACAATGGTTATAAAATTAGCTCAACTTAACTACCAGTACTGGTATGTTTAAGTGAGGACTATCTCCAGTTGGATGCATCACTTTATTTCATCATTTCAAGTACCAGTATATAAATATTTGTGGAAATTGTAGCATGAACAGGACCTCTGCAAGTTTGGATAATATATGCTGTATTGCTAATATCACTCACTCCCTTGCCTTGGGGGGGGGGGGGGGGGGCACTCTGGAGGACGATAATGTGATCGTGTGTGATGCATGACTTCCTACTAGCATGGGCTAGTGGGTTTAGCTTGTTAGTTAGTGGGTAGAGCACTTGACAGTTGGCATGCCAGAGTTTCAGAGTTCAGTGGAGGCACAAACCTGTCTCTGTTACATTGCCCTATAGGAGGGAAAAAGTGGCAGTAAGCTGTTGTACACCAGATGCATCAGTCATGCAAGTTTGGTCAATGCATGGCCTAAGGTTACTAGAAATATTTCTGACCCAAATAATCTAAAATACAACTCCTTTCAAAAGGAATTTAGTGGTCAATAGTTTCACAACAAAGCAGTCAATGTCAGTTTACAGAAGATGCTTCCCCATTCTCCCTAGCACCATTTCAATCATGCATGCTCTTTTTCTGCTAGATATACACTACTGTAGTAAGCAAAGTCTTTGAAGACAATGAATTGAATTGGTTGTTCTCTGTCTCTGGTTTCTAAATTCAGGTGTCATTAACATTTTTAAGTGAATAAAGCTCGACTTCTGTCACTGAATAAACAACATAACAGAGGATACAATTTCCAGGACCATTTAATGAACAACAAATAACAGAATATAAGCTGACATCCAAATAAGGCACTTTAAACAAGAAACAGTCTTCATATGCATGCTAAAATCTTTTGATTTAATTTACAAAAGTGTTTTGGCTTGGTGGGGCCAGGCAGGATGATTCCTGCATGCACACAGACCCCAATCCTAAAACTGCAATGTGCAAGGTGCTTGTCTAAATGATCCGGCCTCATTGAAAAGCTTTTGCCCTCCAACATTTCAAACTCTCTTCACCCTCTCTATCAATTCTTGCTGTTTTGAAAAATTTATTTGTATTTCTCCTTTGACTTAGGAAGTTCCAGACTTCCCATAACAAGTCTGATGTTACCTTTCGAAAAGCAAGAAGAGAGGAGGGACATTTTATCGTAAACACTACGATTATCTGTATACAAGTAGTCTCCCTTTGATGGTAAAATAAACAACAAATAGTACTTGTAAAATCTTCAAAGCTTATCAATAAAAGCATTCAAAAGAAAAGGCAAATTATACAGGTAAATAAACCAACATTAAAAAAAAACACACACACATTAACAAGTCTGTCTTATTAACATCAAATACTTGAAACTGCGTCCCAGAAATTGTGTGGAATGTTTTTAAGTAGCCACTAAACATTTTACTCCTGTTTAATTTTCTTCAACCACACCAGGTGGTTTATAACACGCTCTAAATGATTGCTTATGTCAAAAAATAAAGATTTCCTTTTTTTAAGAACAAAATCAGAGTGGTCATATTACTTACTACAAAGTAAATAATTATACATATAACTACAAGCTTAATACATCAGAGCAGCACGCGTGCATCATAGTTATATACCGCAGGGTATATACGTCGCCAGGAAGAATGGTCGTGCTCCAAAGGTGACTGGCCAATATATGATCTAGTTACCTAGCAACACAAATTATATCACATGATAAAATATTCACAAACAAAATGAAAAAAAAAAAATCAAAACGCGTAGTTTAATTTTGATAGTTTTGGTTACATTTGCAATTACCAAATAACCAAACAAAAAAAAAAACCATTTGATGTATAAATAGCTCTTATGTCTTCATTCTGTCAATATATGTATAAATTACAGTTCCCAAAATCAAGGCTTTGGCAAGGGGATTACAACTAAAGCATAACTATGATTACACATGTATGCTATTTACATGGACAACATGAAAAATGTTGGCCATTTTGATCTGGACGGATTGGCAACAGGCCAAAACAATGGATGGTGAATTATAAAGTATGGGGTGAATCTTTGGCAGGGGACACAACTGGATGTTGACAAGATGATCACAGCTATAAAATGATGATAACAAAATAAATACTTCATATACGATAAATAAGATAGGGGCACTGGGGCAGCCGACTATGTGATACTCAATCTAAATAAATACCACATTTGATTGGCACATATTATGTTAATACAAACAAATGAAAAGTGTTATGTGATATTAATAGAAACCAGAGAAAAGTGATCGAAAGGAAGAAATGAGGACTATACAGGTAAAAGGGCTATACAGTGTGTGGCAAATGGACGGAGTGCTGAAAATACATCTCTAATATATGGACTCCGATTATGTGAAAAAAAGTAGATATTAACTTTTGACCACACCTGTACCATAACAAATACAGTTGTTTTTATCTAATACTGTGTAAAATGGAATCAGTATTAGGTGTGAAGGGAGATAATACTGATCAGAGGACGGATCACAGGGAAAAAAACAAAAAATTCCAGGCTACAGGACGGACTAAAATTAGTAAACTTTTAAAAAAGAAAAAAATAACTTTTGTAAAAAAAATCTAACTTCTGAAATTTTATATAAAATGTTAAGTACTGCCTAGGAGTGTGTTGCAAAAACAGGTGGATGTTGAACAATGATTATGTACATACAGTGGTAAAAATCACAGGACATGATGAAGTGATTTACAAGTGTGACAAGTACAAAACATACAGCACTTCTGTTAAACCAGGGATGGTAGCACTTAACAGTATGAGTTATTGCCACAATACATAAGTTGCTAAAAACTACGCTTTGTGTAGTGTTAAAAATGTCAATCCTTGTGTAGTCTAAGATGATTGGAGGGCACCTGTTACATTATACACACAGAAAAAACTGTCACTATTTTGCTGGATTGCGTAACAGACAGTAAAACTATATCACAGATGACAAATTTCCATTATGCGTCACTAGGTAGTGCCATCTGCGTATATGGCAGACAGGCGACTGTTGCAGCGATCGATGGCGGTGTGCTGGAGGTACTGCTGTGTCTGCTGTTCCTCGGCACCACACTGGAGGGACATGTTAAACTCATCAGGAAGACCCTCAATTCCTAAAACATACAACATTAGCATCAAATAACTTGCAACATACAGCATCTGATTCAAATTCTCATCTTGCTTTGATTTGCTTATTTCTTACTTCTAAATTTGCAAATATGAAGATTTAAAATTCAGTTTTAAAAAAATTATATTGACATAAAATAGAAATGTCAGTTTTACCTCCTGTGAGTCTGTGCATATTGTCATAATTTGCTGGATCGTACATATTGTTACGATACTGTCCATCTGTAATAAATATGTAAAGAATACATATGTAAGCCTTCATGATTTGAACGATCCCTTTCTCATGAAAATAATTAGTGATTAACAAATCATTTTATCTGTGTCAGCATTTTTACATAGTTTTTGTCCAAAGAAGCCTTTACTGCAATAGACATTTTTGATCATCCATTTTTTTCCTAGAGCATTGCCAAATTTTCTTTCTTTTTAAATAGTTAATTATTTCTGACCTTGTTCCTGAATATACTGCTGGTATGCATTGGGGTACATCTGTTGATGCATTTGGGCCCTCATAACCGGAGGCATTCCCGTCCGCATGGGGATGAAGTGACGACGTGAGGTATTGTAGGTCTGGGTAGAGGGAGGTGCTGGTGAAAACGTGCCAAATCTGCAAATTGACAAATATTGCAAAATAGTGATGTTATTCTCTCTTCTTTTAAAAGAAAGAATTTTAAGAGTATGATGAATGTCTACCACTTTAGTGTACCACTCTTCTTAGCAAGTTTAATATGTGCTTATCTTCATCGTTTGTTTTCAGTGAATTACACATAGTTTTTTTTTTTAAAAGAAATCTAATGGATTATGTAAATAATAGAAAACAGTTGTGACATCACCCAAGTACATTAAATAATACTACGTTTAGAAATGACAGTAAAGATACTGATCACAGCTAGAACACCATGAAAGTACAGAATCTAACAGAGGACAGCTTGATCACCATGGGAATGGAAAAATCAGAGGACACGTAGACCAAAATGAAGAGGATAGAACAGTCAGAGGATGTTTAAACATTACCTTAACTGGGCAGAATTAGTCAGAGAACAAGAACACAGTGAAGATGGCAGAACAGTCTCAGGACAACTTGAACATTATTGGCAGAACCAGTCAGAGAACAAAAACACAGTGAAGATGGCAGAACCAATCAAAGAACAGCTTGAATGTCATTTTGGAGGCTGAACTAGTCAGAGAACATTGTGAAGAGGGCAGAACAGTCAGAAGACAGAATATCATGAAGGAGCAGAACTAGACTAGAAACTAATAGCATAAAAAGGCAATTTTTTCCCAATTCCTCATTTCAGGCCCAGAAGAGCTTTTAAGAACAGTTGTGGGGGATGATTTCTAGTAGAAGTAGTACAAGAATATGTTAGGAACTCATTGGTAAGATGACAGTTTAAAGCTACATATTCATGTACATACTATAATCTTTGAATGGTAAACAATTGCTTGTGTGAGCAATAAATATTATTTTTTTTTAAAGAGACAGAACTGTTGTTCTCCGGTTGTCCATTCCAATTTCTTCAAACCAGTGAGCTTCAATTCTGTAGCTAGAAAATATCTAGAAACAAAGAACCAGATAGAATACAGAAAAAGCACCATGGTGAGGGCAGAACCAGATGAGGTCAGTGAGATCACCATGGTTAGGGCAAAACCAGAAATGGACAGTGAGAGCACAATGGTTAGGGCAGAACCAAATGAGTACAGCAAGCCACCATGGCGAGGACAGAACCAGATGAGGAACAAGAGAGCACCATTGTAAGGGCAGAACAAGATGAGGGAACAGAGCACCATGGTGAGGGCAGAACCAGATGAGGAACAAGAGAGCACCATCGTAAGGGCAGAACCAGATTAGGGGACAGAGCACCATGGTGAGGGCAGAACCAGATGAGGACCGAGAGAGTACCATGGTGAGGGCAGAACCAGATGAGGACCGAGAGAGTACCATGGTGAGGGCAGAACCAGATGAGGACAATGATCTGATGACTGGTTAATGTTGGGGATTGGTTACCTTTCTTCCTCCACAGCGCTGAGTCCACCAGATGTATTCAGTGGGCTGTTCTGCTGCTGCATTACTGGTCCCGGCGACTGATTGGCTGAGGTATTTCCGCTGTTGTAGTTCACTCCCACTGAAAAATCAACCACACAAACTTGAACTCAAAGACAAATCAAAAAAGGATGTTTACTTAAGTTGCAAAGAACAATTAGTGTACAGATTGTAAAATTAGATTTAAATAACTTATCTTTCCGAGAAAAAGAAAGGACTATTTTATAAAAATTTAATTATCATCTGAGAAAAGATACCTCAGAATGCATAAAGAAATCAAATTTTTAAACTTACATAAACTTAAATAAACTAGTAAATGTGGCTAGTATTTCCATTTAATCCTTAATAATCTATAACTTTTCTCAATTTCTTTCCTATTTCTTAAACATACAAGCACCAAGAATACTTCCATATTTGTTTCTTGGAAAAATCTGAAAATTTTAGCTAAATTTAATGGACAATCTCGTTCAAGATGTAGATCTGGGGACAGTGCACCCAGGTAAGAGGGGTTAGTACAGCAGACAGGTAACTGTTAATAATACCTGTCATCACCTGTCGAGTTTGTCAGTAGAATATCTCTTTACACGGGATGTAAAAAATCCTAAAACCAGGACCTGTTTTTAAAATCCCTTAACATTCTATGTAAATCAAAGTGAGATTATAAATTTAAAACATATGTAAGTCTACGTCAGACTTTAAACCATCTACAGGTAAAAATAGTACCAATATCTGTGTATCAATAAATATTGTATACCTTGGGGTTTATAAGTATTCTTTGGAATGTGACAACAAAGCAGTAATCTAATATACAGACATTCCAAAAGGCTTGTATTGATAAGACTTTCTGACTAAAGTCTCTGAATTCAAAGTCCATTTGAACTTGACCAAATCACCACTGGATAAAGAAAAAAAAATCATTAATGCCAGGGCTAGCAAAGCCATTTTGCTTTCACTTTATAGTCCCAGTCTGGAAATGTATCTTTCGTCAAAGAAAAATCTTTTCTAGACCAAATAATGTTTTGAAAACAGAAAAAGAAATCAGAACGGAATAAAAATACGCCATAACGGATAAATATTGATGTGTGTGATTATCGGGTAGCTGATTATCTGATCGTTGTTGATCGTATTTTTATGGCATTTAAATGATCAGTATTAGATTAATGGTGCTTTATTGGAGATCTTTATCAGGGGAGTGGTTGGATCAGCCCGAGGGTAACACAATGAAAGAAGGGCGAGTCTGGGCATGCCCAGTACAAGGCCCTTTAACAAACAAGTTGTTTACTGTGTATTGGGTATTTCGCTTCAGTGACATTTAACTGCCTGAACCAATTTATTGTTTAATTTATGATTGACGTCACTTGGTGATTCAGGTAGATTTCATGCGCTACACTTAAAAAATAAAGTTTTCCTTTGTCACTCAATATATCAATACCACGAGTCTAGTTTCTGGTAAATAAAGGAGGTTTGACAAGAAAAAGAAAGAGGAAAAAAAAAACATCTTGATAGCAATATTATTCTACAAAACTTCTACTTGGCTGTGTTCAATTTAAAACATATTATTTTGATGTGATCTGTAAACATCTAGAAACTGATATATTTTAAAAATATATGGCGTTTATTCAGGCAGTAACTACAAAATAGTTAACTTTCATCCACAAAATGTGAATCTTTTCACCTATGATTTGAACTAATTTCTCTTACCTGTGGTGTGCCCTAATTATACATTAAATCCCTCTTCTTAATAATATTTACTTAAACCCAGCTATTTTATTCAGTGCTGACATCAAACAAATGTTAATCTCCAAAGTAAATTACAATATACCAGTAAACTCAGGACTAGCTGAAAAATGGGTGATGATGACACATTCATAAAAAGAGGGGGTTGCCCCCCCCCCCCTCTTAAAAAAAAATTATTACCAAAATTTTAAATTATTTTAAAGTGCATATTTTTTTTATGCATGTTGAGAAAACTTAAAACTAGCAACATAAATAATTACATTTATTAAGACAAGTACAGTATTCAGACTTATAAATACCTATTTCATAACATTTATAGAACAGAAACTGAACATAGGATAGTCACAGTCAAGCAAAATTATTGAATGTGAAGTACACTATCAGAGATTTAGTTCCACCCATATAGGGAATCATAAAGCAACCTATATTAAACTGAAAAGATCTGTACTCAAGCCCTGGTGACCCCTCCCCTCAACCTCCTACATGTTTTGGGTTATCACTCCTAACACAGTAAAGGTCTGTGGTGGGCTCTCCCCTTCTCTAACCTTTTTTTGGTTTACTTTTTGTCTCTGAACAGTAAAGGTCTGTGATGAGCTCCTTCACCCCCTCCCCCTGTAATTATGTTTTAGGTTACTTTTTGTCTCTTACCACAGTAAAGGTCTGTGGTGGGCTCCCCTCTTCTCTAATTTTGGGTTACTTTGTATCCCCCCTCTCTAATTTTGGGTTACTTTTTATTTCTTACCTGAGTAGAGGTCCGTTGTTGGCCCTGTCACCAGGCCCCGCATGTCCACAGTCTCCGGGGGAGGCTGCTGCATCTGTTCGAGCTGCATCTGTTGGACCTGGAGACAGTCATTTAACATCACTCCTCCCAAGTCATTCTCCTTCTTCAACTGTTAAACAATTACAACACTAGTGTACAAACTCACAGCAAAAAAATCACAGTAAGTATTCTTGTTTTTTCACCTTATTGTTTAAATTATTTTCTACATACATGTATCTGTAAAATATGTAATGTTTGAAGTTCTCTGCAAGTCTAGGAAATGCTAGCCTTATTATAATCATTGCAAATATTCTAAAACATGGATCAGTACCAAATATTTATCTGTCTATACACAATCTACATAAAATACTGTATAGGGTTATTTAAGCCCTATCACACTTGCAAATGATTCTGTTTTATTTTTAAACTCAATCAGATAAAGATGTGCTAAAGAGATAATTCTGTCTTCAATGAATTTGCCCCATTTAAATTTGCCTACTTGTGTTAAGAGCAAAAGGGGCAAAAAGACAATTGGGGCAAAATTTCCTCTGATAACAGTAACTAGTAAAGTAACCACCTGTTTTTGTTTTGTATTTTTGCTTGTTGTTTCATAAAGGATTACTTCTTCATTAGGTAATCTTGTATCTATGTTATTATGTGGGTGCTAAATACACATACAAGGAACATAAATAGGACTATTTAGGCCACATACACTTTTAAACATGACTGTAGATAAACTTTGTTTTGCTGGTGAAAACTCAATGTTTGAAATTGGCAAAAAAAATTGGTGATAAGTCAACCCTCTTGTTGACTTAACACTTGAGATAAGCATGATTTTGCATTTTTGTGCAATGGTTTGATAATCTAACCCATTAATAACCCAGCCACAGGTAAAGCAAAACCAAAAAAATTCCCCTTTAGTAAACCTTTTTTTCATAATTTTGCACATGTTTAATAGAGAATTGAGGTCAAAATAAGACAATTTTGGTAAGCAAATATAAGGTGACCTTGAGGCTTGGAGTTGTAAACTGTGGCCTAGTTGCTAACAGGAACCTTAAAGAGTTAACAAGTTTGCTTCTGCTCCCTATTGTCCAATGCACCCGCTCACACCTCAATTACGGGCAATATTCTAGTGTATTGGTATTTAAAATATCTTTTGTTGAGGAGAACACAGTAAATATACAGCTGGCTTTGGTTGTGAAATCTACAATGTAAACAGTGAAGGCTCGCCTCCGATACTCAATTCAATCTTATTTGGCTGTCCCGCACTCCGTCACTGATAGGAAATAAAAACCAATCACAAGCATTTCATCTTGTGCCTAAGTCAATAATGTCAAACTATATTTATACAAAACAGTCATGTGTACTGACATTCCTAACCATGGTTGTTCAATGTCAAATACAAGGTACGACTTAATCCCGAATCCTGCTGAGCTAATACAGGAAATAGATAAAAAAGGAAAGACATTGTCAAAATCTGCACCTCATCACAAGCACATACATAAAGGTGGCCTGTAGAGCATAAAGCTCACCTGGGAAACTATTAACATCAAAAACACACAGGTCAAAGTTGTTGAATTCTCTTACATTAATTTATCTAATCTAGAAAACGTAAATTATTCATATTTACCATCTAATAAACTAACACAATTGATGAAAGTGTTAATTACTGGAAACAAAGTCAAAAAAAAGGAAAAAAAGAGGAAAATCTGAATTTACAAACCATGCAAGATAATTGTATGTATCAAATACACCATATGAAAAACAAGAGGCCCTCTAAGCTTTACCCTGGGGCCTGAACCAATATGAATCAACTTACACAATTTTGCTGAATAAATAGGCTTATTTGCAAACAATTTTTCTGCCATATGTCCACAAGAAAGAGGAAGATTTTCACAGTTTTACTGTTTTTTCAATGCATGGCCACCAAAGCCTTAACCTGGGGTCAGACTCCTGGACCCCAGAAACATGAATTTCATTGCTTAGCTAACAAGTTATCTGCTCATTATGATTATGTAAACAATATTGCATACAGGAAAATTTTTGCCCCCGCTTTGTTATCACCCTCATTGCTAGTGGGCACATTTCAAATGGGGCGAATTTTTTGCAAGTATCAAAGGGCAAAAATAACCCTGTATACAGTATTCCCTGCTTAATGTCCAGGTAAAGAGGAAGACTTCCAAAGATGTATGCCCTTTTTTCCCCTTCATGAAAACCTCTCAGTGTAAAAATACTGTGCATATATCCAGCACATTTTCTCAGTAACAAGAGACAGTAAAGTTACATCCTGTTTCACACAATTTTACAAATTTTATAGCATCTCTATCTGAATAAGCAAGTAAACTGTAACTCTAGTTTCCTCTGTGATGTTTAACAATGCTGAAATGAAGTGAAATGTGAGTAAATGACCTCACCTTCTTTTTAACTGACCCATCCTTTTGATTGTGATTTTTGACATGCTTGCGTAGTGAGCTCGGATCCGTATACCTCTTGGTACATCCAGCAACTTGACAAGCATATGGTTTCTACAATTACAGAAAAAGCATCAAAATGTCTACCAACGAAAATGCCAGTGATATATTGTGTTAGCATCTCCTGATTCTTAGTTTGTGCTGTTCTGATGTTTTCTCTTTCTTTTAATTTAACAAGGGGTTAATATTGCAATTTAATACTGTTGAACTTCAATACCATGAACATTGATATCTTAAATACAAAGGACATGTTGAAGTGAATTGGAAATGACAACCAAATTCTTGGATATGCTTGAAGTGGAGAGTGCATATATGCTCGCTGTAAATAGGTTTTACAATGGATGGTCTGAATTTTCTGTCCCAGAGAGCTACAGTTCTGCAGCTAATCACAAGTAGGATTTTAGTTGCAATACACACCTCTGTTTTAGCCCTGCTTGTCTAGTTGAAGACATTTTGAAAGATTTTTCCTATTTATTACCACTCAAAAACTGATATGTCTGAATATTTACTACTATGGAATCCTTGCATGTTAGACATACAGAAGTTTTGGTCTGCAGAATTTAAAAGTTTTATGAACGCCAATGAAAGCATCTGAAGTCTTTACTGTGGCTCCATTCAATCCTCTTTGCCATAATTGAGAAAATTCCTGTTTCCCTTAATTGATATAATTCTTAGTGTTAGAGATGGGCTATAGGTTGACTGCATGATTCTCTATTTCAAGGTATTAAACCACTGTACTATTTACCTCAACCTTCAAACCTTGGCTGTTCTAGAAGCAGGTAAAAATATCTTGTATTTTGAGCACTACTCACCGTGTCGAGATGCGTGCGTTGATGTTTGGCTCGATCTGATGAGTTTGAGAATGCCTTGGCACAGCCAGCATGCTGACAAATGTAAGGTCTTTCTCCAGTGTGAGATCGAAGGTGTATTTTGAGGTTCTCCAGTCGTGAGAATGCCTTCGTACAGCCCTCAAACTAAAAACATAAATCGTATTAGACTAAGAATCCTCACACAATACTTCTGGGTGATTTCTTGTTAACCACATTTAAAATTGTTTTCCATTTGGGATGCAGGCAAAATACAATTAAAAACTGATATGCAACAAACTTTAAAGTTTTACTCCTAGCTTGTAAAATATATTGCAAAGTCTGACTTATGTGTAACTGGACCCTGCTTTACATGGAAAAATGTGGGTCTTGATTTCGTAAAGTCCTGTACCTGAGTTTAGACCCTATTTCCGTACCCATGTCTACAAACCTCTTTATATCTGATAATGTGTAGGACAATTAATCAAGGTCTGTGTACTTTTATAATAAAAGTGTGCTTGCCAGCACAGTTGGCTGTGAGGAACCATTGTTTAGTTAAAGTTCAAGCCCCTGATTTAAGACAGTAGCATTGTTTTGGATTAATCTGATTCGCTGCTACATTCATGGTCAGATGATTCTTATTGTATAGGTGTCAAATTCCTCCTCATTATCTTCATTAATTGGCATCTAATTAAAGTGATAACAAATTATTTTTCTATGTATTTAAAAGTTGGACATGTTCCTTAGTTCTTGGTCATCATGCAACATGGGCAATCTTTACAAAATTTGAATTTAATTCAAGCCCCATAAAAAAAATTCCTACTGTTCATAAAATATCTTGTTAATATCTTTGTCTAGGATTACTTTTGAAATTGCAAATCATTCCAAGACATGATATGAGGAAAAGATGAGTTATTATTACATGTCCTTGTTTTGTTTTTTTTTAAGTCTGCTTAATAGTTTAATACCCCCCCCCCCCCCCCCCAAAAAAAAAAAAATCATAAAAAATTAAAAGAAGTATGTTCATAATAAATATTTTATTCTTTTTTCAAACAATAAATTAATATTAAAAATTTCTAATAATTAAGTCATGTATTTATTTTTGGATCTCTACTGCTATTTCCTTTTTGGAAAGGTCATGTCCATGTCTTGGATTAAGACCTGCCATAGACCTATTCCTTGTTATGTAGACTGACTTTGATATTGTGTGACTTATCCTTGGCATCAGACTTGGATAAACACATCCAGTATTGACAGAAAGAGTGCCGATATTGATTGTACCTCTATGCACACTGGTCTGACAGAACAGGAATGCAATCTGCCAAATAAAGGCTGCATTGATCCGAGCTAGATTACCTTAATTCTGGCCACTATCACCCCACACAATCAAACCTTCTCACCAGAAACCTACGACTCTTCCTTTTTCTCCTTCTATCCTTCTTTCTTTCTGACTACAAATAGCTTTTCTAAGTTTTCTTTTTAAGGGCATAATTAACCTGCTTATTTTTCTCTCCCAAGGACTTGCATACTTGGCAGTTCCGAAATCGAAACTGAATTATTTTCAATGTATTATTTACCAGTTGTAGTACACAATGTTACGTTTATGTCATCATTTCCCTAACCCCTAGTTTGTGTTCAGTGCAGAACATCTTTTTTCTGACATTTCCCAACCTTGACATTGCATGCTGTCAAAATGTGTATTTGGTGTATGAGTCAGACAGTGTTGTAGCTTTTGTTATATTTGTGAGATTTAAGTTACATATTAATTACCAGGATTACTGGTCTGATTAAAATCGGACACATTTTCAGTGATCAGAACAATGTATAAAATCAGTGACAGTTTTTTCATGTCACCTTCCAACAGAGCAGAACTGAATAGAAGAAAACAGACAATAACGGAATAATGCAGGATTTCGTCTGGAGTGAGCCGCTTCAGCTTTCTACTGAAGACAATGGTATCTAGTTACAGGACACCAGTGCTAATTCCAAAACACAATAAAATCCCAAACAATGGAAACTGTCAAATCAGAATTCATTTCACCTTTTTAAATATATTCAAAATTCAATAATAAAATCTCCAGTTTATCTTGACTGATGTTCGTTCTCCGATTACTCCTGCAATTTCCAATTTCAAACACATACACCTATTCACTCGATATTAAATATAGATAGAATTTAGAAATGCAAACACCAAGATATATATTGTTACCTAAAGCACTGCATGCCCTTATGCATAATTCTGTTCTTTTATTTTAAAACAACAAAACATGCATTTATCCTCCCAAAAGTTAATTTAAAACATGATTTGCATTTATATGAAGATTTAAAAAAAGATTTAAATGACATTCCCACTATCAAACTTTATGAATAATAGAACTAAATTCTTGACTTCCTCAATTACTCCAAACATGTCATCATTTAATAGAAAAAAAGTAACTTACCGTGCATTTATTGGGTTTCTCCCCTGAGTGCACTCTCATATGGATAAGGAGTTTATATCTGGCATTGAAGGGTTTATATCTACGTTGACATCCAGACCAGAAACACGTAAAATCCTCGCCCTTCCGTTGGTCAATGTGGGCTTTTTCCAAGTGTCGCACTAACTCATCCTGTTCTTTGAACATCTGATTACAGTCTATCCACTTGCATATATTTTGTTTTTCTCCATTTTCATCCACCTCTCCATCTTCGGGTGGAGGCATGCTGTTACCAAGGTAACTGTTCTCACTCATTAATGAGTTATTGTTCACCATGTTAGCAGCATTTGTATTGTGCTGGGCCAGGGGCTGAGGGGGTACGGACATGCACGATGGAGGGGGCATGCTGGGAGCTGGGGGTGGAGGCATCATGCTAATAGGTGTTGGTTGTTGGCCGACAGCCTGATTGTATGTGGGTGGGGGGTAGTGGGTGGAGGTGGTGGATCGTGCCCCACTGTGGTACATCTGCATGTCCTGCATGGCACGCTGTTCCAGGAATGGTATCTCACTCTGCTGTACAACCACCTGGTTACTGACAATATCCGGAAATATGTCAGAAAGATTCTCATGGAGTCCAACTTCTGTTTCCCTCTTAAAGCCAGAGGCTGTGCTCATTGGCGTATGATTCATGCGGTTCTTGGAGGAGCCAGAACTGGAAAAGGGACTTCCTGTGCTGCACCTCTGTGTCCGGTGTGCTATAAGATGACCAAAGTGTCCATGTTGTAGGCCTGGCTGGGGGGACACACTGGTGGAGGAGCTCCTTGATCCATTGATGTAGGCCACCAAAGATGTGGGGGAGGTCCTGATCAGAGAGTACAGGTCCATGCCATCAGACCCGATGGGTGAGATAGAGAGGGCTCGTTTAGTTCCATGCATTCTGTGAGCAGAGTGTCGTGGGCTTGTGTACTGTGATCCAGAGGGAGAAGTCATCTCCATGTTTTGGAATGGAGACAGAGACACGGTGGCTGCGCTGTTCATACCCTGGGATAGGGAATTTCTGTCAGCTTCACTCCCATGGACAGATCCTTGTACAGAGGTCTGAATGTGGCCCAGTGGTTTGTATGGGTTCCATTCCTGCTTAGTGACAGGAAGTGGTTCCAGAAAAACATGTTTGTCATTATTTGTTCCACTGTGATATGGTGCAGTGCCAGGCTCCACTTTGGGGGTCATGTCCCCGTTTCTAGGAGTGATAATGTCAGACACCTCACTAGGGGTGGGGGTGGCATTCTCTAATCCTCTATTAGGAACATGAAGATTTGAATTCTGCTGCTGCATGCAAGCAACATTGTGGCCCATGTTGCTCTTGTCTTTGCGTTGATTGATGCCAAAGCACATGGGTCCCATTCCATTGAGATCTATGAAGTAAAATGTAAAAGTATAAATATTTTGCCATATTAAAAACTTCATAGAATTACATGTATCAGCTAACATTGAATACAGGGTATTTCTGTCCAGTGTTAATAGTTTTATATCATACTGCCCCATTTTAAATTTGCTTAGAAACAGTGTTTTAAAGCTTAGACACAGTGTGTTAATGAGATACATATGTAACTGCTGTATTTGAATTTGTCCCATTTTAAACTCGTCCATTTGATGGCGAAAAATAAAACTGAAGCAAAAATTTCCCCTTATACAGTAGCATGTGACAAATGTTTGAGACCCAATTCAAAGTACCTAAATTTTTGCCATCAATATAGCAAATCACATTTAATTTCAACCAAGGAATCTGTCAAATGTTTGAACTTGCACACAGAGTGATTTACACTATATTGTTATCTACAAAGCTTGGTATCTTCATTTTTAAATTCAATTTTTTGCTACAAATCAAAATGACACAAAACTTTATTTTCTTATAAAAAATGTGCTTGTATTTTAAGCATCTATTGTTTGCTTAGGGTTTGCTAAATCTGTTTTTTTGAAAAGTCAATTAAAAAATAATAAAACTGCAAATAAGAAGTCATTAAATAACTACTCTAGAGTTGATTTTAAATAATACACTTGTGTATCTGCTCTTAATGATAAACAAAATATCAGGAAAATTATCATTTTCTCTTTTTGTGTGAAGATATTAAATTGAACACTCGCAAGAGAAAAGATAAAACACAAATAAATTTCACTCATGTACTTTATATCAAAATGAATAGAAATTTCAAGTTGGTCGCTTTTTCATAGAAGAAATCATCAAACATATTCACTTTACTAAATCAGTTTAATACCAGAAATATGGCCATTTTCAATTCCAATAAGAGCCAATATTTATGGAGTATACAAAATTTAAATGAAAAAGTAACTTAGTTTCTAATTTATTCCAATGAGTTTTTACGTCTGTGAGGAACATTACATGGATATCAAAGGGAAATTTAAAAATCTGCCCATTTAAGGAGGAGCCGTGCTTCCTAAAAACTCTCATCTTTATGACGGTGGATAAACCAGGACAGAAACTTTAATAGCTCTTGTAGCTGAAATGAGTAAAGCCACTACAAAGACCAGGACTCTGGGAGAAATGCCAACTTTCTTAGCTGTTCCAAGGTCTGATATGGCGAATTCCCTACGAGTGAAGACGTCATACGCCTGTAATATACACATACCCAGCACATCCTGTTCATAGTTAATGTTTAGAAAAATATATCGAAGAACATAAAGCCCCAATTCAACCAGCACCAAGACTTAAAAAAAAAAATGAGTTGGCTTTTCTCAATCTGTATTGGCCCAGTTTGCGGACAGAATTTGTGTGAAAAGGAAACATGTTTTCTAAATTATCTATACAGCGTTGACATTGTTGGTGTGAAATTAAATTAAAGTTTTTTTTTTATGAATTGAAATGACTTAAAGGGTTGGACATAAAGAGTACCTTATCTAATAATGATTTATTGAACTTGTTTTTTTTTTTTTTGGTTCGCTATCTACCCATATATAATGGAAGAAAATAACATCTATATGGTACTTCTGTGAGCAATATATGGGCCTTGAAATAAATGGTTATTTGCATTTTGAAACTTTGGGCTCTGTCATTTCAGATAAGAACATAAATATATAGCTTATGGATATCCAATACTGAATTCTTTTCCTCATACAAAGTTCTTTACAGATTTTCTTCTTGCTCATGTTAAACACCTTCAGATACTGAAGAATGGATTTTCCAAATCTTAAAACTATCTCATTATAATTAACCACTGTCTGGATTGATACGGTCGTTTTCAATTACAATTAAATTCAACAACTCACCAGTTTTATTTCCATAGCGATAGTAGCCGACTTGATTTGGGTGCGGGATGCGTGGAGTAGTTTGAGCACATGGTTTGCCTTGCTGTACAATGCGTGGGGTATTCGATAATGCTGGGAGCTGGACTTTGTCAGTTTTACTGGGGATGGGTGTGTTTCCATTTGACCGGGGTACAGGGGTGTCGGCCTGTATCCTCAGGGTGGGGATGGCACCTGTACCCTGCTGCATCTGTCGTCCATTCTTTCCTCCAATGTTTGATTTTAGCCCGTTCATTGTTCTATAAATGACAAGCAACAATTATATATTTGCCAGTTTTAATGTTTTAGAGTTTATAATATTAACTGATTTAAGTTTGCCTGTTTAATATTTAAGTGAACATGAATCAACACTTTGTCCTATGGCGTGACTCAGGGTTTCAATGAGGGGGAGTCACACCTCCCACAAAAAACAGGTGCTTGTCCCTCTATAATTAAACAGGACCTGTGGATGATTTTAATCTTCAAAGAAAACACTACAGAAAATGTGTAGTGTTGACTGATTCATTCATGGAATAAGTATATTAAATAACAATTCAATAATAGTTTACATGTTGTATGAAGAATAGGTGTTCTAGAGCATTTGGATTGCAATAAAACCAAATGATAGATAAAAATAAAACAAACTCTACAAATTATTAAAATAAATTTAAAAAAAAAATAAAGGAAGTTCATACATATTTTGACAGAAATATCCAGCTAAAACACTAATTATCTGGTTTCCATAAAAAACAGGTGACTGTATGATAGTATATAATTCCTTATTACAGTATCAATCAAAAAACTAAAAATTTCTGCAATTCATGCATTGTAGTAATCAAAAAATCCAATTAAAAATATAAGTTGGTCTCTTCCCTGGAGTAAAATAATGAAAGAACACATGTATGATTCTTTAATTTGGAATTACAGGGCTCTCTTCAACCCTTTTGTTAGTAAAGAATTTAGCAAGAATTATTAATTTATTTGTCTAAAAACATTAGCTTTAATCAAATAATATTTTTTATACTTTAATCTATTGACTATTAATTTTTTATACCTTAATCTATTGACTATTAATTTTAGAATTTTCATTTTAATCCCAAGTTTTAAGTTAAAAATAAATATATATCTGGATCTACATATTAAATATTGGGGTGTTCTCATAAAAATTGGGAGAAAGACATGGTTATCAACTGATACTGCATTTGAATATCAAACATCATTATTCATTCTGTAATTTGCAAGTTATTTTTTTTTTTAATTTCTTTTTTCCTCTTTTAATTTTTTTTTTCAATGCATCCTGTGATTTTAATACATTTCAATTTCATGTTCTTATTAATATAAAATGTCTAATGCTATTTTGTGCATGGATATTGACTCTCAGTTTTTCGTATTTATCCGACTTCAACTTCAGAATATTGCAATACTCGTTAAAAATTATCATACCTAATAGTGAACATAATTGCAAAATTTACATAATAAAATACTTTTCCATTCAACATGTTCAATATTATTTATTCAACACAGCGGAAAATATATTCTTAATAAATTACTTTCAATCTTGTTGAACAGAGTGAAAGAAAAACTATTGTTTTTGGAAACAAAGTGTGTATTGCCACAGGAAGCTCTGTGTCGCCGATCCTGGGGTACCGTTAACTCCGCCCCCATCTTACGTCACACGTCATCACAACACAAATAATAAATGATAAAAATTTAATATTTTATGCTGAAAAATGAAATTTAATTTTTTTAAAAAAATATTTGAAAAGAAAACTGCTATATTCTTAAGCCATGACATCAAAACAATACTCATCGATTTTCTGCAATACACAACTATGTCACTCAGGTACCCGTCAGTCACCTGGGCCGCGCTTCAAACCTAATTTGATCAAAATTCTAGCTTAATTTTTAGTATTTGTCACTAACACTTACCTAGTTTAGTTAATGTATACAAGTTATCCACATTTCTGTCTTAATCATAGTAAAATTCACGTTAAAAACGGGGAAAATAATCCACAGGACGAAAGTTGTCAAGTTTTAGGGTACGGTGTATGAAAATGGCGGATCCGCAGTCTCTAGATCCCCATGCAGGTAACAATTCACTTCCCTTGAACAATTTTAAATGTCAAACTTTTATAATTCGGTGAACGAAGTCCACATAAATGTTTCTTTGTCGAGTTAAATAAAGAGAAGTTCCGAGTGCTTATACTGCATATCATAAATCTATTTGCAAGAATTATAAAACTCGGTATCAGATTTAATTTAGCGAGGACCAATTAATGTTTCATATTTATTTGATTAAAATTTAAAATCATTCACGAGAAATCATTTTAATTAAGAAGATATAATAAGAATGTAGGAATTGATACAAGTTTTTAAAATGCTAAAGTGTTGGAAAACAAATTGACGATAAATGGAAAGTGAACGTGTAAGTTTTTAAGTCTCAAAACTTTTTTTTTTAAAAATACTCATTCGGGGGATAAACGTCCAATTTGGTTTCATAAGCACAGAAACGGAGCAAAAAGAGAAAGTTGAGATTTTAAAGGTGTGTTTTCAGTGTTAAGAGAAACAAAACACTTACATTTTTAAATAAAAGAGCATTAATGTCAAAAACGCTAAATTACGAGCTATATCTAATTACATATATGATATCACATGAATTTATTTATAAAATCGAGTAAACATTGGTAAAATGATATAAAATAATAATACTGTTTGCTACAATACTATAGTACATCGAGAATCCTTTGTGACAATGGTGTATCTGGACAACAAATTTAACAAGACGTTAAAATGTATTTGAAGAACATATGAATACACCCCCCCCCCTTTTAAATTTATACCTAAGCGGGACAACCCTTGATAGCTTTCGTTAATTTTCTTCCCCTCTCTGATTATTAAAGACCAAAAAAAAAAAAAAAAAAAAAAAAAAAAAAAAAAAAAAAAAAAAAAAAGAATTTAGATCAAGTTAATTGAAGTGGTAGGCACCGATTCTTCTTCTCAAAAATCTTGTTTTATACTCTAATGTAAATTGGTTGTAGTGAATTTGAATCTAGTACCAATGATTCAACCAGATCTTGTTCTCTTAAGGAAAGATACTGTATATATACTTCTAAGTTCCTCATCACAAGTAGTTGCGGTCATCGTACCTTATGACGCTATTCAAGGACACGAGTCCAAGGCCGTCGGAACGGAAAGTGCGATCGCACCACCTTTCGAGAAAAAAGAACACTCGAAAATAAAAATCCAAATAAAATAAATATTTTGAAAGCAAATAAATTCTGCATGTTTAAAGTAATGTTGCTATATTTTGCTTCATTTTGTTTATTTTAGATTAAAAAAAATACCCAAGACGCACCAGAACCCATGAAATGGTCCCCATTTTAGAAATTAAAAAATGACTCAAATACTGAGATTCCCTCTCCGCGCCCCCGTTTTCGGAAACCTGGCGACATATCTGAACGCATAAAATGTTAATTTCTAAATATTTTGATGAACAATTTCTTTGGCTTTTATTGTTAAAAAATAAAACATTTTTGGGGACAAGAATCCACCTTCCACTTTATATCCCGTCGCTGTTCGACTTTTCCGACATAATTATAACTATGTATTACATTGAAAAACCTATTAAAAAAAATTGGAACTTCATGAATATCACATTGCACTAACATAAGACATACTATAGAACCTGGCATGTTTTAAACGGGGGGGGGGGGGGGTTATTGGGAGCAATTCTTTTTGTCCTGAACCTGTTGTTTTTTATTCACACTTCATACAACTTTCTTGCAGAAGTATGAAATTTGAAATGAGGAAGTTGATTATTACATGTAATTCACTCCATACTTGAAATTG
The DNA here is from genome assembly GCF_033153115.1 of Saccostrea echinata. NCBI lineage: Eukaryota > Metazoa > Mollusca > Bivalvia > Ostreida > Ostreidae > Saccostrea > Saccostrea echinata. Next base: position 2,105,723 of record NW_026889790.1, on the reverse strand, counting down.
GAATACAGAAATATTGTGTCAAGCATAAAAAAATCAAGTTGTTTGAGATATGATAACCTGATTTTCATATAATTTTCAGAATCTTTCTTTAGATACAGTAACCTCATACACTGTAATATTTTAATGACTTAAGACTTATAACCATGGAAGTTCCTCAACATAGACTGTGTAATCTTTAATGCCATCATAAGCAAGTTAGCAACATTTTTAAAAAGGGGGGGGGGCAACCTTCCCAAAACATCTGAGAAGCAAAAAAAAATAAATTAACTGTCCAAACTCAAAAATCCTATTGGGGGGAGGGGGGAGGGGGACCAGCATCTAAATGAAAGATTACTATAGCATAAGATTATACTCAGAGAAGGGGGGTACCCTGGCTTCATTTGGTTAGCACAGGAAGGGTAGCTACTTGGAATAAACCAGTGCTAAAAGATTTTAACCTGATTACTATTTCTAGAATTCTATGTGATTCACAACATCCAAAACATTATAGCTCATCTCCTTTATAGTATATTTCTTTTTCCATAATAGAATCATGTTCTATACACCAAAATATACAAAGAGTTCTAATGACAAATTTTATATGAGCTTCAGCCTTTCTGTCCTAGGGGAGTGGGGCAAGGATCAGAGTTCTGAAACCTTATTGCACATCTACATCTACAACAAATTGCCAATCACAGGCAAAGAGAGATTTTTACTATCACTTTAAAATCAGAAGAAATCCCAATGACAACATTAATATTTTAATCTTTTTTTTTTTTTTATTTTTTTTTTTTACCTATTTGGGTTCCTGCATAGGGCCAAAATTGAAATTTTATAGCCTTATTGTATTATAGAGGACCAAACCAATCAAATACAAAGAGAAATTTTTGACTATCTCTGAAAATGAAGGAGGAGGAGAAATGACAAAAAAGTGTGCTGGAAGATGGAAGAGCATGGGTAATAGAAATATGCACAAACATTCTGTATAAGGTCTGCTAAAACAAGCATTCTGAGAGTATTGTATTAGCAATACAAATCCCCTACAGGAAAGTGTAATCTGGTTCCCATTAAAAATTGAAAATGCCGTAATTCCATCAAAAATCTTTGAAGCATAACAAAATGCAAACTTGATCTGTAACTCATCAAGGTAGACTCACACACGAATAATCAGCTCAATATCTACAAGCATTTAGAAAAAAAGTGCAGAAAAACCTTAAAAATTAAAAAGGTAGTAATTCCATCAAAAATCATCGAAGTGGAATGAAATGCAAACTTGGATCTGTAACTCCTCAAGATACACTCATGTACCAAAAATCAGCATAATAGCTGCAAGCCTTTAGAGTCAAAATGCGAAAAACAAAGTGGGACAGACTGACGGACAGATGGACAGCTAGATAGATAGATGGACAGACAAGGAGGAAACCTATAGTTCCCTCCAGTTTCACCTGTAGGGGACTAATAATAGGAGTTTTCCACATTGATATATAGCATATGTGAGAAGAATGATATTTAAGCTAATATGAAAATCTAAAAGCACTTTTCTTTCCATTACAGAGGAAATTACTAGTTAAAGAATATGTTTGCCTCAGTGATTGTTTCAAATAAATTAGGCCATACCAATTTCTAATATAGTTCGTCGGATTCGCCGCTTCTATTTACAACAAATCCAAATTATAATATTATAAAAAAAAAAATCCGCGCGCGCGTCCAAAATATCCGTATACAATTTTTTTTTTCGACTTTTTACACAAAACGCACAAAAGACTTGGAAACTTGTTTGACAGAAGCGCGGGATTTAGAATGTTTGTAACAGTTTGTGAAGTTTTGCACGATGCCTGTGTAACTGTTCGTATGTACCAGGGGTGAGCAATTAGCATCTCCCGACGCCCGGGGCTACCATTTTTGCGGGTCGGGCTAGTGGTTTTCTGCAAGGAGGAATCCCGTCGGGCTAGTGAAAAATTTAACTACACACGCAATACATGACAAGCACAATCGGTATTTTCACTCATTTTTTTGCTATAAAATTCCCAACCAGTTAAAATTTTCCAGACAACATGCTCCGACTGTCAATAAATCTCCATAATCTTATTTGTTTTACAGTTCTATCTGACTATTTACTTCCAAAAACGATCGTTTTTTCCTAATCCGAATTTCCTCTATTCCTCCATTTATGGTAAATACATACAGATATCTCATTAAATTATTTACGATCACTCAATCAACTGAAAAATAAGTGTTTTGTGACTTACATAAAATATATTTCTAGTGTATTTAATGATTTAAGATGAAAACAAAATGAATTTAATTTCATTCTAAATGAGCTAGTGCAATGATCAGAAAAAGGAAAGATAATTTATTTAAATTCATTTTAATTTTCTTTCATAATAATTTATACATGATTTATATTGATAGTGAGAACTTTTAACTTTAATTTTAGAAAGAATGACCTCAGTACCCTGACTTTTTCAGCAATTAATTTCTTCTCAACATTAATTAGTATTTATTTTAATTTTTGCCCCTCTATTTGGGCTAGTAACTTTTTACTTGGGGCTAGTAACTTTGATTGACTTACTTGATTTTTTTTATTGCACACCTCTGTGTACTATAGTTAAAAACAATGGGTACAAAGTAGTTCCATACACAGCAATAGAAATGGAAGCATAGGAGACGTTTGAAGCTTTGTTTGATGAAACTATAAAGAGAATATCATCAACATATGAAAAATATACACAAGGTTAAGTAAATATTGACCATATTTGTTCAATAAAAATTAAAGAAAATTCAAGAAGCGATGCAATTGTGATTTTGAAACCTGACATGACCTTAACAATTTGCAAAGAATTAAACAGAAAATTTGTAGAAATGAAACTACGTCTAAATTGCAATGTTACGAGAAACAAAAGTAAGGCGCGTTTTCACATCTTATGAGTGCATAGAAAACGTTTTCTCTCCCAGAAAAAATAATAGGAAAAAGAGAACTTAGAAAATTTTGCCACCTGTATTAATTATATTCGCTCGCCTCATAATTTTGAAACCCGAAATGAAAAATAATATTTGTAAAATTATTTCGCTCGCTCGCCTCACTTTTTATTTTTGAAAATCCGAAGAACTATTTTACAAATTGGTGTGGCCTTAAATTAGATGTATTATTAAATCTGTCATGACCTATTAGGTCCCAATGCTCATTTAAGCACAGGAACTTGGAATGGAGAATATGCAGTACAGTTAAGGTGCCAAATGGAAATATTGTTGGATTTTTTGGATAGAAAATACATTCTTTACAAGGATGGGCATTTATTTTTAGGGCTTTACTATTATCGGACAATTGCAATGTGGTTGAAAACTACATGTTGAGGACGATTAGATTTCTTATTTAGACTTGTCACGTGATGTGGCAGTCAGGTGATTTTAGCAAATATAACTGAAGTATTGAGGTCATCTATAAATTCTAATATTGCAAGGGCATAACCAAGTTAAAAATCTAAGTTTAACATATAATTATTTTCAACACTCTTTGTAGTTTGTGAAAAGTGCTGCGAACCTATATAGATTCTACTATCTAATTGCTAAAATTACATTTGTTAGACCGTATGTTGAATATTTTGCTGGTCAAGTACATTAAATATAGATATAATTAATTCATTTGCAAGATTTCAACAGGTTGCAGCACTTTTCAAATATCTTTATACTTCTTGAGTTTATGTGTAATAGCTTGTAATAATTCATTGAGGGTATGCCCTTGCAATATATCAATTTATTACGACCCTTCTATTATCCTTCAATGAATCTATATACGACAGTATCACTTGTCTAGGGAATATATGGGAAGTATATGAATAAAAGCATAAAATAGACATCGCATCCAAGTTAATGGCCTCTTATATATCTACAATTTATATTTTATTTAATTACAAAATACATTTTTCATTGAATAAATATAACATGATCCGTCTCTCACTGCACACAAACTGCGTCAAATTTTACGATATGACGTCACATTGACAAATGCATTGCGATCAGTGAATTTATATATTGCTGTGTGGGATTTAACCAACAACAATAATGCACACACTAGTTAGTATTGATGTAGTTTAAAGCTATTCAACATTTTAAAATAGCAAATCATTTCATTTTGTGGTAATTTGAAGAACTTATATTTTTGTGTGATGTCATAGTAAGCATTTCCCGTATAAATTAGGCCCCGCCTCCTTACTGCAGCCTTAACTGTGCTGCGTATTGAATATTGAATCAACCTTAGGTTGTGCTTGAATGAGCTAGATATTAATTTAGAATATTGCACCTTCATGTAAATTAGCCAAATCTGATTCTTTGAGAAACACTTGTTAAACAAGATGTGTTTGTGAAACACTGATGCCCCCTTATGGCATCTCAAGGCCAAGGTTAAAGTTTTTCAAATGTAAGTCAAACTCTAAAGTCAAGGTCAAGAGTTCAAAAATGTTGGTACCCAAAGAAAGGTCTTTTCACAAGGAATACAAATGTGAAATGTGAAAGCCCTAGCACCAACCATTCAGATAATATGGCAAAGATTAAAGTTTTTCAAAAGTAGGTCAAGGTTAAGGTACTGAAGTCAAAAATATTGGTTTCCAAAGAAAGGTCTCATCACAAGGAATACACATGTGAAATATAAAAGCCCTAGAGCAATCATTCAAAAGTTATGGCTAAGGTTAAAGTTAGGTAAAATTTTGCAAAAGTAGGTCAAACTCCAAGGTCAAGGTCAAAAGATCACAAATGTTGTTACCCAAAGAAAAGTCTTGTCACAAGGAATACACATATGAAATATGAAAGCCCTAGCACTAATCATTCAAAACTTATGGACAAGGTTGAAGTTTTTGCGGACAAACAGACAAGCAGATTAACAGACAAACAGACAGACAGATCAAAAACTAAATCTTCGATTACTGGGGCATAAAAACAGTGTCACCTCCTGAATGATAAAACCATGCCCTCCAGCGTGATAGAATGTAGCAACAGTCAACATTGCATGACATCAGGTGCTATTCCAAAAAATGTTGACTGCACAGAATTATGTGTGCACAGTTCAAAGTTAACTGTACTAGTATAAAACATTCAATGTGACTGGTTGACATGGGATGCTTTCTCCTCCTAGGCACCTGATCCCACCACTGGAATTTTCACGTTTCCATGTTTTATGCCCTCAGTTCACAAAGAAGTTTTTTTAAGATCGATCACTGTTCGATATCATCACCTTTTTTCAGTATAACATAATGAATATTGTATGTAGCTATGTCTCAATTAAGAATGGTTTTCTTGGGTTGAAAATTTTAGTGTTACCCTAAACTACACTCAATATTTATATAATGTTAAGCAGCATCATGGATCTGACCTAAGTGACCCTGTTTATGACAGAAAACTAAGACCCTGTTTATGACAAGAATCTAAAATTCCCAATGATTAAGTTAAACCTGTAAGAGCAGTTTATTTCCCATAGTAATATGTCTTAAGGTGCTGTCACATGATGCGACTTTTCATTCAATTTCCATTTGACTTGTTCAGGTAAATCGAATGGAATCAATTGGTGGGGTGGTCACATGATACAATATTTTGAAAAAGCTAAATTTGCAGCCAACCCAAATCAGAGGCCAAAAGCTAGGCCAGGGCAGGCTTATAATGTCAATTTATTTAGTATTTTTGTTTATTTTTAATTTACAATCTATCCAGGGAAAATTAGTTTACGGTTATTAGTCAAGCATTTAGTCTACTTCCGTTTCCAAAATGGCGACCATCGAAGAAGGAATGTAAACATGTGCTGAAGAAAGATGGCAATAACTATATCTCAAAATCTCTCTTCAGCAGACAAGAATGAGACTGGTAAACTCACACACAGTATAAAATAAGTAACCGTATTAAAGAAACAAATAAAAACAAAACAATTACATATATTTAGTATTTTTGTTTATTTTTAATTTACAATCTATCCAAGGAAAATTAGTTTATGGTTATTAGTCAAGCATTTAGTCTACTTCCGTTTCCAAAATGGCGACCATCGAAGAAGGAATGTAAACATGTGCTGAAGAAAGATGGCAATAACTATCAAAGAATATATTCTATGCGTCAATTTATTTGAAAAAAAATTTCATATTAAATTCATAAGTAAGTGAAATAAATTATTTTTAGTAAAGTCATTAAGTGAACATGTCAAAAGAAAACGAAAGTGCAAGCTTGAAATTTGCTACGATGTATTATCAATACATGTAGCTCTACACATCTATCTTTGGACTCGGTATGGAGCAATCGGCTATTCTAATTTTCGCCTATTCGGATAAAACTAGGCTGACAACTTGACTATTCGATAAAACGGGAACCACTGTATATATATATATATATATATATATATATATATATATATATATATATATATATATATATATATATATATATATAATTTTTATATATATATATATATATTAGGGATGTCAACGAGTACCCGGTTAACTGGGTACTCGATCGAACGTCCGAGTATCGAATACTAAAATCGGTACTCGGTTACTCGGATGTATATTTTTTTTTATATTTCAAAGTGCATATATTTATTAAAACCTTGATTTAAATATGCATTGTCCATGTCTATACAGTAATTAGCGTCACCTACACCAGTTAATACCCGTTATCGCCTGTGGCTGTGTACATGTACATACAGTAATTACCGTGACCAATCTCCGGACATCGTACACAGCTGTTCTCACCTCTTGCGACCCTAAATTTTGGATGGCTTTAATTATTTGTTTTCATTGAACATCTTTTAATTATGATCTATTAATTATCCTTATAGATTATTTAATCAGCATACGGTAGCAAAATCGGACATACATCAGCTGTGCAAGCGTATACGAGGGTAAACAACCATATATTTAAGGAATCACTGTCTAGTTTGTTGGGTATGCCATGGCATCAACGGCCGTTGGAAACGTGGGGTAATTTATGCATAACGGGTGAATTTGTAAATATCGGGAAATCAACATACTTAACTTTCAGATTTATCACAGAGAAAACTTGGAAATGTAAATATTATACATGTACGACTCGCGATCATGACAACGTCCATTCCCAAAGACATTCTCTTTCGCTAGTCTTATCATTACAAAGTTGCGTCCTTCTCTTCCGTTGATTAAATTGTCTTCCTAAACAAGAACTGTATTTAAAGCATTTGTAACTTTGGTGTATTGATTGAACATGTCTTTAGCGTTTGTTTGATACATAAATAAAGTACCAAAAAATCGTTTTCGTTAGGCTCGATGTTTATGTTCATGCATTATAAACGAAAGAAAACATCCATGGATAAAACAGGTCTCAATAAAATTAACAAACTTTTCATGTATACTACTTTTTCCGAGTACCCGGGTACTCGATCGGAAAATCGTCCGAGTAACCGACTATCAAATATTGACCGATTTGACATCCTTAATATATATATATATATATATATATATATATATATATATATATATATATATATATATATATATATATATATATATATGAAATATATGGAGATAACGAACAGTATTCAAGCTCAAAAGTCCATTAAACAATACAAAATAGGAGCAGAGCAAACACGGACCTCTAAACATCAGAGGTGGGATCAGGTGCCATGGAGGAGTGAGCATCCCCTGCTGACCGGTCACACCTGCCGTGTGCTCCTTGTCATGATCGGGAAATAACGGAACAATCCGTCGACAATTCAGTGTGTAAATAATGGCCTAACAATTAGTATGAAAAAACGTCAGTCAGCATTTGACTCAATGATAAATTGTATTTGCTGACAAGGTCATTGTATCGACCATAGAACTTACGAAATGATGACTTTAAACGAGACAGCTGATATTCTTGTTTCATCAACTTGTTTGTCAATAATTTACCTCGTTTTAGAAATTGTTCATACGTAGAGCATGCTCTAATCAGATGAGAGATATATACCCCGTATGCAGGTGATGAAGGTATATTGCTGCATAAGTTAGGGAAGTTGACGATTGAAAAGTTAAAGTCATCACGTTTATCATAAAGCTTGGTTGTTAGATTACCATTAACGTCTTTTTCAAGTAAAATATCCAAATATGAAACAGATGTGTCAGACTCTGTGGTATCTTTTATCTCAAGCTCACCAGGATATATCGTATCGACATAAGAATGAAAATAGCCATTGTTAATTGACAATACATCGTTGATATATCTAAATGTCGAGTTGAAGGCCACAGCAAGTGTTTTCTTCTTTTCACGTACAAAATTTTGGACAAATTCTGCTTCATATGAATACAAAAAAAGGTCTGCTAATAACGGGGCGCAATTGGTACCCATGGGAATTCCAATAGATTGTTGGAAGACCTGGTCTCCAAAAACCACATAGATATTGTCAATCAGAAACTCAAGCATCTTTTTAATGTCAACTTCAGAGTACTTGTGTGTACAATCAGAATGTTTTTTAACAAAATAATTTTGCAAATGACCAATGACAAGGTAAGTATATTTACGAGTTCCATTTTTATTGAAAAAGCAGCTGTCAAGTATATCAAAAAGCCTGGACTTTAATTTATCGTGGGGAATGGTTGTGTATAAAGTAGAAAAGTCATAAGTTTTTAAGCTGTTGATTTTGGTAAAATCTTGCGATTTCAAATTTTCCAAAAGTTCCTTGGAATTTTTAAGTATCCACATCTGATTTACACCACTTCTCGAATATATTGTTGCACAGTACTCTTGAAGTTTCTCCTTCACCACTGTTAATATCTTAGTGAGGAGTAGAGAAAGAGGCTTGTTTGAACATTTACTGGAACCCGCTATGTATCTTTGTTTGTAAGGATTTTTATGAAGTTTCGGAATCCAATATAAATATGGTACTTCAAATTCATTTTGGTTGTTTGAAATATTAAAAATATTTAAAACTGACATATGATTTTGAAGAATTTCTTCCTTAGAAAGGGAACTACGAGTATAAGTTGGATTACCACTTGTAGAATTAAATCCAAGTTCCTCTAAAATACATTTAATATAATGAGCCTTACAAACAAAGACAATGTTGTTACCTGCTTTGTCAGCAGGGACCAGTACGTACTGATCATGTAATCTATCTAATTCTTTTTTCACTTCTGGATTATTGAATACAGAAGGATAGATGGTTCTCATATTGCCCCTCAATCTTTTAATGTGTGATTTTAACATGCATCTGATACATTTAATCCATTCTGACAAAGTGTCAAGGTCTTCTTTTTCATGTCTGGCCCATCGCCTGGCGTAGTCCTCTACAGAATCCATAATATTTATGAAATTCCGACGCCAGTTGAAGGATCGGGGTTCCCTAAATTTAGGACCTTTTAAAATTAGTGATCTAAGGTCCTCATTATTAAATATATTAACATCACCAGTAATAACGTGTCCAGCAGGACTATAGTTATAGGGCGAAGAAGAACATGAACACGATGGAGGATTATGTTTCAGATATTCGATATCCAGGCCCTGTAAAGTTTTCTTGTAATTAAAAAGTTTGGAAGCAATAGTCGATGTATATTTGTAGGAAATACAAGGTGTAGTCTTTAACTTGAAATATGGTGGAATACAAGACTGGACCCTTTTGTGATTAAGAATATTACTTATATTAACCGCGTCAATTCCTTTGTTGGCATATTGAAGTTTAAGGAAAAAACGGATTGTTTTAGCTGCATTTTCTTCAGTAAAACGCAGGGGTATAAAAAGCCTATGATTTGCAATATCCATAATCACAGATCTGAGCCTATATTCTGGTGTCGAGGAATCAAAAAATATATATATATAAAAAGCACTAAAAACCAACAACACTGTATATCCTAAGTGTCGGATCTACTAAGTAGATACAAGGTCACGGATGGAAATTTATATAAAGCACTAAAAATGACCAACGACACGAACAATAATAATTGTTCGTGTCATTGGTCATTTTTAGTGCTTTATATATATATATATATATATAAAAAAAATTTAACCATATTTTCTGATTTTCATGAACTAGCACTCAAATATTTATGCCAAAGTTGCCAAAATATGCAATCAGGTAAAATACAAATACACATGCAGCATGTGACACTACCATTATTGATTAAGACTCACTTGTACAAGGAGGATAGGACACGCTCCTTGGTGGCATTTGATGATGGTATCTCCCATGGTAACCTGGTATTCATCTCTGAAAAATGAGAAAAATCTTTTCTGGTCCAATGGATCTAATGAAAATTAGCAAAACATTAACAATCCCTTAAATTTTTAACAATTTCATGATTATATCTAGTGATGGGAATCGGTAAGAATTTCATAATCCATGATCAGACTACTGTAAGGCCAAAGTTTTTTTTTCAATTGGTTTACGATTCCGCCGACCCTAATTTTCACCAGTCATGAAAATAAAAATAATGTCTTTTTCCGAAATATTTTTCCGGATTTTTCTCAGCTGAACTGGTGGGTTTTAAATTTTAGAATACATCTTAGTCAAATAAATGTATATAAATATATGAGCCCTTTACAAACATTTAGGTGACCGTAAATAAACACATGTGCAAACCAAAAATGGCGGTTCTGTCATGTAACAAGGTAATTCCTCACTGAAAGCAATGACACACACTTAAAAGAACTTTTTCTGCATGGAAAAGTGAATAAAATCTTGGATGTATGATCCCTTTCTCTAATTGCGATGTCTCAATTGGCTAAATTCATACCGTAATATTGGAGAGTGTATGCCCAACCCTGATCGACCTAGCAGACACGGATACACCTATAGATAACAGGGATTTATCAGTGCCTTCTCATGGGCCGAAATTCGGCCTCATTCCCAATTGAAAATGAGTTCAGTTTTTCCAATTTGGCAGTATTTTTTCCCAATTGGTGAACAATGCTTTTATTTTTAATTATCTTTGGAAAAAAGTAAAATTGTCAGTAATTTTCATCTATTTAACTCATTTAGCAAAGCTACAGTCATAACACATGTTTAAAAACACTGAAAAAACATCGCCAACTTTTAATCCGAATTTCCTCCGTTTTTCTAAAAATGATGATATTGTGTAATTATATAGATTTATTAAGTTATTTCCACCTACTCTATTGATCTGCATGTGAATAGGACTTTTAGAAAATGTGTACTTAGTATAAGTTTTGCAGGAGGTTTATAATCTCCAGAAACAGATACTATAATGACCTAAATTGAAATCTCATACACACATGTACATGTACTACCCTAAGTTGTAAAAATACTTTATACTCATTGAAGTCCATTTTACCTTTATTAGTCTATTATTCATAATTGATCTTGTATCATTGTATGATGAAGATGGATCATATTTAATTGTCGTTTGGTTGCCCAAATTAGAGTTCATGCTGAAATGTTAAATGAATTACCCCTGAATACGTGATTTAAGCAACATTTTAAAAAATTTTCCAATTTCATCAAATAGCCGATAATTTTTTCCCAATTCCCCCAAAATGGTGTTTCCCAAAATCATAGGCTGATAAATCCATGGATAATAGTGAAGCCAATTTAGTGTTGAGAGATACATCTTAGTTGAAGTAAAGCTGACTGGTATTTCACTGGATAAATTCAAATGTGTATAAAACATTTTGTTAATTTATAGAAGTAATTTTAATATACAAATCTTTGCAAATTTGATACTCAATTGAGATCAGAGCCCTCTGAATTACTATAAAGTAAATAATGAGCATTGCCTACTGTGCGGGTACATAACAAAATTTAAAGAAGGACTTGATTGAGAAATTATTGGAACATTAAATTTGATAGCTGCATGATCAAATTATTATAACTTTTATTTCAACGTTAATTACTTTCAATATTGTTAAACAATTAAATTGTATTTTTCTTCAATCTAAATTTAACTTAAATTTGGATCCTTATTTTTAGTTTGTGGGTATACTGAGGTTTATAACACATCACATATCACTGAAGAGCACAAAAAGAAGTTGAACATCATGAACCAAGCACTGATTGATAAACAAAAATCAGAACTAAATGAAAATGACATTCAGTCTAAAGTTAGAAATGAATTAAAATTAAATAAAAAGAGTTATGTGATCTAGACAATAAAACTTAAAAGTACTATTGATGTGTATTATTTTCATTAAAATAAACATTGCTGGTATTTTAAAATGAAATTGTTGAATCCTAAATTATTTTTATTTTTATTTTTCGACCACCCAATGCATTTTTTGGAGACAGAAAATCGTAAACCAACAAAAATAAAAACTTTGGCCTAACTAACTAATTATCAATTATAATCAGACATTTACAAAGTCTGTCAATTTTAGTTTATTTAATGGTAAGAATGGTTGAATAACTACTTTCTGTGGTGGTCCAGCTATAGTTGGAATAACTGTGTCTTGGAACAACCCTTAGTCCTTAGGACAATATCATTTTAATGACAGAATGTTCTATCTAGTCAAGCTGGTTCTACGCTCATTTTGTAGAATCCAAAGTATGTCCATACCCGGGAATTAGCGTTGTTACCCGAGTATGAATACAATGTCTCTTCGTCTGCACCATTACGATACACAAATAAGTTAATAGAAAAGTTGCGGCTGGAATATTTGGCTTAAAAACTATTACGCTTTTAAAATAAAATAAATAACCCAATTAATCAGAATAAAAATTTAGTAATCGGGGGCTTGGATTATGCCAGCAATCGACTGATTTTCGATTATAATCGATGATTGGAACACCACTAATTATATCCCCTTAAAAGAGAGCTTGGCTTCTTTAATCCCAACAAAGCTTTGTGCCATTTTTGGTTGAAGCTTTGTGCCATGTTTGGTTGAAGCTGGTCTGGTGGTTCTCAAGAAGAAAAAATGTGAAATTTTACAAACAAACAAAAAACAGATGGAGTCCAAATTGTTCAGGAAAGCTCATATTTAAAAGCCCTGTGCTCAAATGAGGTTAAAATACAATCATGGTTTATTGTGGACTTCATTACAATTTTTTTTTTAATTTGATAGCAATCAAAGGGAAAAAATTGATGCATGACATTTATTCTCAAAGTAAGTTGTATTCTGAAAGATGGATATTTTGGAATAAAATTATTATGAAAGAATTCAAATGGTCTACAAAATGATCCTAATTTCTCATCAGAATGAAAACCCATGGTAGTAAGGAAAAGATTAAATGTAAAACAGACTTCAAACCCTTTAAACTTAAAAATCACGTTCACAAAAGAACATTTCAGAGGAACACTACTGTAAATCACATTATTTTCGTGAGATCGTTATTTGGTATTTATAAGCGAGATAAAATTTCCATGAATTTTGGACATTGTTCTGTATAATCTTTTATAATACTAATATATGTATGCAAAAAATGAAATCATTGTGAGCAGAGAGTCTCATGTAAATTATACAAAAAAAAGTTCACGTAAATAAAAAGTGATTTTAAGCTATAGAAATGTAAAAAAAACTTGTGTAACTTGAAAGGAGAAAAATGCGATGGACCAGACCAGAATTTGAACCTAGGCCCCCCTGAATCTATAGTCATGTGCTCTACCAACTAAGCTATCTGGCCATCAGCAATCAAACCCTTGTTTATTGGAGGTGGTCGTGGGTCAGCATTTTTTTTTTACCAACTGTGTATTTGACAAAGTGGTTTTTGAAAGGAAAAATGAATAGTATTTGTATGGTATGATATTCTTAAAAACATGGCACCTTAAAAAAAAAAAACAGAGACAAAGTGGTTATTACAGCCCAGCCAAATCTCAGCCAAGATTACTCAGTTCTCTAGCCAAGATTACCCAGTTATCTAGCCCAGATTACCCAGTTATCTAGCCGAGATTACCCAGATATCTAGCCAAGATTACCCAGTTCTCTAGCCGAGATTACCCAGTTATCTAGCCGAGATTACCCAGTTATCTTGCCGAGATTACCCAGATATCTAGCCGAGATTACCCAGATATCTAGCAAAGATTATACCCAGTTATCTAACCGAGATTACCCAGTTATCTAGTCATGTGTGCTTGATAATGTACAGAGAAGACAGATACTTGTCACATACAGTAAAACACACTTATAATGAGGTGCCAGGGATGGACAATTTTACTATATTAACATAATTCATTATATCCATAAGTGAACAATATATCTTAAAGCCCCAGCGAATGAAAATCACTTTGCTGTAAGTGTCATTTTATTATGTGTTTGTGGAAAGTGATTTACTAACACTTAAGTTATATGATAATTGTTTAGAAGTTTATTTACATTACATATCATTTAAAATACAGTGTATTGAAAAATATGAAGTCCATGCTTCTGAGGAAGAAAAAAATTAACTTTTTCATAATTAAAAAAAATGCCCTTCTCGTGCTTTTGAAACGCCAATCTGTGTCTCTTCCAAACAGTTGAAAAATAAAGACAATATACTAAGCCATTATGATTTAAATTTGTGTTCTTTTAAAGATTGCTTAAGACCATTTTTAATAAAAGGATATAAAAAAAATTACCTGCCTCTTTATGTACTGACTAGGATCTTCTTTTTTCATAAATTTCTGAAATTTATGAAAAAATCTGTGGCTTTATCTGGAGAGAAGTACGCAGTTATCTTCCTACACTAAGCCCTGGTTACAAGACTTGCTCTTTCTCTCTGATGTCTCCACACTTTACTTAAGAAAAATTAACACATCTTTAAACTTTCAGATCTTGACATTTTGTCTCATCAGTAAATATTAATTCAGAAAAATCAATAACAATGACATATATATCCACAGCATTTGTATCTAAAGAGATGATTCTTTATTTTAACTTTACAAAAAGTAAATCACTCTGAACACATTAAATAATGTTCTACGTACCTCACTCACTTAAATAGGCAGTGTTAAGATATGATAAACACAATTAGTTACTCATCTTAAACTTAATGAAGTTTGTAATCCCTCTAGTATCTATAGAATGGATTGCAATGAGAAAAGAAAAACCTAATATGTATTGCTTATGGAATTGCTATTAGCATCAAGAGGCTGCCTGGCCACAAAGCTCACCTGAGAAGATCTTTACTTATAATCCCACTGTTGAGTCTGTTATACTGGATTAGGACATCAAAGCTTACATTTTATATGTCTTCCTTTGGCTCTTCCTTTATTAAACAACAGGCAGGTAAGTTTGTAGGTAGAAAAATATTTTTTGTACCAAAATAAAATAACTTAAAAACTGACAATATATTCTCTGCACTCAAGAAATGAAAGAGAAAAAAAATTATCCTGAGAAAAATCAATAAATCTTTTAAGTATGAGCAATTTCTATTAGGATTGGTTGCAAAGGTGTCATACACAATTGTATCAAAGGCAGGGACACTCCTTGTCTGTACACTTAGTCTACCTAAAGGTATTGCACAGACATACTTCATTTCTGAAAACCTTTTCAAAAATATTTTTCTATGTTTCAGAAAAATGGCACTCTTATTAATTTTTTTGTGAAATATATACAATTTTTTGTGAAATATAGACAGGTCAGTCGGATATTTCATTTTTAGTTAAATTCCTGCCTACCTGTTCTTAAAACAACACCACAAAAACAAGAGGCCCGTGGGATACCATGCTCACTTGATTTACTTTGGCTCTGCTGTTCCTCATCAGCAGATTATTTCCGTCTTTGATTTCATAGAAATTTTAACTCCATTTTTTGGACCAAGTTCTAGTCCAGAGGGAGATACGATTTAATCAAAGTTGAATTGCCATTACATTGGGATGCTTCAAATCATTACGATCAACACTGCCTTGCTGTTCTAAAGATTTTTTTCTTGTACACTTGTATTATGTACAGGGTCTCTCAATCCAAACACTATGGCAATGCTGACTAGCATGGCCTTCCAGTCATGAAAAAGAAAACTTTTTCCCTGTATACATATGTACATTTGTAATATTTGATCCTTATTTTATCCAACTCTAACTAGGGGTCCATAATTTAAAGTAAAAAAAAAAAAGATCCACACAACTTGAGAATATTTGCAATCTATTGTGTTTCTATAGAAAATAAAAAAAAAATACTTATATAGTTCTGAGTGAAACTTTGATCCCCTATCGTGGCCCCATAGTACCCCTATTTTGAATTAACACTACCTCAGGGAGCTTTCACACAAGTTTCATCTTTTTGGTCCAGTGGTTCTTGTGAAGATTTATAAAGATTTTTCTTATATATTTCAATGTAAAATTTTGATCCCTTATCAGGGCCCCACCCTACCCTTGAGGGTCTATGATTTGAACAATTTAGAATCTACATTATTTCAGGTAGCTTTAACATAAGTTTCACCTTTTCTTGTCCACGCAGTACAGTTAAGGTGCGCAATGGAAATATCGGCAATTTTTATGATTAAAAATATATTCTTAATCAGGATGGCAATTCTTTTCAGTACTTTATTGATATCCGACAAATGTAATTATGGTTAATAACTACATATTGAGGACGATAAGATTTTATATTTTGACTTGTCACGTGATGCGGCAGATAGCACATATACTTGCAGTATTGAGGTCAACTATAAATTTCACTAGTGCAAGGGCATAATCAAGTTAAAATTCTAAATTTAGAGTATAAATATTTTAAACACGCATCATAGTTTCTGTAAAGTGCTGCAATCCTCTATAGATTCTGCTATTTCATTGTTAAAATTAAATTTATATGACCGCATTCTGTATTTTTTGCTGGTCAATGGCATTATAGATATAATTAATTCATTTTCAAGATTTCACCAGGATCGCAGCACTTTTCAGATACCTCAATACTTCTAGAGTTTATATGTAAAAGCTTACTGTGATCCATTGAGTGTATGCTGTTGCACTAGATTGATTTATTAAGACCCTTACATTACCCTCCGATGCACTTGCATACAAATATACGGCAGTATCAATTAAATAGGAAATATACGGAATATATATGAATAAAATCATTAAGAAGACATTACATCCAAGTTAATGGCCTCTTAAATATCTTTAAATAATATTTTATTTAATCATAGAATACATTTTTCGTTGTGAAAATATTTCTTGATCTGCCTCTCACTGCATACAAACTGCGTCAGGTTTTACGAAATGACGTCACATTGACAAGTACATCGTGATCAGCGACTTGTTTATACCTTGCTATGTGGAATTTAACTAAAGACAAAACTGAATGTTATAGTAAGTTTAGATGTAGTCTGATGGTTTCCTATAGTTTAAAATAGCAAATCATTTCATTTTGTATTATTTTAAAGAATTGTTGGTTTTATATGATGTCATAAGTTAACATTTCCCATACAAATTAGGCTCCGCCCCCTTTTTGTAGTCTTAACTGTGCTGCACAGAGGTTCTTGAGAAGAAGATTTTTTAAGATTTTTTCTATAGATTTCAATGTAAAACTTTTATCCCCTATTGTGGCCCCACCCTATCCCCAGGGGTCATGATTTTAACAATTTAATTATTACACTTATCTCAGCACTATCTCAGGAAACTTTCAGATATGATTCATCTTTTCTGGTCAAGCAGTTGTTTATAAGATTTTTAAAGATTTTTCTTGTACATATTTCAATGTAAAACTTTGATCACTTATCTTATCCCCAGGGGTCAGGATTTGAACAAACTTGAATCTACACTACGTAATAAAGCTTTCACATAAGTTTCATTATTTCTTGCCCAGTGATTCTTTAGAATAAAATTTTGAAAGATGCCACCACAATTTTACTAATTCTTATTTATCTCCCCTTGAAAGAGGGTTTAGCCCTTTATTTGAATAAACTTGATTCCCCTTCATCAAAGATGCTTTGTTACAAGTGTGGTTGAAATTGGCTCAGTAGTTCTGGAGAAGAAGTCAAAAATGAAAAGTACACAGACGGATGGACAGAACAAGAGGCCCATGGGCCACAACGCTCACCTGAGTAACTTTGGCCTTATTGTTCTTCACCAGAATTCCCCCTTGTAATACCTATTGTTGCTCCTCCCTACCCCCCGGCATCATGATTTGAACAATTTAGATCCTAAACTACCCCAGGATGCTTCCACATAAGATTCAGTTTTTCTGGCCCAGTGGTTCTTTTGAAGAGAAGATTATTAAAGATTTTTCCTTTATATTTCAATGTAAAAATTGGATTCCCTATCGTGGCCCCGCCCTACCCCTGGGGTCATGATTTGAACAATTTAGAATCTGCACTACCCCAGGATGCTTCCATCTAAGTTTCAGCTTTTTCGACACAGTGGTTCTTGAGGAGAAGATTTTTGAAAAAAAAAATCCTATATATTTATTGTAAAAATTGGATTCCCTACTGTGGCCCCCGCCCTACCCCTGGGGGTCATGATTTGAACAATTTAGAATCTACACTACCCAAGGATACTTCCACTTAAGTTTCAGTTTTTCTGGCCCAGTGGTTCTTGAGGAGAAGATTTTTAAAGATTTTTCCTATATATTTTCAATGTAAAAATTGGATTCCCCACTGTTGCCCCACCCTACCCCCAGTGGTCATGAATTGAACAATTTAGAATCTACACTACCCCAGGATGCTTCCACAAAAGTTTTAGCCTTTCTGGCCCAGTGGTTCTTGAGAAGAAGATTTTTTAATGACCCCACCCTATTTTCGTCTTTTCTTGATTATCTTCCCTTGTAAGGGGGGTTGGCCCTTCATTTTAACAGTTTAAACTCCCCTTTACCCAAGGATGTTTTGTATCAATTTTGGTTAAAATTGGCTCAGTGGTTCTTGAGAAGAAGTTGAAAACGTGAAAAGTTTACAGACAGATGGACAGACAGACAGACAGATGATGGACAACAGGTGATCAGAAAATCTCACTTGAACTTTCAGCTCAGGTGAGCTAAAGATGGATGGTTGGACAGATCATGCCAGACAAAATGTCACTTGAGCTTTCAGCTCAGGTAAGCTTGAAAAGACTGAGATATTTTTTGTCTTCTTTCCCAGGTCTTTGACTCATAACTTTAAAACCAATATATATACTAGGGTTATAAACAAAATGCTCAAGGGCTCACATAAGTCACCTAAGCTTTCCGACAAATAAGTGTTAGATAAGTAAATCCCTTATAGTTGCCATTAAACTAGATATTGTTGAGATGGTGACCATCTCAAAGGGCCACACTTTGGATGAAAGACCATTTATCAAAGGGCACTCTTTGGGTGAAGTTTGAGTCAGTAGGAGCAAACGGGAGAAAAAACAAGAGGCCCAAGGGCCTTAACGGTCACCTGAGTACAATACAACAATTTAGATGATACATAAACTGATAAATGAAGCTTTGTTGCCCAAAAGCAAGAAAAAGAGTATGATTAGCATCAACAAAATAATTTGGTCTAGTATCTATCTGTCCCCCATTTATCACTATTACCATGCAGACTATTAACAAAATGTCTATTTTTTAACCCCATATAATTACTTCTCATATTGGCCTCTCTTGGCCTCTAAAGAATATTTAAAAAGATAAGTTATTTTTGTCTCATTTTTATTCATCTATTATTTCCAAGTCTACCTGATCATAAAAACTATGAAAGTTATTTTGGTATTATACAATAAATATTCTTGCATAATTCTCTTATTCTATCAACCTTTCAAATATATTATTTACAGTGATTAATCTCAAAAGGTGAATGGCAAAGGGGAATAACTTTGCTCAGCAGAATACAAGTTAATAGAGCCCTGGCCAGGACTAGAGCACTTGACTAAATGGTCCAGGTGTTCAAAATTCTGGTAAAAATACCTTTGCATATTAAAAATTTTACTCTGTTTGCCTCGAATATGCCCAGAAGCATAGAAGATTTTCAAAGAAATGCATTTTCACTATATAATTAAATGAATAAAGCCCCACCCTTACACCAGAACATCTGACCCAGAGGCCATGAAGTCACAATTCTGGAAGAAGTACCCTTGCCAACCATAACTATACACTTCTTTCTTTGCTTTATAAAAAGGAGTTGAAAAAAATTATGCATTTTCATTATATAATCAATAGAGCCCCCCCCCCCCTTCACCAGAACCCCAGACTCAGGGGCCATGAGTTTCACAATCATGGAAGAGACATTCTTCCTTATCATAACCATGCAGTTCCTTTGTTTGAATAATTCCCAGTAGCAGAGAAGAAGATTTTCAAACAATTAATGCATTTTCCCTATATAATCAATAGAGCCCCACCCTAACACCAGAACCCCTGACCCAGGGGCCATGAAATTCACAGGAGCAGAGAAGAAGATTTTCAAAGAAATAAAGCACTTTCACTATATAACCAATAGAGCCCTGCCCTAACACTAGAACCCCTGACCCCGGGCTCCATGAAATTCACAATTTTGGAAAAGGCACTCTTGCTCATCATAACTATGTATTTAATTAGTTAATTTAATACCCAGGAGCAGAGAAGAAGATTTTCAAGCAATTAATGCATTTTCACTATATAATCAACAGTGTTCCACCCTAACACTAGAACCCCTGACCCAGGGGCCATGAAATTCAAAATTTTGGAAGAGGCACTCTTGCTCATCATAACTATGTACTTAGTTACTTTATTTAATACCAAGGAGCAGAGATGAAGATTTTCAAACAATTAATGCATTTTCACTATATAATCAATAAAGCCCCGCCCTACCACCAGAACCCTTGACCCTGGGACCATGAAATTCAAAATTTTGGTGGAGGCACTCCTGCTCATCATAACTATGTACTTAGTTACTTTATTTAATACCCAGGAGCAGAGAAGGAGATTTTCAAAGAAATGATGCACTTTCACTATATGATCTATATAGCCCCACTGTAGCACCAGAACCCCTGACCCTGGGGCCATGAATTTCACAATTTTGGTAGAGGGCTCAATGCTTATTGCAATCATGCCAACAGTTTGACTGCTTGATGTCCAGGAGTAAAGAAGAAGATTTTTAAAGATTGCATTATTTTTGGTAGTTTTAGCCCCACCCCCCAGGCCCCAGGGGGCAGGGACCATGAAATTCACAATTTTTGTTCCCCTTCACCTATAGATGCTATATGCCAAATTTGGTTGAAATTGGTTAAGTGGTTTCAGAGAAGAAGCTAAAAATGTTCAAATGTTAACACACGCCAACGGACGAAAATGGATAGCAATAGGTCACCTGAGTGACTCAGGTGACCTAATAAATGCAATTTTACTATGTATTCAATAGAGCCCTGCCCTAACATCTAAACCCCTGACCCAGGGGCAATGAAATTCCCAATTTCTGAAAAGGCAGCCATGCTCACCATAACAATGTTCTTAGTTTATTTAATACCCAGGAGAAGAAAAGATTTTCAATGAATTAATGTATTTTCACTATATAATCAATAGAGCCCCGCCCTAACACTAGAACCTCTGACCCAGGGGCCATGAAATTCACAATTTTGGAAGAGGCACTTTTGCTCCTCATAACCATGTACTTAGTCAGTTTATTTAATACCCAGGAGCAGAGAAGAAGATTTTCAAAGAATTAATGCATTTTCACTACATAATCAATAGAGCCCCGCCCTAACACCAGAACCCCTGACCCTGGGGCCACGATATTCACAATTTTGGAAGAGGCACTCTTGCTCATCATAACTATGTACTTAGTTTATTTAATACCAAGGAGCAGAGAAGAAGATTTTCAAAGAATTAATGCATTTTCACTATATAATCAATAGAGCCCCACCCTAACATCAGAACCCCTGACCCTGGAACCATGATATTCACAATTTTGGAAGAGGCACTCTTGCTCATCATAACTATGTACTTAATTAGTTTATTTAATACCCAGGAGCAAGAAGAAGATTTTCAAAGAATTAATGCACTTTCACTATATGATCTTTATAGCCCCACCCTAGCACCAGAACCCCTGACCCTGGGGCCATGAAATTCACAATTTTGGTAGAGAGCTCAATGCTTATTACAATCCTGCCAACAGTTTGACTGCTTGATGTCCAGGAGTAAAGAAGATTTTTAAAGATTGCATTAATTTTGGTGGTTTTAACCCCACCCCTCAGGCCCCGGGGGGGGGGGGGGGGGGGGGGGGAGGCAGGGACCATGAAATTCACAATTTTTGTTACCCTTCACCCATAGATGCTATATGCCAAATTTGGTTGAAATTTGTTAAGCGGTTTCAGAGAAGAAGCTAAAATGTTCAAATGTTAACACACAAAGCACGACAAAAATGGATAGCAATAGGTCACCTGAGTGACTTAGGTGACCTAAAAATGCTCAAGAAAAGAATTTTATACACAGATTTGCTATAACCCTGACCACTTAACTAGATACTTGGCTCAAGGACACTGCATACCCTCTACTGAATGGGTGAAGTTGGAGACGGGTTGGGCCAAGAGAAGAGGATTTTACACAAAGAGATTTTCTGACCATGAAAATTGTCTAGAAAATTGGTTCAAGGTCACTGCACACCCACTCTATGGGTGAAGTATGAGCCCAACTGGACTAAGGGGAGGTCTAATATGCTTTGACAAGGATTTTACATAGAAAAGTTTTTCGATCTAGACTTTTGATCTAGAAAATTACTTCAAGGTTACTGCATACCCTCTACCCACGGATACTCTAAAGGTGAAGTTTGACCTGACTGGGCCAAGGGGAGAGAAAATATGCTCAAGACAAGGATTTTGCACAAGAACTTTTTTTAACCTTGTTCTTTGATTGGAAAATTGGTTCAAGGACAAAACACATCTTCTACCAGTGGCTCTCTATGTGTTATATTTCAGCCTGACTAGGCCAAGGGGAAAGAAAATATACTCTGGACAAGGATTTTTTATGCAAAGAGGTTTTTTGACCTTGACCTTTTATTAGAAAATTGGTTCAAGGTCACTGTGCACACTCTACCCATGAACACTCTATGGTTATGTATGAGCCCAACTGGACCAAAAAATATACTCCAGACAAGGATTTTACTCAGAGATTTTTTTTTACTTTGACCTTTGATCTACAAAATTGGTTAAAGGTCACTGCATACTCTCCACCCATGGGAAATCTATGGGTGGAATATGTACCTGACTGGGTCAAGGGGATAGAAAATATGCTGCAGACAAATGAAATAGAATTGACAGACAGACAAGGTGATTCCAATATACCCCCCAAACTTTGTTTGCTGGAAGTATAATCAGGTACACAACTGTACACAACTATACTGAACTTCTTATTAAAACTGCCATATGATGAAATTTTCAGGGTAACTTAAGAATTTCAACAGAATTGTTGGGAACTGACTATTCTGACGTTTCAAACTGTTCTATTCCTTTAACACATAAGTTGGCAAATGCTGCATTGTGGAGATCTATGGTCAAGAACATGAAATGTACCAGGGTGCTAGGGTAAATGAATCACTGAAATGTCAATTACAGGTAACTCTCGATACCTCGAAGTCCGCGGGACCGAGGAAAAACTTCGAGAGATCAAGAGTTCGAGTTTTCAAGAGTCCGGAATTTTCCGGGTTTGTTGACAGGTTTTAAAATTAGTCTTATCTGATGTAATGATTTTCATGCAGTGCTAACCTTTTACACGTGGTTTTTATAAAACAACCATATTTTTTTCGTAATTCAGATGAATATTTCATTAAACTGAGTAAAGCAAAAAATGTATATCGTCATTTCATGTATATTTATTTATTCTTCGTAATATGGACATCATACTATGCATTCGTTACATGAAAACAACATTTAACAGCGTCGTAGATACATGTAGCTTTGACTATTCCAAAAATGATCATTGAACGCAGCTCTGTAAGTATTTGTCCAATAATGGTCGTCATATTGACATTGAGGCTGTTCCTGCTTTTTTCATATTTCGTTTAACTTTGACACTGACTCGAAATAAAAATTAAATTAGTGTTTTGTCTTTTAATCAATCACTACTTTTCAATGACACTGCGTCTCTAAATTATCGCAAGACAGTCGATGATAATTATTTTAATAGCATATGGGCAAAATATGATTAATTATAAATCAATTATCACCTTGCAGCATAAGTGTCATCTGAATAAACATAACGTTCCTCGAGACCCGCGTCTTCTACCTGGGGCCATTTAAATGTCCAGGTAAAGGTGCTAATTAGATAATCTTGTATACACAAAGCCACTTCGAGGTATCGAGGGTAAATTCTAATAGAATATGCATAGCGGGACTGCATTTTGACTTCGAGGGATCAAGGGTTTCGAGAGATCAAGAGTTCGAGAAATCAAGAGTAAATTTGCTTAGTTATATAGTGGAAAAATTTGGGACCAGAGACTCACTTCGAGCGATCAAGAACCCGAGAGATCGAAGTTCGAGCCATCAAGAGTTACCTGTATAAGGTTATATCAATGACTGAATCAAACACCAGTAACATAATAGCCATACTTATTGGACAACCAATGGTATAGTTGACATTAAACATCACATTAAAAACAAAATTATTTGGTACTGACAAAAAAATTGTCATGAAAAGAAAGTACTTGGGTTATTATCATGACCTGCAAATTTAGCGATTTTATCCCAAAAGTGGACATTGATTATTAGGGTGTCTAATTATTAGCAATACTAGGGATATGAAAAAGGTGAAGATACCGAACTGTGATCAATCTCAAAAAACCTACAAACAACACAAATCTGCAAACTGGGCATAAAATATGGAGCCCTGGAAATTCCAGAGCTCGGATAATGTGCCTAGAAGGAATATGCCCGTCAACTGGTCACACCCACTGTGAGCCCTATGTACCGGTATTAATCATGTAGATGGAGAAATCCATAGTCAAATTCAGTATAAATAACAAGTGGCCCATGGGCCACAACACTCACCTGAGTCATTACGGCCCTGATGTTCATTCCTATGCAAAACTTTGATCACATACTGTAGCCCCACCTACCACTGGGGGTCATGACTTGAACAAATTGGAATCTACATTACCCGAGAATGCTTCCATAAAAATATGACTAATATTGACCTTGCTGTTCTTGAGAAGATTTTTCCGACATGTTTCAATGTAAAACTTTCATCCCTTGAGGTGGCTCTACCTTACCTCCTGAGGTCTGGATTTGAATAATTTAGAATCTATGCTTCCTCATGAAGTCTTTACATAAACTTCATCTTTTTAATCCTGTGGTTCTTTTCAATGTAAAAATTTCATCCCTTATTGTGGCCCTACCGTATCCCTGGAGGTCATGATTTAAACAAATTAGAATCTGCACTTTCTAAGGAAGCTTCAACATAAGTTTCACCTTTTTTGGCCCAGTGGTTCTTGCAAAGAAAATTTTTAAAGATTTTTCTAATATATTTCAATGTAAAACTTTCAATCCTATTGTGGCCCCACCCTTACCCCAGGGTCATGATTTGAACAATTTAGATTTTAAACTTCGTCAGGAAGCTTCCACGCAAGTTTTACCTTTTCTGACCCAGTGATTTTTGAGAAGATTTTTTAATGCCCCCCCCCCCCCTCCCCTCCCCGATTTGTCTTTTCTTGTTTATTTCCTCTTGGAAGCAGGCTTGGACGTTCACTTGAACAATTTAAGAAGGCTGGGGGTTGTGGCCATTTTCAGACTATATTGATCTCCTTTAGAAGAAGAGCTCCATATAAAGATATACAAAAATCATCAAATTTTAAAACTAAAATTTATGAAATTTTTCTTTGCCAAATGAAAGTTGACATAAGATATCATATCTAAAAAATTAAGTTATATCTGATGGTTAATTTGTTGACCCCCCAGTCTCCTTAAAATCCCCTTTACCCAAGACCCAGGGATGTTTGTGCAAACTTTGGTTAAAATTGGCCCAGTGGTTCTTCAGAAGAAGATGAAAATGTAAAACTTTTACAGATGGATAGCCAGCTGGACTGATGGATGCTGGATAATGGTTGATCAGTAAAGCTCACTTGAGCTTTCAGCTCAGGTGAGCTAAAAACAAAGGGCTCTGCCTAAAAATTGATATGAAATATTTCAGTCAAAATATGACCCAATGATAGGTTTTATTTGCTTACAAGGTCATTTTAACAACCATAGAATTTACAAAATGCTGATATCTCTATTCCTTTTTTAGATAATATTTGTGATTTAATTAGCATTATTTAAATGTTGCCATGACCATTACCGGTATCAATAATTATAAAATTTTAATCCACATCAGACTGCTGTAGAAAAAACAAGATGTGTTTGTGAAACACTAATGCCCCCATATGGCAACTTATAGCAAAGGTTAAACTTTCTCAAATGCAAATCAAATATGTTGGAACCCAAAGTAAGGTCTTGTCTCGAGGAATATACCTGTAAAATATGAAAGCCCTGGCAGCAACCATTGAATAGATATGGAAAAGGTTAAAGTTTTTCAAGAGTAATTCAAACATCAAGGTCAAGGTCAAATGGTCAAGATTCATGGTGCCTAAGGAAAGGCCCTCTCAAAAGAAATATACAGGTGAAATATGAAAGCTGAAGCACCAATCGTTCAAAAGTTATGACCAAGGTTAAAGTGTTTCAAAAGTAAATTTATCAAACACCAAGGTCAAGGTCAATGGATTACTACTGTTGGTATCCAAAGGAAGGTCTTGTCACAAGGATTATATAGGTGAAGTATGAAAGCCCTAGCATCAGTGATTCAAAGGTATGGCCAAGGTTAAAGTTTTTCAAAGGTAGGTCAAACTCCATGGTCAAGGTCAAAGGGTCCAAGTTGTTGGAATCCAAAGGATGGTCTTGTCACAAGGATTACATATGTGAAGTATGAAAGCCCCAACACCAGCCGTTCAAAAGTTATGGCCAATGTTAACGTTTTACAAAAGTAGGTCAAACCCAAAGGTCAAGGTCAAAGGGTCAAAGTTGTTGAAATCCAAAGGAAGTTCTTGTCACAAGGATTATATATGCTAAGTATGAAAGCCTTAGCACTAACTGTTCAAAAGTAATGGCCAATGTTTTTCAAAAGTAGGTGAAAACTCCAAGGTCAAGGTCAAAAGGTCAAATATGGTGGTACTCAAAGAAAGGTCTTGTCACAAGGGATACACATGTGAAGTATGAAAGCCCTAGCACCAATCATTCAAAAGTTATGGCCAAGGTTAAAGTAGGGAAAAATTTTGCAAAACTGGGTCAAACTCCAAGGTCAAAAATGGTGGTACCCAAAGAAAGGTCTTGTCAAAAGGAATACACATGTGAAATGTGAAAGCTGTAGCTTCAACCAATCTAAAGTTATGGGCAATGTTAAAGTTTTTGCAGACAAACAGACAGACAGATGGACAGACAGGGCAAAAACTATATACCCCCGAATCTTCGATACGGGGCATAAAAAAGAAAGCCCATAAATTACTATATTTACTTAGCTTTTTAAATGCAACATTCTAAAGAGAAAAAGGAAATTATCAAAAAGATGGTCAGAAATGTCAAATTTTGGCTTTTCCATTAGTATACTTTCCTCACCATATTTCCTCATCAATTGATGAATGAAAGTGACATCAATCATAAATTTCTAACATGACTGATAAATACTTGTTTAGTATATATATCTGAAAGTAATTTTGCTTTAATATTGTATGTATAAAAACTGCCAACTATTGAGTTTGATTGAAATCATGGGGGTATACATCTTATAGAGATTTGGGTCAGAGAAATAATGAGTCCAAACAAGTATCTCTCTGGCTTTTTAGTAACATAAGATGTTATTGTAGGTTCCAAGGAAAAAATGCATACCCCCCCCCTCCAAATGTCAAGTAGGGAACCACTTTAAATCACAGGCATTCTAAGGGAGACACTGTAGTTTAACTGTCCTTCAACTTGCTAATGTTTAAACAAACAAAACTACAATGAAATGTGTATTTCATTTATTCAAACAGAAATCTCATTTGTACAAACATGCTTATTTCATTTCTACATTCTACATACACCTATGTCTAGTAATTGGTTGTCAGCTAGGATATCCCAGTCTAATTGATTTCTTGTGTAACTATGGTAACAATGAGCATATCAAAGAAGTCTATTGGTGTTCACACTTTACAGTGTGACAAATCCCACCAAAGTACATAAAAACTAAACAGCCAACATTATAGAATGTCATGAAAACTTGTATAACAGTAAAATCTAGGACTTATGTGTCAGAAAAACCAGGAGGAGAAAAACTTTGGTGGCCAAACAGGTACAATCCTTGGTGGCCAGATAGCTCAGGTGGTAGAGCACCTGACTAGAGATTCAGGGGGCCTGGGTTCAAATCAGGGTCTGGTCCATAACATTTTTCTCCTCAATGGTTACACCTTCATAACCATATTGCCTCTAATGTGATCTATGAACTACATGTATTTCTTTGTATCCTTATTTAGCAAAAGACATGTCACAAATATACCAATAATATACAACAATAGAGGTCAGAGTTCAAGAGGCAATGTAAAAAGCATTTTATTTTTTAATTCATAGTTTCAGTGAAGTACACACCTGTTTATAGTTTGATAACAGGTATGCTTAGAGTGACTGCAAAGAAAATTTAATATAAGGAGTCTACAAGTAATATGTAGTTTTTTTTAATATACTGTCCACTAATGAGAAAATGAAGGGTGGAGTAACCTTTGAATTATGATTTAGATGATTTCAATTTTCAGTTCTGAAAAGTGTCAGAAAAAAATCCATAACTGAACACATGTTCCTATGAGACAAATGGATTCTTTTATAGAGAATACAAAAGGAATTCAAAGCAAAGGTCCATAAAGAAACTAGAAATATGTCTATAGCACATGAATGCCCCACTGAGTGTATATTAGTAATGCAACATGAAAATTTGTATAAGTGTTAAAGTGTATGAAGTTTGATGAGAATATCTTGAATAGTTTCCTTAAAATTGAAATTGAAATCTAAAAAATTGGATATATATGATAAATTCTCATCAAATTACGTATACTTGCATAAGCTTATATAAAAATATCTTAAATGATTTCTTTAAAACTAAGCAAAATGCAAATTAAAGAAAAGTGAGGTCAAGGTCACAGGAAAGTGCAAGGTCAAACATTTTTGATGCAGTTGAATAGCTCTCACTAATATTTATAAGCATATTAAGTTTGATAAAAATATCTTGAATGGTTTATTAAAAACTGAGCTAAACACTAATTTGAAAAAAAGTGAGGTCAAGGTCAAAGGAAAGGTCGAGGTCAAAAAAATGTTGATGCAGTTGAAAAGCTTACATCAGTATGTATTAGCATATGAAGGCTGATAAAGATATGAATGGTTGCTTTTAAACTAAGCTAAACACAAATTTAAGAAAAGTGAGGTCAAGGTCAAAGTAAAGGTCATGGTCAAAAAAATATTAATGCAGTTGAATAGGTTACTTCAATATGTATCAGCATATGAAATTTGATAAAAATATCTTGAATGGTTTATTTAAAACTGAGCTAAAGAGCTTTGAACTGAGCTAAACGCAAAGCATGACGGAAGGACAGTAAGACGGAGAGACAGAAGGATGGAAGACGGACATGACAAACTCTATATGTCCGGGCCATATTCATGGCGGGCATAACAAAATTTAATTTTACACATGCTGCTACCCCTAAATTTTTGACCAGTACTAGGTGTAAAAGGATAAAGTAAGAAAATTGAGCAGCTGCTCTACTTAGCTTGGATCACACTGACCCAAGGTTACATCTGACGTACTTGTTTTATAAGATCCAATCATAATTTCGTTTCTGATTTCCCCTTTTGAAGGCTGTAAAGGTTAAGTGAATTACTTCAGACCTATCCATGGCGCAGTCAGTCAGAGCAATAAGGAACAAGTGTCTATTTATAAGAGGATTATAAATGACATTATTTTTTGTGTTTGTTACGTGATAACCAACCTCCGAGCACGTGATAATTCACATAAAAAACAAAGCTTCTTTTGCAAGAATAATCAGGTGCTTCCAGATTGCTTCCCAAACAACACACACACAAAAAAAATACATAAGTATTTCGTACTTCTACCTAAGAGTTACCATAAGTCTACCTAGCTCAAACTTGATACATATACAGGTATAAGTATGCATACTTTACAGAAACTATAATTAAACACTTTGTTTTTATTGTCATTCCCCCACTCTGACCACTATCCAACGTGAACTTCCTGATTAATAGATCAAATTAAAAATAAGCCAGCCTTCTGACGTAATGATATCCAAAGATAGACACAAAGAAATTGTTCGTCAGTCACACAAGAGATGATGCAGTTATGATGATGTAATTTAAGAGATTATTAGCAGAAATATTACAGACAAAACATTGAAAATGTAATTATTGTTTTACATTTTTAAAGAATTAATTGAAATTTTGCAAAAGCAAAGTGTAGAAAATCTTCTGTTCATATATCAGGTTATGATAACATGGCATAGGTGGATAGGAAATACAATCCTTGCACCAACTAATAGCTAAGCAATCCTTCCCAAATACAGACGTGTTAAGTGTTGTATGCTATTTAAACGAGAGGCCCATGGGCCACAATTCTCCCCTGATTAACTTTGGCCTTGCTGTTCTTCACCAGATTTTCCCCCTTGTAATACCTATTGTTGCCCCTTCCTATCCCCAAGGGTCATGATTTGAACAATTTTGAATCTACACTACCCCAGGATGTTTCCATATAAGTTTCAGCTTTTCTGCCCCAGTGGTTCTTGAGGAGAAGATTTTTAAATATTCTTCCTCTATATTTCAATGTAAAACTTAGATTCCCTATTGTGGCCCCATCCTACCCTGGGGATTGTGGCCCCATCCTACCCTGGGGACCATGATTTGAACAATTTATAATCTACACTATCCCAGGATGCTTCCACATAAGTTTCAGCTTTTCTGGCCCAGTGGTTCTTGAGAAGAAGATTTTATAATGACCCCACCCCATTTTTGTATTTTCTTGATTATCTCCCCTTGGAAGGGGGCTTGGCTCTTCATTTTTAAAAACAATTTAAATTTCCCTTCATCCAAGGATGCTTTGTACCAAGTTTGGTTAAAATTGGCCCAGTAGTTCTTGAGAAGAAGATGAAAATGTGAAAAGTTTACAGACGGGCGGATGGATGAATGGACAACGGGTGATCCCAAAACTCATTTGAGCTTTCAGCTTAGGTGAGCAAAAACTCAACTCTCCAAGAACAGTTAACATGCTCTGAACATTTAAAGTTCACAAATCAAACAAAAATAGAACACCGACTAGAATATTAATCACAACAATTCTGAGAAATAATTCATGCCAACCTACCAATGCAAGAGAACTCCAGGTAGTAAGCCTGAAATGAAAATGCAATTTCTTCCCTCAGCAGATTTTCAATTAGCTTGTCTATGGATTAACACTCATCACAATTGTATCAATTTTAACATCAATGTGTTCCCTGGTGTGTTACTTGCAGCTAAGTTTATAAATCTAGCATTTTATGAAGATTCTTTTTTTTTAATAGGTTAAATTCTAAAAAGACGAATTACCCCCGGTTGACAAAATCCAGCATGAACATTTCGTACAACTTTTATCCCGGTTGACTATATGTCTGTAAATAGTACAAAAACAACAGAGTAAGGGACAGGGAACTGTAGATCACCAGATCCATTCCAAAGTACAGGAGCTTAGGGAGGAAGACTGTCCAAACAAACAGGTGGTACCGCTCTATCACCACAAACCCTGAGTACACCACCACAGGGAAACCACAGGTCAGTACCACTGTGTAGTAAACATCACGTAGATCTCTGCCAATAGATCGACATTCTCAACAAATTTTCTTAAAATTTTAATCATGTTCATAAAATTCCTGTATACAGTAAAACTTATTTAGTACGAACACAGATACATGTATAGTGAATTCATGGATATAGCAAAGTTTTTTTGGAATCCCCAACAAAATTCATAACAAATCCTAGGAAAATTTTATGGTTATAATGAACTCTGAAATAACGAATTTACGGATAGAGCAAACTGGTTTTGTGTCCCATAGAGGTTAAAAAACAACGAATATTACATCTTTCATAATGAATTTTCAATATCTTGAAATTCAAATATTTATCTGACATTATTTTTCATCAGTATTTATATTTGAAATTCAATTAATCAAAAAACTTTAGTACCCTAAGGAAAATTTTGAATTTAATACCTCCCAGATGATATTTGGTAGTCATATTTGAAGGGAAAAAAAGTATATTGCGAATTTGTTAAAAATACTTTAACGAATTCATTATACGGATTACGAATTACGGATATAGCGAAGTAAATTCACAGGTTCCGAGGACTTTGCTGTAACCAAGTCTTATGGTACAGGGTTAATTTAGCCTTGGGTTATTTTGACCCTATCACACTTGCAAATGATTTTGCCCTGTTTTCAACCAGACATAGTTAATAGAAGAGAGATAACTCTGTCTCTGGATTCACCTTATTCTAAATTCACCCACTGAGGATAAGAGCAAAATGGGTGGACATAAAATGGGGTGAAAATTTCCCTGTAAACAGTATTTCAGTTGCAAACACCAGATAATAACCAAAACCTTTCATTGTTTTTGTTTCAGTGCTATTTACAGATGACTATAATTTTGTACAGATTAACATGTGTATATAAATTTACAACAGAACATTTTATGTCTTCTCTTAGCCATGACTATGCAGAAAGATTTTACCTTTTACTCAGCTTGAATGAGTTGAGTTTTGCTAAGAAGGCAAGGAACCAGTAAATAGGACCAGCATATGTAGCAAGGCTCAGTAGGATGGCTATAGGGACTGCATCATAATCCCGCAGGCCGACATAACCTGCCCCAACATCCACTGTGGCTATACTGTTAGAATTACCCTGAAAATAGCATAGAAGATTATTAATACAATACTATTACTATACTACTGACACATTTAACCCTAGTAGTATAAGACCAATCTTGTTTATCAGAATTTTCAGCCCTTTATTACTGTGGTCTCAGCTAAGGTCTACTTAGTCTTATAACTGTGGTCTTTACTCTCAGCTAAGGTCTACTTAGTCTTATAACTGTGGTCTTTACTCTCATCTAAGGTCTACTTAGTCTTATAACTGTGGTCTTTACTCTCAGCTAAGGTCTACTTAGTCTTATAACTGTGGTCTTTACTCTCATCTAAGGTCTACTTAGTCTTATAACTGTGGTCTTTACTCTCAGCTAAGGTCTACTTAGTCTTATAACTGTGGTCTTTACTCTCAGCTAAGGTCTACTTAGTCTTATAACTGTGGTCTTTACTCTCATCTAAGGTCTACTTAGTCTTATAACTGTGGTCTTTACTCTCAGCTAAGGTCTACTTTGTCTTATAACTGTGGTCTTTACTCTCAGCTAAGGTCTACTTAGTCTTATAACTGTGGTCTTTACTCTCAGCTAAGGTCTACTTAGTCTTATAACTGTGGTCTTTACTCTCATCTACAAGCTATTTATAACTCTGTAGTCTTTACTCTCAGTGAAGATCTATTTATAACTCTGTGATTTTTGATCTATTTACCTGTAAGAAAAAAGCTGCCCTTCCCATCCATAAATAGTACACAGCTGCAGCAGAGGAAGACAGAACCAGTTTACTCTGATGGAGTATAGCCTGTTGGACTGTCATTAAGGCCACCAGTATAATGTTATGTGGCCTCAATAATGTGAGATGGAGGAGTGTCCATGTGGTCAGACAGATTTCTGTCCATCCAGTGGTGATCCTTGAGGATTTGGTAGGGAAGGACTGACTTATTAATAGAATCACTATACAAAGGAAGCCTAACCTAGCTGGGAGTATTCCACTGTAACAGAGGTAACAATAGTTAATTAATGGAAAGACAGCAAACACAAAACAAATTTTTTGAAAGTCTCTATTCATGTATTTCAAACATATAAATTAAAAGGCAGATTAAATCTGTTTAAATTATATTTCCTTAATTTAAATGATTCTATCATCAATGCTGAAATAAAGTATGATTTAACAATAACTACTTGTCTATTGGAGGTATTCCAGGCAGAATAAGGGCACCAGTGGAAGCTCTGAACCAGAAAACGCAAAACATGCCTAATACAGTGATACCGGTTTGTAACCATGACAACTGCCGTGACTTTATGACTAGAATAAGGAGGAGGGCACCTGCTACTAGAATGGACAGGAGAGTTTTGTTGTCTTCTCTGAAAATGAATGTCAGTACATGTATTAAAAGCATGATTACAGAAAGATGAAACTCACACTTCTTGGCATGTTTTTGAAGAAATATTCTGAGTTCACTTGAGGTGGTGCTTAGCTATAAGCTATAGCTAAGCAATTAAGGTCATCTGCAATCATGGATCTGTGTGGCAAGATCACAGCCAAAGATTTTTTGGTAATGAGCTCAAAGAGTTTGATCATTTTGTAAATTGAAATAGAAGTTGGCAGATCAACTTTGGTCAAAACTATATCCTAATATGTCTAAATCGTAATTGTTATGTGGAGTGAATATTTTGATTGTATTAATTACATTAGCTGAATGTTTCATTGATCCAGAAAATCAGCTGTCACCTCTCAGTTGAGATTCAGAAAGACATCTGTTTGTATACTTTTTAAACTATTTACGACATCTTAAAAGTCTTACAGAGACACGGATTGTCCTGCCTTTGTCATTAAGTTGGTTTAAAATCATCAAACAGGGTTTATATAATATAAAGGACAAAAACCAATAGTGAAGCAAATGGTTCTCACAGTTTAAGCCAGTCTCCTGTGTCTGGCAAGTGGAGCCACTTGTTTCCTGTCTGGTTCATTGACCTTGATATCCTTGCTGCCAACATGAGCACAAAGGTTTCAAGTATCATCCGTCTGATTTGGATAAACTGTCTGTGAGGTCTGATACAGGAATAATTTTCAGAGGTAGATGATGTTAAATGGCAATGAGTGTTTCGACTATGTGGCAGTGGATCTGAGGTGGAGAGTTGTGAAATAAAATGGAGGATGTGAATGGAGGTGGAGAGGAAGTACCAGGTCTGGTGTTCTTCCTCCACGTAACTGCTGGAGAGTAAGCTGACGGTGTGGAGAAATGTCCCAGCTGTCAACAGACCCACACAAAAACATCCAGGTGTACCTTGACACAATAATGTCATCATCCACTCAGACAGCTGCAAAAATCACAATCAACTATTGTTTACTATAGCTTTTATGCATAGAATATACAAAGTCTTTTCAGAATTTTTAAATTAAGCAGAAATTGTAGCTAGTAAAACTAATTAGTTCTATCAATTGCAAGTAATGATCCAATGTGTTACCTGAGGTCTGACCTTCATATAAAAGTATGATTATGACCATCAGACAAAAATTTGCCAGAAAAAAAAATCCTTGATGTCCAGCATGAGCATAAAGTGGTACAATTGAATTCTAATTGAAATATTTGTAACTTACAGTAAACTCTTTATGCATACTTGATATAATTGTATACATACACCAGTTATTGTATGTCTATTTGTAAGTGCAGTCATTGCTACAACAATGGTTAGGGCTGTCACAGAGATGAAGTGTAGAGGGGTGAGGGACTGCCCCTCTGACTTTGACCCAGACAGGTGATAAACCAGGTATAGCGTCGAGGATACATGTATTACAACCAGGCAACTAGTGGGTCTCAATCTACTCATGACAAGAAGAACCAATGCCTGTAAAAACATTTCTTAAAAATATAGAATACTAATGTTTAACATCTTTACCAGTCATTAATATACAGTATGGTGTAATAGCAATTTGGTAAGCAACTTCGCTAGCCAAGGGTTTACGATCCACTCCACTCCTCTCAATCTGAACTTTGAACTGTCCTTGTTTCCTCTAGAGGTTAGTGACTGCAGATTTTAGTAAAACCCTTGCGAGCAACTTCGCTCATAACAAATCAAATTCGTCAGTGTGAGTTCTGAAAAATTGGGCTAACTCAGCCAAGGGTTGGTGCAGTGGAGTTGACGGTGAAATCTGACCAAAACTGTAGGAGTAGCATTTTAAAAGTATTTTACAGAAATGTTTATTTTTAGTAACCTGGCACCACCATTCATCGAAATCAAAAACTGATAAAAAGAATTAAGCATCTTAGTGTAGTCTATTTGTGTGCCAAGTCACACTGAAATCAGACTAAAAACTGTAGAGGGAGTAGCATTTTTAAGGTACTTCACAGAAATTTCTGTTTTTTAGTAACCATGGCAACATTGTTCATTGAAATCTAAAATCGACAAAAGAATTATGTATCTTAGTGTATTCTACTTGAGTGCCAAGTCATATTAAAGTCAGACCAAAACTGTAGGAGGAGTAACGTTTTGAAATTAGTTAAAAGAAATTTCTGTTTTTAGTTACCATGGCAACACTGTTCATCAAAATCAAAAACGGATATATAGAACTATATAGCTTAGTGTATTCCACTTGTGTGCCAAGTTATATTGAAGTCAGACCAAAACTGAAGGAGGAGTAGCTAGCATTTTGAAAAATTGATTACAGACAGACAGACAGATAAACAGATGATGAACACCTTACTAACACATAAGCTCCTCTGGTCTCTGACCAGTAGAGCTAAAAAACAAAATATAATCCCATGTCCTGTCATGATTGCTTTTATTTTGGTGACACAAGTCTTATTACTGTCTTATTAATACAGTATATAAAAGGGATGAACTTTCAGGCTATAAAACATTAAGTACCTAAACTAAACTATGAAAATCTGCACCTACCATCCACAAGCAAATGACACAAGTAATCAGGGCTGGCATATCGTAAGTTGTTAGTTTCTTCGTGATCCTTCTAGTTGCCATAGTGATGATATCATTGTACTGAGCTTTTAGTTGTTGAAAGGAAACCGTTTTTCTCTCCTTAGAACTCAGTGATGTCCATTCAGAATGAAGTTCACATGTCATTTTGAACAAGGTTGCTAGTTCTTAAACATAAAATTGTCTATTAAGTTTAAATCTCCCCTTTAAGAATTTTCATAATTCATAAATTCATGCTAAACAGTTACCTGTATCAGTGTCCTGTATGTTGTTGTTCAGTAAGTTAAGGAGCTGAATGGTGTTCCTCAGAAGTGAGGCTAACTGTTCCTCAGGTCCTCGCTCCTCAAACACATCGAGGAGTAGGTGTCCCAGGCTGTTCTGAGGAATGGGCAGACCCAACAATTCAGACAAGGTCGGGACAAGGTCAATCTGATCTACTTCAGGTTTGGTATCATCTGTAACATGGAATCCTAATTATGATAATTTTAAAGGGAGAAAAGTATTACTTTAATTAAACAACAATCCAAATATAATCTTGAAATATATGTAGTGTGGCTTTAAATCTAGAGGGAGACATCAATTATTAACTTATTTTTAAAATACATATTGTTAATTTCAAAATATTAAATTTGTAACCATAAATTTACAGATATTTATGTTTTAAAGTACTGGGATTCCTTACTCACTTTCATTGTGAATGCCGTATCATTCCTGCTCTGAAAATGACCTACCTGCAGAGAGAATATCTACCTGTACAGGAAGTGTCTTCCTTATATCAGAAATATTTTAACAATACAGAGAAGACATATGTTATCTGTACCAGTACAGTGAATATGTTACCTGAACTAAGAATATGTTACCTGTACTGGGAATACCACTGGTGGAGAGGAACACTAGGGGAACCCTTGTCTCACTATAAGATGCCCCTCCATGGCTCCCCTGGTCACTCATGCCATGGTCTCCACACACAATCAGCAGATTTGGGAGTCCTTCACCCTGCAACTGTGAAACACAACTCAATCATATAGAGTCACTGAAAGTACTTCCAAATACTCAGATTTTTTTCTCTCACCCTCTCTCTTCCTCACTTTTAGCAGGTTGAAAATTACCTGTCAGGACTAAGATCCCATCCTACCTTTATCAGTGATTGGTAGACCATGCTTATGATGTCATCCATTTCTCGGAGTTTTGGAGGAACTAAAGGACTGCTGGGTCCAGCCATGTGACCAATATGGTCTAATCCAAGATAGTGTAAAATCATTAGATCGAAGTCCACTGAAGAGAGCTCTGACGGGAGATGTCGAGTCACATTATTGTCAACCTGTATACAGGGTAAAAGGTTTAGTGGAGGACTAACTGATTTACAATCATGACTAAAAAATTTAGGTCAAAAGTGCTGAAGTACTAAATCCAAACTTCAAAATTTGACTTTAGGTCTAGGAAGTTTAATATGTGCTACATTCATTAATTAACAATACCTCTATCAATGTTTTCTGTAGATTTTTTTGTGTGGATATACTGTATACTATATATACTGTATATAGAAGTTTACCATTTCATCATAATAACAGACCAGACATATTACCTCTGTGTAATCAGTGACAAAGAAGGAGGTGGTGCCTTCAAATCGAGTAAACTGGTCTGAAAATAGCTTAATCCAAGTGTCATCTCCGTAAAATACAACTCTTCTACCAGCCCGACTCAGCTGGGCCAAAATGCTGTCTCCTTCATACTTTGTTGAACCAAAGTTCAGAATAACATCAACAAATCCAGGGACACTTCCAGTTACAAGTGCCTAAAAAATCAAGTTTCATATATTAACAAATGTTTTGTGCATTTGAAAGGTTGGTTTTGTTTTTTTTTTTAACAAATAAAGAAACAAAAATGACCAATAAGTCTCGTATGAAAATATGAGCATCTGATTTTTCTCCATTTCCAAGTAATCACTATCCAAGTAAAAACCCACAGACAGTCTCGCTTCTCAGTGAGAGCAAAGCAAGAGCGACTGTGGATTTTTGATGACGAATATCAAGGTTTCTGATGGACAGTTAAGCTGACCAGAACATCAGATGTTGGCTTCTCTTGCACAGAGTTTGGATATATGCCTTCAATTACATTTAGAATAGAACATATATTCCTTTCTAATTCACAGTCCAAACTGGACAACACAAAAGGAAATTTCCCTCATTATACAGAAAAGAAAGACAAAAAATAGAGTAAACAAACTGTCATACACAAATAAAGAAGAAGGGGAAGAATTAATAATAAAGTTTGTAAACAATTTGAAGAGGGAGAGTACTTTTCATGTAAATAAGTACCTTACATGAAAATATGATAAAATTGTTTCATTAATTAGAGTTAAATGAAGGCAAATGACATGGATGAATCTTTCTAAGCAATTTAGGCTTCATATAACTTCTGTGGTAGGTTAGATCCAACTAGATGATGTGATCAGTTTGTTTAATAGATATAAAAAAAAAAGAGAAAAATCTGAAGACTTCATGCATTCCCATTCTATGATCAACCCTGTGGTCTGGCCCTGCTACCAGAGTCCTTAATTTCACAATTTTGGTGGTGGTGGTGGGAGTTGATGCTCATTATCTCATGCGTGTAAATATTTGCCAGCCAGATTTCCAGAAGTCAAAAAAAAAAAAGATTTTCAAAAAATGTAATGCATTTTCAATGTATGACAAACTTTTTGTTAAATGCCATTGGTCAAAATTGGTTTAGCTGTTAATACAAGAAACTAGTTTACAGATGATGCACAGCAATGGTACAGATAGCAATGGGTCACACGAGTGACTCAAATGATATAAAATTACCATAAAGCATATATAGTTAATAAGATTTTTGCTTAAATTTTTATCTTTGTTTATTTTATTAACCTTGATCCTTGGCAAAGTCACAGTTGGAGTGTGAGCCTTTGCCACAAAAGCCACATTTTTGGAAATAAGCTCCTTTGTCTTTGTCATGGGTGTGTCAGGTGCCATAACAAAGTCAGCTCGGAGGGCATCAATGAGTATCATAACAGTTTTGTTGTATTGACGACTCAGTCCAGGAGTACCAGGGACAAGATCTTCTGTCTTCTGCTCTACATGATCTGTTAAGGAAAATTCTACCGATTCCTTCCTTATTGGCATGAAGCAAGTGAGAAAGACCGCAAACCAAATCACAACAGTGGTAAAAATCCAGCAACTCCATACTGCCATTAGCGTTCTGTTTAGTTTAAGAAGTATTTTATTCATGATATACATAAATGTATATACAATGAATATGGATTGAACAGCAGGCAAAATGGCCTATATAAGTTCTCTCCATTAAAGATCAAGGTACAAATCATGAAATGTTACAATAATATATATCATAACTTTTGCAAAGACATGTATTTTAGACTAATTTTTAAGGAGGATACAATGTACAAAATTGAAAAAAGAGGGGAATTGAACAATAAGGTGGAATAATGAAAGGAAAGAGAGAGAGAGAGAGAAAAAAAAAAGAGGGTGGGGATAACGGAAAAGGGGAAGAGGCTCAGAGCCATATATGTATATGTACTTTCAGTGTACATGCTGCACATTAATGCTTATTACATTTTCTGTGAAACTGTCAATTAGACATGCAATGACATATAAAAATAAAAAGCACTATAAATCTGTAAATAAATTAAAGGAAAGTGAGTCCGTGTACTGATAGATTTTCAAGAAAATATTGAAGTAATAAAAATGAGGATTATTCCAGTTCCATTTGAATTGTGATAAGGAAAACTTCCACTTTTTTAACTTAAAAAATATAATTCTTATCTATCAGTATGGTAATACTTTTCTTTTCTATCATTTATAATCAACGTGTCCCGTGTTTACCGACGTCTGCCGAATATATTTTGATCGGGTTCGATCATCGCTTGAAATTTTCGATAACTCGTGTCTAAATTATTCGATGATACTCGAAATGAATATACCAATTAAAAAGACTTCACTTGCAACAAATATCCAAGTATCAATGGAATTTAAATGTATTTTCATGCGACACAAATTTTTTTTACTTAGATCAGACAAGGTGGGTGGAAGTTTCATTTTTTTTTAAATAGTTTAGAAAACTTCTGGAAAACAGATTTTCCTTTAAATTTTTATCAATAAGGAACACAACTCTACCTCAAGGTTCGACGCATTTTTTTTTAAACGTTGGGAAAACGTTTGAAAATAAGTGACAGACTGGTGGTTTTCAGTACCATGTCAATCAACAGATGATCAACTGATAAAATTATTCAAGTGCATTAAGATATGGAAAAGGAATAGTGATATTTAATACTAATAACGTTTTCATACTCATTAACATCATTAATTAAGATATGTAAAACTTAATTTGTCAGATTTATGAAGGAACTTAGCATTAAAACGTTCATCTTCATGTATTTTAATTATTAACAGATATTTTGTAATATTTCTTTTGCCATACGATTCACATGCTTTCTTTGGTTTTATAAACTTTCTATAGTGGTTTTAATGCTTAGTTACGGTCTGTGTAAACCAACTTTTTCGTAATTTCTAGAAACTGTGAACAAAAAGAAACAATCTTCTTGATCCTCGATTTGATTACAACAGGTGACACATGGCAGCAATATTCTCGCGCCCGTTTGAGCTGTCAAAGTTTATCCGACCAATCAAATTTCAAGAATTCAAATTTAGACCAATCAACGCCGAACCCAAGCGATTGGCACGTGGTTTGCGCGGTTTGTCAGATCCCGCGTGGTGGAGAGGAAATTGACAGTTTTGAAAAGAGTGAGAAGTACATTTCCAATTTTTTCAAAGAATAAGGACTATCACTATGTCAGAATCACTTAAAATGAGACGAGGTATGTATATGTTTAGTTTTAAATAGGAATGCATGTTTGTCGGGTCTTGTTGTTCGATTCTTTATCAAAAATCGTTGACACCACGTGCTCAAGTCTTGTACAACAAAGAAATCGACATCACAACAACGCATTGAGTAAATATTAATCTTGTGCTTCTGCAACAAATTGTTTTAAAATGATAAATGACATGTTTTTGAATGTGATTATGGTTTATTTCTGGTTTCTAAAGCGGTGTTTGCAGCATTGGTTGAATAAATAGTACATCTGTCAATGTTGTTGACCGTGAGTTGACACCTGTACAATAACATATCAAGCAGCTTACCATTAATTATTGAAATTGAAAAATGCAATCTATAATTATCCAAATGACAATGAGATTTGATAGTGTTTGTGATGTTTTTGTTTTTAAATGTGTCAAGGCCACCTGATTGATTACCTATAGCCTAAACATATCTTGGACATTGATAATTGAGCATAAAAAGTTATCATTAACTAATAGTTTGTAAATATACTCGTAAAATTAGTAAATTAATAGATATATCATGTTAAAATAGATCAAAATTTGTTAAGTTAATATTCTGGATATCGGGGGTGGATCCATGAATTTTCCAAAGGGGGGGGGGGGGGTACAAACTTGCTAAGAAAGTCGAACTTATCCACCTTACAATTTTTTTGAGAGAGAGAAAGGAAGAAAAGTAAAAGGTAACTTTTTAAGAGGAAAGGGGGGGGGGGTAGACAAGCTGTTTTTCATCACATACATGATTGTTTATTGTTTAATGTTACTCCTTGTACCAACTTATGAGGAGTGTATGTTTCTCAAGGGGCCCAAGGTCATTTTTGTTAATTTTATATCAATTTCACAAATATGAAAGTCCAAGGGGGGTCTGTAAGCCACTCGCACCTTTTAGAATCATGCATGTTTATTATAAATTGGGGGAGGGGGTCTTGCTAT
Organism: Saccostrea echinata; assembly: GCF_033153115.1. Classification (NCBI taxonomy): domain Eukaryota; kingdom Metazoa; phylum Mollusca; class Bivalvia; order Ostreida; family Ostreidae; genus Saccostrea; species Saccostrea echinata. The sequence goes on along the minus strand of NW_026889790.1, from coordinate 2,063,365 downwards.
GATAGATGAAAACTGCAAATTATCTATTAATTGCTAGTCTGATATTTACCCTATTATGATATTGTGCATATAATTTTACATTAAGTTATATGTTGCATCAAATTTGTTATTTTATAAAACACATATCCTTGGTTTTGTTTTGTAGTAAGAGACTTCAAATTTGCCAGGCCATGGGAAAACGATTATGACTCTGACTCCAGGAAAGATGATGATGGCTTGAGTGATGCAAGACGTAGACGTGGAAATCTACCTAAAGAAGCTGTCCGCATCCTGAAGACCTGGCTTTATGAGCACCGCTATAATGCGTACCCATCAGACCAGGAAAAGGTGTATCTCTCCTCGGCCACTAATCTGACTGTACTGCAAGTGTGTAACTGGTTCATTAATGCTCGTCGTAGAATTTTACCAGAAATGATCAAGAAAGATGGTCAGGATCCCCTCCAGTACACCATCACCCGCAAGCATAAGCAGTCACTGTTAGACCGTGTCACCTTCACGTCAGGTGGTTACAGTACAGAGAGTCCCTTGGAGTCGAAGATGGGAGAGCCAGATGGCTACATGTCTGACTGTGAGGCCTCCTCCAGTGACTTTTCCTCAGAGCCAGAATCTGCTTCCCCAGATGTTAGCCAGTCCAGAACCAGAGGAGAAAGTTTTTCCCAGGAGAACCTTTCACCACCCTCCTCTCCGTCCAGCACTCCCCAGAATGCGGACCTCTTTAAATCCTTTTTCATGCTGGTTGATGTGGCACTGAACCAGATTCCTAAAGAGTCCGGCAGCGAGACTACTGATTCCTCCAACTCCTCAGTGTAGCAAGTCGGACCTATACATGTTCTTTGTATTTTTTGATTGATTTGCATCATTACATGCTCATTCCATGTTCAAATGTAAATATATACCAACTAACAATTTCAAGTCTACATTTTCATTATTAATACTTTGTCACAATGTTAAGACTCAAACTGAATACCAGCCTGTATTATGAAGTAAAGTAAATATTAAGGTTGTGCAATAGACAGATCGGAAATTGTGCACATCTGTATGCCTGCATGTATTGGCCGAAAAAAAAAATAAAGCCATCTGTGTTCATTGGTTCTCTAGTTTGTCCTTCATTATGTTTTTGTAGTGAAAAATACTGCCTGTACATGTATTATAAACCACTATTCCTCCAGTTATTTGTGGAGATGTACCTTGTTATGTGGTCTAGTGCCATTTTGATGCAATATATGTTTGCTTCTTATTTTTCAATTGTCCACGCACAGTAAGTTCACTGGTCAGAATAACCTTTCAGGTGGTTCTATTTGCTTTTCAGTTCTTGAAAGTCTTGGGAAAATTCATTACCTGTCACCACATGAGCAACAGTGTATAGTGATTTGTTTGTTAAGGGTATGTAAGGTATTGAAAGCAGAAGGTTCATAAAGGGGGGAAAACTTTGACATGCTGCTATCCGTAAATTTTGAAACCATACTTGTAAATTGAAATTTCCCCACCACCACCACCACATTTGGACAACTGTTGTGCGTGGACAATACAATATGTGCTTAGTACATTGTGATTAGAAGTTAATGTTAATTGGGATGGATATTTTGTGATCAAGTATGCTTTTTTGTTTTATAGATTTTTAACCTGATTAATTTTCTTTATCTAACAAGATATTAATCATGTTTCAATATTATGACAGTTTAACTGTTGCTTTATCTCTCTTGCATTTATATATATATTCTATAAATCCTCGTCGAGTATCCACTGCTGTACATTTTACAAAAATTTAAACATATATTTATGATTAAAATTGTAAGGTGATCTCTGAATTTTTAAATGATTGAATTTCTGTAAAGATTATTCTTTGGAATGTATACATGATTGATTATTAAATAGATGTAAATTTATTGTGTGTTTTTAATTCAGACTTCAGAAGCAGGAAATTAGAGGATAATAGGAGCACCGTTCTAAATCATGCAATTTCTATTTTTACATCTTCAGTTTGTAGGTTGTGGTGCTAGACCTGCCTATTCTTCAGATTTAAAAGAAATATTTTGCAATTTTTGACCTCATAATTACGATGTACAATTTGAAAGATGAATCTTCCAGTTTTCACCATACTTTGTTTTTATCAGTTATAAAGCTGGGGCAGTCAGATGCTTTTTAATGGTGAAAATATTTCGACAACAGTTTACACATTTAAATTAAAACGAATAGGTGCCCAAATATACACCAAGATGTCAAGATTAAGAATCATTAAGAACACATTTTTGGACTTCTATTTGTCCTATTAATAAGTGTCATGTTGAAGTTGTTATAAAACATTTCTTGAGTGTACAACGAGTAAATTTGTTTAATGTGAATTTGCTTTAAATTTTCTGCATTGCATTCTTGAAGGGGATTTTAGTTTGTACAAATAAAGAGCTACACCATCTTAAGGGAGGTAATCAAGAAAAGGCCAAGCTAGGACGGGTGTGTTAAAATCTCAATAACCACTGGGCAAGAAAAGAAAATTTATATGAAAGCTTCCTGACATAGGGGAGATTTAATTTTGTTAACACCATGCCCCTGAGGAGAGGGTGGGGCTACAAGGATAATAATACAATTTACATGGGAATACATATAAACATCTTAAACATTGTCTTCTCATGAACAGCAGGGCCTTGATAAGTCAAATTAATATGCAAGTATCCTCAGGTAGTGTAAATTCAAGTTTGTTCAAATCATGGCCCCCAGGGGTAAGGTGGGGCCACAATGGGAGATCAAATTTTAACATTAAAATTGGGGGACAATCTTGGGAACAGCAGCGAGGGCAATGATTAGTCATACTGATAGCAAGCATCCTCAGGTAGTGAATCGTGGTCAGTTTTAACCAAAGATGGCATAAAGCATCCTAGCATAAAGGGAATTCAGAATTGTTCAATTGAAGGTGCAAGCCCCCTTCCAAGATAATCTAAAAAAGGATGGGATAATTATGTCAGACTGTAGCTCCTCTGGTTTGTACTAAACAAAGGAAGAGCAAAGAGGCACTTGAAACTTTGCATCAGCAATAAATAGAATAATGATCCTTGTCTGGGTCTCTTTCTGTGACAAGATTTGTTGCTATCAGACTAAAACTGTAGGAGGAGTAGCTTTTAGAAAAAAAATTACAGAAATTTCTTTTTAGTACCGGTAACCATGGCAAAATCACTCATCAAAATCAAAAACGATAAAGACATTTATTGGGGTCTAAGTGTAGTTTACTTAGGTGCTAAATTATACATGTATAGAAATCAAACTTAAACTGTAGGAGGACTAGCATTTTGAAAGTACATGTATTTCAAAGAAATTCTGTGCCAAATTATATTGAAATCGGACCAAAACTGTAGGAGGAGTAATATTTACAGACAGAAATATGGATGACGAACACCTTACTATTGCATAAACTAGCTCTTCTGGTCTCTGACCAGTAGAGCTAAAAATCTCAAGAACCAATGGGCCAGAAAAAAATGACTTGTAAGCTTTCTGATAAAGTAAATTTATTCTTAATTGTTCAAACCATGGTTCCTGGGGGTAGGAATTGGGGCCACATTAATAGGGGATCCAAGTTTTACATGGGAATATATAGGAAAAGCACTATCTTTAAAATCATCTCGTTAGAATCACTGGTCCAGAAAAACTGAAACTTATATGAAAGTTTCTAATATAGTTTGATTCTAAATTGCTCAAGCCATGGCCCCCTGAGGGAAAGGGTGGGGCCACAACAGGGGATCAAAGTCTTTCATTGGAATATTGAGGAAAAGGTCATCTTCTCACTGAATACTTAGGGCCAGAAAGGATAAATTAAACTCAATTGTGTAAGATTCCTGATACAATGTGAATTCTTAATTGTTCTCATGGCCCCTAGCTGAAGGTAGGGTGGGGCCACAATAAGATAAATTTTACATGGGAATATGTAGGGGGAAAAAAATGAAATCTTTAAGTCTTTTTCTCAAGATCCACAATAGAATCACTGGGTAAAGTTCCTACAAAGAAGTTGTAAGGGTGTCCTGAAATCAAAATTTACATTCAAGGGCTCCCAAGTAGTGAAAATTCAATTTTTTTAAAATTACTGACTCTTGGGTTAGGGTTATGTCAAAATTGGGGAACAAATCTTTCATAATGCAATATATTGGGAATAAAATCTTCAGGTGATTGATATCAAGACATTTCTTATATGAACTAGCTTAATTCTTCTATCATGCTAGGCTGTCCAATTGTTCAAGATTTTAGTTCTACGTACATTGCAAAAATCAACTTTCATAAGATTAGCTAAATTCATGGAAAATTCAGGGTGACAAAATGTAAGACTTTAAGATTTTATCTCCACATCTACAGATTTGAATTATCAACATTTTTTTTCACATTACCGGTATTTAGAAAGATTTCCATACTTTTTTGGCTCTTAATTGGTACATTTTCAGTGATTTCCAAAATTTTTGGTTTTCTTTGATTTATGAAAGCATATGTATAAAAAAGTGAGCAAAATAAAGAAAGAACTTTGTCATTTTATATTTTTTTATTATAATTTTTTCATAATAACCACATTTTATTCCATTTTTCTTTTAAATTTTCATTTGTTAAAAGAAATAGTACAATCTTCATTAGGTGGCAAAAGTACAGCAGACTAATATATGCAGTTCCTTATGACAGAAACATTGTGGATCAACCCTTCATGTGTTAATTTAATATATATATAAAAATTTATTTACAACTAAACAAATCTTAATTAAGTTTGTGTATAAGGTTCTCTAAGAGTACTTGACGTACATAAATTTCAAATTGGGCAATATACTGATATGTTTTTAGATGTTTTGGATAGTTAAACAGGAATATTGAAAATAAACGATCGAAGTAAATATTGCACTGTCAATCTGGCCATAATGCTTGAACATTGAACATAATGTTCTAAAATAACCCCCCCCCCTCCTCCCCTTTCAATTGCCTCTTTCATTTCAATGTCAATCCCATAATCATAGCAATCTAATGAAAATTAGATGTTAGATCCACTCGCATACTCGCAACATTAGTGTAGCAAGTATGCGAGCAGATCTAACATTTAATAGCGAGTTTTAGATTCTAACATCTAATTTTAATTAGATTGCAATGATAGATGAATCTTTTACTCAATACAACTTAGTATTCTTTACCACTAAGTATTCTTAACCATAAAGTAATTGTTACTTTGAGGAAGATGACAACAAACTGAGTCGATTACTATATGCATTGGTCAGTAAATCATTTAAAAATTCTGGCATTTTTCTACAACTATAAGCAATCATAAATACTGTATAAATAGTGTGAGAAACAACATCAATAACTTTATTGATATAACCAAATATTAACAGTGTTTGTAGGGTTGTATCAGGTATTTAGAGAAGTCCTTTATCTTGTCTACACCTCTGACTTCCTCTTCCTGTAGTGGGAGCTTTGTGACATTAAAATCTTCATATAAATCTGCAATCTGAGAACAAAATAATCAGATTATTACTTGAATTACTTTTTGCTTCAATTTCGAGCCCTATATTTTCTATATATTTTCCCACTCTCATTCCATAGTTGTGGCCCAACCCTCACCCCTGGGGCAAGAATATGGACAATCTTTAATCTACACTATATGACAGGGTTTGTACATGTATATTAATTTTTGACTGTCACCAATCTCTTCTTGAGAAGGAGATTTTAAATGATTATTTTTTCTATATTTTCCTATGTTAAAATTTGGCCCCATAATGTGGTACCACACTTGACATTGGGGCAAGTGGATCTGCACTATATGCAGATAATTATGAATCCAAAACTTTGACCCCCTATTGAGCACCCCCACTCCTCTCTTCTTAGCCTTTCTGGGGTAGGGTGGTGTAATTTCGACAACTTGGGTAATTTCAACCAATAATGAATACCTGAAAATGTTCTGTTTATAATCTATTTTTGTGTAAGTGCATCTAATTTATGCTGAAACAAAATGCATTTATACTGTTTTGAGTTGATAATATTTGATTTCCGTGAGTGTAAGTTGATTACTGGAATATGACTATATCCAGGAAGAGGCTTTATTACCCGAGAAGTTACGAAAGAGTATTTAATAGCCTTTACGAGACATTATCACCTCTGACAATATCTTTAAAGAAAGTTAGTGAGTATGACATTTATCAGATTAGTTTTTACAACTGAAAGTTTAATTAAATATCTTACGTTTTTACGAATCAAGATGCAAATCAGCTGAACAGAAATTGGCCAAAGTTACATGTTACTGATACTTGAATATAGTGTCAGTGTGTAATTCAGACAATGCAAAATGATGCAATACAATCTGCAGAAATATGACTTTACTAGATAGAATTCATAACTGCAAAAGAAAAATTAAAATATTTGTATCACGATATGTGCATTCTTAGTGGAAACTAGTTGTATTTCAGAGAAAACTAATCTGTTCTGTTTTCACACCCTTATGAGTATATACATCTGTAGCCTGCCTTGACCAATCAGTAAATCAGCATCGACAGGTGCACTCTATGTATTCAAATAAGTCATATTTTTAAAATTAATGTCTTTTTATGTTAGTACTTTACACCAATCTTTTTTGTTTTACAACAAGATTAATTTGAATTCATATTATAATGAATAAGGAATATGAAAACAATCAAATCTATAAAATAAAAGGTATTCCGAAAGTAAAATGATAAAAGTAAAAGCTGTAGTATAACAGACAGTGAAATACTTGAATGAAACGTTCAGTACACTGAAACAATCAGTCAAAATAGCACCATCTCTACCCTCATCCCCAAATTTGAACATTTCAGCACATGCTCAGTGGCAATATTGATTGAACCTACCCCAACTCTAAAACAATGAAGTGTGAAAAGTTACAGAGGTCGCATGCACACAAACAAATATACAAATACTTGAAATCTTCTATCAGAATAGCTCGTATGAGCCTTTGGATCAAGTGAACTAAAAATTAAATAAATTGAAACCTTGTCAAGAATAAAAGTAAAGGGAGATAATTCTTCCTTATCTTTATAAACTGCTTAAATACCTGGTCCAAATATTTCGCTTGAATTCTGTGCCTGGCTTTACATAATTTACATGGCTCCTCCCCTTGTTTTAGAAACAAAAGTTGATTGACAACAATATTATGTGTGTCAATGCCATACTGAGTCAGTTCCTGAACAAGGCGCTCTGTCTCATACAGGGACAAAAACTCTGCTATACACACACACACAAAGGTTGTTTGGTCCTGTCAACACATATAATAAATAGTAAATAATCATGTAATATCATATATAATAAATAGTAAATAATCATGTAATATCATGACTGATAGAAATTTAAAACTATACATTGTTTTTCTTGCCTCTATAGTACTTGATAAAAAGGATGTGTTTTTTATATTTAATATTTTTATGTGCTATGTAAATAATTAAATAAAGAAAAACTTGCCGCATTTTTAAATTGTTCGTTAACTTGTTTAATTGTGTTCATCATGTCATCCAATTTGGTAGACATCATATCAGCATTCACGTCTTGCATTCCCATAACTCCAGCCATCTGTTAATGTGAATGGTAAAGACATAGACTGTTTTTATACTTCATTTTTAAGTTTAATGTACATTGCATCTTATCTAGACAGAGGACATCTAATAGATTAAAGCTGATCCAGATTATGAACAGACTAAAAACTATGGTACCAAAAGATTTAATAAAGCATGACTTATTCTGACCTGGGATGTGAAAGAAGTAAGATTTAATACTGAGTAGGGATGTAAATGAAGTACATGTATAACCTAGAGCTGACCTGGGATATAAATGGTCCAATTTTGTTTTTCAGTCTTAAGATTTTCCCTAGTCCCTTTTCTATGATGGAGGGAAATGACAATAACCTGAGGGTGTGACCAGTGGGGGCGGTGTCAAAAACCACGCAAGAGAAGTTCATGCCTTTTACTAGTCTGCAAAAAATATCAGAGTATTAGCTATGAATTATTTTAGCTTGAGACAAAACAGAGAAAATCTGCATTATTTATAAAACATTTTCACTGTATCATCAAATGCTTTTTTAAAATAAATCAAAGAGGGTTTACAAATTCAAAACAATAACAATTACATATACATGTATATAACAAATGTTGCATTAAAATTTCTTTGGAAGACATTTAATTTGCGAGAATGTAAAAGAGCATACTTCATGACTTCAGCAAAACTCATGGCTTCATCAATTCCTGGGAAAGCACTGAGGAGCTCAGAAACCACTGACTTCCCCATGCTCATCACATCTAGAAAAAGTGAAAAAAAAAAAAAACCCTCATATTAATGTCAATATGAGAGCAATGAACTAAGAAAAAGAGTTAACTCTGTCTGGAATTCAGTCAAACCTACCTTGTTCAAAATACTCATCTGGTAATTCTGCCAGTCCAAGATTTGGGTCTATTTCCTACAAGAAATTACAAAAGATCCATAAGCCACAATGCTCACCATAGCTGCCTTGCTCTTAAAGAGAGAGATAAATTCATAAACACCGTAGACTCACACAGATTTGTAGGACCCAAGTCATAATTTAGTTAGTTGAATCAAAACTACAAGGTGATACATTCCTAATCTTTGATGCAGCTTTATAGCTTATGAAAATGTTCTTAAAGGTTTATCAGATTGATTATATTGTAAGTCTTTGGTCCTCTAATTTCTCAAATTTTTTTTTTTTAAAAATGTAGCCAATGCTTTGAACGATTGATGATGGACTGAAAATAGATGAAACTTTGATCAGAAAAGCTAATTTAAGCTCTGACTGAATCTATAAAAGTATAAATATATAGAATAATGTTTAAATTTTGTGAATTAAAACTTACCATGGCATACAAATTAGTGAACCCTTTTACAAGTGAAGGTACTTTTGAAAACTTTTGACTGAAGGCATCAGATATGTTATGTGCTGGATCTGTTGAAATGATCAGAACACTCTCACGAACCAAGGCTAACTGTGTGGCCAGACAGCAACTACAAAAAGTGTAAGGTACCAAGTCAGCATTGCTAAATTTCATTCAGCAAAATTTGATGATCTTGCAAACCTGTAATAAATCATAAGATAATTTTCATGTGAATATATTGGATACCTAAGAGCTTACAAATTTGGTGAGTGTATTTCTTTACCAGTATCATTTTTTACAGCTAGCAAGGACTTGAAGTCTACAAGCAAAACACTCAATTGCATTTTATATCATATCCAGAATAAAATCCTGAATCACTGCGATGTACAAACACTAAACATAAACATCACAGTTTTTTGTGGTACATGTAGTGTGTGCTGCACAGGTTCCTGCTAGCTTGTGTTAGTGGGTTAACCCTGTAGTTCAATTAGTAGAGCAATGGAGTTTCATTGGACACACTTGTTGGCACCCAGGTATTCTCTTGTGGATGAAAGTGACTGCCCCAAGAAGAGATTTGGACAGCCCTTTCTCTGGAGGAAGACAATGTGATAGAATGTACCAGTAATACATAGCTTCCTACTAACATGGACTAGTGGATTAACTCTGGACTGGCATGCAAAAGGTTAATGGTTCAATCCCAAGCAGTGGCACATATATGTCTCTGTCACGCTTTGACCTTGACAATAAATAACTAACCTTTTAATTTGCCATCTAGCATTTATGTGTTATGTGACCTATTAGACGGAGAAAATTCAAACAAAAAACTTAATTAAAAAAATAAATAACAAAAAAAAAAAAAAATAACAAACAAAAGAAATTAGATCACTAATCAAAACATTTTTTTAAATTGCATCAATTTAATTTATATCTCAGATCAATCACTATTTTGACCTTGATCTTTGACCTTCTTACATTTATCAACTACAGGTATATATCAAGGCAATGTTCTACGATATTTTGATCCTAAAAGCTTTGTCCATGTTACATCTTTGTAGCAAATATGAAAGTAAAGATGATTCTTTTTGGATTGTGTCTACTATATTGTTAAAATATGTATCATTGTGTCTCTTGTACTTTGTATTTTCAAATCAATAGATTTCAGCCTCAGTTCTCATAACATTTCTGTAGCAATTCTGCAAATATAGGACTGAAAGAGTAAAAAGAAAACTTTATATTGTACTAGAAAAACAAACATGTATACAATTTTGTGGCAATAACATATCCCAGACAAGATGTAGACATAATCTTTTGTCAATTTGACTACTTACATCTCTTTTGTATAATATAAAAAATGACGAAGAGAATAGGTTATTTGAATCAATCCATCTAAAGCTGAATTAATTTTCCATGCATAAATAAAGTGAAAGGTCAAACATGTGACAGTGACATTTAAATGTAAGTATGCTTATTCTATATGTCAAGTGATGTAAATGAATTAGGTCTGCACTCCAAGCAACTTTTTAAAATGAGACATTTAATTGTTTGACTTTATTTAAAATACGATAGTGAATTAATTCTCTGATTCCCCCCCCCCCCCCCAAATTTATATGTTACCAGCTGATTTGTCAGCACAAAACTTTCTGAACAAAGAATAATTATTTTTGGAGTTAAACTTAAATTTTCTCGTATGAATTTTACTATGTGAAGATGCTTCAGATGTACTGTAGCTAATTGAAACAAAATTTATTCATGGATAAGTGGTCAGCATGCATGTAGTCAGTATCTGTACTAATTCTATAAACCAAAGACGCGTACATTAAATCAATTAATTACCTTGTCGTAGTTTTCCCAACTCCTCCTTTTCCACCGACAAACACCCATTTCAAGGAATGCTGCTCGATGACGTTGCGCAAAGACGGCTCTAGCTCCTCTGAATAATCATCCATCAGATCAGGTCAAAAAAACGTGTTCTTCCGGTGTCACAGGAATTCATTAAACTGTTCGTAACTTTATGCAATAATGAAACAACTCGTCCTTTAACCAATTCGACTTATCAATCTCACCAGCATCCAAGTCTACTGGTCACATGCACAAATCCAATGCATCACTAAAGTGTCTTTCATTCCATTGTTTATCAGATGTACAGTTTATGGCCGTAAATGAGTCATCCTTCAATATTTCTTCTCTATAAATATTTTGAACACTGAAAAATTAAAATTACATTGTTTATAAAAACTCATCAGTTATTGTGAGGTAAATTTTAATATTTCCATAAACCTTTCACTGAATTTTCCATAATTTGATCACTTAAGTTAAGAATTTGTAAAATTTTCTTAAGATGTTATGAAATCGCAAAAGTAAAATATTTTGGAAATGAATATTAATCTGTCCTTGAAAATGTTGAAAATAAAGAATCAGCTGTCCTTGACTGATTACTCCGGACCGCCCCTTCCACACACACACACACACACACAAAATAAATAAAGTTTTGGAGTTGGAGGTGATCTTTTTTCTTGCCCACTTTTGTCTCTGATCATCAAGGAAAAAATATTCTGTAACACAAGGGCACAATTAGATAATCTGACCGGACCACAGGTGCTTGTGGATAGGACCCCCTCCCCGACTATACACCCCTGGTCTAAGGATATTTCATTTGTCTTCTTTCATAAATTTAATTTTCTAGTACATATTTACAATGAATTCCATACAAAAAATTTAAAAAAATAACATACTAGAATTAACGTTTTATTTTAAAAAATAATACCCGCAGTATTATAAAATATAATGAGGTTTACATCAGATTTATTACACAGTAGATTCATTACACAGTAGATGTTTCCATGATTTTAAATTCATCATACTGTATAAATTAACACTTGTTTTCAAGTCTCCTTTGCTTTGTTTTTATTTGAACAAAAAATACAAAGCATATAAATCTACTTTTAATCTTTAATTATATAATTCAATTCATTTTTTGACAACACCATCATAAATTTTATTATGTTTTTCCAACATTTGTTTGAAGTTTTAATTATTTACAGTGAAAAAAAAGAATGAGTTAACATGATAATCTATCTAAAATATCACAGAACTTTGGCTAATATGTATACTGATATACAAATATCATCTCAATTTAAGAATTTTTATGACAGAATTGCACCCCTTTCATTGAAGTTCTTGGTGATGTTAACTCTTAATTATTCTTAGATCGACATTTGTCATAGTTAATCAATCTCTTTGGCCGGTCCTCCTCCCAAACTTTTAAGCTCCTCTCCCCTATAATGTTCTTCAGCACCTCTCTCATAAACTCGTCACAATCCCCATAAACACGACCCCCCCTCGGCTGTTGTTCTCCTCGACATTTTCTTAGGCAGTCGTCATCATAATCAGTCTTCTGTCTGAAAATCCATAATCAATATTGATTTACCCTGATGTAGAGCAAACAAAAACAACACAGTATGCAGAATGTCAGCTTTCAAACCAGTGTGCACAATAAATATGCAACATTGAATAAGTTTTTCTTTTCTTTTCTCTTTCTCTCTCAAAACCTACCCTTGCTTTTACAAACCTAATATTGTTAGTATCAAAGTACATTGACAAAGTGTACTGACCTGTTACATATGACAATAGGGTGTGGTTTTTCAATGACATCCACCAGTTCATTAGCTGGGGTGACAGTGAGGGTGGAGCCTAAACAGATCATTAGGTCACACTGGTAAGCATGGTCAAACGCTCTAGTCAGTATCTCCTCCTCCAAGTTGTCCCTGAAGTTAATGATTGTATCCATAAGGTATCCTGTGCAGTCCTTCAAAATGAAGGCAGAATATAATAGACATGAAATAGTTTTGAAGCATTATGTTGCAAAAATGATTTAATTGAATGTAGTGTAACGGAGAGAAAACCAATGGGTTCCGACGATGTGTAGAGATAGTCTTATCATGAAACGGAGCAACAGTCTTGACGAAGTACAATGACCCTTCATGCTTGGTGCAATAAGTTTGCATTTTGAAGAAAAATAATGATATTTAATTAAATATTAATTTTTTAAACCCTAGATCAATTCAGATATTTGAAGGAGGTGTACAAAAGTACAATACATTTGTACTGCACACAGTACCATCTACACATAGACACGTCACATGGAGTAAAGATCATTGTCGGAACCAACGGGTTTTCTCCCCGTTACACTACATTCAATGAATGTAGTGTAATTGAGAGAAAACCCTTGGGTTCTGACGATGACACACATTTCTAATTCACCAGAACTTTACAAAAGATTTCTTGCTCCAGCTAACAAGATATTCAACCATACATTTTATTATCCTAATTCATATGTGAAGATTTAGATATGCAATTCCTTCTTGATTCAAAGCTGCTTTTATGTCACTTGCTTTCATATACATATCACAATTATAAAAATCATTATATGAAGATTATGAACAAGCTATATACTTCACAGCTTTTTTTAATTCATACCTTTTGTTCACACTTTCTTCCTGTTCTATGGGATAACCCACACCTCTCACACTGTTTGGCATGCTTTGGTTTCTTCACAGAAGATTTTCCAAAATCCTCTAAATCTTCATAGTACTGGCTGCCTTCGTCATCCATCACGTAGAAAGAACGTTCATATCTGTGGCCACATTTCTCACATTTTTCTATAAATACATTTCCATGGAGTTCGGAGAGATTTTCCTTTGAAATACCTGACAGACCGTGAAGACCATCCCCATTCTGACTGACCACATGCTTTATCAGCTTCTTGTCCATCAGAAGACACAATGCCTCGTGAGTGAATGTTGGTCGCAACTTCTCATAATCAACTCCATCTTCATCCATCTCATCTTCATCTTCTGTAAGTTTTTCATTGCCTTACATTATCAAAATTGTTGCCTTTAACTTATTGTTTTACAATACATCCATAAGCTGAGAGATAGATGAAATTACTGTATACAGGGAAATTTTCGCCCCTGATTTATTTTCACCCCTTTCGCCCTACTCAAAGGTGGGTGAATTTAAAACGGGGTGAATTCAAAAAACACAGTGTAAATTCTTAAACAGAACTGTGATTGGGCGAATTTAAAATGGGCCAAATAATTTGCAAGTGTGAAAGGGCGAAAATAACCCGGGGCGAAAATAACCCTGTATACAGTACTTAGCTGAAAGATTGAATTACTTGTTACAAATTAAAATTGCACTATTTCTTTTATTATATATGGTATTTTTTTAACTTTACACTCATTGATGATCTATTTTTAGATTTTCAAAAAATACCTTCATCGCTACACTCGTTCTGCAGACAAGGCCTTTTACTAGCGGAGGGTCCCTGAGAATCAAACATTTGATTTATTTTGTCAGACACCTGGTTATGATCCATTTCTGTCCACTTGCCACTTTTGCCCCTGTAGTCCCCAATACCAGCAGAAGTGGAAATTCCAGCTCCTACAATATAGCCCAAATTTATAATTAGAATTGTTGCTTTCTACTCATATACAGCTTTAGTAGGAAGAATTCAAAGTTTGGAAGAAATTATGAGAGTTAATGGACATATTTTATTTAAATTGTTAAAAAGGAAAACGAGTGAAACAAAAAATATGAACCAGTAAAAACCACGCAGTGTTTTGCTGACTTGAGCATTTCTGCTACTCTACTGGCCTCCTTTTTAATTTGTTCCCCAGAATCGAAGAATTCGGCCGTCTTTCTGGCTTCCCTGATCAGAGCCTTCTCTTGTTTTGATATAGAGTCTGGAGTTTCGTGAGGTCTTTTCTTTGTACTATTTTTCCGATTGGCTGATGTCCTTACATTCAAGAGATGATTCCAACAGGGCAAGTGGAATTTGGCCTCTTCGTTTTTGTTCCAAAGAACATGAAAGTTTTCACCATTGAAACGAGATGGCAGAACAGTTTTTACTTCGACTCTCGAATCATCAGATATATTTATTTCTTTTCCGCAACATTTAAGACAGCAATTCATTTTAAAGCGTTCTGCGGGAAAATAACGATCCTGCTTCTTTGACAGTTGTTTGACATTTGACGCGAAAAGATTACCGGATGTTGTGCAAGGGCGGGGAAGACTATAGGAATTCGTACTCCAATCCTTTCGTTTACCTTTCACATATACAGAAATGCTGGTTAAAATATTCAAAATTTTGCTAAATATGATAATCTCATTAATCTAATCAGAACATAAGTCATTTGGTAAGGAGAACAGGAAATTTTAATTATATTAATTATAAAACGAATATTAAATATTTAACTTAACAACAAAATGGCGACTACCACTTCTGAAAGGAAACACGTGTTAATGTTTACCTTTTAATTTCTTGCAAAAAGATGCCAACTGGGAGTAAAATTTTTTCAGGATATCGAGCTCTTGGGTTTGTGAGCGATCATGTGCCTCTTGCAACACGATATAATAAGAGATTGAAAGAGAATTACGTCATAACAAGCGTGGGAAAATCTTTCCACACTTACAATGTAAATAATTAATATATATATATGTTCCCAATCAGATTACATGTAAATTATTTTTGTTACTTTGTTATCTGTCATATTTCAAATTTTTATGTGTTAAATTTTTGGAGTGTGTAACTGGTAAGTTTATAAGAATTGATATTTGTCACAATACTGTGTTTTATAGCATCTTTAACCAACCAATTTCAAATTGGTAGAGTAAAAAATAAAGAGGCTTGTAAAACATCATCTTCCTGATCTTCTTCATGTAAAAATTCCATTGGTCATTGCTGTATCAACATAAATGTCCCTCAAAGCAGGACGTCATGTTTGCATCAAGATTTTGTTTTTTGTGTGTGTTTATATACCGTAGATGAACAATCTCTAAAACTTAAAGTTATACATGGCATTTCTGAGCTAAATAATAAGAATATCAGATTGAGAGTAGATTTACATGATATTTGTTATGTACATTCAAAGTTTAATTTTCATTGATTTTGATTTCGAATAACCTCACTTTCTATAATTGACTTAAAACTTTGTTGTAATATGTATTGAATATTACTGGTAATAAGATCCACCATGTCTCTCCATTCTTAATGTCATCACATACATATAAATTTAAGGTCACAAATATCCATTACTTATGTTGTAAGGATGTTTATGACAAGAAATTCAGAGAAAATTCATTCATATAAGGAAGAAAAATGTATTAGTATTAAAATATTTAATTAAAATATGTATTGAATATAGGTAAGTACCTGCCCTCGGTCTTTGAGCAGATGTGGACCTTGCAAGCTTGGTCCCACCTGTAAATGAAATAACCATCAGTAGTATTTAGCTTTAGCAAATTATAAATGTAGTCTTCTTATTTTTTCCTTTTCCTTTTCAGTGTTCCCGATTAGGAATAACAAATATAAGTAAGTCTCGTTCTTCAACAGTTGTTTGTACAATGTTGATGTTGCTTTTTGATTAGGTCGATTTGAATGTTACTTTAAATATCATTATATGTTTTTTCCTGTGTAATGTAAATAAATCTGTATAATTGCTAAGGTGATGTCCATCCAGACAACATTACATGTATCGCTGTAAACAACAGATATGTTTTCACTGGTTGTGGAAATGTTGTCCGAGCCTTCAAAAGAAGCAGACAGGTATAAAACTTAAACATAGAATATTAGTTAGGACAGCACTTCAAGTTAAGTACCGGTATCTACACACTTTAAGGAAATCCTAGGAAAATCATCACAATGTGTTCAGTGATTTCTCATGGAAATTTTCGCCATTTGTCAACAGTTCTTTGTGTTGTTGATTTATGATGTTTATATCCAGCTTGACTATGATTTATAGCTTGTTCACACATTTGAGGGTCACTCATGTGAGGTTCATCTTCTTCTCCCATTTGGAAACCATCTCATCTCTATTGACATTCATAGCAATCTGAAGATCTGGGATGTAGAAAATGGAGGTAAGTATTTAATCCTTAGTGTTACTTGGGATCATCATTTCAGGGATTGTCACTTTACTAAGAAGTTGTTATATTTGATTAGGATTGTCACATTGTTAGAGAAGAGTGATATCACTATACAGCTGTTATACAACTGTTATATAGGTACATGTATTTAACACAGAGATATCTGTTACAGGTGATGTCAGTATACAGCTGTTATATAACTGTTACCTAGGTATTTAACACAGATACCTGTTACAGGTGATGTCAGTATACAGCTTTCATATTACTGTTATGTAAGTATATAACATTGAGATATCTGTTACAGGGGTGTACCTGGAGATGGAGTTTAGTAATTCCACTTTTCACATCACAGCCATGGTACATCCCAGCACATACCTCAACAAGATTGTCCTGGGCAGCAAACAAGGCACACTACAACTATGGAATATCCTCAAAGACAAAATGCTCTACTCCTTCAGTGGCTGGGGATCTCCAGTCACAGTCCTACAACAGGTGTGGATCTAACATTCTCTTTTGTCCTCCTTCTATGCCTCCCTTGAAAAAAGGGGGCATATTGTTTTGCACCTGTGAGTCGATCAGTATGTTGGTCAGTATGTCTGTTGGTTGGTCGGTAGACCAAGTATTATCCATTCTATATCTTGAAATTCCTTTGCAAGGAATTAAACCACAACCCTATTTTTTTTTTAAAGTCTCCAGCCATTGATGTAATTGCAGTAGGTCTGAGTGATGGAAGGACAGTGTTACACAACATTAAGTATGATGAAGTCATCATGAACTTCCAGCAGGATTGGGGACCAGTGTCTGCCATCTCCTTCAGAACAGGTTGGTTTGGATTTAGAAGCATGAGACACATAATCCTAAGTCAATTGCAGAATGGTAAACAGATTAATCAGCTATGAAAACAACGATAGATTGAATGGAATTGTATTATAATTCTTGCTCTCTTTAAACAAAATTGAAAACTTATGTATAACTTTAGTGTTGGCAGCCCAGTTTAAGTATTTGGAGCAGTTCCATTTTCAGAAGTTATAATTCAACATGGACCAAACTTCCAGTCATGCCTGGGATGCTGCATTTGACCTATATTTTCTGGATGAGTTACCAGGTTTAAGTTATTAGAATAAATCCATTTTCAAGTAACTATAAGCCCTACCTGGACCATTCTTTGGTTGATGATACTTTCAGGGATTCACACTTCCAGTCCTGCTTTGGATGCTCCATCAGACCTTTATTTTCCAGATTTGAAGCCAAATTGATATTTTTATAGCAGGTTCATTCCCAGGTAATAAGAAGCCAGAAATGAACCAGACTTGCATGTGTGATGCAGATAAGGATGTATGCCACTGCAGTTTTGTTACAGAAGCTTTTTTATTCTGGATGTGTGACAAAAAACAATATGATGATCTAAATAACTATTATACAATTATGGACTCTTTTCTTGGTGAATATGGTTTGTTATTCACCAGAAAAATATCAATATTGACTGAGGCGAAGCCGAGGTCAATATTGATATTTTTCTGGTTAATAACAAACCATATTCACCACCAAAAGAGTCCATAATTGTTTTATTATATAGTTCAAATTTGAATAAATAAGAATGAAAGCTGCATGATGACACCATTTTCATTTACAAACTTCTGTGGATGAAAAATAAAAAAAAATTGGCCAGTTTACAAGTTGTAAGTTCTGCGTTTTCCTTTCCGAGTTTCGCTTAGTGTAAGACATCGAAATGTTTAGAAAATAATCCTGCGATAGATTTGTGTAACATTTTCCCTGTTCAGACACATAGCTGATTCTGGCCGTTGTGACCATTGTTTACAACGTTGTTTGAGCTGTTGATTGTGATGTCACAATGCCGTTGCACGCGCACTGACCCTCCGGTGAATACGATTTCAAATCCGGTGAATATGTAGTGTTATGAACTGTTTGCGCTTGTATAGATTATATAGGAACTATATAATAATGTAAATTATTCAACACTCCTTGTGTTACACTTATTGATCCTTTGTTTGGCAAAGACTCTGCATTACAGAATAATTTGGCCCAGGTGAGCTTTGTAAATATACGTATCATGTACCATAAATAGAAGCTTGAATTGTATCTATGATAGCAAGGCTGTTTTTGAAAAAAAGAATGCACATTTTCAAGAGAGTTCTGGATGGGGAGGATTAAATAAGAAATTCAGCAGAAAATTCTTGTTTCAGATGGTCACCCTATCATGATAACAGGAAGTACAGTAGGCCACATCGCTCTTTGGAACTTGGAGGAGAAAAAGCTCCAAAGTCAGATCAGACACGCCCACCACAGTACAGTGTCTGGGATGAGTTGTCTCCCTTCAGAACCACTGATGGTCACATCAGCCGCAGACAATTCACTCAAAGTAGGTTAAAGTTCATAAACTGTCACCATAGGGATCATACTTAAGCACTTCAATGCAAATTTGACCAACACTAAATGATGTTATAAAAATGATTTGGAAAATTTCCTTCTAAGTCAAATTTTTTTGTTGTTGTGTGATAGACTCAGTGTTTAAGTGTTTTTGAGAAGTACATATATTCAATCAATGTTGATTCTCTGTGTATTTATCTACATAGGTATGGATCTTTGATTTACCTGATGGTGGAGGTCGGTTACTGAGGCAAAGATCAGGTCACAGTGCTCCACCAAACGCCATTCATCACTATGGTTACAATGGCAAAAATATTCTAAGTGCAGGTACAGTACCATTATTATTATTTATATGTATGTTTTTAATAGACACAGTGCCTTCAGTATTAAGGAATGCACATTTAGAGTTCTGTTGAATTCTGTTTAAGGACAGGACAGTGTTTTACGATCATTTTCCACTATTCACGACTCTGAAAACAAGAGCTTAGGACGGGCAAGCTACAACAAAGCTGAGACAAAGAGGACTGGTCTCCTAAAGGACAAACACATGATGCCCCCCATTACAGCATTTGCTGCAGGTAACAAAGTAATAAGGTCATCAGACGTTATTATTGAGTGGCACAAGCGTATAGTAGCTGTTTTCTATAGTATTCTGTATATCGACAAAATTATTGGGGGGGGGGGGGCACAGCCCCCCGTGCCCCCGATTCATACGGCCGTGATATTTCACATTTTTCCAGTGATTGGGATAACATTGTTTACCTTTTTGATGTTTCTCGGGTAATTGATTTGGACAATATTGTTTATTTTTTAAATGTTTCTCGTGTAATTGAACTGGACAATCTTATTTATTTTTTAAATGTTTCTCGGGTAATTGATTCGAACAACATTGTTTATCTCTTAAATGTTTCTCGGGTAATTAATTTGGACAGTATTGTTTATCTTGTAGAAGTTTCTTTAGCAATTCATTTGGAGACCATATTGTTTTTGTTCTAGATGTTTCCCGGGCGAGTGATTGGGACAATATTGTTGCATGTCACAGAGGACTTGCTCAGGTGACAACATGGAATTATCAGAGAGGCACCATGGGAAAATTCCGTCTTTGTCATCCACGATTTGAGGAGAAACAGTTCAGATCAGCCACAGCCCAAGTAGGTCTCCCTTAATTATAGTGTTTAGGCTGTTCAAAGTTAATTCTATGTTTAACATCACCTCTAAATTTCAAAACCTACAAGGGAGGGAGGAAAAAAATAAACAAACAAAAATTAATTATAGTTTTTATATGAAAAGTTTTTTGTTTTTTTTTAAATCCATTTTTACCCTGAATTTGCTGCAAATTACCCCTTTCTTGATCATTTTTTATATAATGTTAATTAGCTCTTCTGAGCCAAAGGCTCAAAGAGCTAATGCTATGGCCATTTGTGCGGTGTGCGGTGTGCGTAAACTTTTTAGAATATGGGCCATAACTCAAGAACCCCTTGGCCAATTATTGTCAAATTTGTCACAGGGTATCCTTGGCCCAAGGGCTCCCTTTTATACTAAAACTGGGGTTGTGACCCTTTAACAAGGGGAGATAATTAGGAAAATAGAAACAAAAGTACTGGTTGCTAAAAAATCTTCTTCTCAAGAACCACTGGGCAGATTATCACCAAACTTACACAAAAGGATGAGGATATGTTGTAGATTAAAATTTGCATGGGGATTTACCCTGGGGCAAAGGGCGTGGTCTCAAGGTCACTTCAAAGTTGACCAAAAATTACATTTTATTAAAATGTTGATATTTTGCTTACTATAAGGACTAGGATCATCAAATCTTGTCAGTTGGTGCATCTAAGGACCTCATATCATGTTGACTCAAAAGTAGGTCACGGTGACCTACTTTTTAAATTTTGCGGCCATTCTTTTTCAAAATGATTTAGAGGCATATTTTGAACAATTTAAGGCCTATGATCATCAAACTTTGTCAGTTGATGCATCTTGGGTCCTCAAAGTACGTCAACTAAAAAGTAGGTCACCTTGACCTACTTTTTGAATTTATTGGCTAATCTTTTTTAAAACAATTAAGGTCATTAATTCGAATATGGGGAGGCTTAGAATCATTAAATCTTGTAAGATGATGCATCTTGGGGCCAAAAAACATAATTATTAAAAAGTAGGACACAGTGACCTACTTTTTGAACTTTGCAGGCATTCGATTTCAAAGCATTTTAGAGGCATAATTTGGACATTTTAAGTCCTCTGATCATAAAACTTTGTAAGTTGATGCATCTTGGGTCCTCAAAAAAGGTCAACTGAAAAGTAGGTCACCGTGACCTACTTTTCAATTTATATGACTATAATTAAATATTTCAGGTACTAATTGGCTTAGAATCATCAAACTTTTTCAGTTGATGCATCTTGGGTCTTCGGAGAAGGTCGACTAAAAAGTAGGTCACAGTGACCTACTTTTGAAAATTTATGGCGTTAATTAAATATTTCGGGTACTAATTGGCTTAGAATCATCAAACTTTGTCAGTTGATGCGTCATGGGTCTTCGGAGTAGGTTGACTAAAAAGTAGGTCACCATGACCTACTTTCGGAAAATTTATGGCTTTAATAAAATATTTCGGGTACTAATTGGCTTAGAATCATAAAACTTTGTCAGTTTATGCGTCATGGGTCCTCGGAGTACAACAACTGAAAAGTAGGTCACGGTGACTTACTTTTGAAAATTTATGGCTTTAATCAAATATTTCGGGTACTAATTGGCTTAGAATCATTAAACTTTGTCAGTTGATGCATCTTGGGTCCTCGGAGTACAACAACTGAAAAGTAGGTCACGGTGACCTACTTTTGAAATATTATGGCTGTATTTAATATTTTCAGGAATTATTTGGCTTAGAATCGTCAAAATTTGTCAGTTGATGCATCTTTGGTCCTCGGAGTAGGTTGACTGAAAAGTAGGTCACTGTGACCTACTTTTGAAAATTTATGGCTGTAATTAAATATTTTGGTTACTTATTGGCTAGATCATCAAACTTTGTCAGTCGATGTATCTTTGGTCCTCAGAGTACAGCAACTGAAAAGTAGGTCACGGTGACCTACTTTTGAAAATTTATGGCTTTAATTAAATATTACAGGTACTAATTGGCTTAGAATCATCAAACTTTGTCAGTTGATGCATCTTGGGTCCTTGGAGTAAAACAACTGAAAAGTAGGTCACTTTGACCTACTTATAAAATTTTATGATTATAATTTTAAAAAATATTTTAGGTATTAATTGGCTTAGAATCATCAAACTTAGTTGATGGGTCCTCAGAGAATGACAAGTGATAAGTAGGTCACCATGAGCAACTCTCAGGTACTAATTGGCTTAGAATCATCTTGGGTTCTCAGAGTGTGAATTGGAATTTCAAGGGTTTATGTAAATGTACAGGATACTTCGAGGCTTCAAATAGAAGTGATAGGTTGTACAGTTAATCAGAAGAGCGATTCAAGGCCCATGGGCCTCTTGTTTTACTGCAGTGTTATTTTTATGGTTTATCACAGTGAAGGAATTAAGAAAAAATAAGCTGCAAGGAATAAGGCTTCATGAAGTATAGAATCTTCATGATATTCTTATCTCCCTCTACATGATGAATGTCATTCATAAAATAATTTTTCAGGAGATTTGAATCAATGATAAAGTTACTTTTAAAACAAATGTAAGACATGTACCTTTTATGCTCTTGTTATTTGACCGTTTAATACAGCTGATGAGCCTCTCATTTCCTAAATGTTTTGTTTGTAGTGTGTTGATATCAGCAGCTGTGGAAACTTCTGTGTGATTGGCTATAGCACAGGTCATGTGGACAAGTACAACCTTCAATCAGGGATACACAGGGGATCCATAGGGGACCCAGGTATGTACAAAACACAGAGGGAACCATAGGGGACCCAGGTATGTACAGCCTATAGTCAGGGACAACAGGGAATCCATATGGGACCCAGGTATGTACAACCTATAGTCAGGGATACACAGGGGATCCAGAGGGATCCCAGGTATGTACGAAACACCGAGGGAACCATAGGAGGACCCAGGTATGTACAACCTATAGTCAGGGATACACAGGGGATCCATAGGGATCCCAGGTATGTACGAAACACCGAGGGAACCATAGGAGGACCCAGTTATGTACAACCTATAGTCAGGGATACACAGGGGATCCATAGGGGACCCAGGTATGTACAACCTATAGTCAGGGATACACAGGGGATCCATAGTGGAACCCAGGTATGTACGGTCTAAGTCAGGGATACACAGAGTATCCAAAGAGGACACAGGTATGTACAACATATAGTCAGGGATACACAGAGGATCCATAGGGTTCCCAGGTTTGTACAACATATAGTCAGAAATACACAGGGGATCCATAGGGGACCCAGGTATGTACGAAACACAGAGGGAACCATAGGTGGACCCAGGTATGTACAACCTATAGTCAGGGATACACAGGGGATCCATAGGGGACCCAGGTATGTACAACCTATAGTTGGGGATACACAGAGGATCCATAGGGGACCCAGGTATGTACAACATATAGTCAATGATACACAGGGGATCCATAGGGGACCCAGGTATGTACAACATATAGTCAGGGATACACAGAGGATCCATAGGGGACCCAGGTATGTACAACATATAGTCAGAAATACACAGGGGATCCATAGGGGACCCAGGTATGTACAAAACACAGAGGGAACCATAGGAGGACCCAGGTATGTACAACATATAGTCAGGGATACACAGGGGATCCATATGGGACCCAGGTATGTACAACCTATAGTCAGGGATACACAGGGGATCCATAGGGGACCCAGGTATGTACAACCTATAGTCAGGGATACACAGGGGATCCATATGGGACCCAGTTATGTACGAAACACCGAGGGAACCATAGGAGGACCCAGTTATGTACAACCTATAGTCAGGGATACACAGGGGATCCATAGTGGGACCCAGGTATGTACAACCTATAGTCAGGGATACACAGGGGATCCATAGTGGGACCCAGGTATGTACGGTCTAAGTCAGGGATACACAGAGTATCCAAAGAGGACACAGGTATGTACAACATATAGTCAGGGATACACAGAGGATCCATAGGGTTCCCAGGTTTGTACAACATATAGTCAGAAATACACAGGGGATCCATAGGGGACCCAGGTATGTACGAAACACAGAGGGAACCATAGGTGGACCCAGGTATGTACAACCTATAGTCAGGGATACACAGGGGATCCATAGGGGACCCAGGTATGTACAACCTATAGTTGGGGATACACAGAGGATCCATAGGGGACCCAGGTATGTACAACATATAGTCAGGGATACACAGGGGATCCGTAGGGGACCCAGGTATGTACAACCTATAGTCAGGGATACACAGGGGATCCATAGGGGACCCAGGTATGTACAACATATAGTCAGAAATACACAGGGGATCCATAGGGGACCCAGGTATGTACAAAACACAGAGGGAACCATAGGAGGACCCAGGTATGTACAACCTATAGTCAGGGATACACAGGGGATCCATATGGGACCCAGTTATGTACAACCTATAGTCAGGGATACACAGGGGATCCATAGGGGACCCAGGTATGTACAACCTATAGTCAGGGATACACAGAGTATCCATAGAGGACACAGGTATGTACAACATATAGTCAGGGATATGCAGGGGATCCATGGGGGGACCCAGGTATGTACAACCTATAGTTGGGGATACACAGAGGATCCATAGTGGGACCCAGGTATGTACAACATATAGTCAGGGATAAACAGGGGATCCAAAGGGGACTCAGGTATGTACAACCTATAGTTGTGGATACACAGAGGATCCATAGGGGACCCAGGTATGTACGAAACACAGAGGGAACCATAGGGGGACCCAGGTATGTACAACCTATAGTCAGGGATACACAGGGGATCCATAGTGGGACCCAGGTATGTACAACCTATAGTTGGGGATACACAGAGGATCCATAGGGGACCCAGGTATGTACAACATATAGTCAGTGATACACAGGGGATCCCTAGGGGACCCAGGTATGTACAACATATAGTCAGGGATACACAGGGGATCCATAGGGGACCCAGGTATGTACAACATATAGTCAGAAATACACAGGGGATCCATAGGGGACCCAGGTATGTACAAAACACAGAGGGAACCATAGGAGGACCCAGGTATGTACAACCTATAGTCAGGGATACACAGGGGATCCATATGGGACCCAGTTATGTACAACCTATAGTCAGGGATACACAGGGGATCCATAGGGGACCCAGGTATGTACAACCTATAGTCAGGGATACACAGAGTATCCATAGAGGACACAGGTATGTACAACATATAGTCAGGGATATGCAGGGGATCCATGGGGGGACCCAGGTATGTACAACCTATAGTTGGGGATACACAGAGGATCCATAGTGGGACCCAGGTATGTACAACATATAGTCAGGGATAAACAGGGGATCCAAAGGGGACTCAGGTATGTACAACCTATAGTTGGGGATACACAGAGGATCCATAGGGGACCCAGGTATGTACGAAACACAGAGGGAACCATAGGGGACCCAGGTATGTACAACCTATAGTCAGGGATACACAGAGTATCCATAGAGGACACAGGTATGTACAACATATAGTCAGGGATATGCAGGGGATCCATGGGGGGACCCAGGTATGTACAACCTATAGTTGGGGATACACAGAGGATCCATAGTGGGACCCAGGTATGTACAACATATAGTCAGGGATAAACAGGGGATCCAAAGGGGACTCAGGTATGTACAACCTATAGTTGGGGATACACAGGGGATCCATAGTGGGACCCAGGTATGTACGGTCTAAGTCAGGGATACACAGAGTATCCATAGAGGACCCAGGTATGTACAACATAAAGTCAGGGATATGCAGGGGGTCCATAGGGGGACCCAGGTATGTACGAAACAGAGAGGGAACCATAGGAGGACATAGGTATGTACAACCTATAGTCAGGGATACACAGGGGATCCATAAGGGACCAAATGTACAACCTATAGTCAGGGATACACAGAGGATCCATCGGGGACCTAGGTATGTACAACATATAGTCAGGGATACACAGGGGATCCATAGGGGACCCAGGTATGTACAACCTATAGTCAGGGATACACAGGGAATCAAAGGGGGACCCAGGTATGTACAGTCTAAGTCAGGGATACACAGGGGATCCATTGGGGACACAGGTATGTACAATCTACAGTAAAGGATACCCAGAGGATCCATAGGGGACCCAGGTATGTACAGTCTAAGTCAGGGATATACTGGGGATCCATAGGGGAACCCAATTACTTGGAATCTAAGTTAGGAATGCACAGGGGATCCCATATGGGATCAGGTAAGAGCGACTCTTAATTAGATTTACATTGGAGACATGCCCTGGTACATACATGGGATTTTTCCAGAAAGTGCACCGAGCTTACAGACTATTGTTTCTTATAAGTTTTTAATAATCATTCAATAAGGTGCAGTTACCATTGGTTTTATTTTTACCTGTTATAGCCCATACCTGTGGAGTGATGGGGGTTGCAGTAGATGGAATGAACCAGATCCTGGTGACTGCAGGCCTGGATGGGGAAATTCGGTTCTGGGGGTTTAAGAAGCACCAGAAAATTGACACTTTACAGACAGAAAACTACATTTCAGGGATTGTACTGCACAGGGAAAGGTAAAATAATTCATACATTTGGTATACATTTATGTTGTGGAATATGGTACATGTTCAAAGAAGGAAATAATGTGTCTATATTATACTATGATTTACAACATTTTCTCCTTTGTCAGTGTTAGAAATCTAGTTAATAGAGCATATGAAATAATGTACATACATGTTGCCAAGGTGGGAGGAAAACATAGTGTATAAAAAAAATTAGGAAGGATTTATCTGTGGTTTAGAAAAGCTTGGTCCTTTAAGCTACAGAACTTTTGTACACCACAACTATGAGATAGTGTAAAAATGGAGCAAAGTATTAAAGGAAAAGGATCAAGGTACTGTAAATGAACATTTTTCTGTGTTGAATTAATTTTCACTTTGTATGTGGACACAAATTTGTCATGGAAATTTGTCACGGGTACTTAAAGTGCATTTAAGACATACATTGGTAATCTAAGAAGTCTGCATATTTTTTTTTTATTTGAGGATTGAACAGGAATTGTGATACCGCAGAATTATTACAGCCTGGAAAAAAAGTATGCTTACAGTATATTGGTGAAACTGGTCTTGGTTGATATTTATTTTGCATGCTCTACTTACTAGAATTCTAACATTGACAGTCTACAATGTATATTACAGTTTTTTCAGCAGTTCATTTCTTTAAGGTCTGTCACTTTCCTTGATTCATCTTAAACATATTTTTAAATTTTTTCCTCTAGCTCGATGTTGGCTGTAGCATTGGACAATTTCCAGATCTTTGTGGTGGATTTAGATACTCGTAGAGTGGTCAGGAAGTTTCAGGGTCACAGTAACAAGGTGACGGGGATGTCATTTAGTCCTGATGCTCGCTGGTTGATCTCATCCGCCATGGATTGTACAGTCAGATCATGGGACTTGCCCTCTGGAAGGTGAGTAAATTGTCCACCAAGCTGCTGCATATGAAACTCTGTGTGTAGTTTTTGATATAAATTTGTACAACTAAAGATGATTGAAGTGTAACAAATTTGTTTTATAGACAAGTGTTTTGTGGAAAAATTTTGAAAAGAAAAAAAAACATATATTTGTTTTTCTGTTGAAATTATTTGTGTTGAAGATCTTTCATACAATTTTCTGAGGTTTTTGCAAGTTGTAAGCTTGTGTAATTTAATTCTGGTTATAATGCAGTATTTGATTGGATAAAAAATTATTTTATTTCATATAAATTGCTTTGCTAATGTCACAATGACTTGCATCAAAAATGTATCCATCCGCCTGAGGTACATTTAGATTTTAAACAATTTGAAGTCATTTTTCAAGGGCAATCATCTTTTTTCTTACACTAAATGAATGGAAATTAAATTATAAGGAATGAACTTAATAGCTCCCCAGTTTATACAGTATAAACTGTTTATAAAGTATGAACAGTTTATAAAGCGTAAACTGCCACAATTCAGTTTATACCGTATAAATTGGGTAGCTATTAAATTCATTCCTTAAATAAAATATGCAAAAATAATTCTTTTTGCAACAGCTGTATCATCTATCTGCTGTACTTTCACTTTAGGTTGGTAGACTGTTTCTCAGTGGAGATGGCCGTGACCTCTCTGTCGATGTCCCCGACCGCAGATTTCCTGGTCACCAGTCATGTGGACAGTGTAGGAGTGTATACCTGGTACAACAAGACCCTCCTCTCCCACGTATCCCTGGCCCCACTCCCAGACGATTACCAACCACAGGAAGTGGAAATGCCTGACACACGATTCACTGCAGCAGATGACAACCAAAATGGTGAAGGATGTTTTTCTTCTTATTTTGGGCAATTAAAGAGTTGTTAAAGTGATATTAATTTAAAGTTGTGTTGAATGTTGATAAAAACCTTATTCTTTTGAATGTTAATATTAACTTAACTACCATATAATACTCTCATAAATCTGGAAATTTTTATGTCAAATTATGTTTGGGAATTTGGGTCAAAATGGAATATATTTAATTATTTTTACATTTCTAAATTTTGTGAATTCACATCATTGCTAAAAATAGAAAAACTGTGTTGTCTCGTTATTACTATGTTCATTTTGTCATGGTAAAATATTGTAATACCGAGGGCAATGTAATAAACGTTCCCCAAAAAGTCCATTAAAACATCATTTTGAAAGCTTATATTATTCGTGTATGGAGGAGAACTTTTTCCATTCTGTTTTCTTCTTCGGTTCTATCTTAAATAATAAATATCTTAGTTAAAACACTTTGACACTTTAATTCATTCTCAACTTATCTTGTAAATGCATATTTCTTCATGCTGTTGAACTCCTTTTGCTTTATTTCTAATGCATCAATCATATTTTGTAATAAACATAGGCTTTGTGCATTCATTCCCATTTTCCATTCATTTCCATTTTCTTTCACTCTCACTTTAATTTGTACTTAGATAATGCAATCGTAAAAACTTCACTTAAAACAGTTTCATGTTCAATATACGTTCATTACTGAATAGACAACCAAAATATTGTTTTTATTTATTTTTTTAATTTAAATTTATTTGAATTAAAAAAGCAAACTTCAGTTCCCTCAACAGAGTTTTACATGATTTCATAACACAAGCTATAAGGATATATGTCATAGTTCAGTTGACCATTATCATTCTGTGTTCCTGTTAACACTTGTAAATTAGACCAAACCATTTTCCAAGCTGTTAAAACTGAGGTTTATTAGGGTCCTGCTCTGCGGGCGCCCTGTAGTGATCAGTCTGTCTGTCCGTCCTTCCGTTCGTCTGTCCATCCAAGATCTCTTGTCCAGAGCATATCTTCTCTCTCCTTGACCCAATCTGGCTCATACTTCACCCACAGAGTATCTCTGGGTAAAGGGTGTGCAGTGACCTTGGTTTCTAGGTCTAAGTCTAAGGTCATAGCAGTGACCTTGGTTTCTAGATCTAGGTTTCTAGAATACAATTACATATAATTGATACCAATTGTTCTAGGAATGACTAGTTTTGTGTAAATTACAGCTGAAGATGACATGGTGCTGGATGATGTAGATGATTACGCTTCCCCAGAACAATTATCCTCCGAGTTAGTGACCTTGTCTCTTCTTCCTAACTCCCGCTGGCACAACCTCCTCAATCTGGATGTCATTAAGGTCAGGATTAGTGCATTACTGTATATCACCAAATTTTTGCAACATTTTATTTTTGCGAGATACATATTTGGTATTTATAAGTGAGACAAAATTATCATGTTGTATATAATCTATACTAAAGAAAATCTACACTAATATGAAATTTTTGTGAGCAAACTGCCTCGCATAATTAGAAGAAAAATAAAAAAAAGTAAATAAAAAGTGATTTACAGTATCTCATTTCACTGTTCTTCATCTTAAGTGTAGTTAATGAATGATTAACTTGAAATGTTTAGTGAATTGATTATCTTCTTGTGAGGTAATTGTTTTGGTTAATTAGTTTGATACGATTTCATTCGTAGATGAGAAATAAACCAAAAGAACCCCCTAAAGTTCCTAAGGCAGCACCTTTCTTTTTACCCACAATTCCTGGCTTACAACCCAAGTTTGCTGTCCCTGAACACACAGAGGAAACAGACAAGGTCAGTACACATGTACCTAACACAGGTTGAACAATTCACAAACACTGTATTGCTGATTTCTATATTTTTTTAAGTGTCAGTATGAAATTTTGAAATATAGAAACACAAGTCATACAGTAACAATGACGTGTAGAATCATTTGACATAAAGCAACAATGAAATACAAAAACGTGGGACATTTAGTAGCAATGGCATACAGAAACACAGGATATCAAAATTGTAAACTTTTCACTGTTTCTTCTTCTCCATGCCCTCTTTCAAGGGGAGATAATTAAGAATTAGTGAATTTTATGGCATCTTCTCAAGAACCACTGGGCCAGAAAAGATGAAACTTATGTGAAAACTTCATTACATAGTGTAGATATAAATTTGTTCAAATCATGACCTCAGGGGTAGGGTGAGGCCACAATGGTTGATCGAAATTTTACATAGGAATAAATAAGAAAAATCTTTAAAAATGTTCTTCTCATAAACACTGGATCAGAAGAATTGAAACTTATGTGAAGGCCTCATTACACAGCGTAGATTCAAATTTTATCAAATCATGACCCCAGGGTAGGATGGGGCCACAGTGGATGACCAAAGTTTTACCTAAGAATATAAAGGAAACAATCTTTAAAAATTTTCTCAAGAACAGCAAAGGCATGATTTGTCATATTGATATGAAAGCATCCTCAGGTAGTGTAGATTCAAGTTTGTTCAAATCATGAACCCTGGAAATAGGAAGAGGCCACAAATGGTGTATTAACGTTTCACATAGAAATATATAGGAATAAATCTTTAAAAATTGTGTTCTCAAAACAACAAAGCCATGTTTAATGGTATTGATATGGAAGCATCCTCAGGTAATGAAGAATCAAGATTGTTTAAACCATGACCCCCTCAGGCCTGGGTAGAGTGGGGCCATGATAGGTGGTCAAAATTTTACATAGAATTATGTAAGAGAAATCTTTAAAAATCTTCTCATTGACAAGAATAGCAAAGGCATAATAAGTCATATTCATATGGAAGCATCCTCAGGTAGGGTAGATTCAGATTTGTTCAAATCATGACCCCAATGGTAGGGTGGGGCCACAATAGGCGATCAAAGTTTTACAAAGGAATACATAATGAATAAATCTGATGATGAAGAACAGCAGTGCCATATAATGACTCAGGTGAGCACTGTGGCCCATGGACCTCTTGTTCAATCTCTGTGTAAAAAAAAAATTGAATAAGAAGTCACCAAAATATTGTGATTACCTTTTTTATAACCCAAAATTCCAATGAAGGTAGGTTAGATTGGGAGTGTTTATTTTGTAATACATTTTCTAAGTGACAGCTTGTTGCAAGATATGATGCAACAAGACAGCTGTTGATGTAATATTTCTATTTGAATGTTTGTCTCAATTTTAAGTGTAAGCACCAGTGTTCTATAGCAAAGGTTCTCTCTTGCAGAAATTCCCCTGGGAAGATCTGGTATTTAGGAAGACAATTGCAATATAGCAAATATTTCCCTTACAAAAAGAAATGCTATATTGCAAATCCTCCCCCCCCCTTAGAATGTTTTCTCCCTACAACATCAGTAATGAATAACAGGGATAAAAAGTTTACTATGAAATGAACTTGGTTGGTACAATATTGATGTATTAATTTAAATCCAAGTTTGCAGTATTTCAGGATTGGCTGGTATGTGATCAAATGTACTGTAAAGCCTTCTAGGCCTCACAGGATTTGATCACCTGACCTAAGTTCATTTCCTGGAGAACTTTTTAGCCTTGTTATGTATTTCTGAAATGAATTCATTTTCTCACGATATTACTACAGTCAAACCTCATTATCTCGAACTTGACTGAAAAAAACCTTTGAAATATCCAAGGATTCAAGATATCGAAGTTAAAATACATAGAGGAAGAATAGTTGGGAATACCAACTCTTTTTGACATACCTAGGGTATTGAGATATCAGTGCTCCATATACTGAAGCTTAACTGTAGCTCTGAGAGGCCTAGATAGTTTTTTTTTTTTTTGTTACAGAAGAAATTGGGTGCTGATCTTTCTCGGTTTAATTCTCTTGGTGAACTTGGGCGTAGACTAGATGAAGGAAAGGAGGGTATGTATTATTATCTATCATGATTGCAGGATGTTGCTATCAAATGTGAAAATTTTTCTCTGATACTGTGTATTTTTGATGACACAGAAATCTCTAATTAATGTTTCAATAGTTCTGAGTGAAGTACCTTTGCTTTTTATTCCTTTTCCAATTTATCACTACGGTGACTTATTGCTATCTGTTGTGGTCTATTATCATGTCATGCCTTTTAAAATATTTGAACATTTTTAGTTTCTAAAGCTGAAGGGGCACAGAAATTTTGAATTTTATGGTCCCTGCCCCCTGGAGCCTGAGAGGTTGAACTAAAACCATCAAAATTAATGCAATCTTTTAAAATCTTCTTTACTCCTGGACATCAAGCAATCAAACTGTTGGCATGATTGTAATAATCATTGGGTCCTCTACCAAAATTTGTGAAATTCATGGCCCATGGATAAGGGGTTTTGGTTTTAGGGTGGGGTTCTTTAAATTATATAGTAAAAATGCATTAATTCTTTGAAAATCTTCCCTATTCCTGGGTATTTAGCAGACAAACTAAGTGCATGGTTGTGCTGAGCAAGAGTGCTTCTTCCATAATTGTGAAGTTCATGTCACCTGAGTCATGGGTTCTAGTGTTAGGACAGGTCTCCATTAGTCACATAATAGTGTAGGCCTTTCACCTGCTGCTAGGGTTTGATAAAAAGAACAATAGATCATTGCAAGAAGTTGTTTACAGCAAGTGGGAGGGAGCTATCTTTTTAAGCATGTCAATTTCTAGTGTTTCCCAAATACTCCTTCACTGTCAGCGGAAATTTGTGGTTTTAAAATTTAGCACAAAACACCCCACCCCCTTTTCTTAATTTTAATCTGATTAAAGAAGATGGGTGAACAAGGCGGGCGAAGTGCCTATAGTGCAACAAACATGAAGTGAAAAATAAAACCTCAATTACATCTAAATTTTCTTTGATATTTCATCTAACATTAAAGTATACTTTATGAAAAATCTCTACAATTTACAAAAATCTCACAAAGACCAAAATTATTTGCCTACGAAATAGCATACACACACTAAAGAGGGCAAAAAGGATAATTTTCTCACATTTAAAAAAATTTTTTGATATGAGTAGGTCTTCGCTCCATTTTTTTGAAAGTTAATCCTAAAAGTTTGCATAAAAATATACATTTTTTGGTTTACAAAAACATGGAGCAAAGACCCACTATACCTTTGCATTCGCATCTTTCCGAGAAATACTTGAAGTCCATTAAGTCAAGGGTCAAATCACAAACATGATTTAAATGCCACTATTCATCAGGAGCTGTGTAGCGTAGTGGTTAGTGTGTTAGTCTTATAGAAATATGATACTCTGGATTTTTATTGTTAGGGGTTCGAATCCCACGAATCCCATTTTATTTTTTTAATAAAAGAATTTTTTTTTTGAGATCTTTTTTCTCAGAAGGTTTGTTGATCATAATTTCATAAATTTCAATTATGAGAACTTTACTTTAAATACTTCATTCACAAATTGAATATGATTTTCTTGATATCTGAAGCTATAGGCATCCTGCATGCCTTGTTCACCCATCTTCTTTTTATACTTGTATCTTTCTTCTTTGTGCTTACTGTAAAGAATAAGATAATTAATTTTTGCATTTAATTGTAGAAATATATACATGTATCTTTATAGAAGAAGCATGACAAATTTCTCAATTTGTGTTAAAATGTTGCATTACTAATATACCCTCGGCGGGGCATTCATGTCCTATGGACATATTTCTAGTTCCACACTTGAGTTACCTTACCATACAGGTCAATTATTGATGATTTAGTTTTTAGCTCACCTGAGCCAAAGGCTCAAGTGAGCTTTTCTGATCGAAATTTGTCCGTTGTCTGTCGTCGTCATTGTCGTTGTTGGCATTGTCGTTAACTTTTTACATTTTCATCTTCTTCTCCAGAACTACTGGGCCAATTTCAATCAAACTTGGCACAAAGTATCCTTGGGTGAAGGGGATTCTCAGGTGGTGTAGATTCAAGTTTGTTCAAATTATGATCCCCAGGGGTAGGGTGGGGACACAGTGGACGATCAAAGTATAACATAGGTGTATATATAGGAAAAATCTTCAAAAATCTTCTTCTCAAGAACAGCAAAGCAATGATTGGTCATATTTATGTGGAAGCATCCTCAGGTGGTGTAGATTCAAGTTTGTTCAAATCATGACCCCCAGGGGTAGGGTGGGGACACAATGAACGATCAAAGTTTTACATAGGAATATATAGGAAAAATCTTTAAAAATCTTCTCAAGAACAGTAAAGCCACTGTTTGTAATATTTATATGGAAGCATCCTCAGATAGTGTAGATTCAAATTTGTTCAAATCATGACCTCCAGGGGTAGGGTGGGGCCACAATGAAAGATCAAACTTGTAGAGTTGGGCCTCTTGTTTAATGATCAAATTAAGTGTATTTATAGATTATACTCTATTTTGAGAATTTTACGTACCTATTAATCTATCTATCAAATTTTTTTTTCCATAGCTGCAAACTGAAAAACTAGTTAAAAGGGTTATATAGTGAAAATGAATCAATACTTTGAAAATCTTCTTTTCTATAATCTCTCAGAAAATGGTAATTTGTATGTTCTTCTCCTTTTCTTTAAATAATATAATAAATTGAATATAGATATTGGGATTACTTTCACATAATTTCAAATTGGATTTCATGAAAATACTTTATTTTCTACATAATTCTATTAGAGCTGTAAAGTATGAGAAAACAAAAGTTTAAATTGATAAGGATGTCATAAAGGATCTAGCACCAAGAAGACAGTCTAAAGTCATTTACTAGATCTTGACCTTAAGTCAAGATTCTCATTAGCATAGCTTTGATTTGAGGTAAGTGTGATTAGTGAGGACATGTTACATAGCTTTTATGCTTACCAGCCCTGAAATGCAAGGTGGATGACGAAACAACTTATTTAATTTTACATTTATAATGAAATTAATTTTTAGAAAGGCAATCATTTTCTCAGGGCTAGTAGATGTTAGGCAGGGCTGACAACTTTTACTAGTAGTCAGCCCTGCATGTTTAGCTTATTTTACCATGGGTTTCAAACAGGAATCGGAAATAACAGTTTACATTGGATTGATGTGCTCTTCTGCTAGGGGATGCTCCACTTTGTTATGTTTGTTATGCACATACAAGCAAGTTTCTGGGTTGTTGCCGATTACTAGACTAACTATTTTTTTTCATTCCTATTCATAATTTTTCTCTTGATTTTGAATTTCAGTTTATTTTGTATTATAATTATTTACCATTCCACTAAACCTTTAAAGGGTTGTATTATACTCTGGTGACTGTTAAGGCCCTTGGGCCTCTTGTGTATATACAGTAACAGGAAAGGAGAAAATGTTTATCTGGACTGGGGATTTAACCCTGGACCCCTGCATCACTAGTCAAGTGCTCTACCGACTGAGCTACCCAGGTCGATATCCATGGACCAAACCATTACATTCCTCCCTCCTTAAATTGTCTTAGCCCTCAAAGACATGACCCAAGTTCT
Source organism: Saccostrea echinata (assembly GCF_033153115.1). Classification (NCBI taxonomy): domain Eukaryota; kingdom Metazoa; phylum Mollusca; class Bivalvia; order Ostreida; family Ostreidae; genus Saccostrea; species Saccostrea echinata. The sequence continues at coordinate 2,027,267 of NW_026889790.1, read as the reverse complement.
TATTACCCCCTGGCAGGACTTTCACCTGCAAGTCCAGGGGTGGTCAACGGTACCAAATCTGCAACAGGAAAGGAGAAAATGTATGGCTGGACTGGGATTCGAACCCAGGACCCCTGCATCACTAGCCAGGTGCTCTACCAACTGAGCTACCCAGGCCAATATCCACGGTCCAAACCATTACAATACGATTTGTTGTATATTTTTCCTTTTACTACCTTACAAAATAAATAATGGAACTTAAACAGCTCCCTCTTTAATTTTCCTATTTTCGTTGTAAATTATTTGTGTTCAGTTTGTAGAATAATGTTGATAGATCTGGTTTTACAGATCAGAGTGCTTTGGGATATCTGAAAGAACTTGGTCCCTCTGCTGTTGATAACGAGATTCGATGTTTAGGACCTGATGCGGGGGGATCTGTGACAACTATGTCCCAGTTCCTTCACTTGATTAGTCATGTTCTTGACACCAAGAAAGACTTTGAAGTGGCCAATGCTTATCTGGGACTTTTTCTAAAGGTATGTTTTTTTTCTGTGTTATCAACCTCTGTCTACAGAGATAAGGGAATTTTCTGACAGAAGATCGATTGATTATTTGTCAGCAATATTTCAGTCATAGAAATTAAAGCATAGTACACCATAATCAACAAAATTTGAGACTCAGCAAAATTGAATATGAAATATAATAAAAGAAACATATTGCTTTATCAACTTTATCTCTCTTAGCAGAGAGTTATTGTCTCCCACTTTTTTGAAAGCGAAAGGACATTAAATCTCATTCGTCTGTCAGTTTATCAGTCTGTTCACATAAAACTTTATCCTTCATCATAACTTTTGAATGAGAAAAGATGAGGCTTTCATATTTCACATGTATATTACCTGTGACAAAATCTTTCCAAATATGATATTTGACCCTGTGGCCTTGCAGTTTAGCCAACTTTTTAACATTGGTGATAAATTTTGAATGAGAAAGATTAGGGTGTTCATAATTGACATGTGTTTACCCATTACAAGACTTTTCCAAATGTACTATGATTTTTAGCTCACCTCAACAAAGTTGGGAGCTTATGTAATACCCTCGGCGTTGGCGTCCCAGGTTAAAGTTTTTGGAGCAGTTTTCTTTTCAAGTACTTCTGTGCCCTATATTGATCAGAGATGCATGGAGGATGCTTCTAATGTGTTTCATTTTACCAAACAAGGTTTCAGATGCTGCAATTTCAGCTAAAGAATGACCAGGTTAATGTTTTTGGAGCAGGTTAAAGTTTTTGGAGCAGGTCTCATTTCCAAATAAGTATAGACCCTATATTAACCAAACTTGCATGGATGATACATCTAAGAATGCACACTACTAGACTTGCTTCAGATGCTGGATCTGACCTATATTTTCTGGATGAGTGACCAGGTTAAAGTTTTTGGAGCAGATCTCATTTCCAAGTAACTATAAGCCCTATATTGACCAAACTTGCATGGATGATACACCCAAGGATGCACACTACTAGACTTTCTTCGGATGCTGGATCTGACCTACATTTTCCACATGAGTGACCAAGTTAAAGTTTTTGGAGCAGATCTCATTTCCAAGTAACTATAAGCCCTATATTGACCAAACTTGCATGGATGATACATCTAAGGATGCACACTACTAGACTTGCTTCAGATGCTGGATCTGACCTATATTTTCTGGATGAGTGACCACATTAAAGTTTTTGGAGCAGATCTCATTTCCAGGAAATTTTAAGTCCTTTGTTGACCAGACTTGCATGGATGATACATCTAGGGACACACACTACTGGATTGCTTCAGATGCTGGATTTGACTTACATTTTCCAGATGAGTGACCAGGTTAAAGTTTTTGGAGCAGATCTCATTTCCAAGTACAGTGAAACTTGTCTAATCCGGATGTTGTGTAATCCATAATGTTGTCTAATACGGTGTAAACATTAAGTCCCTTGCAGTAAATTCAATTTTTTAAAATGTTGTCTAATCCAAAATATTGCTTAATCCGGCCAATTTCTTTGGAACCAGTGGTGTCCGGATAAGACAAGTTTTACTGTAACTATTATGCCTATCTGAACCAAACTTGCATGGATGATGCATCAAGGTACGAACACTCTCAAACTTGCTTCAGATGCTGGATATGACACATTTTCTTGATGAGTGACTAGTATTTAGATTAGTCCATTCCCAAGTAACTGCAAGCCCTATCAGATGAAAAGTGCATAAATATTCCATCTAGGGATGCACACTACTAGATTATTACTTTAGTGTGGGACTTTGCCTTAATTAAAGACAACATTCATTGAGGTGAGCTCTGTAATCTCTGATTACCTATGTTTGACTAAGTCACCATGTTACCTTGACCTCGAAGGTTGACCTACTTTATAATAATTTTGAAATTGGTGATAACTTTTGAATGAGAAAGGATATGGCATTCATACTTGACATGTGCATTACTTGTCACAAGACATTTCCAAATGATTTATGGTTTCATGATCTTAACTTTTAAGTTTAACCAACAGTACTTTTCAAAATTTTTAACATTGGTAATAACTTTTGAATGAGAGAAGAAAGAGCTTTCTTATTTTAAATGTACGCTACCTGTGAAAACACCTTTTAGAAAAAACTATCATTTTTGAATTCATGACCTTTACGATCTAGAAGTTTGACTTACTTATCAAAAATTTTAACTTTGGCTATAACTTTTGCTTCAGAAGAAACAAGGCTTTTATATTTTTTCACAAGTGCATTACCTTTGTCAAGATTTTTCTCATTGTATTATGATATTTGACCTAGTGACCTAAGTTTAGGATGCAGTTTTAAGAAACTTTGATTAATTCAAAAATTTAAATCTTTTTTTGTATGATCATGATGATAAACAGACAAGACAGGACACCCAGACAAGAACAACAACAAAAACCATAAACAGTTACAATATTCCATAAATAATTGCATCCCAACCACTAAGATGCCGAAAGCGGGGGACCACAATTGTTCCTCCTGAAGCTCCTTGTCTATTTTGTTTTTCACTTTTATAGTGAATGTTTAGTTTATTAGATATCCATACACTTTCCTTTTATAATGAATATCTGGTTAATTACAATGTATATATTTTATCATTTCACTTAAATAATGAATATTCAGTTATATACCTTAATGTTTCACTTTTATAATTAATATTCAGTTTATGAATTAGATAATTTAATGTTTACATTTATATTGAATATTCAACTATTTAGATACCTTAATATTTCACTTTTATATTGAATATTCAGTTAATTAAATACCTTGATTTTCACTTTTATACTGAATACACATTTTATTGAAATATAAATTTCATGGGGAATCAATTTTTATTTAAAAGATGGAGTTAAAAATATCATTTTTAGCTCACCTGAGCTGAAAGCTCAAGTGAGCTTTTCTGATCACCCTTTGTCTGTCCGTCTGTCCATCCGTCCATCTGTAAACTTTTCACTTTTTCAACTTCTTCTCAAGGACCACTGGGCAAATTTTAACCAAACTTGGTACAAAGTATCCTTGGGTGAAGGGGAGTTTAAATTGTTAAAATAAAGGGCCAAGTCTCCTTACAAGGGGAGATAATCAAGAAAAGACAAAAATAGGGTGGGGTCATTAAAAAATCTTCTTCTCAAGAACCACTTGGCCAAAAAAGCTGAAACTTATGTGGAAGCATCCTGGGATAGTGTAAATTTTAAATTGTTAAATTCATGACCCCCGGGGGTAGGGCAGGGTCACAATAGAGAATCCAAGTTTTACATTGAAATATATAGGAAAAATCTTTAAAAATCTTCCTCTCAAGAACCACTAGGCCAGAAAAGCTGAAACTTATGTGGAAGCATCCCGGGGTAGTGTAGATTCTAAATTGTTCAAATCATGACCCCCGGGGGGTAGGGCGGGGCCACAATAGAAAATCCAAATTTTACATTGAAATAAATAGGAAAAATCTTTAAAAATCTTCTTCTCAAGAATTACTGGGCCAGAAAAACTGAAACTTATGTGGAAGCATCCTGGGGTAGTGTAGATGCTAAATTGTAAAAATCATGACCCCCGGGGGTAGGGCGGGCCACAATAGGGAATCCAAGTTTTACATTGAAATATGTAAGAAAAATCTTTAAAAATCTTCTTCTCAAGAACAACTGGGCCAGAAAAACTGAAACTTATTTGGAAGCATCCTGGGATAGTGTAGATTTTAAATTCCACAAGAAGTATTACAAGGGGGAAATCTGGTAAAGAACAGCATGGCCAAAGTTACTCAGGTGAGCGATGTGGCCCATGGGCCTCTTGTTTATTGCTGCCTTGTGTACATTCAGGGAAACTATAAATGTAATAGTATCATAACTGTCTCATTCTTTCATTGCTGAAAATGCTCTTATTGCAATTTAGAACAAGAGGTTGTAAACTTACAATTAAAGGATGAGACAACAGTACAATTAATCCTCTGAGAATAATTATTTTGCCTGCTCTAGACAATCCAGTACCTTATCTTTATCTGTCACATTAAGATTACAATTAAGATTCTGTTTGAAAGAGATGCTTGTTTTGAAGTTAAGGTCAAGCCTAGGTGATGTTTGCATTCACCAAAGGTTGGCATTTTATGAAATGTATGCTTCATTCTGGTCTAAATTACACATTTAATTGAATTATTATATGATATGATGTTTTTTTTACCCTTATTAAATACAAGGATATTGTTAATTTCTGAAGGTTGGATAATCTCCTTTGTCATTTAGGAAGTATTCCAAATTTTATAAACATATTCTTCATATTTTTTTCAAAAATCCTTTTTAATTTTTTTTCTAAGTCAAATTCTCTTCTTTCAAGCTGCACCCTTAGATTTCTATCCCACTGTGGGGCCCTTGCTGACTGTTCAGTTTTCTAGTTAGATACCAGAACACTTTACTTTTGTGATGGATTCTCAGTTAATTAAATACTAGTACCTTTACAATTTAACAATGAATTTACTATGTAGTCAATTAGATACTCTAATACTTATTTTCCCCACAGCTGTGAAGTGATGTTTGAATAAACATACAGTAAATATATTTGTTGTAGATTCATGGTGATACAATATCCAGTCATCCTGAACTGGTTGAAGTTCTCAGAGAGGTGAAGGGAAAACTGAATCAGACGTGGACTTCCATACAGGATCTGTTTACCTTGAATTTAACACTTCTAACCCATCTCAGGACAGCTAAAATCTGAGAGAGAGAAAGAGAGAGAGAGAGAGAGAGAGATGTGTGTGTAGAAGAGAAAGAGGGAAAACATTTGTGCATAAACAGTACACAAATGTCTTACTTGAATAAAATATCACTATAAATCTTTCTTTTACATGAACCTTTTGTTTACAGAATTAGAGATGCTTACTCCTCCATGGCATCTGATCCCACCTCTGTTTTCAGAGTTTCATGTTGACTCTGCTCACAGTTTATTTTGTGGAATAGACTTTTGAGCATGATCACTGTTCTTTATCTTTACATTTCATTAGAAGGGACTTGGGCTTTGCATGGTGTTGATGCAATAGTCGTAATTTATAATTATAGTGAGCTGAGGTGAAAAGAATAGAAATATGTTCAATAGTTATTGCTTTGCAACAATAAAAATGGAATCAATTTATACGATTTAAAATTATTATATGGAGAGCAAAATGAATTATTTTCCCCAATGAATTTTGGGAATAAATTGTTTTACTCTGTTTGTTTCTATTACATGTAAATATCTTCCTGGGTACTTTTTTGTTAGAGTGTTCTTGAGAACTAATCATCCGGTTGAGATGAAACCTTTATATGGTTAATAGGCTTGTTGTGTAGATGTGCAAAACGAAGGTCATTGACAAGATTACATGGTTGGATTAGCATGAATACACAAGTGTGCATTTGTGCTTCTCTCTAATTGGCTAGGACAAAAATCTCAATTTCTCCTTTTGTTGGTCAGAGACCAGAAGAGCTAATGTGATAGAAATGTGTACATCGTCCGTCCATCTGACCGATTGTACTTGAACAATTTTTCAAAATGCTACTCCTACAGTTTTGTTCCAATTTCATTAAGATTTGGTACACAGGTACATTATACTAGGATACATAATTCTAATGATAGGTTTTTGATTTTGAAAGTGTGCCATGGTTACTAAAATGGAAATGTCTTTGAAATCCTTTGAAACGCTAGTCCTGGTCAAATTTCAATAAGACTTGTACACAAGATGGTATGGTTATAAGCCAAAAAATGTCCATTATGTCAGATATTAGACAGTTGGAGGCATGTTAGCGTCTAGGAGAGTCTAATATCTGGTATAATTGTTTGTTTGAGGCTCATAACTTACTCAAAATATTTCAGCAATTTACCACTGTAGTCTTTCATTAATCACCGTTTTATATCGATAATATGAACATTAACCTTGTTTAGACGTATTTGTCCGCATTGCAACATTTTCAGATATACCCCCCCCCCCCCCGGCATACCACGCATGCGTTAAAGTTGGTTCTGTTAAATTTTTGTATTCTTGGCAATTTATCATTTGTCATATTAAATTCGTGACAATTTATTAATTTTACAAGGCAACATTACGAATAGAGACGTACATTTAAAAACAACTTCTTCAGATTCAGGTATTCTTGACAGTGTCATAAAACACCAAAAATTCAATGCAAGGTAAAGCATTTACATAGATATTCTTTTATTTCGGGGTATGCAAAAAACAGTTCAGTACTTCGATTGTGAGCAAGTTTTGGAGGATTTTACTCTAGCCACCCCTTAAAAGCAATGACAGGCAAATAACACAATACCGGAAGGGCAAATGGTCACATATCAACGAAAATGCAGGTTGACATCAAAGAATAAGTTGAAATTTGGTGAGGGAATATTAAAAGGAAGAAAAATGGATGTTCAACTTAGCAAAAATGCCCAAGGATACGTGTAAGTAAACACATGCATCTGATTCTTCTTTTGTGTTCACAAGATTCTGTGAATGTTCTGTGAGATGTGAAATGAAGAGAAATGAACGGTAAATTAATGGACTTTAAGATTGGTGCCATGGATTCCTCTACATTTCATGTGAGACATTCAGGACACAGTGGATTATTCCTGCAAATTTCAACCGGATTACTAGTATTTTGTGAAATATCTAAAATTTATGCTGCTAATATTCTACATTGATCATATTAAATTGTTTGATTTATCAAAGCTTTTTCAATCCTGTTTATTTATCAGCGCCGCCCTTTGTTGTCATTATCATTGTTTTACCTATAGCTGTCCAATAAGTTGAATCTTGTTAGACACCTACAGGTTTGTTTGTTTGTATGTTGTTTAACGTCCCTCTCGAGAATTTTTCACTCATATGGAGACGCCACCACTTGCCGGTGGAGAGCTGCAAATTTTGTCCTATACTCGGCACTTACGGCCATTGAGCAGTGAGGGATCTTTTTCGTGCCAGCACCTACTGCGACACGGGACCTCGGTTTATACGGTCTCATCCGAAGGACCGGTCTCCACGACACCTACAGGTAACTTACTGGATGGAGTGCAGGACAATAAGAAATTAAATGGACCTGGTTTAACAAAAGATGACGTCACAAAATGTTTTAAGGGTAGTTATCTTTTATACAAGAATAAACCCGATTGAATTAAGGAATGGATTTAAATAGCTACTCAAGTTATACTGTATAACATGGGTTGGGGCAGTTTACGCTTTATAAACCGCGAAGCAGTTTGTAAAGCGTAAACCGCCCCAACCCAGGTTTTAAAAAAAAAGCTTAAACTGTTCTAACCCAGGTTATATCAGTATAACTAGGGTAGCTATTAAATTCATTCCTTATAATTTAAATTTCCACCTTTAAGTGTAGAAAATAAGACAATTTCTTCTTCAAAATGCCTTCAAATTGTACATATTTTAAATGTAACGTCAAGCGGATTGATACGTTTTTGGCGCAAGTCATCGTGACGTAGGCAACACAGGTTATACAATATAACCTTTTTTTTTTATCCAATCAAATGACGCGTTAAAACCAAAATTAAATTATTGTAGTTTAGGCTAGTGGAGAGAAAACCCATGGGTTCTAACATTTTACCATGTTTACATATATTCATTGGAACCTGCGCGGAATCCAGTCGTTCAAAAATAAAAAAAAAAAAGTCAAGACCTTCACGATCTTTTAAAAACAAATTAACTTTTAATTAAAGTATAGCCAATTGTCTGAATTCGACTGCTTGAAATTTGAAGTGTGTGAAAGTAAATATTCAGCGACACCCACAGCGCGTTACTCTCATCCCTTTCACGCTGTGTATGACGGTAGCGTTTTTTGTTTGGAATATCAGAGCCTGTGACTGATATTCTATTGGGACACAGCAAATTCTTTTATTCAAGAGGGACTTCAGCAGGCTATGATTAGTGGTGTTGACATACGCATTCAATAGAGGAGAATGACAATTTCCAACACAGACATTTGCTTGGTAGGTTTCAGGGAACTGAAACAATTTTGGATACCAATGTAGGTCCTTGAAGTTCACTGTCCAAGGCTTCAAGCTACAGTCATCCTTGTTTTTGGGCAGATTGAAGACAAATCGCTTCCGTCGCATCCGCAAATAGGAAATTTTTAAATCTAGGAAAACTGCCAAAGTTGAGTTTAGATATTGTACCTGGCCTTCTGCACCATTGACATGCAGCCTAAGGGTTGTATTTGACATCTGATCCATAATGAGGTTGGTTATGTCAGCCACGTGACATTGTTTTTTGTGAATGGTATTCACAACTGAAATAGTGAAATCAAAGAGAGTTGAAATTATTGGCAGAAAATCCAGTAACATATGCTTACAACTATGCTATAGTCCCCGCGCCAAAAAAAACAATCTCTAGACCAGTACAATCATTACATTTATAGACACTAGAGTGCTATTATCATTTTCAGCAAATTCGCTACATACGTGTACTTGAGTGCAATCATTAATTAATGCTAACGATACTGATTATTTTTAGAGAAAAAATATTTAGTGATATTCATGAATTGGCGATCAAAACGGCTAATTACGGTACGGGGAAATAATAATATAATCAGCAGGTCGACAAATAAGGGCTGGAATTCGGAGGTACAGATGTTGAATTGTACGGTGTTTATTCTATAAATATTATAATCAAAGTCTTGAAATAAAATGACAGCAAATTCCATTTAAACAGTTGTTGTATAGGACAGTTAATTACCTTTTTGCACGATTAAGTGATTGAAAAATTATAAAACAAAATTTTTATTTTAAATTAGAAAATTTATTTTTCCAAGCATTTGTTCACTTGGCATAAAAATAATAAGACTAACTATAATAATGTTAAAGATTGAAAAACATCTTTGTTCGCCTATTTTTACCCACTATACATAAACATACACATTAATGCTGCAATTAAGAAAATAATTAAGACAAAACATTCCAATTTCTATTTATAAATGACTCGATCTGATACTTTTACAATGAATATCATGATAAACGACCATATAAGGTATTAAAAGAACATGTACATTTTAAATGTGATTGGCTGATTGTTATTGTTTAACGCCGAGTCGGCAATATTTCAGCCACATTTCCGCCGAAATTGTGGTTGAAATATTGCTGACTTGGCGTTAAGCAATATTAAACAATCAATCAATCACATTGAAATGTAATTCAAGGAAATGTAAAAATTTAAATGTGTGATAAACGAAATACCAGGCTTAATGGCGAAAGACCATGGGACGAGAAGTGTGAACGGATATACTGTTGAAATATATCTCTTGCAAATTCCAGCGTTTCCAAAGAATCTATGTTTTCATTTAATTCATTCATTTAATTTTCGAGCATTTTTTGCCCAGTGTCAACAAAATCTACTTCCATAATATTTAATCTAAAGGATTGGTTTGTAGTAAAAAAAATTTACCAATTCCTGGCTTATACTGTGATGTAACTTTTAGGGAAGGCAATTGACGGATGTGTTCTGTGAAAGCAACTTCTACCCTGGTCACGTCACCATGAACAGGTACTGCGTTCAGGTCAAATTCAACAACACCATCGGACTTCCCTGTAAAATGAAATCAGTGTCATTTGTTAGTTGTGGTACATTTTTAATTCATAATACCCCCCCCCCCCCCCCCCCGCTGTAGAAATTTCATGAATCAAAAAGACCCTATTGGTCAAAAACTTGACGATTGTCATGTAAAACATAGAGCGACTGAGGGGCAATATGAATACCATCTATCATTTTGTCTTCAGTAATTCAGAAGTGAAAATGAAAACAGCAGTGAAGGAAAAAACTTCAGGAGGACTGTACAACTATACTTAGTATACTCGAGAAGTGGTGTAAATTATATGTGGATACTTAAACCCCAAGAAACTTTTTAAAAAATTGAAATCACAAAATTTTACCAAAATCAATTACATCAAAACATGCGCCTTTTCAACGCTTTATACAACCATTCCCCACGATAAATTAAAGCCTAGGTTTTTCAATATCGACAGCTGGCTGCTTTTTCAATAAAAATGAAGTCGTAAATTTACCTACCTTGTCATTGGTCATTTGCAAAATTATTTTGTTAAAAACATTGTAACGGGATGGCACTCAATCACTGGGGTGTATTAACGGTACTTTGAACACCCAGAAATTTACTAACTTTAAACCAATTTATTTTTAAATTAAATGATGGACTCCAGTAAATAATTAAAATAAGATTCAAATAGCTTGAGATGATGGTTTATTCTGGCTTAATCTCAATTAACAAATTAAATAAAATTTAATCAATGATAAAAATTCAATCAAGAAAAATACAATAAAAAAAAAATAATGGCTGCAGTCGTCTTAACCCTAAATTCCCAAAAATATTAAATTTCCCTAAGACATATTAATTAATATTGTGAAACGACTCTAATAAATAAATAGGCCTAGCTAAATTTCTTCAAATTACTGAGTTACTAATAGAAATAAAGAAAAATTCCCCAAAAGTTCTTAAAATTTCACCTACATCTTATCCTAACTGCCCAAAAATCTGGAGTCCCCGTTGTACAACGGGTGCTCACTTATATACCCTAGGGGAACGGTATCCGTTCCAAAACAACACGGAATCCGTTGGAAAGCAACGGAATCCAATAGGAAAATACAACGGAAAATAGTTCCCGTCTATAAAAAGTTACTTTATCAAGTTTAAAATACGAATAAAATATAACTCTAATTCATTAATATATTATGCAACATAATTAATTACCTTAAAGCTCATTTTTCTAATTAATAGAAAAATCTGTCAGCGCATAAATATTTGGGGTGCGCAGATCAAAGAAGTAAACGAAAATTCACCCATAATGCATTGCGCCGACATGTAAATAGAAAACTAAGACTGTCTGCAGCATAAAACACGTGTTAAAATACCAGTAAAAACGTAATTTTCTTAAAACATTTAGTAGATCATGCTCTAGTTACAGCATTTATGCAATTATTTCAACAAGGACATCGTTAAATATGAAAGGATATGCATATATTACATGTGTTCGTTCTACTTTCACTTTACATACGATGACATGAAAAGTTGTGAATCCAAATTTAGAACATTAAGTAATAAACATACAATACATATGATCAAAATACTCAAATTATGAATCATTTATAGAGGTAGATTAATATGACAGGATTTGTATTTTAAATACAAATAAAATATGGAAACTTCAAATGACCAAACATTACAACATTTTGATTGTACACACAAGTACTATGAAGTTGACATTAAAAAGATGATTGAGTTTCTGATTGACAATATCTATGAAAATTACTAGAAAAAGACGTTCCTGGTAATCAACAAAACTCTATCATAAACGCGATGACTTCAACTTTTCTATCGTCAATTTCCCTTATTTATGTAGTAATATATCATTATCACCTGCATATGAAGTTTATGTCTCACAGTTGATTCGATACGCAAGAGCATGCTCTACGTCCGAACAATTTCTAAAACGAGGCAAGCTATTGACAAATAAGTTGATAAAACAAGAATGTTAACAGTCTCATTTAAAGTCAACGAGTCTACGAATTTTTTTCGTTTGCCCTATCATGACAAAGAGCTCACCGCAGGTGTGACCGGTTGACAGGGGATGCTTACTCCTCCATGGCACCTGATCCCACCTCTGATGTTTCTAAATGTCTGTGTTTGTTCTGCTGCAAATTTGTATTGTTTCAAAGGAATTTTGAGCTTGATTACTGTTCGCTATCTTCATATTTAAAATTAAAAATAAGAAGTAAAAGTGACTCTAGAATGTGCCCTATCATAAAGAAGGAAGCAGGAAATTTAGTAAACATACATAATGTGTTTTTGATAGATAACCCAACTTATCATCATATACATAATGTGTTTGCTAGAAGCCAAAGGATAAAAGAAACAGTTAACGTATTAACCATAAGTAATTGACATAGCTATATTCCAAAATTTACAAGGAGTTTGAATATCAAAGTTAATAAATTCAATCACTGAAGAATTCTTCTTTACAAAATTGGTTAAAATGAGAATCGAGCACTAAATGAAATTACATATCAATATTCATTTCGTTATGATAAAATTTTTTCGAGTACTCAATGAAATGAAACTTTATATTCTGAGAATTTGAAAAAAAATCTGGTGCATATAAAAATCAATAGCCTATATGAATAATAGTGGAAACAGAAAATGGGTTATTTTTAAGTGAATCTAATGTAGATTACAAAATTTTTGTGACTCCTTATTTTGGAGATACATTTCTATAAAAATTTAACATTTATTCTGTGTTTTTAAGCGAGACAAATTATTCACGAACTTTGGTAATTGTATATATATATATATATATATATATATATATATATATATATATATATATATATATATATATATATATATATATATATATATATATATATATATATATATATATACGCAAGAAAGAAATATTCGCGAGCAGTCAGTCTCGCATAATTTCGTGAAAGTAAAGTTCTCACAAGTAAAAAGTGATTAACAATAAAACGTTTTGCTCGCTGTAATATACTATAAAGAAAAACACATGTAACATTTGGGGGGAAAAAGTTTGTATAAAAAAATTAAAACATAATAATTAAAAAAAAGTTAATTTCGTTTTACCTTTATTTATAATTTATATAATCTAAAACAGAATATCAATTGACAAAATCAAAAAAATGGATGCATGGATAAAAAAAAGCGGCAACATACCAGTCCTTATTGCGCTGTAGAATTGCACCCTAGGGTCACGGTCTGGATACATACGTAGGTCATCCTCATTTTGTTCTATCTGTTCGTACAGCTGCTGCACGTATAGAGGGAGGGTCCGAGTCTTTGGTCCGTACCCCACAGGATTAATGCTCACATCTTGAAAGACTCCCAAGTTTGGGAAGAACGTTTCTTCCCTCTGGAGAGCAGCAGTGCAAACAATAAACAGCCAAATACCTAGTGTCTTCATAGCTATGTTACAAGGCATGTCAAACCCTCATATATATACCAAGAACTTTTATCCTCATTATTCATATTTAGAAATCTTTCTCTGATTCTAAAAAACCCTAGTTTTGAGTGTGATTCAGTTCTACCTCCAGATTTCCAAGAAAGTCTGTCAAAGTAGTAAAACCTCATCTTATATTTACCGAGGATTTTGATGAAAATAAAATTGCTAAAAGTCATTTACGAATTTCATTCATTAATTATTTCGTAATTCCTCCACAAATTTAAATTTTCAATTTTCGTTGGTAAGGAAAACTCTCTCTAGGATAAGCACATTTTCTTTTAATAACAGAAAAGTTTCTTTTACTCATATTTTTATAAGGAGAATAAATTTTCCAAATTGATAAATCTTGGACTAATATTGCTTTTTTTGCAAAGACTCAAGCATTTCTATTTGAAATGGTTTTTTAATTATACGAGGGTCATTCAAAAAGTTCGTGGACTTTTGTCATAATATTTTAACAAATTTGGTAGATACACTTTCACTATATATCCAAGTACATGCAGGTCGGCACTAGCCCGATCGGACTAGTAGAATTTTCAGTTTTCAGAATTTATCCATTTCCATCTCAGTATCTTAAATAATTGTCAAAAAAATTCTTATTGAAATTTTCGACTTCTTTTTTTTTTTTGTCCATGTTTGTTTATTTATTTTTGGTTGTTTAGTGATTTGGGTAAAAATTTTTCATTTCTTGCCCGACTGGGCTAGTGCTGAAAAAAGATTTTGGCACATACTGCAAACCGTGTGAGAAATGACCAGGAAGAGTAATTGTGAGTAACTTTCACGACGTTGTTTTTGACGTTACAATGTAGTTAAGAGTGCTCCGTGATGACGAAACACGTTGGGGCTTACCTTTTTTTTGTTGGTTTAGCCCCCCCCCCCACTTTCAATTAGCCACCCCACTTTCAATTTGCTTCCGACGCCTTTGCAACATCAGGGGTCCTGAGTCAACACGTTGCCAATGGACCCCTGACGATTTTTAATCGATATTCTTGGGCTTGCTTCTCTCATTGAGAAGCATGCACCAATCAAATTGAAGTAGACAGATAATGTAAATATAAATATGGCTTGTCAAACCTTGCAATATTTGATCTTCTCCATTTGTATTGTATAATGTTTATTTTTATTCTATAATTTTCCATTTGTATTCTATAATTTTCCATTTGTATTGTGAAATTTTTATTTGTATTCTATAATTTTCCATTTGTATTGTATAATTTTTCATTTTATTGTATAATATTCCATTTGTATTGTATAATTTTCCATTTGTATTCTATAATTTTCCATTTGTATTGTAAAATTTTTATTTGTATTCTATAATATTTTATTTATATTCTGTATTTGTCCCCCGCTTTCGCGAAAGCGAGGGGACATTAAATCTCATTCGTCTGTCCGTCTGTCAGCCTGTCTGTCACAAAAACTTTAACATTGGTCATAACTTTTGAATAAGAAGAGATAGGGCTTTCATATTTCACATATATATTATCTGTGACAAGACCTTTCAAATATACTACATATTTTTACCCCGTGACCTTGAAGTTTGACCTACTTTTCAAAAATTTTAACGTTACTTTAAATAGGTCATAACTTTTGAATGAGAAATTATAGGACTTTTATATTTAATATGTATATTACCTGTGACAAAAGGTTTCCAAATAAGCTATGATTTTTTGACCCAATGACCTTGACCTTGAAGTTTGACCTACTTTTAAAAAAGTTTATATTTGCTTATTAACTTTTGATTGAGAAGAGGTCATATCTGACATGTGCATTACCTGTGACAAGACCTTTTAAAATATACTATGATTTTTGATCCTTTGACCTTGAAGTTTGACCTACTTTTCAAATATTTTAACATTACTTTAAATTGGTCATAATTTTTAAAAAGAAAAGATAAGGCTTTCATATTACATATGTGCATCTCCTGTGACAAGACCTTTCCAAATATATTATGGTTTTTGACCCATGTCCTTGACCTTAAAGTTTGACCTACTAATCAAAATTTTTATCTTTGCTTATAACTTTTGTTTGAGAAAAGATAGGCCTTTAATATTTGATATGTGCATTACCTGTGGCAAGATGTTTCCGAGCAGGAAATGATTTTAAACCCCTTGACCTTCATGTTTGACCTAATTATACCCCACGCAAATAGTTGCTGGGGGTATAATGTTTTTGACCCGTCCGTCAGTCAGTCAGTCAGTCCGTCAGTCCTGTTTTTTTTGTCAGCGTAACTCCCTAAAACCGCTGCACAGAATTTCGTCAAACTTTGCAGATATTTAGGATACAATGTGTAGATGTGCATATTACCAGGAAATTCCGATTCCTTTATTTCTTCTGGGAATTTCGGCACTTTTCAAGTTAGATTTTCCCCCCCATATCTTGAATATAGAGATGAACAGTTTGTCAGCGCAACTCCTCTTAAACCGCTGCACATAATTTTGTCAAACTTTACAGATATTTAGTACAAAGTGTGTAGATGTGCATATTACCAGGAAATTCCGATTCCATTTTTTTTTGCCCTAAGAATTTTGCCTATTATTGAAGAAACTTTCCAGCTAGGTAATAAGGAAATCCACTGGAATCAGCTTTTGTATTGAAATTTTATGTGAAATATTTTATGACCTTAAAAGATCCCTATTGATTTGAGATCAAAATGTTAATGATTTAACACACACACACATACACACAATCTTGGATAGTTCTCACCCCCCCCCTTTTAAATTGGTTCTTTGCCTTAGATAATTTCATAATACAGTATATAAACAAATTCATAATCATAATTTTGATTCCATCAATTATTTAAATGTGTAAATTGTCATGTGTTGGACATGGACTTACACTCATTAACAAGTCGAAATCACTGAGGAATTTAAATACCGGTAACAGTTTGTCAGCATAACTCCTGCACTGAATTTCCTGAAACCTTGTAGGTATTTCAGACATAATGTGTAGATTTGTATATTGCCAAGAAATTCTGATTCCATTATTTATCTAGAAATTTCAGCCCAATTAAAGAGCAGGAGCCACTTAGGGCCTTTTTTGGCCCTGAGAATTTCTGAAAAATGGAAACTGCTCAGTTTTGGTTGAAAATGCAGTATTTATAACGTGGACCCTTGGTGATTGTGTATCTATTGAACATGGCGTAATTTTCTCTCTAGTCAATGCATTATGACGTCATAAAATGCGTCATTTTTCACATATCCTGTAAATTCCCTTAAAAATGGCCAAAAGTTGAGGTATTTTTTCAATATTTCATATAGAGCACAACCTCTGATCCAAAATATGCAATTACATAATGAAAGATCTGTTTCTGAAGATCACAAAATATGTTTTAATTTTTGGATCGTGGACTGTGCTCATATTTTAATTCTTTGCTGAAGGTAGTCAAATACGCATGTTTTCTGCAAAATTCAAGAACATTGCATTTTCTCAAAGCCTGTTTTCCAATACCTGGATTCTCAAAAAGAAATTTTGTTACAGGAAATGAAAGCACTAAGTCTCTACTTTATTTTGATATATGAAAAGGGATAGAGGGTGATAGTCAATTAATTGATATAAGGACAGGGCCATTTTATGCATAAAGTGAACCTAGCTCTTTGTAACATACAAAGATTTGAATGTCCTTATATGCAAGAAGTTTTGATTTGATGAATTTTTGCAAGTTATGCCCCTTTTTGAATTATACTGTGTATTTAAAATGCACTGTGCCATTCATTACGTGTTGCATTGTCGAGTTTTGGGGGAGCGTGGGGTATGTGAGCTTGCTCACTTTTTCTTTCAATTTCAAAAAATTTAAATTTGCTGATTTCTTTTGAATGACATGTGACAGGGTGGTGATTACTTTTGAATGACATATGATAGGGTATTCATATTTGACAAGTGCATTACCTGTGTCAAAATGCTTCCGAATGTGCTATGATATTTGACCTTTGACCTTCAAGATTGACCTAATTTTCAAACATTTTATCAGTTTGCTAACTTCTGAAGGCGCGATGATAGTTCATTCATATTTGACACGTGTATTACCTGTGGCAAACATTTCCAAATGTACTATATTTTTAACCCATGACCTTGACCTTCAAGTTTGACCTTATTTTCAAAAAATATGAACATTGCTAATGACTTTTGATTATGAGAAGATACAACATTTACATTTGACATGTGCATTACCTGTTCAAGACCTTTCCGATTGTACACTTTTGTTTTTGATATTTTTTCACATGTGCATCAATTGTGAGAAGACTTTTTGGATTGTACGAGTATTATAATATTTGACCTCATGAAATTGATGTTGAAGTTTAATGTAGTTTTGAGAAGATATATATAATCTTAGCCATAACTGTTATTAATTCAATAATTAAGGTATTGATGCACAGACAAGACAGGGCATACAAACAAGACAGTTGCAATAAAAAATGACATCCCATCCACTAAGACATCGAAAGCGGGGGACCACAATTCTTTGAATTTGCTTGTTTTTCATTTGTATTCAATAATTTTCCATTTGTATTGTATAATTTTCCATTTGTATTCTAAAATTTTCCATTTGTATTGTGTAATTTTTATTTGTATTCTATAATTTCCATAATTTTCCATTTGTATTCTATAAATTTTCATTTGTATTGTATCATTTTTCATTTGTATTGTAAAATTTTTATTGGTATTCTATAATTTTCCATTTGTATTGTATAATTATTCAATACAAATGGAAAAGTATACAATGCAAAAAAAAAAACAAAAACAAAAAACAAAACAACAACATAACAATCAAAACCCTGCCTCTCAAAATTCAAAAGACATAAATTAAATTAAACTGTCTGGGGTATTTTTCTGCAAACAGGTCAAAGGTCAAGTGGATTGTAACGCTGTAATTTTCAAAATGTTTTATGACAAACAGAGCACATGTCATGCTAAATAGCATAGACTTGCCTCTTAAATGTCAAGATATATGCTGTTTTTCGGCATTATGAACTGTTTTGAAATGTAGGTCAAAGGTCAAGGGTTACGAGATCAATAATCATGGTAATTTACAAAAGCCATAGTGCCAAGCAATATATATGCAAAATATCAAATCCATTCCTCTTACAGATCTCGAGTTATGAGGTGTGACAAACGGACAGACAGACGCCGAGTAAAGTGATCCCTAAGTGTCTCTGCAGGCGACCAAAGAAAAGGAAGCTAATGGAATAATAGGTTATCAAAGGCGATCCTTAGCACAAAGGGAATTATTGGCCAGGTCCATTTTTTCTTTGAAGACTCAAAATGGAATCTGTCAATTCAGAAAGATATCTGAAATTGTTGTGCAAGAAACTCCTACCCATTGCAGAAGAAAACCAAAAATGTGAAAAATGCATGCTTTCGTCAAAATGAAGCAGGCCCACATACTTCATAATGTCATAATGTGCTCTGAACTGGATAGCACAAACGTCCCTTAACTCTCTGGGGACATTTAAAGGACACAATTTATATAAAAGAGGACCCAAAATAAGACAATCTCAAAATGGCCATAAGAAAACGAGAGGTTGATTACATAGAAAACCTGTCCAATACAATGAAAAAAGATGATTCAAACAAAATGAACACCATTTAGAGTATATTTTGTAACTAAACAAAATTTTACAACTTCTCTAAATTCTTTTGTAGCTCATTATGTATTTTAGGAAATATCTTAATTTTCATAAGAATAAATCTTGAAATTATACCTTTCATATTGATATGTTAGTGATTGGTATTGAATGAAACCATAGAAAAATACGATAATTTGAAATGGTTGTATGTTTTTGAAAAACCCTGTATTTATATGTTATAATTGCAAAGCATTTTCGGGTTGGAAAATTTCAAATGGCCAGTTCAGCTACACCCACGCATAAAATTCCTAGAACACGCAAACAACATAATCTTAATATACATGCAGGTACTAGTATCTTATCTTCTCAAAGCAGTAGGATATTGTTTATGTTATAACACTGTGGAATACTTAATCAGAACAGTTATACGGTGCAGAGAATTCTTACTCTAGCTGTCAAACTTTATCAGGATAATAACACGTCAGCTGTGGTGTCTGTTCTTTGACCTTTTGATTCGTGGTTATATTAATCAAAATATATATAAGACGAAGTCACCCGTGGGTATTGGACGTTGTTAAAGACTAGGTATTAAAAAAAATGTTGGAATTACGATGCGCACTAATTGTGCACCTTTGTTAGCCGACACTTATTGTGCTCCTTTTTAGCCAAACAGTTTTAAATTTTAATTTATTCAAAAAACTTCTACATGAGAATAAAACTCTTCCTGTGACCTTCAACTCAACATTTTGATATATATCAAAGCCTTTTATCAATTAACAATAGTTATTTTCATTCATATGTAGACTTGATATATCCCAATGAACTTGAAATAATAGGCACCACATAGTCATATTTGGATGTTTTACTGACTATGGACCTTATGACCACCTAACAACTAAACGATGGATTTCTCCGTCTACTGATCAATATATAGGGCTCGCAGCAGGCGTGGCTCTTCGTCAGGAGATGTGTACTCTTCCCATGCACCTGATCAAACCTCTGGTGTTTCCAAGAGTTGTGTTTTTGCCCTGTTCATGATTCGTTTTGTAAACTGGATTTATGAGATTAATCACTGTTCGTTATCTTCACATTTTACACATTAAATTATTAGATTACTATCGATATTTTCGGAAACTGCTACTTGTCATGCACATTTTAAATTTTTTTTTTTTTACCAGAAATGTCTTGCGTAATTTATCACTGAACTTTAAGGCCTAAGATCAACCCGTTTATTACTAGTATTAGGTGAGCGCAACGAAAAAGATTGAATGTGTTCAATTAGAAAAAGATCAAAATTTTAAATTTGCTATGTTTATTTTCAGGACGAATGAACCATCAGAGATATAATATATCATTTAACTCACACCACCAATTTAAGTATCAGTGGAAATCAAGAATGAACTGTACAACAACGTCTTTTAGATATACATTATTTTCTGACTTTGGAACTACATTACTGCTAAACATTATAAAACTCGATATACTATCTGCCTACTTAAAAAAAAAAAATCAATTTTCTGATTTATTAATCTTCATCGTGTGTTTTTTCATTGCAAATAATCCCCATCCACGCAGACGCAATCCAGGATTACAAAACTTATATGGTTAAATTTGTCTCAATGAATACACATATTTTCCATAAATTTTCATTTTCTCTTGCTTGTTTGATTTTAAGTTGTTAATCTTATTTTCGTTATCACATTTTGCAAATTGTATATATGGTCGATACAACGCAAGTACAATCTGCCATAGATAGATGAAGTTTGTTGTTGTTCTTACAAAGATACTCTTTCTTTACTCCTCACTAAAATATTAACAAGAGTGAAGGAAAAAAACTTCAGGAGTATATTTGAGAAGTGGTGTAAATCAGATGTGGTTGATACTTAAAAACTCCAAGGAACTTTTAGAAAAATTGAAATCACAAAATTTTACTAAAATCAATTACATCAAAACGTACGACTTTTCACGCCTTATACAGCCATTCCCTTCGATAAAGTCCGGGCTTTTTGACATCACAGACAGCTGCTTTTTCAATAAAATTGGAAGTCGTAAATTTATTTACCTTGTAACTGGTCACTTGCAAAATTATTTTGTCAAAAAACATTCTGATTGTACACACAAGTACATGTACTCTGAAGTTGACATTAAAAAGATGCTCGAGTTCCGGATTGACAATATCTATGTAGTTTTTGGAGACCAGATCTTCCAACAATTTGTTGGTATTTTCATGGGTACCAACTGCGCCCCGTTTATAGCAGATTTATTTTTGTATTCTTATGAAGCAGAATTTCTTCAAAAACTTATACATGAGAAGAAAAAAACGCTCGCTGTGGCCTTCAACTCGACATTTAGATATATCGACGAAGTATTATCAATTAACAATAGTTACTTCCATTCATATGTCGATTCGATATATCCCAGTGAACTTGAAATAAAAGACATCACAGAGTCTGACACATCTGTTTCATATTTGATTATTTTACTAGAAAAGGATATTAATGGTAACCTAACAACAAAACTTTATGATAAACGTCTTCGGATTTTTCCATTTACCCGATCGTGACAAGGAGCACATGGCTGGTGGGGCCGATCGACACGGGATGCTTGCTCCTCCATGGCACCTGATCCCACCTCTGATGTTTTAGAGGTCCGTGTTTGCTCTGTTCCTTATTTGTATGGTTTGAATGGACTTGTAAGCTTGAATACTGTTCGTTATCTCCATATTTTAATCGATCTTTATTAATATAAGCAATAAGAATAAACTGTGTAGAATTATTTATTTACATCTTTACAAAAGATATAATACCAAATATGTAACCCATGGAAGTAAAAATTACGAAATTTTATTGCAAATCTACAGGACATCACATCACCTATTCCTAAAGACGATTAGGCCACTGTCTGAAATGTAAGATACGTTAATGAGAACCATATTATTGTGTCAAAAACACCATATCCCCAATTGGTCCCCAGAATAAGTTTGGAAACTGATAGACAGACGGACCAGGATAACAACAATATGCCGTAACTTTCTTTAGAAAGTGTGGGTATAATTAAGAGGATGACCCGTATGCAAAAAAAAAAAAAAAAAAAAAAAAAAAAAAAAAAAAAAAAAAAAACTAGAAGCCCATTTAGGACTTATCAAAACATATTTCTGAATTCGATATAACGATTTGTCGAATTTGTCAAAACAAATTTGATTCGGTATAACAATTTTTTTGAATTTGTTATAACGAATTTAATCTGTTATAACAGATTTATTTAATTCGTTATAACCAATTCAACAAATTTGTTTTGACGAATTCAATTTGTTTTAACAGATTCTAAAATTTGTTATAACGAATTTTATTCGTTTAAACGAATTCTTAAATTTGTTATAACGAATAAAATTCGTTTAAACGAATTTGGCAATGGCAATTCGTTATATTGAATCCAATTATACTTTTTTATTGGTCCTTATTGTCGTATTTCATTAAACAACTTTAATTCGTTAAACAAATTTTAGAATTCGTTTAAACGAATTTAATCTGTTATAACATATTTATGAATTCGTTATAACAAATTCAAAAAAATTGTTATAACGAATTAAATTCGTTTTAACAAATTTGTTGAATTCGTTATATCAAATTCAAAAATATATTTTGATAGGTCCTAAATGGACTTCCGTAAAATAACTGATTATTTGTTTAGTTTAATAAACAAACCTTTATTTAAAATACTTTAATAACCGAAAGCAACCAATTTTAGACATATTCTGGATTATACTACGCATATTGAATATTTAGTCATATTTTTAAAAAATTACATAATTGAGTAAGACTTATTTATCATGCTACTACAAACATTGTTGGATTTGAAAATTTCAAATAGACGGTTAAGTTACACCCACGCATAAAATTCCAAGAACGTAATAAAGGACAATATAATCTTAATTTAGAAACTAGTATCTTATCTTCTCAGAGCATTGGGATAATGTTAACGTTATAAAACTGTAGATAACTCATTAGGAACGGTTATACGGTGCAGACAATTCTTACTCTAGCTGTCAAACCTTATCAAGATGTTTACACGCCAATGTGCATCTGTTCTGTCACCTATTGACTCGTGGTTTTATTAATCAAAATATAAAGAAAATGGGTTGATGTTTTTATGCATGTATTTATAGTATATGTAACATCCCCTATAAATCTATTTTGAACCGAATAAAAAAATGGGGATCATAATTAGTTTGGTATTCCATTTTCAACAGCCAATAAATATAACAAATAAACATTGAAAACCTGATTGCATAACAATCATTTTAAAGACATTTGACAGGCATGGCATAATTCATTGTTGAATAAATTGCTATGACTTCATAATAAGTGTCAATCCCTCAATAAAAGTCTACATCGAAATGTTTTATCAAATTTATTTCCTCTAATTTGTTGTGTCAAGTCTTTGCTTCAGTATGAACACTAGCCAATAACAAGAGGCTCAAGGGCCTTAACGGTCACCTGAGTATAATGTAACAATCCATAGATTAAAACAAAATAAGCTGATAAATAAAACTATATTGCCCAAAAAGAAAAGAAATAGGATGATCAGGGATTAGCAAAATATTAATTTAGTACTCAATAACAAATCTTACAGTTGATCTATTTATTTGCCTGTACTTTCGCCCATTTGTTACTATCGTCATGCAGGCTAAACAAAACAATAGTTCTAGAGCACTGTTAGTTAACACATTTCATTCCCCCTCACATTGGCCTCTTTTAGTCTTTGAAGATTATTTATTGTACAAAGAGACTGTATTTTTGTCCCATTTTCATTTATCTATTATTTAAAAGTTTACCAGACCATTAAAAACTATGAAAGTACTTTTGTATTAAATATTATAAAATATCTTGTATAATTCTGTTATTCAAATGACCTTTTAAGTTACATTATTTACAGTGACTAACTATTATAGGTGAATAGCGAAGGAGAATAACTTCTTCAGTAGAAATTAATAAATTGACCAATGGGTACATAATTTCAAAATCTGTAAAAACCCCTTGCTTACTATAACTTCATATACTGAAGAGTGACTCAGGTGACCTAAAATACTTAAAAACGCCTATGCATACAACAAAGAAGTCTTCTCATCGATGAGTTAGACCCCCCTCTTCTTTCAGTGCAGTTTTTTGCAGCTGACAGGGTGTGAAATTGATTGCACGATGAAAAAAAATCCAGGCATGTTCAATGAGACTGAAATCGAGAGAGTTGGACAGTCCATACACTCAATGATTTCTGATTACTCAGTATACCTCTATTAAACCAGATCTGTTTGGACGTGCATAATTGTCCATTAAAACATAAGCGCATGCAGTATTCCTCATGTATGGCTCAAACAAAGAAAATTGTAACGAAAAAGGTGAAGATAACGAACCATGATCGATATCAAAAAATCTACAAACAATAAAAATCTTTCAACAGGGGAAAACATGACCCCAGGAAATTCCAGAGGTGGGATCAGGTGCCTAAGATGAGAAAACATCGCCTTTCGACCGGTCAAACCCGCCGTGAGACCTTTGTATTGATCAGGTAGACGGAATATTTCGTAGTCAAATTTAGTACAAAAACAAGACCTTACTATTGATATGACACACGTCAGCCAAAGTACGACTCACTAATAGAATATATTTGATTCGATACGCAACAGCATGTTCTACGTATGAACAATTTCTAAAACGAGGTAAGTTATTGACAAACAAGTTGATGAAACAAGAATATTGACAGTCTCGTTTAAAGTCATCATTTCGTAAGTTCTATGGTCGATACAATGACCTTGTCAGCAAATACAATTTATCTTTAAGTCATATGCTGACTGACGTTTGTCATACTAATTGGTAAGCCACTGAATTGTCGATGGATTTTCCGTAATTTCCCGATCATGACAAGGAGCACACGGCGGGTGTGACCGGTCGGCAGGGAATGCTCACTCCTCCATGGCACCTGATTCCATCTCTGATGTTTTTGGAGGTTCGTGTTTGCTCTGCTCCTGATTTGTATTGTTTTAATGAACTTTGAGCTTGAATTCTGTTCGTCATCTTCATATTTTATTGCTAACAATGTCATTTTAACGACCAAAGGATTTACGAAATACTGATTTTAATCGAGTTAGTTGACGTCAATAAGATAAACTCATCTGTCAGTAGCCTGCCTCGGTTTAAAAATTGATCATACTTAGAACATGCTCTTGAGTATCGATTAAGTTGGGAGACGTGAATACTATGTGCAGGTATTAGTGAAATATTACTACATAAAAAAGGAAAATTGAGATGGAAAAGCTGAAGTCATGTCGTTTGTCATACAATTTAGTTGTTAGCTGGCCCTTATCGTCTATAGTCATTCAAACAATCAAATATGAAACAGATGTGGCAGACTCTATTGTGGCTTGTATTTCGAGTTTAATGGGATATATCGAGTCGACATATAAATGGAAGAAACTATTGTTAATTGATAAACGTCGTAAATTTATCTGAATGTCGAGTTGAAGGCCACAACAAATGTTTTCTCATTCTCATGTAGAAGTTTTTGAATAAATTTTGCTTCATAGGAATATAAAAAAGGGTCGGCTAATAAAGGAGCACGATAAGTGCCCATTAAAAAATTCCAACAGTTTGTAGGAAAACCTGGTCTCCAAAGACTACATAGATGTTGAGGAACTCCAGCGTCCTTTTAATAACAACTACAGTGCACTTGTTTGTAGAATCAGCGTGATTTTTAACAAAGTAATTTTGTTGATAACCAATCACAAGTTATGAAAATTTCCGAGTTCCAATTTTATTGTTGAAGAAGCAGTTGTCTTTGAAATCAAAAAGCCAAGTTTTGAATTTATCGTTAGGAATGGTTGTATAAAGTGTAGAAAAGTCGTACGTTTTGATGTTACTGACTTTTAAAAAATTTGATGATTTTAGATTTTCTAGAAGTTTTTTTTCAGGTTTTGGCAATCCACATCTGATTTACACTATTTCTAGAATCTGCTGTAGCACTGTGCGTCTGCTTTACTGCAGTATATATTTTTGTAGGGAAGTAAAGATGGGACATTGATAGGGCAAGTGCTGGACCCAGTAATGTATCGTTGTAATTAAATATGAAAATAACGAACAGTGATCAAGCTCAAAAGTTCAATGAAACAATACAAATCGGGAGCAGACCAAACACGAACCTCTAAAAAAAACCCAGCAGAGGTTGGATCAGTTTCCTTGGAGGAGTAAGCATCCTCTGTCGACTGGTCACACCCGCCGTGTGCTCCTTGTCCTGATCGGACAAACCGAAAAAACCGTAGACAATTCAGTATTTAAATAATGGCCTATCAATTTGAAAAACGTCAGTTAGCACTCGACTTAATGATGGAATATATTACTGTAAAGGTCACTGAGTCGACCATGTTAGTTATATTGTTGTGAGGTTACCATTAGCGTCTTTTCAGTAAAATATTGAAATATGAAACGGATGTGTCGGACTCTGTTAAAAGTTATCAGCAACGTTAAATGTTTTGAAAATTAAGTCAAATTTCAAGGTCAAGGTCATGGGGTTAAAAATCATATTACATTTGGAAATGCTTGTCACAAGTAATGCACGTGACGAATATGAATGTCCTATGTTCGATCCTTCAAAAGTTAACAACACTGATAAAATGTTTGAAAATTAGGTCAAACTTGAAGATCAAGGTCACGGGGTCAAATATGATAGCACATTTGGAAAAATTTTAATAAGGATAATGCACTTGTCAAATATGAACGCCCCATCATATCTCATTCAAAGTAATCACCAAAGTGGAATGTTTGAAAATTAGGTCAAACATGAAGGTCAAGGGGTCAACAAATCATAGTATGCTCGGAAACGTCTTGGCACACCTACATATAATGCACATGTCAAATATGAAAGCCCTGTCTTCTCTCAATCATAGGTTATAAGGAAAGATAAAATTGTTGAAAAGTAGGTTAAACTTCAAGGTCAAGGTCACAAGGACAAAAAACTCATAGTATATTTGGAAAGGCTTTGCCACAGGTAATATACATGTTTAATATGAAAGCCTCATCTTTTCTCATTCAAAAGTTATGACCAATTTAAAATTTTTGAAAAGTAGGTCAAACTTCAAAGTCATGGAGTCAAAAGCATAGCATATTTTAAAGGCCTTGTCACGGGTAATGTATATGTGAAATATGAAAGCCCTATCTCTTCTCATTCAAAAGTTATGACCAAGGTTGTTTTTATGACAGTCAGACTGACAGAAGAACATACTGACAGACGGACAGACGAATTAGATTTAATGCCCCTCGCTTTCGCGAATACGGGGGACAATAAATTTACGAGTTCCGTTTTTATTGAAGAAAAAGGTGTCTTTAGTGTCAGAAAGCCTGGACTTAAATTTATCGTGGGGAATGGCTGTATTGAGTGTTGAAAAGTCGTACCTTCTAAAGTGATTGATTTTGGTAAAATTTTGTGATTTCAAATTTTCTAAAAGCTCCTTAGAAAATCTCCTTAGAATTTTTAAGTATCCATATCTTACACACTGAATTGTCGATGGATTTTTCCGTTATTTCCCGATCATAACGAGGAGCACACGGCGGGTGTGACCGGTCGACAGGGGATGCTCACTCCTCCATGCCACCTGATCCCAACTCTGATGTTTTGGAGGTCCGTGTTTGCTCTGCTCCTATTTTGTAATGTTTAATGGACTTTTGAGTTTGAATACTGTTTGTTATCTCCATATATTTCATCCATATCTGATTTACACCACTTCTCGAATAAAGTTTTGTACAGAACTCCTAAATTTTCTCCTTGGTATCTTAGTTTTTAGGGATTTTTACGTAGTTTAGGAATCCAGTATAAGTATGGTTATTTAAAATCAATTTAATTATTGGGAATATTAAAATTATTTGAAACTGACATATGATTTTGAAAAAAATTCCTTCTTAGATAGGGAGATATGGATGTAAGTTGGATTATCACTTGCAGAATTTAAAATTAAAATTCCAGCTCTGCTAAATTACAATTAGAATAATGAGCTTGATAAAGACTATGTTGTATCTGCTTTGTCAGATGGGACCAGTACATATTGATCGTGTAATGTAATTATTTTTCTTTACTCTGAATTATTGAAGACAGAATGATAGGATGGTTCCATGTTACCCCTCAATTGCACAATGCGGGATTTCAACATCCATCTGATACTTTTAGTCCATTCTGACAAAGTATCTAGGTCTTCTTTTTTGATGCCTGGCGTAATCTTCCACAGAATTCATAATATTTATGAAATTATTATGCCTGTTGAAAGATTGGGGTCCCTAAAATTTGACCCTTTTAAAATATGTGATTTAAGGTTCTCACTATTAACTATATTTACGTCACCAGAAATGACGCGTCCGGCAAGACTATAAATGTAGAGTGAAGAAGAATATGAACACGTTGTAAGGATTTTTATGACCGGTCGACTGGGGGTGCTTACTCCTCCATGTCACCTTATCCCACCTCTGATGCTTTTGGACGTCCGTCTTTGCTCTGCTCCTATTTTGTATTGTTTTATGGACTTTTGAGCTTGATTACTGTTCGTTATCTCCATATTTCATTTAGGAATCCAGTATAAGTACGGTAGATGTTGCATTGCAGTATCTTCAAAAACTGCAAGATACCTTTAAAGGTCAAATTCAAAGGAAAGAGAATCACTTGTAAATGATATATGTTGTAAATAATAGTTAAAAAGAGGGAATCACAATATTCGTAAAATTTTAAACCTCGTTGCTGTCTTTATTTACCTGTTTAAAACTCGCTAAAAATAATGTCTACCAATAGAGTTACTTCCCCTTTTTGTGACGTAATAAGGGACAATCAAAATCAGAAACTGATAATATATAGTAAATATAAATAGAGTATAAGTAATATAAATATAATATAGTGCTCTTGATTATCTTAAAAAATGGCAAATTATAGGGAACGGAAATGTTGATATACCAAAAGTAGATCTTTCAGTTAAGAATAGGCTCTACATGTTTGAGCCAATCAAGGAAAGTACATGAAAATGATTATTCTTCTTCGACCGATTCTGTTTCGTCCGCGTAGCTGCCTAGATATGCAAATACGCAAGTGCGTACACATCAACCCCCCCCCCCCCAAAACAAACAAACAAACAAACAAACAAAAAACAAAAACAAACAAACAAATAAGTAAGGAGAGGGGGAGAGAGATCCGGAAAAAAAATATTCGGAATCCCATCCAACAAATATTCGTGTTTCGAATTATTTTGTGCCATACTGTTTTGATTTGAATTTTTAATTATCATGACTCTATAATAAAATTTGAAATCCTTTATTAAACCATTGCCAAATCATTCATTGATTTGTAATTGTTCTTTAATACATTGATTTTTTAAAAAAAAAAAAGATCTTCGAGAAATTAAAATTCAATCGCATCGTTGAATGATAAGATCTATTAGTATATGATTTAAAAATTAACATTTAGCATGTAACGTGCTTTTGACACTACATGTCCAATAAGTTTCCATGAAAGTATTAACTTTGCGTTAAAATAATAAATATTACTACGTCTTTTATTTTGTAACCAAAAACTAAATGGCATAATTTTTATTTTGCCAGAAAATTAATGAATTTTAAAACTGTTAAAACGCAGAAGCTTCTGTGGCTTCACTAGCAAGCACTAGTTAATGGGGGGGGGGGGCACTCCACCGCCCCCACTTACTTCCAAAGCTTACCTTTTACTACTGAAAATGTTATTTGAAAGGGTGATTATCCCCCCCCCCCCCCCAACATTGGTTGAAGCGTAGGTAAATCAGGGTAATTTGGTAATGTACATATGTATTAATAAAATTTTGATTTTTGAAAGTTGGAGCCTAAGACCCTCACTTCCTGACCCCTGCCGCTCTCTGCGTACACTTCACTTCCATTCTGGCTAAGCCATAAGACGCTTTCATTAAAAAATATTTTAAAGTCAAGTACATCACCCTAATTTAGTTTTATAGATTAAAGAAAAAATTATATTCAACTATCTATTCCGATTTCATGTGGTAATTGTGTGGTAACTGTGTTACGATGCCGACAGCAAGAGAAAATAAATACTGCAGAAAAACAAATATTGCGTACAGTAAATTTGAGGAACAATCACTTTGTATAATATCCGAGGAAAATGCCTTACTTACAGCAGGAAGTATCGGGGGAGGGGGTGCTCCCCTGACTTTTTCCTAGAATTAATTTCTTGCTTTTAACCCTTACATTTTTTCTAAAAGTAATTTATTACTTTTAAATTTTCATGAAAGGATGGTAACAACCCCACCCCCGTTTCGTTACAGTAAGGTTAATTTCCCACACTTCAATACATGCATATCCAATATTTTATTCAGAAAAAGACTACCCCCTCCCCTCTCCCCTTTTTAGGTTTTTTTTAGTTTGGATTTTTCTTTTGGCTTGTCAAAATTTTTATCAATAATCATTTTGGTTTATCCCCCCACCATATTCAGTCTCCCCCCCCCCCTCCTTTCTATTGATTCTTTCATCATGCTAAACATTTTTTTTTCTTTGAAAGAATAACATTTATGTACACAATGAAAAAAAACCAACATGCAAATGGCATTTCTTTAATCATTTCTTACTCTACATACACCTTGCTTATCGCAGATTTTTGGGATGGGAATATCAGCGCCTCGGGAAGAACAGATGAATTCTTGTGCGCATGCTCCTGACGAATTATGAGTGTATATACCCCATCCCCACTGAGTTTTTTTTAGACACGATAGCTTAGCAAATATACATAAATTCCTTGTCTGTCATACCAATTCTTCGATATTTGATATCATTTTCTGTTTTCGTCAAGTTGTAGCTTTACGGTATATCAGTCATTTACGATAAAAGGACCAATTCGGGGCATGAAACATGAAGCAATTTATTGTTTCAAATAGCAAATTGAACGTAATAATTCTTTAAAGGACATATCAGTGAACTTGAAAAAAAAAAGAATTGTCCACAAATCTGGTATAGTTAACCTTTAACATCAATTTCATTTTACCATTGATTTTAAGGTAATGTGACGGAAGTTTTCCAACCCGAAAATATTTTATATTATTTTCCGTTTTTGTCAAGTTGTAGCAATTGTTCCTTTACGAAAAAAAAAACCCCTTAACTCCCTTCCCATGCGTATTATACCAAGAAAATTTCTAGACTAGCCAAAAAAAAAAAAAAAAAAAAAAAAAAAAAAAAAATAATAATAATAATAATAATAAAAACTAGAAACTCATTGCGAGCAATGAGAGGTCTTCCGTCTGATTTTGAAAATGAAAACTTAAATTCAAGCTGAAAAGGTGATAAAAGAAATTCAGACACTCTGGAGATTTAATCCTGGTTGTCAGCGTGAAAATCCAACGTGCTAACCATTAACCATTCACTTTTTTGCATCACTTCCTGTCACGACCGGAAGTAACGGCGATATGATTTCCTCGCGATTCAAATAAACTGATGACTGAGTATCAGTTCTGAAAGTTTTAGACTTCTGTCGTTTACTGTTGCCGAGCAATATTGTGAGAACAAATTCTAATTCTGAGGACAGGTAAACACGCGACCGGAAGTGAATTTTATATAAAAAAAAATCTCTGACGTTTCTCTATACATTTGCAGTATCTACAAAATGCATAAAAACATTTCAAGTACTTTATCGATAAGCAATATTTCTGAGAAAGTTAGATATCGAAATAACGTAGTTTATCACCTAAAACCGGAAGTTGACGTTTTTGTTTCCGGTGGAATCTAACATATTTCAAAACAGCGAAAGAGATGCAATTAAGTGATGCAAACTTTAATTTATAAAAGAAAAGTTATTTTTTTTTATTTCTTTGATCACTTCCTGTGACGACCGGAAGTTACGACAGACGCGTTTAAACAAAATGGTTTTGCCTACTCCTCAAGGTCTGCTACTCATAAAAATTTGGTGTTTTAATCTTTTACCTGTTTTTGAGATCTCGCTCAGACAATTTTTCATTTTGAGGACAGAAAAACACGCGACCGGAAGTGAATTTTTGAAAGATATTTGAGGTTACTTTAGACCTTTGCAGTCTGAATAACATATTTAAAATTCATTTCCAATACGTTATCTATAAAGAATATTTATAGGAAAGTAAAATACTCAAATGTTGTAGTTTTTCTCTTATAACCGGAAGTTGTCGTTTTTCTTTCCGGTGGGACCAACATCTTTCGAATCTGCGAAAAAGATGCAATAAAGTGATGTAATCTTTAATTAAAAAAAGAAAAGTTGAAATTTTCGATTTCTTTGATCACTTCCTGTAACGACCGGAAGTGACGGCTGAGGCTATGAACCCAAATGATTTTGCCTACATCTTAAGGTCTGTTGCTAATATAAGTCTGGTGTCTTAATCTCTTACCGTTTCAGAGATCTTGCTCAGACAACTTCTCATTTTTAGGACAGAAAAACACGCGACCGGAAGTGAATTTTTGAAAGATATTTGAGGTTACTCTAGACATTTGCTGTCTGAATAACATATTTTAAAATCATTCCAAATACTTTATCTACAAAAGATATTAATGGGAAAGAAAAATACTCAAATTATGTAGTTTTTCTCTTATAACCGGAAGTTGACGTTTCTGTTTCCGGTGGGACCAACATATTTCAGAACTACAAAAGAGATGCAATAATGTGATGTAAGAATTGATTTAAAAAAGGAAAGTTGAAATTTAACGATTTCTTTGATCACTTCCGTAAGCGACCGGAAGTGCCGACGACGAACGAAAAGGTGCCCTCTCCAATCTAGAAATCATGTTCTATCATCTCTAACAAGTCTCCAGTTAATATCTTAAGCCATTCTTGAGAACACTCGCGGACAAAATTTCATTTTAAAATCAGAAAATTGTCCATAACTTGGCACTGGAACCGAATTTACCAAAAAATGGAATTTTATATAAAATTCATATCAAGACCTTTTATCCCTGAAAATTTCAAGGAAATTCATTGAATAGTTTTCGAGAAATCGCGTGCACAAAATTTTGTCTAAAAAAAAAAGAATAATAATAATAATAATAACTAGAAACTCATTACTAGTAATGAGAAGGTCTTCCGTTATACTACTTCCTGTTTGCATGAACATATCTTTTCCAAAGTCGGTATTAGCCTAAAAATTATGTAGAAACCAAATAACTTAAAATAATACTTTTTTGCTTCGTTTCCTGTCACGACCGGAAGTAATGACGACACACAATCTTTACACGATGCAAATGAACTGATGACTGACTATAAGTCCTGAAAGTTTTAGACCTCGGTCTATTATTGTTGCCGAACAAATGTGAGAACAAATTCTAATTTTGAGGACAGGAAAACACACGACCAGAAGTGAACTGAATAAAAATCTCTGAATTTTCTCTTGACTTTTGCAGTATCTACAACATATGTAAAAAAAAAAAAACATTTCAAATACTTATATATAAGTGATATTTATGAGAAAGTTAAACCACGAAATAACGTAGTTTATCTCTTAAGACCGGAAGTTTAAAGTTTTTGTTTCCGGTGGAATCTAACATATTTCAAAACAGCGAAAGAGAAGCAATAAAGTGATAAAAGTTTTAATTTTAAAAAGAAAAGTTGAAATTTTTGATTTCTTTGATCACTTCCTGTGACGACCGGAAGTGACGGCTTACGCGTTTAACCCTATATGTTTTGCCTACTCACCAAGGTATATTACTCCTATAAGTTTAGTGTCTTAATCTCAAGTCGTTTTCGAGATCTTTCTGAAATAAGTTTTCATTTTGAGGACAAGAAAACACGCGACCGGAAGTGAATTTTACTAAGATATTTCACGTCACTCTAGACATCTGCAATCTCAATAACATATATAAAAAACATTTAAAGAACTCTATCTGTAGGCGATATGTATGGGAAAATTAAATATCCTTTTATGTAGTTTTTCTCTTATAACCGGAAGTTGTCGTTTTTTGTTTCCGGTAGAACCAACACATATCGTAACTGTGAAAAAGATACAATTATATGATGCAAGTCTTATTTCAAAAGAGAAAAGTTGAAATTTTTGATTTCTTTGATCACTTCCTGTGACGACCGGAAGTGACGACTGACGCTCTTAATCCAAATGCTTTTGTCTACTCCTCAAGGTCTAATAGTCCTATAAGTTTGGTATTTAAATCTCTTACCGTTTCTGAGATATCACTGGGACAAGTTCTCATTTTGCGGACATTTAAACGCGCGACCGGAAGTGAATTTTACCAAGATATTTGACGTTACTCTAGACATTTGCAGTCTTTATAACATATTCAAAAATCAGTTCAAATACATTGTCTATAAAAAATATTTATGGGAAAGTAAAATACTCAAATTATGCAGTTTTTCGCTTATAGCCGGAAGTTGACGTTTTTGTTTCCGGTGGGACCAACATATTTCGAAACTACAAATAAGATGCAATAATGTGATGCAAAAAAAGATTCAAAAAAGAAAAGTTGAAATTTTCGATTTCTTTGATCACTTCCTGTGACAACCGGAAGTGACGGCTGACGCTCTTAACCCAAATGGATTTGCCTACTCCTCAAGATCTATTACTCATGTAAGTTTGGTGTCTTAATCTCTTACCGTTTCTGAGATATGACTCGGACAAAATATTTTTGAAAAAAACGGAAATCGGACATATCTGACGACCGGAAGTGAATTTTGAAAAAATTCAAAGATACATTTGTAGGTATTTTCATTCTCTATTATCCCTGAAAATTTCAAGAAAATCCGTCCAGCCATCTCTGAGAAATCGTGAAAAATAGAAAAGGAAAAAAATAATAATAATAATAATAATAATAACTAGAAACTCATTGCGAGCAATGAGAGGTCTTCCGTCCGATTCTGAAAATAAAAACGAAAATTCAAGCTGTAAAAGTGATAAAAGAAATTCAGACACTCTGGAGATTTAACCCTGGTCGTCAGCGTGAAAGTCCAACGTGCTAACCATTAACCATTCACTTTTTTACATCACTTCCTGTCACGACCGGAAGTAACGGCGATACAAGATTTTCTCACGATTCAAATAAACTGATGACTGAATATCAGTCCTGAAAGTTTTAGTCCTCAGTCGTTTACTGTTGCCGAACAATATTGTGGGACTAAATTCTAATTTTGAGGACAGGTAAACACGCGACCGGAAGTGAATTTTACAAAAATCTCTGACTTTTCTCTAGACATTTGCAGTATCTGCAACATACATAAAATTATTTCAAGTACTTTATTGATAAGCAATATTTATGAGAATGTTAAATGTAAAAATAACGTAGTTTATCTCCTAAAACCGGAAGTTGACGGTTTTATTTCCGGTGGGACCAACATCTTTCGAATCTGAGAAAAAGATGCAATAAGGTGATGCAATTTTTAATTAAAAAAAGAAAAGTTGAAATTTTCGATTTCTTTTATCACTTCCTGTTACGACCGGAAGTGACGGCTGACGCTCTGAACCCAAATGGATTTGCCTACTGCTCAAGGTCTGTTGCTCAAATAAGTTTGGTGTCTTAATCTCTCACCGTTTCCGAGATCTTGCTCAGACAACTTCTCATTTTGAGGACAGAAAAACACGCAACCGGAAGTGAATTTTACAAAGATATTTGAGGTTACTCTAGATATTTGCAGTGTAAATAACATACTTAAAAGTCATTTCAAATACTTTATCTGCAAAGGATATTAATGGGAAAGAAAAATACTCAAATTATGTAGTTTTTCTCTTATAACCGGAAGTTGACGTTTTTGTTTCCGGTGGGACCAACATATTTCGAAACTACAAAAGAGATGCAATAATGTGATGTAAGTATTGATTTAAAAAAAGAAAGTTGAAATTTTACGATTTCTTTGATCACTTCCGTAAACGACCGGAAGTGCCGACGACGAACGAAAAGGCGATTCTGCAAATTTAAAAGTCACGTTCTATGCTCTCCAATAAGTCTCCAGTTCATATCTTTAGCCATTCTTGAAAAAAAGGGGCGACAAAATTTCATTTTAAAATCAGGAAATTGCCCGTAACTTGGAACCAAAATGGAATTTTCCAAATTTTCCTTGTGATGAACAAAGTTCATACAATGACTGATTTTTCCTGAAAGTTTCATTGAAAACGACTGAATACTTTTCGAGAAATCGCGTGCACAAAATTTTGTCAAAAAAAAGAATAATAATAATAATAATAATAATAATAAGAAACAGTAGAATCACTATAAGGTCTTCCGTGAAGACGGAAGACCTTAAAAAGAAAAAACAGTAGAATCACTATAAGGTCTTCCGACTGAAACGGAAGACCTTAATAACTAGATGCGTTTCTTGTTGCTAGGGCAACAAGTGGTCTTCCGACCGAACTTTTCTCCAGATCGCTGTGCTACCTCACTTCATTTAATACTTTATTGAAGGTATTTTTTGTTTGCGTTTATGTAACACAGTCTTTCAACATAGATCATGATTATTAAAGGATTTCTGTAGAATCTCTGTTAACAAAGCTTTAAAAAATAAGCAAAAACTATCTAACATGTCTTCACAGAGAAAAATATCATTTACAACTGAAAAAGAGAGAAACAATCTCCCGCCCCAGCAGGATTCGAACCCGCAACAATACGAGAAAGTTTGGATCGGTCATATCTTAGCAATAAATGCGGTCATATGAAAGATATGGAGATAACGAACAGTATTCAAGCTCAAAAGTCCATTAAACAATACAAAATAGGAGCAGAGCAAACACGGACCTCCAAACATCAGAGGTGGGATCAGGTGCCATGAAGGAGTGAGCATCCGCCGTGTGCTCCTTGTCATGATCGGGAAATCACGGAAAAATCCGTCGACAATTCAGTGTGTAAATAATGGCCTAACAATTAGTATGAAAAACATCAGTCAGCATTTGACTCAATGATAAATTGTATTTGCTGACAAGGTCATTGTATCGACCATAGAACTTACGAAATGATGACTTTAAAACGAGACAGCTGATATTCTTGTTTCATCAACTTATTTGTCAATAATTTACCTTGTTTTAGAAATTGTACATACGTAGAGCATGCTCTTGCGTATCGAATCAACTGAGAGATAAATAACCCGTATGCAGGTGATGAAGGTATATTGCTGCATAAGTAAGGGAAGTTGACGATTGAAAAGTTAAAGTCATCACGTTTATCATAAAGCTTGGTTGTTAGATTACCATTAACATCTTTTTCAAGTAAAATATCCAAATATGAAACAGATGTGTCAGACTCTGTGGTATCTTTTATCTCAAGTTCACCAGGATATATCGTATCGACATAAGAATGGAAATAGCCATTGTTAATTGACAATACGTCGTCGATATATCTAAATGTCGAGTTGAAGACCACAGCAAGTGTTTTCTTCTTTTCACGTACAAGATTTTGGACAAATTCTACTTCATATGAATACAAAAAAGGTCTGCTAATAACGGGGCGCAATTGGTACCCATGGGAATTCCAATAGATTGTTGGAAGACCTGGTCTCCAAAAACCACATAGATATTGTCAATCAGAAACTCAAGCATCTTTTTAATGTCAACTTCAGAGTACTTGTGTGTACAATCAGAATGTTTTTTAACAAAATAATTTTGCAAATGACCAATGACAATGTAAGTATATTTACGAGTTCCATTTTTATTGAAAAAGCAGCTCTCAATGATATCAAAAAGCCTGGACTTTAATTTATCGTGGGGAATGGTTGTGTATAAAGTTGAAAAGTCGTTAAGTAAGTTTTAAAGCTGATTTTGGTAAAATCTTGTGATTTCAAATTTTCCAAAAGTTCCTTGGAATTTTTAAGTATCCACATCTGATTTACACCACTTCTCGAATATATTGTTGCACAGTACTCTTGAAGTTTCTCCTTCACCACTGTTAATATCTTAGTGAGGAGTAAAGATAGAGGCTTGGTTGAACATATACTGGAACCCGCTATGTATCTTTATTTGTAAGGATTTTTATGAAGTTTCGGAATCCAACATAAATATGGTAATTCGAATTCATTTTGGTTGTTTGGAATATTAAAAATACTCAAAACTGACATATGATTTTGAAGAAGTTCTTCCTTAGAAAGGGAACTATGAGTATAAGTTGGATTACCACTTGTAGAATTAAATCCAAGTTCCTCTAAAATACATTTAATATAATGAGTCTTACAAACAAAGACAATGTTGTTACCTGCTTTGTCAGCAGGGACCAGTACGTACTGATCATGTAATCTATCTTTGTATTAAAACATTGCTGTGACGCCATGCCTTTGTTCTTGCAGTCTAAAAATTTACCTGTAGCCGTCCGATAATAATAATTAGCAGTCCAATAATATATTATCGGACGGCAGTGATAACAAAATCGGACAGTAGTTAAAAAACAACAACTAGAGTGAAATTAAGGTTTAATTTGTCTAGAAACCAAAAAAAAAAGTTAGAGAGAAAAAATTCAGGGAAAGCGAACGCGAGAAAATTAAGTTATTAAAAATAGAAAATCCAAGAAGAAACTGGAGTTTAACCTTCCTCGAAAGTAACACTTTCCATTCGTTTTTTTGCAAAGCGTTTTCAATACAGCACTATGAATAAGCTAATTTAAATCCATTTCTGATAAAGAGCCAGTCTGCGAATCTCTTCATTTAACGAGGTTTGTTCGCTAATGACCGCACTTTTAAAACCCAAGATTTTCATTATATCATCAAATGAAAATTTTACATAAAAATCCGCATTTTTAATTTAAATGCATTTTGAAGATATCATCCAACACTGTATCTGCATCAATGTCAAACGCACTTAATAAAAAAGAATATTCCGAATCATAAAAAAATCCTTCATCACCTGACCACTGTCCATAGTTCCTGCTAAGCCAAACGACTGCCATTGAATGAATGAAACAAAAGAGTTCACTCACTGATTTTACTGTCTAAAGAAAAAAAAACTTTCTCTCTTCTTTTGTTTACTTATTAGATGGTTTCAGGTAGAAAACTATTGATGCCTGAACTCTTATTGTGTAATTATCGGACTCCTCCAGGTAACTTTTGGACATTTAAATAGCAATGTTTTAAGTAAGATATATGCCTCATACAATTCTATATGTAAAATTATCACACTGTTTTCGGCCCTAACGGGCCTCAAACAGTCTGATAATTTTACATATAGAACAGTATTCGGCATATATCCATTACTTACATATCTTTGCAACAAATGCATCAATCAAAATGATAAAAACATACATGTACTTAGAACTCTTAGAAGACTCTCTATTAACCCTGTAAATCCCAGAGAAAAATATTGAAAAACAAAAAAGTTACAAATTTAACATTTTTTAATTCACTTCCGTTTGCGACCGGAAGTACGAACGACGGAAAATAATGGTCGATCAACATATCTACATTTGATGCTCTATCACCTCAGCAAGTTTCATATTCATATCTTATCATATATATCGAAAGACCTTAATAATAACAAGTAAACTAATTGTTCAGAGAACAATTAGAGGCCTTTCCACCTTTTTAAGTGTTTTTGTGTCGTTTAGGCAGAAAAAAAAAAAAAAGAAAAATGCCCCAAAAAG
This sequence comes from Saccostrea echinata, assembly GCF_033153115.1. NCBI lineage: Eukaryota > Metazoa > Mollusca > Bivalvia > Ostreida > Ostreidae > Saccostrea > Saccostrea echinata. Next base: position 1,987,646 of record NW_026889790.1, on the reverse strand, counting down.
CAAAAAACAAAAAAAAAAAAAAAAAAAAAAAAAAAAATCCTCCTCCAGCTGGGATCGAACTCAAAACCCTTGGTTTGAAAGGCAGGTGCTTTAACCACTGCGCTACACATTCCGATAAAATTGAGTAAGTTAATTGTTTAAGACTATAGAATAAATACAAGCGTATTTTTAGAATCGGTAGGGGAAGAAAGAAGTTCCGTAAAAGGAAATAGTTCCTGAACTTGCAAGCAGTATATAAAATAACAAGGGACGGATGTGCGTGAGAAAACGTTAACACTGTTCCCTAATGAAAATGTATTAATGGACTGTAGCCCGATTCATCGATATTGTGAGCATGCTGAATTTTTTGAAAATAGCTTAGTTGTAAGCTTAAAAGATCGGGTTCGGATTTTAACATTTCTGACTGAATATCCTGAAATAAATATGAAACATTTCAATAAGCATTTCTTTGGGTTAAATTAAATATGTGTAGCACAAATTAAACTCCCAACATGCATTTTTAGAAGGGAAACACGACAATGAAAGCGAGAACTGTTTTTAATATACCGAAAATCGCTATTTCTGGAAACTGATTAATTCTAAATAAAAATCAAATAAATTCCAAATGTAAAAGAAAGAGAGAATGCTTGGTATTAAAATGTCGTATCATATCAGGAAAATCGAATGCTACTAACGACATCTGAAGAAATAGCCGATAAAAGGTTTAGATCATTTCTTCGTTCACCTGCACTTTAATTTCAAACACAACAGAACTTGTAGTTCTTGCCGTGAAACTTCATGACTTCTATAAACTTATAAGACTCACCGTAAAACTCTCCAGAAAGTTTCTCTGAGGTCTATACTACATATGTACCAAATATGTTGTCAATCCGAGGTCTGGTTTGAATTTTACAGAAATATTCTACGTTGTTGTTGATGTGATTTTTTTTAAGAAGGGGGGGGAATGAATTATTTATTTTATGCCTCTTTTAAACTAAGAATTGTAACTACTTTCACATCTTTAAGCCTGATTGTGACCTTTGGGTCAAGATCAAAGGTCAAGGTCATTTCCAAAAAAAAAAAAACAAAAAACAAAAACAAAAACAAACAAAACAAAACAAAACAAAACAAAACAAAACAAGGAAATCTTTACTTTCTATGTTTTTACCTGATACTGGAGCTGGATGCATGTCCTTACTTTTCATTTGACCCAATGTCAAGGCCAAAGGTCAAGGTCAAAGTTCAAGGTCATTTGGTGAATTGCTATATTTTACACATATATAAGGAATTTCTTATGTTTTTAAATGACTTTGACCTTGACCTATATTTCAAGGTCAAAGTCAAACATGCCGATGCAGTTGGTCCCATGTCTCTAGGATACACCGTTTTAAAAAAAGTTCATTAAATGTAAGCAGCATAAACTTTCAGGGGTAGTAACTCATACAAGGGACCAAAGAATGCTTTTGCAATGAATGAAGAGAGTATTAAATGAGTCGAAGACACTGCTGCTGAAGGCTTGGAATCTCTACGTTTTACGGTTTCGGAGGAGTAGCGATAACAAGGTTTTATTGCAAAAGGGGTGACAACTTTTGAATGGGTCAAGCTTTGGGGACAAGAATGAAATCCTTAAAAAAGTTTTAGAAGGACATATTATAGATGCAAAGATATTCAGTATATGTCGAAAGGTTTTCTACAGAATCTCTGACAAAAAAGCTTTTAAAAATCAGCAAAAACTACCATACATGTTTTTAAAGAGAGAGAAGTCATTAGCAACTGAAAAAAAAGAGAAAAACAAAGAAAAAAAATTAACTACCTCCAGCAGGATTCGAACCCCAGACAGTGGGGCAAAGTTTGGATCGGTCATATCTTTGCAATAAATGCACGCATCAAAATATTGAATACATATTTAGAATTCTTGTAAAACACTCTATAAACCTTGTAAATCCTAAAGAAAAATATTGAAAAACAAAAAAGTTGAAAAATTGAACTTTTTGAATTCACTTCCGTTTGCGACCGGAAGTGCCGACGACGAAAAATAAAGGTCGTTCCCCATATTGGAATTTGATGTTCTATTTATTCATTGAGTTTCAATTTCATATCTTTAGCCGTTGTCGAGAAAAATTCTGGACAAAATGCCATTTAAAAAATACAAATTTCCCCAAAAATCGCGAACAGAAGTGAATTTTGAAAAAATGAAAAACACGTCTGGAGATATTTACATGATGCATCTTCCGCGAAAAAATCTCTGAAATCTGCTCACTCACAGCTGAGATATCGCCATAACTATGAAAAAAAGAATAATAATAATAATAGAAAACAGACGGAAAACAATAAGGTCTTCCGAAGGAAGTCGGAAGACCTTAATAAGAAACAATAGAATCACTATAAGGTCTTCCGTGGAGACGGAAGACCTTAATAATAAGAAACAATAGAATCACTATAAGGTCTTCCGTGAAGACGGAAGACCTTAAAAATCGTAAAATCCATGTACTGTAATGAAAATCCTAAAACCTTTCCTCCAAACAGTATTGTGGCTAATAACCAAACTGACAAACAAATGAACAGTATAAATTTGAAATAAAACCAAGAAATTCGTGAGTCATTTTATGTTTAATAAAACTGTAAAATGGACTGGTCCATGTAAAATGTCGCTCAGATAGCGTCGCATGTTGATTGGGTTCAACTTTTTCTCTCTCTTTCTCTTTCTCTCTCTTTTTTTTAAATTAAATGTCCATATTTTCCTCAATTTCGGGTCCTCAGGAAATAAATAATATACTCATGTCTTGTCCCAATTTATTGGTACAGTTAAAATCGCATATGGCAACATCTCGCCAACAATAATGTTCCAAACCTGGCAATATAAAGTTTGTACTTTCCTTTTCTCGTTGTCTCTTATGACGTCACGCAACAAGGGAGAGAAGCGATTAACAATAAATGATCCACTTGTGACACAGGTAAATTTAAGCGACGATTAGTGATGGAATTGGTGACAAAAAATTAAACAGACTATATAATGTTATTCATATTGTTCCAAAGGCTGATAATCATGAATCATTATGAATTTTCAAAAAAATATTATATTTGACCTTTAATTGATGAACTGTCAGGGTAAGGTTTTCAGGGAGAAATGCCAAAGTAGACCTGCTACTGAAGCTACAGATTCTATGAAATTAGAAACAAACTGTTGGCACAACCTTTATCTAATCAAATGTATGATCATTGCCCTTATAAAAGAAGTTTGTGTGATGAATAAAAGGAAAGAAAAATGCATTTGTCGAGAAAAACAGTTTACACAAATTAAATTCCAAATCTGTAAATTTACAGTCCATACCTTTTTTCTTGTAGAAATGGATTTAGGGGTGTTATAACTGTGTTATGTATACTCATATTTCTTGAATAGTATTATTCCTTACCATTTTATTCCATCTAAATTGTGTATGATTCGTACAGTTATCTCTAGAAATTGTGTACCAACGACAGAATAGCAGCTCACCATTCTTCCTGTCAGTGTAACAATGTTTAAGTCCTGATAATATTTAATTGAGAATGTAAATTCAGTGTAACAATGTTTAAGTCCTGATAATATTTTACTGAGAATGTAAATTCAGTGTAACAGTGTTTAAGTCCTGACAATATTTAACTGAGAATGTAAATTCAGTGTAATAATGTTTAAGTCCTGACAATATTTAACTGAGAATGTAAATTCAGTGTAACAATGTTTAAATCTTGATAATATTTAGCTGAGAATGTAAATTACTATCAATCACTGTCCCACATATAAAAAGATTCCCTACAACGAAGTTACGTGTAAAGACAAACAAATGCGCAAGGTAAATCAAAACAAATCTTATTTCAAACTCTGCAAATAAATAACAAGAATATGAAGATAAAAAACACTTGATATGTTATTTTTCTATATGGGCCTTGCCTTGCAAAACTCATGAAGATTCACAAAAAATATAAATATACATTGTTCTTTTTCCTTTGAACATGATGCATTCTTTCGGTCTTGATCAATAAGCCGTGCTTCACTAAACATTGTAGTTTCAAATGAGTGGTAGAATTAAAATCAACAAAAAAATCCAGTTTTTAGCCTTCAAAGCTTTAGATCTCGAAGATCAAATACGAGTGTAGCTGCAAAATACAATGTCTATTCTCAAGAAAAAGACGTCCAAAAATTTGCAAATTCAATTTTCTAGCCGGTTTCTTTGGAGTTAAGGGCCCTGACTATGAGCAGATCTTAACAAGATAAGGACATACTCATGTCAAATTAACGAGTCGCGTGGAAAAATAAATGTATATATACATTTATCACATATTTACCCCTTTATACAGTGGATATAGCTCATTGCATATCGTTTTCATATCCATACTATGTATTCCTACGCCGCGTGACGTAATGTAAATAAACAAATCCATGTGCATGATGGAAAGAAGAATTCCAAATAATTCAATTGTAAATATTGATGGAGGTGGTTCAGGTTTGGTGAAATCTTCTAAATTTGAAAATGATGAAATTATTCATGAAGTCGAAATTGAGGGTACAGGTCTGACATTGCCATTTCCAAGTTATCGTCTCAAAATAGTGAATCCTGTCTCGCAGCAGACGACGTCTGGATCGCGATTTGAATTAATAGACGAAAATGATATTGATAAATATATCAATGATCAAGAAAACAAAAACACATGGAAAAAAACTTCTTCTGATATGAATTTGCTAAAATCGTTTCTTGAAACTCAAAATGAAAACAAACCCATAGAAACAATCCCTCTCTCTGAATTGAATAACATTTTGTGTAAATTTTTTTTGAGTGTCCGGAAGCCTGATGGCTCAAATTATGAACCAAACACATTGCGATCTTTTATGAGCAGCTTTGATAGACATTTACGTAAAATAAGGTTTGGATGTCAGATTGTTTCAAGCATAGAATTTGTTAAAGCTCGCGAAGTTCTCAAGGCAAAACAGCGAAGTCTTAAAGGCGAGGGTATAGGAAATCTATCTAAAAAAGCAGACCCATTAACTAACATCGAAATAAATAAACTGTGGGAATGTGGTCTGTTAGGGGCACAAACTCCTGAGAGTATATTAAACTCACTTTGGTTATTCAACACGATTTATTTTGGACTGAGGGGTTCAGATGAACACAGATCCATGTCGTGGGCTGACATTTGTTTGCAAACTGATATTACTGGTGTAGAATACTTAACATTTAATGAACGCCAATCAAAAACCAGACAAGGAGTAAACCCAAGGGATGTTCGAGTAGTCAAACCCAAAATGTTGGCAAATACTGACGCGCCGGATCGATGTCCTGTTGCTATATACAAAAAAATATTCAGAAGAAAGACCCGATGATTTTTCAAAACCTGATAATCCATTTTATTTAGCTACATATACCCAGCAACACGCAATGTCCATAAAAGAACAAACCATGTGTATTACATGCTCGACTCGGACAGTTGAATGATGTTCAACGACAGCCACAACGTGACACCGACATCCCTCTAACCGTCTGCATGATGTTGTTCACGAATATTAAAGTCTGTGACATGTATTCTATTGGGGAACAACACAGTCTCTTCTCCAGGAGATACTTTAAGAGTACATGGTTTGTGGCGTTGAAATAGGAATCCATTGGAGCCTCCGGGCAAAATCCAGCACAGATGTTCGCTCGGTATGTTATTGGATGCAGAATAAATTCTCTGTACCATCCCAAATCCCTAAAGTCTACTGTCCACTCCTTCAAACGACAGTATTTTCGCGATTCAGCTGTTTCCATATTTATTGTAGAATTTCCATTACTAGGCACAAATCGCTTCCGCCGATCTCTGTGCAATAAAGAGACATTTACGTCCAGAAAAATCGCCAAAATCGGATTAAGATGTCTTATTTGGTGAGTTGATTTACTGATGGAGACAAACAGTTCTAATGTTGTATTAAACACCTGATCTATAGCCAGATTTGTGACGTCAGCCACGTGTCCTTGTCCTGTATGAAAGGAATTCACCCCTGAAATATCGGAAATACAAATTATGAAAAAAAATAAATAAATAAAGAACATCTGTGAAGTAAGCGTTTATAATAAGCTATGTTCTTTGAAACAATTTTTTCTATATACAGTTTTGACCAATTTATCATGAATTGGCATACATATACTTTAATTGATCCCTTACATTGTTAGAAAGTTAAAAAGAAATATGCAAACGATCTATTCTTCCGTTTTCACTAAATCGGTGGTGCTTAAAGAATAAGAGAGACTATTCGTGAACAATATGTTATGTTTCCAGCAGACAAGGCTTGTAATAATATCGTCTTTGTAAGGCTCATTATTATAACTGTATTTTAGAAGAACTTGGTTTCAATTCCAAATTTGGTAATCCTACTTATACTAGCTGTTCACTTTCTGAGGATGAGATTCTTCAAAATCACATTTCAGTCCTTAATATTTTTAACATTCCAGTCACCAAGGTGAGTTTGATCTACATTCCTAAACTTCATAACAAATCCTTAAAAACAAAGATACATTGAATTACAATTCAGCTGGTTAAGTAAAAGTTTAAAATTAAATTCTGCTATCTACTTATCAAAAACATTTAATATCATAGCTGTGTACACATTTTCCCATTTGACCATTTGTTATGTGAAATTCTTTCGACCATTTCGTTTCCAGTATTGGCTTTTGCATCTTTTTAGAAACTAGAATATTATAATAAAATAACGATTTTTCGAATTCTGGATTTTTATTTTTTCCGTAAAAGTAAAAGTATGGCTTTTGAATATTTGTTTTATTTACAATGTATTAATCTATATTTAGGTTTTTAAATGCCTAATTTTATTATTGGATATTTGCATTATTAAGTAATAACTCTTTGATTCACTGATCTCTTTGATATCATTTATATTTTTCATACCTTCTGTTGTAAACAGATTTTTTTACATATAAAATACCACTTCTTGTTCAACTTTTTTGGTATAGTGGCTTATTGTTATGTTTAAGATGACTGTTTAACCATAAGTTTACTATATTTTCATTTCGCGGTGGTGTTAGAAATTTACTTTTGTTAAAACGACAAAAATATCTTAGTTAAATTTTGGAAATTTATTTAAAATATTGAATTCATATAATATTTCTACCTAGCAGATATTTAAAGTTTATCCCATTAATTTTTAATGAGTTATCTAAAAATTTTACTACGCGTGGATTTTTTTAAGGAAGCTCTAAACACTGCACACTAAAGAGTTCTATTTGTAGAATAGTTTTATTTAGTTAGAGTGATCTGCCCTTAGAAGAAAAAAGAATAAATGGGAATGTACAGTTAATGTTACAATTTCTTATGAATTAAAGTATTCTTAATCTTATGTCAGACCAAGATTAAGTAATTTAATACATTATTTCCATTAATTTTCACGATGTAAGTAAACAACAGTGATTTCTGTTCACAAAAAGTTCATTGTCTTTGAACATTTTTTCTGCAGAAATAAGGCGGGTACCCTATGTTGAAGATGAACTAGATACACTGAATATGTGCACCTTCATATGATATATTTTTCTCAAAGCCCACAAAGCATTTTTCATTAGTGTTTAGAGCTTCCTTAAGCTTGCATTCGATGCAGATAAGACCAAGACCTCCCTCGTTTATTGTAAAAGTGTTCTAACAAGACAGTGCCATAACAAGTTTGATTATTAAGGAGCAAGGAAACAGAAGGCAATAATAAAGGTTGGCGGGAAGTTGTAGTAGAGGCAACTCTCCCAATCCTCTGGCATCTACAGTGAGGTTCAGGTCACATATCTCATACATCTTGATATGATAATTCAACATTGCCTAATAATTATCTACTGTATGAAATACCAATCTATAAGAACTTACTGATCCCTGGACGATATGGCGATGTAATTTGGATAGAGAACAGCTGATGAGTGTGTCCCGTGAAGGCGAGCTCTATTTTGGTCACGTTTCCGTTAATTGGTGCTCTCGATAAATCAAATTCAATGAGACCATCAGAGGTTTCTGTATAAAAAGATGAAACTTGAAACAGTGACACGTTTTATGGTAATCCTCAGCAATTCTGTATCGTGCAATTTTTTTCAATTATTTCTGAAAAATATGAATATATTAAAAGTGAACGTCTTGTCGAAAATGTTGGAATTGCTTAAAGAGAGTACGTAGTTTATTTTCTAGAGAAAAAGTACAATAAGTACACTGTACGGACGAATTTTACAGACGTCCAAAATTTTTCTTTGTGGATGTTGAAATGTCCTACATACAACATTTGTTCAACAAGTTCTGACACTATGCCAGATAAGAACAAAATTTACACGCGCTCTTTTCTTTCCAGCGAGTAAATAAAGTCTACATGCAAATAATAATAAAATCGCCTCAGAGACATGAGGAATGATTATCTGTTATATGATAAGATTTCGGCCATGAAAAATTAAAAAAATAAATAATCTTGAATTATGACTGATAACCTTTTTGATTTTTTTTTCTGTGTATCACTTGTTGATATCCAAGTCCCTTCTTTTGATACAATTCCCATGTACATATCATTGTTAATTCTCTAAGTATTGATATTTATTGGTATAAGTTATCACTCCTCTTATGCAGAAAACACTTTACTTGTTTGTGAAGACAGAAAATACGTTATGTTTACATGTTGGGTGAGCTGAATGAGAGTCATGATTTTTTGAGCTCTGAATTTAAACTAATCTTTTTGTTATAAAACAAACTTTGGAAGATTTGGGAGATTAATCTAATGATATAAGCTGTGTGCTATGAGGCCTAAAACACCTGAAAGTGGTTCCAGTGGTTCCAGTGGAAATAAATTAAAAAAAGGCAAGAAAAGAAAAGAAGGCCCAGATGTGAGCAGTGGAGCGCAACAAAGAAAAGTAAGTGTTATGAGTACGTCTTAAGACAATGTAGACAATGTAGACACACAAAGAATCTCTCACCAGTTATTTTCAACCCCAGTGAACAGTCAGAGTATGCAAAGCAATCAAAATCATACATATCAAATTTCACAAATGTCGCAAATGCCCGTAATGAATTACAGCTTTTCACCCGTAGGACCTGTACCCCCTGTACAACAGGTACAACAGTATCAGGGCGGAATGCAGCCAATTGATTACGGCAGTAAAATAGATAATCTAGCCAAAAACACTTGACAAAGTTTTTCAGAAACTAGATAAACTTGACCAAATTGAATCACAAATCAGCAAATTTGAAGCGACAATGAATACTGTCACAACAGATGTGTTCGAATTAAAAACAAAAATGTCAGAAATAGAAAAAAGCATTACATTCACCAGTGACAAATTAGATGAGAATGAAAAAACATCTAAAGAGATAGTAGCAGAAATGAAGATTTCCAAAAAAAAATGCATGAAAATATAGAAAAAGAGAATGTGGCACTTAAAGAACAAATGGCAACTATTACAAACAAACTGGCCAACCTCAAAGATCAGCAAAATGAATTACAAGCAAGGTCCATGAGGGACAACTTAATATTCCTGGGTATTAATGAACCAAAAGAAGAAAGTGCAGAACAATGTGAACAAGCGTTAAAAGCATTTATGACTGATAAACTTGGAATAACAGATGAAATTCCGTTTCATCGAGTTCACCGCATGAGCCGGAAACAAGAGACAAAATCTCGGGCAGTTGTGGCAAAATTTGTAAACTTTAAGGACCGTGAAAAAGTCCGAAAAACTGCAATCACGGTTATCACTGCCCTTCGGGATCAAGGCGGTCCGGTGTCGCATAATATTTGGTCCGCCTCGTTTAAAGGTCCGGGGGGACCTAATTCGATAACATATAAGGTCCGCCTTTTATAAGAAAAGGTCCGGCCCGTATAAGAAAAGGTCCGCCTAAGTTTAAAGGTCCGGGTGGTGCAAAATGTTTTGATCTTGACTTAAACACATAAAATTAAAGAGAGTTAGTTTACATCATATGAAGAAGAAGGATTTACCCCAGCTGTTGGTTTTTTTTTTTTTTTTTGTACAGTATATCTCTTAGGGCAGGAATTGCTACTCCTTGTTTAGTGTGCTTTTAGCAATGCCGTTTAAGGCAATGATTTTTTTTTAATGTCGCATTTATTGGGCTTGTGTCTGTTTTTCCCTAGCATTTGCTTTGTGTAAATTAGGACGATTAAAGGTGTGAAATCTGCCGGTGTGTATAGGCAATAAAACAATTGGGGGTGTGAAGTATTCGTATACCTGACAGGTACCCGCAGGTAGAGCCCGCGGCAGATAGCAATGGCAATGTAATGGTTACGTGTTTGCTTTAAATCAATAGATATGAATTCTCTATTTTAATAAATTATGCTAAAGAACAAATTATAATTTAAACAATAAAATGCTTTCTTTGGTTATTAGTACGGGAATTAATGTCGAAGCTGTTGCAAGAAAAATACATAACCCGCGTAAGCGGGTTATGTGAATTTTTCTACAATAGCTGCGACCTTAATTCCCGTACTTACAAACAAAGAAAGACATTTTGTTTATATTTATATCTTTTTAAAAAAAAAACATTCAACGTAAATTAAATATGTTAAATATTGTATTATAGATATGTATGTCATTGTATGCATACTTGATGAAACAGCCGTTGCTTAAGAAATCTATGCAGGTGGCTTGCTTAGTGTTGTTTATGGACTGATTAATGGCAATGGTTTTTATAAGAAATAAAGGAAATAATATTCAGTGAATGTAAATATTCTATTATGATATTCAAAATTGTGATTTATATAATTATATATAGTCTATTTTTATTACAATATTTAAAGAAATTTCTTATTGATTTCCAAGTGTAGATTTTAATAGTAAGACCGATAAAAATAAAAGTATGTATATGCTTCCCTTTAGTTTTAACAATTAACTTGTTTTCAGTTTATAATCATATTTTGGCCCTTTATTTGTGGATAGGATTATATATAGCCTAATGTTGTATTCATGATACAGTATGTATAGCACTCTGAATAAAGGGCAATAACTCTTAATTTCAACTGAACAGATTTATAGGGCTTTACAGATAAAACATAAAAAATAAAGGTAAAAATGGATTTTGGTAATTAAGCTTGGTAGATCAAAAATATTTGTCAAACATATTTTATAACCAATACTTTCATTATCAATTCAAAGTAATAAAAATATCTAAAATAAATAATACATGTTCTTACCAAAGACAATGTGTCTGGAGGCTTACTGATGCAGATTTATATATTTACAACAACCACAGGTACTTGTGGACAGGACCCCCCCCCCCCCTTCCAATATGCCCCACAGGTCAAAAAATATTTTTATGTATTTTTTTCATAAATTATTCTTCTAGTACACATTTACAATGTATTCCATAAGAAAAATCCAAAAAATAACGCAGAATTAACGTTTTACTAAAAAATCATACCCGCGGTATTATAAAATATTTTATAATACCGCGGGTATGATTTTTTAGTAAAACGTTAATTCTGCGTTATTTTTTGGATTTTTCTTATGGAATACATTGTAAATGTGTACTAGAAGAATAATTTATGAAAAAAATACATAAAAATATTTTTTTGACCTGTGGGGCATATTGGAAAGGGGGGGGGGGGTCCTGTCCACAAGTACCTGTGACAACAACTTGTCATATGGTAACCCAGCACCTAGTTCAAAATAATATAAAATAGTTCAAGGTGCTGCATACACACTTAAATTTAGTTTTTAACATTCAGATTATTTAAAACCAATAAGTCTTTTAATCAAGCAAAATAATTAACTTATTCAAATCTACGCTTTAGATAAACTTTATATTAGTTTATTTCAAACTGCATGTAAAATGCTAGTTAGCTATTGCAAAATTCACGGGTCGTTAAAGGTTTTTTAAGTCTTATTTTTAAGTCCGAATATTTTAAAAATACACCGCTTACCTACCCTTGATTGAAATTCAGCATGTTCAAAATGCTTATAAATGAAAAATATACTTTTGAAATATACTCTGTTTTATACCCGTGGTTGGAGGTAGAATTTATTTTGTGTGTACAAAAGAGTCTGGCGCAGGTGATTAATGAGGATTAATCTGAGAATTTTTGTGGAAATCTGTAAGAAGAGGTTGTTCTCTAACTGAATCTTGCCTGGGAAAAATGTGTGATGGCTTTGTTTTAATACACATTACGATATTGTGTGGAAAATACCCTCAAATTTGTGGGTAAGTTGAATTTCTCCTGAAATATTTTGTACCCAAGTAATACCATGACTTTTCCCAAGCACATTTCGGATACACAAAGATACGATGAGTTTATTTATATAACAAAATGTTAATAATTATCGTGTTAATCAGCTGCGCCGAAGCGATTTATATGAAATACTTCAAAAAATTATAAATGACCGTCACGTGATCAACAAAGTCATGTGATATCATAACAAATATGTTAATATATAGCCGAGGAAACCTTTTATATAAATTGGAAGTACTAAAGTTCAATACTTATAAATTAAAACCAAAACCGACCTCGCAATGATATATTATGTTTTGAGCGCATTTTAAAGCTTCGGGAAGCCTTGACATAGCTGCATTGTAATTTTTTTGCCAAAAGAAAACAAAAAGAAAGAAAAAAATTACACATTTTACTGTGACTATAGGGGCCCGACTATAGCCAGACTGTGGGATAATCTAGCCTGCTGTATTGCATGACCGATTAAATTTTGAAATCATTATTGTAAAATATTTTCTTTTATTACCGACATGAAGCATTTTGGGCAAAGTTGAATATCCAGTTCTATATATATATACAAGTCATTTATGTATCTCACTCTGTATGAAAGGGGGAAGAGGGAGGGAACATCAGTTGATCCTCTTCCTTTTTGCGTATCAAGGAATATCTATTTTCTACATTAATTTGTGCAATACCCCCCCCCCCCCAACTGCACCCAGAAATATACTGACTAAATGTTTCTGGGGACGTTGTCAAGCGTGCGTTATATTTCCCATTTCAAGCTATATGATATGTACATTTTCGTGTTGTCGACTAGAATCGTTTCAGTCTAATTTTAAATCAAAAATATATTTCTTTTAAAAAGCGCTGATTATTTATTTTATTCATTTATGGAAAGTGGCAATTCACAGTTTTCTGGAGAAAAAAGGTAATTCATGGGTTTTTCCACTTATAAAACTGACTGATCATGAGAGTCCAAGCTCCAGGCAGCTCAGTATTACTTTACGCTACAACTCCATACCAAGTGGTCCTGGAGAATTGACACTGTATGGAGTATGACTGAGAGTCATACTCCATACTCTCCAGGACTACTTTCCCTACGAATAATGATATGGGGTAATACTGAGCTGTCTGGAGCTTGATTGAGAGTGATCTCCCGTGTAGAATTTTCTACGCGGTGAAAACCAATAAAGTGTATTGTTTAGTACCACTAGTCTACACCTGCTTAAGGACATACGCAACGTACCTTACCTACTGATATTTTTTCAAGATATTCTTAATTTGAGATTATAGTGCCATCAGATGTTCATAGACAAAAAAAATCAAAATGCACTACCAGGGGCTTTGAAAAGATATCAATTGATTAAAATTCTTGTATTATTCAAAGAAAAATACACAAAAATTACTAAACATATATTCTAGATGTTTTGTTTATCCAAACTTGTTTGAGAAGAAGTGTACAACAACATATATAGACATTAAAATGTAGCACACAGTTCCTTTAAGTATTGGAACTCGTCATCTCCAGGGAAAAAGACAATAAAGTTCATACTACCTTGCGAATGTCCTTAAGAGTTCTTGAAAAATTCTATAGAAAGCCAGGAACTTTGCCAATGTCCTTTAAATTATCCTTTTCGAAGTCCTCAGTCATTCTCCGTGGTAACCATGGAGGAAATAATACAATCTGTCTCATGTAGTCAAGAAAGAATTTTTGAAGTTCGATTTTCATATGTTGCACATATGTTGTTTCGGATATTACCTAATACAATTTTGAATAATGATTATACAGGCGCGGATCCAGAATTTTTTTTTCCAAGGGGGGGGGGGGGGGTTCCATCCCAGTCAAAAAAAATTCTAACCCGAAAATTTCTTGACAAGCAAAAAAACAAAACAAAACAAAACAATAACAAAAGGAAGAAAAAGAAAAACAAACAAACAAACAACAAAAAACAACAAAAAAACAAAAAACAACGTAAAATCCATTTCCAAAACGTGAAAAACACCTATTTCATGGTGGGGTCCACGTTTTCTAAGGGGATTCAAAGTCATTTTTATTTACTTCAGTATATACTTTTAATAACTCTGCAAATTCCGGGGGGAGGGGGGAGTCCGGACCCCCCAACCCCCCTCTAGATCCGCGCATGTTATATGAATATTTCGGTATTGGCTGGAGAAATTTTCGGTAATACAATGCATCTCAGGTGAGGAAGGGGGGGGGGGGGTGGCAATAACACCTTTATATTTCCATCTGCTCCTTGCGCATCAAGTACATAGTAAATAAACACCAACTTCAATTAATTTAATCTGGTGTATTACAGCTTTCTTTTTACTTGTCACACAAGGCACTTACCACATACATTATGTACGTAGTGTTGATGACCCCCTTTCTTATTTTTACGATTATTTTCCCAATACATCAAACGCAGTATAAAAAAAGGTCCGCACTCTGTTTTTCGGATATCTTACCATTAGAAAGCAAACATTTTGGACAGGGTTTATATGCGTAACATAAAACTACTCAAATTGGCAGGGCAGACCTTATAACGCAGTATAATAAAAAGTCCGCCCTCTGTATTTCAGATTTCTTACTATTACTAGGCGAAAATTTGGAGCATAAAAACTAGAGAAAGAGGCATGGCGGACCTTAAAACGCAGTATAATAAAAGGTCCGCCCTCTATAATTCAGATGTCTTACTGTTAGAAAGCAAACATTTTGGACAGGCTTTATTTAAGTAGAATAAAAACTAGAGAAAGGGGCTTGGCGGATCCTAAAACGCAGTATAATAAAAGGTCCGCCCTCTGTTTTTCAGATATCTTACTATTACAGGGCGAAAGTTTAATTTCGTAGCATAAAAACTAGAGAAAGAGGCAGGGCAAACCTTAATACGCAGAATAATTAAAGTTCCGCCCTCAAATATTTAAGATATCATACTGTTAGAAAGCAAACATTTTGGACAGGGTTTATTTCCGTAACATAAAAACAAGTTAAAATGGCAGGGCGGACCTTAGAACGCAGTATAATAAAAGGTCCGCCCTTTGTATTTCAGATATCATACTATTACAAGGCCAAAATTTTAAACAGGGTTTATTTTCGTAGCATAAAAACTATAGAAAGAGGCAGGGTGGACCTTAAAACGCAGTGTAATAGGTCCGCCCTCCGTATTTCAGATTTCTTACTATTACAGGGCGAAAGTTTATTTTCCCAGCATAAAAACTAGAGAAAGAGGCAGGGCGGACCTTAAAACGCAGAATAATAAAAGGTCCGCCCTCTATATTTCATATATCTTACTATTAGAAAGCAAAAATTTTGGACTGGGTTTATTTCCGTAACATAAAAACTTAAGAAAGAGGCAGGGCGGACCTTAGAACGCAGTTTAATAAAAGGTCCGCTCTCTGTTTTTCAGATATCTTATACAAGGCGAATATTTTGAACAGGGTTTATTAAAATTTTTCGTAGCGTGAAAACTCGTTAAAATGGAGGGCGGACCTTAAAACGCAGTATAATAAAAGGTCCGCCCTCTGTTTTTCTTTTTTCCCAGATACATGTATCTCACTGTTACAAAGCAAAAATTATGAAAATGCTGTAAGTTCCTATTGTTTTTTTTTTCTCTTTGTTGGTTCGTGTGTTTTTCCAGGGTAAAAGATAATTGGGTTTTAAATTTTAGGATGGACGCTAAATTAACTTAGAAAACTCTTGGAATGGCTAATTGTGCATAAAAATTACATATACTACATGTAGTAGTGTACTTTTTTTTTCATTTATATATGCTGACAAAAAGACAAAACTTTAATGTCAATTAATTATATCCATTCTATTGACATTTGCAGGAGATGTGTCTACTGTATTGTATACACTGTATCTATATGCAAACCATAAACATCTGTCTGAACGGACCAAGGATATATATTATTATTTAATTAGTAATTTTGATGACGTGCAACAAGAGAACTATTAACCCCTCCCCCATCACACACACATAAATAAAAAAGAAATAGCCGCTAAAAGTCGTAAAAATTCTAATTTAAACCAAACTCAAAATCAAAATAAATATTAAAAAAAAAACATTAACAAAAGAACACGACTTGGTGGTGTTTTATGAATTTTTATATCGGTCACGATTTCAACAGACACTTTCCTTTTTATTTTAGGGGGAAATACATGTCAAGTTGCTCTGTAAAACCCTTCTGTAAATAGTATGGGTGAATAAGATTCTCCCTAGTAAGAAGGTGGAAAAGGAGAAAATTCTGTGCTGAAGCGTATTTCCTATGGTGGATAATTGAGCCGGGGTTGTTTCTTCCAAGCTCGCTGCATGTCATTTCCGGAATTTTGCATTGCATTTCCGACATTTTTTGTTTTCATTTTTCACATTTTTTCCATTTTCATTTCCGACATTCATTTTTTTTTTTACGTTTCCGGATTTTTTAAGGCCCCTTTCTGGCAATTTAATGTTAACCAAGCAGGCGGAAATAGAATTTTAACAGGACATAAATATTTAATACATTTGTATAACATTTATGTCAAATCCCATTTTTTCGATTAAAAACATTACAATACATGCAACACTAAGTCTAGTAAAAATACAAAGTCTAGTAATAAAATGCCATAAATAATTTCAATAATAAAACATGCAATTTTTGATCACCAAATTGTAATGCCCACTGAATTATATGTGTTTGAAAGCACCGAAAAAAGAATCCCCTCAACTATGATTACTTTATTCTCTCAAACATAGTTTCTGTATGTCAAAAATTCTATCTTAACCTTTCTGATCTCAAATTCAATCTGATTATCTTGATTTGAAAAGATGAACAAAGATTCACAACACTTACATGTGTCCGAGGATAAAATCTTCATAAAATTCTTTTGAATATAAGCAGAACTTATTATTTGGAAGTCAATGAATTATTGCTGATTTATTCTTTAATTTTTTTTTAAGGGAAATTTCAATTCTGTTGTCATTGCCGGAAAAGTACCTTATGATAAATGTCAGAGATGAAAACTTTAAAATATCAGAAATGAAAACTACAAAATGTAGGAAATGAAATGAACAATATTTAAAAATAAAGAAAAAAACATCCGGAAATAAAATCCTATGCTAGGCTCATTTTCCAGAAGGAGGGGGGGGGGTCTTTAAACCCAAGCTCGTTTTTTCGGTGAAAAATATTAATGCGGGAGAAAAGTCGACAACATCGGTACTTTTTAATTAAACTATTTGACATGTATCAGCATAATTTTGCTATACCCAACCCACCAAAAATACAACAAGACCATTTATAATCTTTTCTTTTGGGGGGGGGGGGGGGGTTATTGCTTAAAATGTTTAACTCGATTGACTTTGGTTTGATTTTGCCAATTAATGCACATTTTCCTTAACCAGTGTTAACCCCGGGGTAATATCAAGTAGAATGATATAATCGTTAGTCTTTAACTGGATAAGAAAAGATGGTTATAAAAACACAGGGGATATGCGACTTCAAGTTTCGTCAAGTGAGACAATAGGTCTACCCCCAATACACAGACATGTTGTTTTAACAATTAACAACGAGTATAGGCTAGTGCACCGTAACACAAGTCCCTGTCACAGTGACCCTCCAATTATTTTATAGTTAGCTACAATATGAATCGCAAGAATTATGCATAATGATTATTAATAATGTAACGAATTATCTTTCGAAAGATATGAAAATTCTTTTTGGGAAGTGGAAGTCAAACGTTGTTAGGAAAGAGACTGTAATGAATGGATCATTGTTGGACTTACGAACACTGTATACTGAACAATGTGCCAGTAAAGGTATACGTATTATATAATTATATGTACTTTTTTTTAATTTTGCAATGACAATATTGATATCACTTAAACTACAAAAGACACAAGTCGTACATGATTTTCCCATAAGGTAACTCGATCAACAGATCTTTTGTATTTTTATAGATTTTGTTTTGTGCACTACCTGGGAGGTATGTACTAAGATAAGGAGCTAACATTGCTACCATCAAATTTTGAATAATTTTTTGATAGATAATTTTGAGGTTTTATACTGAAATATTTGATAACATTAAAAATATAATTAATTAAAATTGACAAACGAAATTCAGCAACTAGCGAGATATCGCAAGACTTGATCCTGTTAGTATATATACAATGTACATGCACTTCCCTGGAACTCCATTTTGCTGGGAGGGACACTATTATAACAACTATACCTTAAAAAATTTAAAAAGATTAATTAAGCAAATTAATTTCGAATCAATAAAGGAGAAAAAATCTGCATGTTAAACCGAAGGCGGACCTTTTATTATAGAGGCAGGCCGGACCTTATATGTTATCGTATTAGGTCCCCCCGGACCTTTAAACGAGGCGGACCAAATATTATGCCGGGCGATCAAAGCGACCCAGAATTCAGTGTATTCGAACAATTTCCCAAGGAGATAAACGAAAACCGTAAACTACTGTACCCGCACTACAAAGCAGCTAAACGACAGGGCAAGAGAGCGCAACTGACTATGGATAAACTTTATATTAACGGCGAACGATTTGTGCTGACAGATTATGAACAGGAAAACCCAAACAACGCGCCACACAATCTAGATCAGCGCCTATCTCCAGCGGCCCGTGAATTCCGACCATTCAACAGACGCGGCTCAGTAAGTCAAAGGTGGGATAACCTAGGAGGAAATCTACCACGTGACAATTTAGTGGACATTTATCCAACCGACTCTCTCGATTCTTTCACTGAACATGCTCGCAGACTTAAAATCTTAGGATTAAATGTTTGTGGTCTAAGTAGACGTTTAAATTACCCAGAATTTTCTACATTTATTTCTTCTTATGATATCATGTGTTTTACTGAGACAAAAACGGATGATACTAAACCCATTGATCATACTGATTTTTTCTTTGATGCTAAAAATAGACACGTATTTTCTAACAGACGTTCCGGTGGTATTGTAATTGGATACAAAAAATTTATTAACGATTTTGTAATTATTATTCACACAAATTGTAAGTTTGTTCACTGGTTAAGATTAAATTCTTTTTTAATTAATTCAGATGAAGATTTGATTTTAGGATCAAATTATTCTACAATAGATAATATCTTCACTTTACAATCGTTAATCGAATTATCCTTTTTACTGAAAAAGAAAATGTATTGTGCATTTATAGATTTTAAGGCTGCTTTTGACAATGTATGGAGAATAGGACTATGGCAAAAACTTATTCAAAATGATATTACTGGAAAATGTTTTGATGTGATAGTGAAAATGTACTCTGAAAGTAAATCGAGAATAGCTGTAAATGATATGGTTACTGAATACTTTCCATGCAAAATAGGGATAAGACAAGGGGAAAATCTATCGCCATTTTTATTTGCTTTATTCCTAAATGATGTAGAATCTTTTTTAATTACACATAATAATATTGGAGTCTCAACAATATCATATGAGATTCAACAAGAACTTGGTATTTTGTTAAAGATGTTGGTTATTTTGTATGCAGACGATACAGTTTTACTCTCCGAATCACCTGAAGATTTACAGAATCAATTGCACAGTTTTTCATTGTATTGTGAAAAACGGAAACTTGAAGTTAATATTGAAAAAACAAAAATAATGATTTTTTCAAAGGGACGTACATCACAGAATGTTTTTTATTACAATAACAACGAAATTGAAATTGTCAAACATTTTAAATATCTTGGAGTTATATTCTCATCAACTGGTTCATTTATTAAGGCAAAACAATATGCTACTGAAAGAGCGACTAAAGCTATGTATGGTATTTTGAAAAAAGGTAATCAATTACACCTCTCTCTTGATGATCAATTGTATTTGTTTGATAAGATTGTTGTTCCAATTTTGTTATATGGCTGTGAAGTATGGGGTTATGGTAATGTTGAAATTATAGAAAGAGTACATCTAAAATTCTGTAAAATGCTTTTTCATTTAAAACCAAGTACTCCCAATTTTATGATATATGGTGAATTAGGGAGAGTACCTTTAACTGTACATATCAAAACAAGAATTATTGCATACTGGTCAAAAATTTTAAGTGGAAAACAATCAAAATATTGCAATTTAATGTACAAATTACTCCGTGCTAAATTTGACAAAGGAAATGAATGTAAATGGTTAAAGAATTTGAAATCAATTTTAGATGATTGTGGATACAGTAATATATGGAATCAGAACCAATTATTCAATAGTACTTGGCTAATTAAAAGTTTGAAACAAAAATTACGAGATCAATTTCAACAAAATTGGGAATAAAACTGCAATAATTCTTCAAAAGGTATGATATATAATCTATTTACAAATTTAAAATTTGGATGCCAATTTTAAGTAGATAGCGTCTTAAGTAATCATAAGAAACAAATTTTAGCTAGATTCAGAACATCAAATCATAAACTACCGACTGAAACGGGAAGATGGGAAGGTACTGAAAGAGTTAATAGAATATGTCTTTTATGTGAAAATGATGTAGGTGACGAATTTCACTATATTTTATGCTGTAACAAGTTAAAAGATGAAAGAAAATTGTATATTCCCAAATATTATGTTACAAGACCAAATGTTATCAAGTTTAATGAATTGTTCTCTTCCAAAAATGTTAAGCTATTAAGTAAACTTTGCTCGTTTATAAAAATTGTAAACGAGAGAGTCAAACCTCCTGGTTAATAACATTTATATATATAGAAATATGATGCAATTATAAAAATTATTATAAATCATTATTACATTCACAGTAGTAGCGCAATGATTAAGAGTCCTTCGGCAAACGCAGGCTAAATTACCTGTCTTTATCGATATTTACCTGTCTTTTGCGATTTTAAATTAAGGCCTCTGTATGCTTGGGTCTTGCGTCTTTTTTCAGTATATAAGAGTAACAAAAAAGATTGAATGCGTTCAGTCAGAAAAAAGAAATTTAAAATTCACTGTATCATTTACATTACTAATAAACTTTCAGAAAATGAAACTCTTAAGGTACACCACTAATTTAACTGCGGAAGTGAGTTTGGAAATCACAAATGCACAAGTGCACATTAACGACTTTTAGATATAATCTACATATTTTATCATTTTGGAACTAACATTATCGTGTAATATGATAAATCTCGATCTTATCTACATATATAAAATCAATTTTCTCCAAAGTTCTGTGATATTTTTTTCTATTTACTTTAATTGCATATTGTTTCCCTTCATGTCAACAGAATTTCAATACTTTGATATTCGCAATAGTTATTTGTTGAACGTTCATTATTTACAAAAAAAAAAAAAAAAAAAACCTTTTATGCAGAAGCAATCCACTGACTACAAAATTATGATGGTTACATTTATTTTAAAGAATACACTTCTTATTTCGAAAATTTTCTTTTCTTCTTGTTAGTTTGATTTTATGTTAATGATTGTTCTATTTTTCATGTAGGGAAAGGGGAAGAGGTACACAGAGTGTTTGCATTGAATTATTTGTGCATTCTTAATGAAAAATTAAACGATGAAATTCAATTAGCTTTATCAGGATATGAAAAATTAATTGCTTGTCATAAATAAGTTTCGTATGTATATTCATTACTTTCTGTTAATTGTTTAAAATATTTCATTTTGATTAACGAAATACTGAATGTTACTTTCTGTTAATTTTTAAAACATATAGTTAATTTTAACGAGGTATTGAATGATTTATCTTAATATTTATTTTTATAGGACTTTTATTTTTCAATGTTTGAATTACATGTACTACTTTAAAACATTTAAAATGTATATAGGAAAATAAAGTTTAAATCGCAAAATCTATATAAGTGTGCTTTCTAAAAAGAAAGGGCAATATTAGAAAATGCTTTATAGCGCAAAACAAGCAAACAAAATTTGAAAATGATGTATATAACTTACGAGACTCCGGATCATAGAACTGCACCTTTGGATCACGGTCAGAATACATACGCAGATCATCTTGTTTTTCTTCCATCTGAAGAAAAAGCTGTAGCACATACGATGAGATGGGCCGAGTTATGGGTCTGCGCCCTCCGGGGTCAACGCCCAGATTCTGAAAGAATTCAGAAGTCAAGTGAGGTGGGACAAACGCCCCCATTCCAAGATCAGTGGTGAACACAACCACGTACAACCAAATGCCAAGTGTTCTCATAATTTTGTAAGTGTTCCAGAGCATGTCAAAGCTTTATATACCAGGACCTATATATGTCGGTACCATGTCATTGTGGTTTTGCTATAGGAATTCATATTTAAATGTTTATCATGCACCAATTTGATTTTTGTTTCCAAAAAATTATCAAATACATGTGAAAATAGTTCAATTTTAGTAGTGATTAATATTTAGCACAATTTAGTTTTTCGTAACTGTAGAAAATATTATATAGCATTACGAGATGTTTGATAATGGTAAATTATTTTTGAAATGTTCTTATATACGCTTCAGTGTATTTTTGAGCTTCTTTACATAGCTTGATTTTAATTGTTAATAGTCTTGTTACATTTTGCACCTTGTGACAAAATCAACTGAAATCCAGACAAATGCCAGTTAGATCTGGAAACATTTATTATTATGAATAATACTTGATTGTGAATCTTTATTTTTATTATTAGCATGTTTATTATCATGTATAAGTATTATTTATTGTCTTTGTCTTCACCTGTTATACAAGGAGAGGATGTGCATGGGCTTTGCCTGTTTCCCAATCCTTGTTAAATTATTCAATAAAATATGTTTAAAGTAAACATTAATTCTATTTAACTATAAATTCGATTGAATAATTCATGAAATTAAAAGTATAACTAATAGGGAGAACCAACCATTACAGGTGTCTGTCCGAACAGCTCTTTTATTTCCAAACAGTATCTTAAGTTCAAAGGATACCCCAGATCCGGAGAAAGTTGGTTATGAATTTGTGAAATGGTAAAGTTGGAGTAATTTCATATTTATTGGTTTTTTTCTTGTTTTTACTATAGATATAAATGTATAATAAAACAATAAGTCTGGTACAATAGGAAACTTCCGTGATAAATGTGTGTTGTAGCAATAATAATATAAAAACTATTCTACAATTATCGATAATTTTTTTTGCAGATATCCATTATTTTCAATCTCATGCATGCAGCATTGTTAAATTATGTTATACATTTAGAATACACATCCACATTAAAAAAAATACCACAATAAGTAACACATTATAAGCAATGAAAAACAAGCAAATTGGAATCAGTTACAAGTACAATCAAGTGCAATCATTGTTTTGAAAGATATAATATTGTTTGAGACAAAGCATATATATATACAATTTTTTTTCAGAGATTAATCAAACTTTGTTGTTTCGATAAAAACTAGAAAGTTACACACATTAATTTAAGATAAGCACAAGTCAAAAAGAAGTCAACACACGAACATGCATCCCATCCATTCGTAATACTCGTATATAACAAAATAATTATGTGTGGATATCTAACAAATATAGATATGTCTTCATTGTAAATTTGTATTATTTTGTTTGAATTTAAAAAATATTAGCCAATCACATTTAGTTCACTGACATGTGCATGCTCAAATATCTTTACATTCAAAGTTTATTTCAGATTCCCTATAAATCAACAAACAACAGAGATGTTATTTTGCTTGTTTAGTTATCAGGAATGATAGCTTGTGACTAAGGTTGAATATTTTTATATCCAAATGAACGTAAATTATCCGGAGTAGATATAAATAAAACTATGTTTACTGAAATAAACTCACTTATTCGAGATGAGGCTCATATAAGGTCAGACGACACGTTCCTCAATAATATTTAATTTTCCCCAAGAATTTGTCATAGAAATATTGCTACTTTAACAAGCTTCCTCACAAAAAATTGAAGTACCTTACCAGGCATTTGTGCAAGATACCAGAGGGTGGTGTTTCCTATATAATCCTTTTGATAATCTTTTGAATTGCCAATATCACAATTTTTGGTGTACTTAACTTTTAAAGACATCTTGAAAACAATTTAGAAATACAAGAGAATGACAATGAATATTCTTTTTCTTATATATATTACGAAGAAAAACAAAACAAAACAGATATTTGAGGAACGTGTCGTCAGACCATAAGTGGTGATGTTTTTGAGGTTGTATAAATGTATCTATATATTTTGATTTTTTTTTTTCATTGAAAACCAGAATTGATAACTTGTGCGAGTGGATTCAAACATTCCATCTTGCACACATACAAAGATATACGCATTTTCAAACCATGTATTGAAGAGATATAAACACTGAGTAATCTGTGATAAAATTGTAATGCAAAATAACGGCGATTTTACACACCCTAAAGTATGCTCACACACTTAAAATGTGTCATCTCAGACCGTTGCTTCTGTTGTTTCGCAGAGGAATCGCAGTCATGAATTACTGGCGACAAAAAGAGAAGAACTCGAGTAAAAAATAATATGTTTGCAATCTCAGAAATAATGACTTTATTTCTATTGTATATTATTATTAGCATTATGGTGTTCGAATAATGTATACATATGAGTACGGCATAACCTTGGAGCTTCTTTCTCTTCTTCCCTTGCTTATATAATAAACCTTCGCTTTTAGCTTGACACCATTTTTTTATCACGTGAATTTATGGGAATTCCATTCATCACATACGATCAACGTTTTTGCTCTAGCAGTAAAGGAAACGAATGTAAATGAAAATTATGAAAGGTCAGTTAAACTAAAACAGGTGATTATACCGGAGTAAACCCTGCAAGTAGTGGCAATGCAGGCAACTATGGCTTCTTTGTGTACAATGATTAATAAGAATTTTATTTCATTTCAGTGATAACAGATAAATGACAGAAAGCCACAAACATTCAACTAAAGACGACTATATCAGTGACAGAAATTCATTAATGAAGATTTTGACTTTATGCAGTTGCTATTGTTCATTATTTAATAAGTTTTTAGGAGTAATTTTTTAAATATCTGTTTAATTCTTTTAAATGAATAATTTCAATTCATTTATTACTTTATCAAGAGAGAGTCAAGTTCCTGATGAAAATACCGACTTAGTAAGCTTTAAAGTATTGTGTATTTTAGGAAAGTACTAGTTAGAATCTGTTTTTAGCTGGTTAAAAGACAAATATGACGTGTTAATTAATGACTTGAATATATCCATATGTATATACAAAAGTATAACTGAGAAGTTGTAAGTAAAAATAACGTTAAAATAATAAATGAATGAAAGTTTTAGAGTTTCTGATATTCAGATGTGTTCAAATTGCGTAATTTTATACAGTCGTCACATATAAATAAATTCTTCGTGTAACGCTTCATTCATAAATTTCATTCACTGTATTCTCTTCCATTGTTCTTTATTTTGTCAAGAAAATATGCATTACTCTTTTTTTTTGTTTTAATTGTCCCATCACATGTCAAAGTAAACCTTAGTGCCAGCGTTGAGCCCTGGGTTCACTTAACTACATAATTATAGTACAAATACACAATTCACTATGAGAGGACTTTTTTCCTTCCACATTCACTCATCATTCGCTACATAACATCCATATAATTACAATTATAACAATATTTAACTAAATAAATGAAATCTTAATATAGTCATTGAAAAAAAGATGTACATCAGTAACTGTAATTCCTAGACCTACAACATTCAATACCCTACAACACACACGAAACCTTTTCACTGCACGTTAGAATACACAGTAGGAACTTAACTGCATGTTTATGCATTTTCAATGCTCTAGGAACAAAAAAGTGTATATCGTTTTAGCTCAATTTAATCAAAAACAATAAATTATTGTAAAAATATTACAATTGAACGTTTAAAATAAATTTGTCATTTTTTTTTCCTCGCAATATTTGACATTTCATGTCACAACGGCTCTTATTATACATCTCGTATTAAGCACACCAATTCTGAAAGGCGCTAAATTCATATAAAGATTAATGAAATTAACACCATTATGAAGGGTTGCTACGGGCCTGCTTTGAAATACTGAAGTTGCTGACTTCATTGCCTTGAATTATCAATTACTTTGAAGAAAAGGTCCTAGAGATTTTAAGTTTATGAACCTGAGAAGCAAACCTTTGATGTTTAGCAAGATTAGTGCATTTCAAAATCTTGCAGAAAACACCAATGGATCTTGTTCTGCGTACATATATATATATATATATATATATATATATATATATATATATATATATATATATATATATATATATATATATATATATATATATATATATATATATATATACAAATACAGCAGTTAATAATAACAATCCCAACTCCTCCAGGACTTCAATACATACTCTTTATAACAAAAACTGCACCAATTAAAACCAACTTTAAATTGAAGTTAGAATTAACAACTTTAAAAGAAAAAAAAATTGATTGATGGATTGTACATGTTGTTTTACGTCCCATTAGAGAATTTTTCACTCAAGTCCTGAAAAGTTCAAGGAAAATCAATTTTTTGATTCCTCGACACAAGAATATTGGCTCGGATCTATGATTATGGATATTGCAAATCATAGGATTTTCAAACCCCCACGTTTTACTGAAAAAAAAAAAATGCAGCCAAAACAATCCTTAAACTTCAATATGCCAACAAAGGAATTGACGCGGTTAATATAATTAATATTCGTAATCACAAAAGGGTCCAGTCTTGTATTCCACCATATTTCAAGTTAAAGACTACACCTTGTATTTCCTACAAATATACATCGACTATTGCTTCCAAACATTTTAATTACAAGAAAACTTTACAGGGCCTGGATATCGAATATCTGAAACATAATCCTCCATCGTGTCCATGTTCTTCTTCACCCTATAAATATAGTCCTGCTGGACATGTTATTACTGGTGACGTAAATAATGAGGACCTTAAATCACTAATTTTAAAAGGGCAAAAATTTTGGGAACCCTGATCTTTTAACTGGAATCATAATTTCATAAATATTATGAATTCTGTGGAAGATTACGCCAGGCGATGGACCAGACATGAAAAGAAGACCTGACACTTTGTCAGACTGGATTAAATGTATCAGATGTGTGTTAAAATCTCGCATTAAGCGATTGAGGGGCAATATGAAAACCATCTATCCTCCTGTGTTCAATAATTCAGAAGTTAAAAAAGAATTAGATAGATAACACGATCAGTATGTACTGGTCCCAGCTGACAAAGCAGGTAACAACATTGTCTTTGTTCATAAGGCTCATTATTTTAATTGTATTTTAGAACTGAGAATTAATTCTACAAATGGTAATCCAACTTATACCCATAGTTCCCTTTCTAAGGAGGAAATTCTCCAAAGTCATATGTCAGTTTTGAATATTTGAATTATTCCCAACAACCAAAATGAATCTGAATTACCATGTTTATACTGGATTCCGAAACTTCATAAAAATCCTTACAAAGATACATGTACATAGCGGGTTCCAGTAAATGTTTTACCAAGCCTTTTCTTTACTCCTCACTAAAATATTAACAGCAGTGAAGGAGAAACTTCAGGGGTATTGTGCAACAATATATTCGAGAGGTGGTGTAAATCAGATGTGGATACTTAAAAACTCCAAGGAACTTTTGGAAAATTTGAAATCACAATATTTTACCGAAATCAATAACATAAAAACTTACGACTTTTCAACTTTGTATACAACCATTCCCCACGAAAAATTAAAGTCCAGGCTTTTTGACATCATTGACAGCTGTTTTTTCAATGAAAAAGAACTAGAAAATACTTACTTTGCCATTGGTCATTTGCAAAATTATTTTGTTAGAAAACATTCGGATTGTACAAACAAGTACTCTGAAGTTGATATTAAAAAGATGGTTGAGTTTCTGACTGACAATATCTATGTTTTTTTTGGAGACCAGGTCTTCAAACAATCTGTTGGAATTCCAATTGGTACCAATTGCACCCCGTTGTTAGCAGACCTATTTTTGTATTCATATGAAGCAGAATTTATTCAAAATCTTATACATGAGAAAAAGAAATCTCTTGCTGTGGCCTTCAACTCGACATTTAGATATATCGACGACGTATTATCAATTAACAATAGTTATTTCCATTCATATGTCGACACGATATATCCCAGTGAGCTTGAAATAAAAGATACCACAGAGTCTGACACATTTGTTTCATATTTGGATATTTTACTAAAAAAAAAAAAGACGTTAATGGTATCTAACAACAAGGCTTTGACTTTAACTTTTCAATCGTCATTTTCCCTTACCTATGCAGCATATCACCTGTATATGGTGTGTATATATCTCAGTTGATTTGAAACGCATGAGCATGCTCCACGTATGAACAATTTCTAAAACGTGTTAAATTGTTGACAAACAAGTTGATTAAACAAGAATATCAAAAGTCTCGTTTAAAGCTATCATTTTGTAAGTTCTATGGTCGATACAATCAGCAAATAAATCTACCATTAAGTCACATGCTGACTGTCGTTTTTCATACTAATTGTTAGGCCATTATTTACACACTGAATTTTCGACGGATTTTCCGTTTTTTTCCCGATCATGACAAGGAGCACACGGCAGGTGTGACTGGTCTGCAGGGGATGCTCACTCCTCCATGGCACCTGATCCTACTTCTGATGTTTTTGGAGGTCCGTGTTTGCTCTGCTCCCGATTTGTATTCTTTTAATGGACTTTGAACTTGAATACTGTTCGTTATCTCCATATTTCATCCAAAAGTTTTATTAATACTGGGTGACGCTATGATCAGAATATTTATTGATGTGACAGGTCGACAGCAGATATTTGCGTTTGCTCTAAAGGTGCAGTGTAAGGAATTGACCCTTACATCGCGGGTTCGAATCCCACTGCAGGACGTGGAGATCGGTCCTTCGGATGAGACCGTATAAACCAAGGTTCCCTGTCGCGGTAGGTGCTGGCACGAAAAAGTTCCCTCACTGCTCAATGACCTTGAGTACCGAGTATAGATCTAAAGTTGCAGCCCTCGGCCGGCAAGTGGCGGCATCTCCATATGAGCGAAAAATTCCCAAGAGCGACGTTTTAAAACAACAAACAAACATACCTTCTCCTTGTATTACCAGATTTCCTCACTTAATTGAAATCATGGATTACAAGTCAAGTCATACAAAAAAACCAGTTTTCGTAAACAGTATATCAAAATTACAATTAAACAACTTTATTTTCATGTTAAATCAAGAAATTCCATACAGAAGTACAGGTATTTCAAAGATCTCACACCAAAGAAAGGACAAATGTTCGTAACTCACTGCATTTTTTGAAAGAATGTTCTGCTTTGTCCAATGGTTGGAAATATATCTTTCAATCTTTGCAGAATTAATTATTTACAGTAAACATTAAAAGTAAGAAGCACTTTTGAGGAGAATGTTCAGCTCAAAATTTTCAAAATTAATATCTTGATATAAAGAATTAGGCGATGAACTAATATTAAAGTCACTGGTTCGAACAAATGTCATCTAATTTCAGATTTTAACTAAAATATTTAGTATTAATATGAAATATTTCAGAGCATGGGATTGTAGAAATTGACACGTTCAGCATAACTGATTCCAGAAGATTTGTTTGTATTTGTATAACTGTTTCCTATCGGAAGATCTGCATATTACTTATAATTTGTATGTCTAAAAGATTGTCAGCCGCTGGTAATTTAATCTGAGTAAATATAAGATAGGAAATTGAAAACTTTTAAATATACTTGGTACTGGTAATGTGAAGTCTATCAGACGCTGCCACAAAAATTGTAAAGGTGTAAATTGACCTATGAATGACATTAACGACCGCCTTATCCTTATGTCTGTTTGTTCCCGAGATAAAATACTTAGGTTTATTGCTTGCTTTGTGGACTGAATGAATTCCCACCAAAGTATCAAATGTAAATCTAACAAAAGCCGAGAGCTAATGGATTGGAGGGCAGATAAAACAAAGATACTTAACTTACCTCACACTTTGGCGGGAAACTCGCCCGGGAACTAGCGTCAGAATGAGGAAGCTGAAATTCCCGCTGCTGTTTCTGTTGGTGCTTCCGTTTAGTAAGGGGGGTAGGTACAGAAGGTTCATAGAATGGGGGGCAGACCTCGCCCCTGGATCATTTTGCTCTTCACGGCAATCGTCTCCGTGTTGTTCCGGGAGAGACGACAACTGTACGGTGGAGATTCTCGGGAGTCTTTGCTATTGTGACGTGTTCTATAACAGAGCATCTAATGACTGTTGTCCAGATTATGCTAGCACCTGTCAGGGCATCGCACCCCCAGTCACAAAAGGTAAGTCCCTTATGTCTTAATTCTTCTATCAAAAATGAGACAATACTGTTCATTAAATGATAAAGTATTTATTCTCGTTCCCCGATTTCTACGCGAAAAGATTTTTTTTCTGTTAAGTTTTATTTCATCTAAATTCAGATGGAATTCATTTTTATCTGAGAGATTGTTTCTCTGGTTTGTTTGTATTATTCTTGCTTTCTTTCCCCGCCACTAATCTGTAGTAATGACTACAAGGGTGTGCAGATCCTTATTTCATATAAACAAAATGTCTCGCTACCCTTTGTGTGTCGAGGCGCCTCATCACATACAATTCTGCATTCTCAACTTTTTTATCGGATGAGTAAGCTTTTCTCCTCTTTTTTTCATTTTGATGCTATGATACTTGGCACAAAAATAATATATTTATTATATAGTCTATTTAAAGTCCCTATAAAATCTATGCAAACACAAACGGTTCATAACACTACGTATTTACTAAAGAACTTCGAACGATAGTATTGTTCAAGTCAGTTTTCAAAGTTAAACATATTTGAATGATTTTTTCATATTTATATAGATATTTTTTGTGAATTTTCATAAAAAATAACTTATTTGGGAAAACAAAGAGACAATTCTATAATTTTGGTGAAACTGAGGTTTTTCACTATTGAAATAAACGAAAAAAAATTTTAACACCCCCCCCCCCCCCGCCGTGAAACAAAAATTCCAAAAAAAAAAAAAATTCATATTCACAGGTGGAATATGAATTCCACAAATTCAAAACAAATCTTTTATTGTTTCAACTTGGGGGGGGGGGGATATGTTTACAAACAAAAAACAGAAAAAATGGTTATTACCAATTTCAATGAAATATATGGAGATAACGAACAGTATTCAAGCTCAAAAGTCCATTAATCAATACAAAATAGGAGCAGAGCAAACACGGACCTCCAAACATCAGAGGTGGGATCAGGTGCCATGGAGGAGTGAGCATCCCCTGCCAACCGGTCACACCCGCCGTGTGCTCCTTGTCATGATCGGGAAATAACGGAAAAATCCGTCGACAATTCAGTGTGTAAATAATGGCCTAACAATTAGTGTGAAAAACGTCAGTCAGCATTTGACTCAATGATAAATTGTATTTGCTGACAAGGTCATTGTATCGACCATAGAACTTACGAAATGATGACTTTAAACGAGACAACTGATATTCTTGTTTCATCAACTTATTTGTCAGTAATTTACCTCGTTTCAGAAATTGTACATACGTAGAGCATGCTCTTGCGTACTGAATCAACTGAGAGATATAAACCCCGTATGCAGGTGATGAAGGTATATTGCTGCATAAGTAAGGGAAGTTGACGATTGAAAAGTTAAAGTCATCACGTTTATCATAAAGCTTGTTTGTTAGATTACCATTAACGTCTTTTTCAAGTAAAATATCCAAATATGAAACAGATGTGTCAGACTCTGTGGTATCTTTTATCTCAAGTTCACAAGGATATGTCGTATCGACATAAGAATGGAAATAGCCATTGTTAATATACAATACGTCGTCGATATATCTAAATGTCGAGTTGAAGGCCACAACAAGTGTTTTCTTCTTTTCACGTACAAGATTTTGGACAAATTCTGCTTCATATGAATACAAAAAAAGGTCTGCTAATAACGGGGCGCAATTGGTACCCATGGGAATTCCAATAGATTGTTGGAAGACCTGGTCTCCGAAAACTACATAGATATTGTCAATCAGAAACTCAAGCATCTTTTTAATGTCAACTTCAGAGTACTTGTGTGAACAATCAGAATGTTTTTTAACAAAATAATTTTGCAAATGACCAATGACAAGGTAAGTATATTTACGAGTTCCATTTTTATTGAAAAAGCAGCTGTCAATGATATCAAAAAACCTGGACTTTAATTTATCGTGGGGAATGGTTGTGTACAAAGTTGAAAAGTCGTAAGTTTTTAAGCTGTTGATTTTGGTAAAATCTTGTGATTTCAAATTTTCCAAAAGTTCCTTGGAATTTTTAAGTATCCACATCTGATTTACACCACTTCTCGAATATATTGTTGCACAGTACTCTTGAAGTTTCTCCTTCACCACTGTTGATATCTTAGTGAGGAGTAAAGATAGAGGCTTGGTTGAACATTTACTGGAACCCGCTATGTATCTTTGTTTGTAAGGAATTTTATGAAGTTTCGGAATCCAATATAAATATGGTAATTCAAATTCATTTTGGTTGTTTGGAATATTAAAAATATTCAAAACTGACATATGATTTTGAAGAATTTCATCCTTAGAAAGGGAACTATGAGTATAAGTTGGATTACCACTTGTAGAATTAAATCCAAGTTCCTCTAAAATACATTTGATATAATGAACCTTACAAACAAAGACAATGTTGTTACCTGCTTTGTCAGCAAGGACCAGTACGTACTGATCATGTAATCTATCTAATTCTTTTTTCACTTCTGGTTTATTGAATACAGAAGGATAGATGGTTTTCATATTGCCTCTCAGTCTTTTTATGCGCGATTTTAACATACATCTGATACATTTAATCCATTCTGACAAAGTGTCAAGGTCTTCTTTTTCATGTCTGGTCCATCGCCTGGCGTAGTCCTCTACAGAATCCATTATATTTATGAAATTCCGACGCCAGTTGAAGGATCTGGGTTCCCTAAATTTAGGACCTTTTAAAATTAGTGATCTAAGGTCCTCATTATTAACTATATTTACGTCACCAGTAAAAACGTGTCCAGCAGGACTATAGTTATAGGAACATGAACACGATGGAGGATTATGCTTCAGATATTCGATATCCAGGCCCTGTAAAGTTTTCTTTTATTTAAAAAGTTTGGAAGCAATAGTCGATGTATATTTGTAGGAAATACAAGGTGGAGTCTTTAACTTGAAATATGGTGGAATACAAGACTGGACCCTTTTGTGATTAAGAATATTACTTATATTAACCGCGTCAATTCCTTTGTTGGCATATTGAAGTTTGAGGAAAAAACGGATTGTTTTAGCTGCATTTTCTTCAGTAAAACGCGGGGGTTTAAAAAGCCTATGATTGGCAATATCCATAATTACAGATCCGAGCCTATATTCTGGTGTCGAGGAATCAAAAAATGGACTTTCCTTGACCTTTTCAAGAAGACTATTTAAAGGTTTCAAAGGGACAGAGTAAAGTTTGGTGCAAATATGATGTAGACCTAACTGTTGATTTACGTAAGGTAGTAATGAATCAAAAGAGACATCGTGTATTAAAGGTTTATTGTAAGACCGATGCCCATGACTACGCTTACGTCTCTGTGTATGGTTAAAAAGTCCCATCACATTTACGTTGTTACATTGTGGACTGGAAAGATTTCCAACGCTATCGACATTGTCATTACATCCATAGGGAAAGGCTGTCCCTAGCTTTCTAATCCAAAATTCTTCTCGTTGTCTACGGAAAGGTGTACTCAGTGATGGACTGTTTGTGTGGTGGTAAATCTTTTCCAGAATTCTAACTTTCATTGACAAAATAGAATGATCAGGTAAATTAAAATGTTTGTATAAAAGTTGCTGACCCCCATTATTTATCTGAAATCTATGACCTGATGTTCTTTTATTGAGTGATCCCTTCGTTTCACCAACATAAACAAGTCCACAAAGATTACATTCTATTCCGTAGACAACATTAGAAGATTTGCAGTTCAGATTTTCCCAAGTTTTGGTACAGAAGCTCTGTCCAGTAAGATTACTGGTGAAAGAAGTGTTAGTTATCAAAATGTCACATAATCTAATCATAGAAAGATTTAATTGCACTCTTTGTTTCCAGAAATAAAAACTATCCAAAAATTTCCATGAGAATTCACCAAAAGTGACTAACTTTGAAAAAAAAATCAATTTAGTGGTCTCCCTGTAAATCAAAATTTATGCAAATTTTGTTTCAAGCGTCAATTCTCAATTGCAAACTATCACAATTCTAAAAGCATTTTGATATCTATTTCAAAGTGCTCGATCCTTCATGAAATTCACTTTCTGAGAGACAGAGATTTTGTAATGAAAAACTATGTCTTATAACATTAGCTTATGTTTTGTCTATCATCACTATTCGATGAAATTCGATGTTATAACTTAATAAAACCACGACATTAGCTGTTGTTATCTATTTTTTTTATATGAACTCTAAAAGATAGAATGTGGGAATCATTTTTTCCTTCAAATTCATTAACAAAATGTTAATACAAGGAATATGATTTTAAATGTGTCAGATAATTTCTTTTAACTCCTGGATTTGGAAAGACCAACTGACAAAATCTATCAAAAAAAAAAAAAAAAAAAAAGAAGAAGTATACACTAAACATGGAAGAGGTTGTTTTCTTACAATTAGTGTATTTCTGTCTTTCTTTCTTCTTCTAGCACGTGTTCACGGGTACAGTTATTTCGCTACGACTGGGTGTGTTCAAACAATTCCTGTCTGATCGACTTGGAACGATTTAACAAAACAGCACAAAACTTAGGGTAAGAGAGAGAGAGAGAGAAACTCTTAACAAGACAAAACAAAGCTTTAACAGTTTTTTTCAAAGGTGTACGTTTTCATGTTAAATTAACTTTTGTTTACTTCTGTGGTTCTCTGTATATGTTTGAGATTTTATAAACTGCAAAGTTTACATTTCATGCATTTTAAATGCTCACTGCAGATGGAAAATTGCAAACTACACTCGTTTCTGGAATAAAACGTTCATTGATGGAATCAAAGAAAATGTTGGCATAGCAACCGAAAGCAAAGCTCAAAACATGTCTTCGCTTCAGAATAAAGTACAGAATGATCTCCCGGCCTTCTTTGACTCTAGGAAAAAGTGGAAGTCATGGATACATCCGGTTCGTGATCAAAGAAACTGCGCATCTTCCTGGGCGTTCTCCACAGTAGGTAAATTTTACACAGAGCGCCATCTGTCGTGTTACAATCTTTCTGTGAAAAATTATGTTTTGCGAAATTTGCATTTATCTTCTCAGACGTTGCGGCAGACAGATTGGCGATTGAATCCAAAGGATTACTGACCAATCAGCTTTCGCCTCAGCATCTTCTGTCATGTGACACAAGGCGGAAACAGAGAGGATGCGAAGGAGGGTCTGCAGAAAAGGCTTGGTGGTTCATTAAACGAAAAGGGTACTTCTCTAACCTGCTTCTCCTTGCAATAATATTTTCGATGTATTGTCTATTTCAGCCAAACTTTTTTTTTAGAATCATGACTGAGGAATGTTATCCTTATAACGTCACTCAATCGAACACTTCTGCCAACAAATGTCTGGACAACTTGGACACATGTCCGAATTCCAACTCTTCCACTTCCAAAATTGTCCTATACGTCACACCACCGTACAGAGTTGGGAAAAGTGTGAGTATGAATTTCCTGCATATATACCTGTATCTCCACAGTGTAGAGATTGTATTCTTGGCCATCTGAGGTCAAAGATCACTTTTTGCATCATTATGGGGTATATCCATATCAAATATTTCCCAACATGCATTTTAAGGACCCGGTGTTTGACAGCCATCAAACTTTATATGCATCCTTGTTGCAGCAAATATATATTTCTTTACTTCTTTCCACATTTTATACTCACACCCAAAGGAACTCAACTTATAATTACATTTTCTGTGATAGGAAGAAGAAATTAAAACAGAGATATATAAGAGGGGACCAGTACAAGGTATGCTGACTCTTTATCTCCTGCAAGGCGGGGATAACTTTTTTTTTCTTGTGGACTAGGGTAAATATACATTGCAATTTATTTGTAGGTGGGCATTCTAATAAAGCAGGGGGGAAAATAGGTCATCAAGGTTAATTTTTGTAATTTGTAAAACTATTTTCAATTTGTTATAGAAACATATCTTGAACACTGTTCGGCTTATGGATATGTCAACTTGCCAGCTGATGCTTTCTAAAGTTGATAACGTTGGTGTATTTTATATACCTATTTTAAACATTATGAGGCCAAAAAACATCACACCTTGCCACTTAATGCATCTTGGGGTGTGAAGGTTTTTTATATATAGAGGGTCATCATGACCTTATTTGTAATTTAGTAGCTACATCTATGCTTAGTCAAATATTGATGGATATGTTTATCAGACCTTTTCAGTTAAGTATGGATTCTTCTTATATTTATTGTATTCAAACATTTTCTCGGATTCAAAAAGACAATATTATTAAATGATGATATCAATTAAATTATATTATATCTTATCATAGTAGCAAGATCGGGTCGAGGTCAGTATTTTTCTCTCTTAAGGATAGAGAATTACTACTACGCATTTCTGTATTGAAATATTATATGTTCATCTTTTTGGATAAAAAATAATACAACATAACATCATAAAATTCTTAACAAACAATGAAAGATACATTGTCCAGCAAATGCTCTACCAAGCCCTTATCTTTACTCCTTACAAAAATATTAGCTGCTGTAAAGGACAAACTTCAGATGTACTGTGCTAAAGCATATTCTAGAAGTGGTGTAAATCAAATGTGGATTCTCTTAACCTCCTTTTAGAAAATTTAAAAATCACCAAATTTTTCAAGAGTCATGAACATCAAAACGTACGCCTTTTTACAACCATTCCTCACCAGAAATTAAAGACTAGGCATTTTTGGTATCATGGAACTCGGAAATCCAGAAAGTGCACCGAGCTTAAAGACTGTTGTTTCTTATAAGTTTTTAATAATCATTCAATAAGCTGCAGTTTCTTTGGTTTTATTTTTACCTCTTATAGCCCATACCTGTGGTGTGATGGGGGTTGCAGTAGATGGAATGAACCAGATCTTGGTGACTGCAGGGATGGACGGGGAAATCCGGTTCTTGGGGTTTAAGAAGCACTAGAAAATTGACACCTTACAGACAGAAAACTACATTTCAGGGATTGTACTGCATAGGGAAAGGTAAAATAATTCATACATGTCGTATACATTTATGTCATGGAAGATGTTACACGTACAATGGAAGGAAATAATGTGCTTAAATTATACTATGATTTACAATTTTTTTTTCCTTTGTCAGTGTTAGAAAACTAGTTAATAGAGCATATGAAATAATGTACACACATGTAGCCAAGGTGTGAGGAAAACATAGTGTATAAAAAAAATTAGGAAGGATTTATCTGTGGTTTAGAAAAGCTTGGTCCTTTAAGCTACAGAACTTTTGTACACCACAACTATGAGATAGTGAAAAAATGGAGCAAAGTATTAAAGGAAAAGGATCAAGGTACTGTAAATGTACATTTTTCTGTGTTGAATTAATTTTCACTTTGTATGTGGACACAAATTTGTCATGGAAATTTGTCACGGGTACTTAAAGTGCATTTAAGACATACATTGGTAATCTAAGAAGTCTGCATACTTTTTTAATTGAGGATTGAACAGGAATTGTGATATCGCAGAATTATGACAGCCTGGAAAAAAGTATGATTACAGTATATTGGTGAAACTGGTCATAGTTTTTGCTCTTCATAGAATTCTAACATTGACATTCTACAATGTATATTACAGTTTTTTCAGCAGTTCATTTCTTTAAGGTCTGTCACTTTCCTTGATTCATCTTAAACATATTTTTAATTTTTTTCCTCTAGCTCGATGCTGGCTGTAGCATTGGACAATTTCCAGATCTTTGTGGTAGATTTAGATACTCGCAGAGTGGTCAGGAAGTTTCAGGGTCACAGTAACAAGGTGACGGTGATGCTCGCTGGTTGATCTCATCCGCCATGGATTGTACAGTCAGATCATGGGACTTGCCCTCTGGAAAGTGAGTAAATTGTCCACCAAGCTGCTGCATATGAAACTCTGTGTTCAGTTTTTGATGTAAATTTACAACTAGAAATGATTGAAAGTGTAACAAATTTGTTTTATAGACAAGTGTTTTGTGGAAAAATTTTTGAAAGGGAAAAAGCATAAACAGTCAAAATTTGTTATCTCGAACTCAAAGGGACCGAGATTATACTTTGAGATATCCAAGGATTCAAGTTAACAGGGGTAAAAAACGTAAAGAAAATGTTGTTGGGACTGCCAAATCACGTCGATATATCCCAAGTTTTTTTTTTTGCAAGTTGTATGCTTGTATAACATATGTGAAAATTATTCTTTTCGCAGCAGCTGTATCATCTGTGTGTTGGACTTTCACTTTAGGTTGGTAGACTGCTTTTCAGTGGAGATGGCTGTGACCTCTCTATCGATGTCTCCGACTGCAGATTTCCTAGTGACCAGTCATGTGGACAGTGTAGGGGTGTATACCTGGTACAACAAGACCCTCCTCTCTCACGTATCCCTGGCCCCACTCCCAGACGATTACCAACCACAGGAAGTGGAAATGCCTGACACACGATTCACTGGAGGAGATGACAACCAAAATGGTGAAGGACATGTTTTTATTCTTATTTTGGGCAATTAAGAGTTGTTGAAGTGGTATTAATTTAAAGTTGTGTGAAATGTTGAGAATGATGATATACACTTTATTCTTTTTAACTACTATATAATACTATATTATATAATGAGTTATTTTTATACTATATAATGAATTATGTGATCTTTATCCCATCAATATTTTTTCCCTTATTAGTTTTCTTCATTTTAGCCCTAGTTTGTTTCATGAATCAGATCTGAATAGTGTACTTGTTTATAAAAAATACAAATCCTAGACATTCCTAGATCAAGCAATATAAATATGTACCTGTAAATCTTCCTTAAAGCGATATTAGCTGCAACTTTGATGTCGGGAATTTTTGCTGCAATATTGTAATTAACTATTTCTATGACAGAAAAGAGAACGTTTATAAACTTCTGTTCTTTATATTTGAGATGAAAGAACTATTTATAAGTATTGATTGAAGCAAAATTACATTATTGTCATCCTGTACAATATTGATTTCTAATATAATACTATATATTTCATTGTACAGAACTCTTTCTTCTGAAAAAAATTATTACTTTGTTATTGTCTAATTGATCATAAATATTTAAATTACATACAGATGTATCATAACAGCACGTTTTGACAGCAAAATAAAATACTCAAAAATGCAGCTCATATTGCTTTAAGCATTGTTTAATAAATCCTAGACATTCCTAGATCCAACAGTATAAATATGTACCTGTAAATCTTCCTTAGGCATTGTTTAATAAATCCTAGACATTCCTAGATCCAGCAATATAAATATGTACCTGTAAATCTTCCTTAGGCATTGTTTAATAAATCCTAGACATTCCTAGATCCAGCAATATAAATATGTACCTGTAGCTCTTCCTTAGGCATTGTCAACAAATCCTTTTCATACTTATAGTAATACTGTCATTCATTGTCCATTAAACAATAACACAGGAAGATTTACATGTACATATTGATACAAATGGTTCTATGAATGACTTGTTCTGTGTACAATTACAGCTGAAGATGACACGGTGCTGGATGATGTAGATGATTACGCTTCCCCAGAACAATTATCCTCCGAGTTAGTGACCTTGTCTCTTCTCCCTAACTCCCGCTGGCACAACCTCCTCAATC
Source organism: Saccostrea echinata (assembly GCF_033153115.1). NCBI lineage: Eukaryota > Metazoa > Mollusca > Bivalvia > Ostreida > Ostreidae > Saccostrea > Saccostrea echinata. The sequence continues at coordinate 1,947,685 of NW_026889790.1, read as the reverse complement.
TGGATGTCATCAAGGTCAGGATTAGTGCAATACTGTATATCACCAAATTTTTGCAACATTTTATTTTCCCAAGATACATATTTGGTATTTATAAGTGAGACAAAATCATCACAAATTCTGGTTACTGTTGTAATACTAACACTCTATACTAATGAAAATATACACGAATATGAAATTTTGGTGAGCAAACTGTCTCACATAATTAGGAGAAAATAACGTTCTCACAAATAAAAAGTGATTTACAGTATTCTCATCTCTCTGTTCTTCATCTTAACTGTAGCTAATGAATGATTGATTAACTTGAAATGTTTAGTGAATTTATTATCTTCTTGTGAGGTAATTGGTTTGGTTAATTAGTTTGATACGATTTCATTCGCAGATGAGAAATAAACCAGAAGAGCCCCCTAAAGTTCCTAAGGCAGCGCCTTTCTTTTTACCCACAATTCCTGGCTTACAACCCAAGTTTGTCGTCCCTGAACACACAGAGGAAACAGACAAGGCCAGTACACATGTACCTAATACGGGTTGAACAATTCACAAACACTGTATTGCTGATTTCTAGTTTTTTTTTTAAATGTCAGTAGGAAATTTTGAAAACTAGAAACACTAGACATATAGTAACAATGACATGTAGAATCATTTGACATAAAGCAACAATGAAATATAAAAACGTGGGACATTTAGTAGCAATGGCATACAGAAACACAGGACATCAAAACTGTAAACTTTTCACATTTTCATTTTCTCCTTGCCCTCTTTCAAGGGGAGACAATTAAGAATTAGTGAAAATTTTCTGACATCTTTCAAAAATCTTCTCAAGAACCACTAGGCCAGAAAAGATTAAACTTGCATGAAAGCTTCATTACATCGTGTAGATGTAAGTTTGTTCAAAACATGAACCCCAGGGGGGTAGGGTGAGACCACAATGGTTGATCAATATTTTACATAGGAATAGATAAGAAAAATCTTTTTAAAAATGTTCTCATGAACAACAAGTCAGAAGAATTGAAACTTATGTGAAGGCTTCATAGTGTAGATTCAAATTTTATCAAATCATGACCCCGGGGTAGGATGGGGCCACATTGGACGACCAACATTTTACATATTAAGAATATAAAGGAAACAGTCTTTAAAAATCGTCTTCTCAAGAATAGCAAAGGCATGATTAATCATATTGATATGAAAACATCTTCAGGTGATGTAGAATCAAGTTTGTTCAAACCATGACCCCCCTGGGTAGAGTGGGGCCGTAATAGGTCATCAAAATTACACATAGAATTATATAGGGAAAAAGTCTTTAAAAATCTTCTCAAGAATAGCAAAGGCAAGATAAGTAATATCTATATTTTCTGAAGTGAATCCATTTTCTCACGATATAATTACAGTCAAACCTCATTATCTTGAACTCGACTGAGAAAAAACTTTGAGATATCCAAGGATTCAAGATATCGAAGTTAAAATACATAGAGAAAGAATAGTTTGGAATGCCAACTCACTTTGATATACCCATGGTATTTGAGATATCAACGTTCCATATACTGAAGCTTAACTGTAGCTCTAAGAGGCCTATATGGTACTTTTTTTTTGTTTCAGAAGAAATCGGGTGCTGATCTTTCTCGGTTTAATTCTCTTGGTGAACTTGGACGTAGACTAGATGAAGGAAAGGAGGGTATGTATTATTATCTATCATGAACGCCGGCTGTTGCCGAAAATTATTCTCTGATACTGTGTATTTTTGATGATACAAAAATCTCCAATTAATGTTTCAATAGTTCTGATTGATTGATTGATTGTTTATTGTTTTACGTCCCATTCTAGAATTTTTCACTCATATAGAGACGTCACCATATACCGGTGAGGGGCTTCAAATTTTGACCTTTACTCGGCACTCAGGGCCATTGAGCAGTGAGGGATCTTTATCGTGCCAACGCCTGCCGTGACACGGGGCCTCGGTTTTTAAGGTCTCATCCGAAAGACCCGCAACTTTCACTCCAAAGTGCCGAGCGCATGGCGAAGGAACAGTTGCTACCTATTTTTTTTTTATCGATTTAGGTCTGTCGCGGCCGTCAATAGTTCTGAGTAAAGTACCTTTGCATTAATTCCTTTTTCCAATTCGTAGATTACCCGAGTTACTCAGGTGAATTATTGTTATCTGTTTTCGTCTGTTGTTATGTCGTGCATTAACATTTGAACATTTTCAGTTTCTGTAGCTGAAGGGGAATGAAAATTTTATGGTCCCTGCCATCTCCTCCCCTCCCCCGAGCCTGAGAGGTTGGGCTATAACCATCAAAATCAATGTAATCTTTAAAAATATTCTTTACTCCTGGACATCAAGCAATGAAACTATTGGCATGATTGTTATAATCATTGAGTCCTCTGCCAAAATTGTGAATTTCATGGACCATGGGTCAGGGGTTCTGGTTTTAGGGTGGGGCTTTTTAGATCATAGTGAAAATGCATGAATTCTTTGAAAATCTTCTTCTCTATTCCTGGGTATTTAGCAGACAAACTAAGTGCATGGTTATGATGAGCAAGAGTGCTTCTTCCATAATTTTGAAGTTCATTGGGTTCAATATAAAGAATGATAGTTCATTGCCAGAAATTGTTTACAGCAGGTGCAAGGTAGCTATCTTTTTTAAGTGTGTCAATTTCTAGCATTTCCCAAATACTCCTTCCTTGTCAGCGGAAACAAGTGGTTTTAAAATTCAGCACAAATAGTAAATTTATTTGTCACCTAGTTACTGACACTGTACAATACTTTATAAGCAAAATTTTAATAAAAGTGAAATCTAACCCCCCCCCCCTATTAATTTTAATCTGATTAAATTTGTATACTAACTTGTGTCTTTCTTCTTCGTGTTTACTTTAAAGAATAGGATAATTAATTATTGCATTTAATTGTAGAAATATATACCTTTAATAAAAGTGAAATCTACCCCCCCCCCCCCATTAATTTTAATCTGATTAAATTTGTATACTAACTTGTGTCTTTCTTCTTCGTGTTTACTTTAAAGAATAGGATAATTAATTATTGCATTTAATTGTAGAAATATATACCTTCAAACTCCGTTATCTTGAATTCAGTGGGTCCAAGAAAAAACTGAGAGATATCCAAGGATTCGAGATATTCAGGGTAAAATACTTAAAGAATAAGGGGTTGAGACTTCCAGATCACTTGGACATATCCATAGTATTCGAGACACTAGTGTTGAGATACCAAAATTCTACTTTATCTTCATAGTAGAAACACAACAATGCACACACAAAAAACATATTATATTTTCTTTCATAACAACTGTCAGAGAGAGTTTTAAATCTTGAATGTAGTCTGTTTCCCATTTATTTTGATCTCGTTATTCCAGATAGAATGAAGACATTCTCCTTGTTTTGGATAACCCTTTTGTGTCCACAACAATACAAGGAACCCTTTTTTGTGCATAACAATACCAGTTAAAGCAACTCATATAACATTCCTATAAATAATACCTCATAAGTTTGTTGATCATTTTTCACACTTAAGTTACCTTACCTTAAAACACAACATCATACAAATCAGTTAATGATAATTAATTTTTTTAATGCTCCAATTAAATATATGTATCGATTATACTCTATTTTGAGAATTTCATGTACCTATTAATCTATCTATCTTTTTTTTAACCATAGCTGCAACTTGAAAAATAACGAAGTTTAGTTAAAAGGCTTACGTAGTGAAAATGCATTGATACTTTGAAAATCTTCTTCTCTGCTATTGAGTATTTAGCAGAGAAACTAAGTCATTGTTATGATGAAAAAAATTACTTCTTTCAAATGGTGAAATTCGTAGTCCATAAGATGAGGTTCTGGAGTTAGGGTGGGGCTCTACATGTATTATCATAATGATCATGAATGGGAAGAAGAGAAGTTATTCCCCTTTGTCATTTACTTCTGATAATTAATCACAGCGTTTGAAATAACCCTCTGTGAGAGCATTTGAAAAACATAAATTTTTACCCAGGGCTAATGATTTTAATTGTATCAATGCTAGGCTGCAGAAGTTAAAATTTCTGCTTATTACATATGTAGTAGCCTAGATGTATTAAACTTAAGGTCAAGATCTAGTAAATGAAAGGAGCCTACAGATTTCTCAATTTGGAAAAATACATTCCTTTAATGATGTTTTATAACTATAAGTTGGTCAAATAAGGTGTTTCAGGGCATAATTTGTTGGTAGACAAGAAGAAAAATATATTTTTAACAATCATTTTCAATGAAAAATTAAGAAAACGAGTGATGATAATAGGAGTTTTTACCATATCAGACAAAGGAATAGTATTCAGATTGCCTACAGTCTCTCAGAAAATGGTAATTTATATGTTCCTAGCCTCTTCTTTAAAATGATATTTAATTGAAGATAGATATCGGGATTACTTTTCACATGATTTCAAATTGAATTTCATGAAAATATTTCATTTTCTACATAATTCTGTTAGAGCCTTAAAGTATGGGGAAGAGAAAGTTTAAATTGATTATGACATCATGATGGATTTAGCACCAAAAAGACATTCTAAAGTTATGTACTAGATCTTGACCTTAAGTCAGGATTCTCATTAACATAGTTTTGATTTGAGGTAAGCGTGATTAGTGAGGACATGTTACATAGCTTTTATGGTTACCAGCTATGAAATGCAAGGTGGATGGCAAAACAACGTATTTAGTTTTACATTTATAATGAAATTAATTTTTAAAAAAGGCAATTATTTTCTCAGGGTTAGGAGATGTTAGGCAGGGCTGACAACTTTTACTAGCAGTCAACCCTGCATGTTTAGCTAATTTTACCATGGGTTTCAAACATGAAACGGAAATAACAATTTACATTGGGATTGATGTGCTCTTTTGCTAGGAGATGCTCCACTTTGTTATGTTTGGTTATAGTGATAGAGTGTAAATAGCACTGGCATGTACAGGCAAGTTTCTGAGTTGTTGCTGATTACCAGACTAACTATTTTTTTCATTCCTATTTACAATTTTTCTCTTGATTTTGAATTTCAGTTTATTTGGTATTATATATAATTATTTACCATTCCGTAAATCCTTTACAGGATTGTATTATACTCAGGTGACTGGTAAGGCCCTTGGGCCTCTTGTGTATATATGCTGTATTGTGTATTTTTCCTTTTCATATCTTACAAAATAAATAATGGAACTTAAACAGCTCACTCTGATTTTCCTGAAAGAACTTGGTCCCTCTGCTGTTGATAACGAGATTCGATGTTTAGGACCTGATGCGGGGGGATCTGTGACCACTATGTGCCAGTTCCTTCACTTGATTAGTCATGTTCTGGACACCAAGAAAGACTTTGAAGTGGCCAATGCTTATCTGGAACTTTTTCTTAAGGTAAGTTTTTGTACTGTGATGAACTGTCTACTGAGATGGAATTTTCTGACAGAAGATCGATTGCTTATTTGTCAGCAATATTTCAGTCATAGAAATTAAAGCATAGTACACCATAATCAGCAAAATTTGAGACTCATCAAAATTGAATATGAAAATATAATAAAAGAAATATATTGCTTTATCAACTTTATCTCTCTTAGCAGAGGGTTATTATCTCCCACTTTTTTTAAAAATGAAAGGACATTAAATCTCATTCGTCTTGACGACCTAGAAGCTTGACTTACCTATCAAAAGTTTTAACTTTGACCATAATTTTTGCTTCAGAAGAAACAGAGCTTTTACATTTTTAGCTCACCAGAGCTGAAAGCTCAAGTGAGCTTTTCTGATCACCTGTTGTCCGTCGTCCATCCATCCACCCGTCCGATTGTCTGTCCCTCTGTCTATCAGTCTGTCAGTCTGTCCCACTTGGTTTTCAGCACTTTTTTCTAAACGCTTGCAGATATTGAGCTGATTTTTGGTATGGGAGTGTACTATGATGAGTTACAGATCAAGTTTGCATTTGGTGCTTCATTGATTTTTGACGGAATTACGACCTTTTCAATTTTTAAGGGTTTCCATATTTTTTTCCCTAAACGCTTCCAGTTATTGAACTGATTTTTGGTATGTGACTTTACCTTGATTAGTTATAGATCAAGTTTGCATTTTGTTCAGCTTCAATGATTTTTGACGGAATTATGGCATTTTCAATTTTTAACAGGAACCAGATTACACTTGCTGGTAGGGGACTAGTATTGCTAATGCAATACTCTCAGAATGCTTGTTTTGGTTAATAACACATTTTATTGAAATAGAAATTTCATGGAGAATAATTATAAAAAAAATGTTTTTTTTAAAAGATAGAGTTAAAAATATCAGTTTTTATTGCTGCCTTGTGTACATTCAGGGAAACTATTAATGTAATACATGTAGTACAGTCATAATTGTCTCATTCTTTCATTGCTAAAAAAATGTTCTTATTGTAAATTTAAAACAAGAGGTTGTAAACTTACAATTAAAGGATGAGACAACAGTACAGTTAATCCTCTGGGAATAATTATATTGCCTGCTTTAGACAATCTAGTACATTATCTTTATCTGTCACATTAATACTACAATTAAAATCCTGTTTGAAAGTGATGCTTGTTTTGAGGTTAAGGTCAAGCCTGGGTGATGTTTGCATTCACCAAAGGTTGGCATTTTATGAAATGTATGCTTCATTCTGGTTTAAATTACACATTTAATTGAATTATTATATGATATGATGGTTTTTTTTTCTCTCTTATTAAATACAAGGATATTATTAATTTCTAAAGGTTGGATAATCTCATCTCTCATTAAAGAAGTATGTCCAAATTTTATAAACATATTCCTCATATTTTTTTTTAAAAATCCTTTTTAATTTTTTCCTAAGTCAAATTCTCATCTTTTTAAAAGCTGCATCCTTAGATTTATATCCCTCTGTGGGGCCCTTGCTGACTGGTCAGCTTTGATGAATTCTCAGTTAATTAAATACTACATATAGTACCTTTACATTTCAATTTAACAATGAATATTTACTAGTAGTCAATTAGATAGCCTAATACTTGTTTTCCCCACAGCTGTGAAGTGATGTTTGAATAAACATACAGTAAATATATTTGTTGTTTTGTTGTAGATTTATGGTGATACAATGTCCAGTCATCCTGAACTGGTTGAAGTTCTGAGAGAGGTGAAAGGAAAACTGAATCAGACGTGGACTTCCATACAGGATCTGTTTACCTTGAATTTAACACTTCTAACCCATCTCAGGACAGCTAAAATCTGAGAGAGAAAAGAGAGAGAGAGAGAATTGTGTGTGTAGAAGAGAAAGAGGGAAAAAATTGTGTATAAACAGTACACATCTGTCTTACTTGAATAAAATATCACTATAAATCTTTCTTTTACATGAACCTTTTGTTTACAAAATTAGAGATGCTTACTCCTCCATGGCATCTGATCCCACCTCTGTTTTCAGAGGTTCATGTTGACTCTGCTCACAGTTTATTTTGTGGAATAGACTTTTGAGCATGATCACTGTTCTTTATCTTTACATTTCATTAGAAGGGACTTGGGCTTTGCATGGTGTTGATGCAATAGTCGTAATTTATTATTATAGTGAGCTGAGGTGAAAAGAATAGAAATATGTTCAATAGTTATTGCTTTGCAACAATAAAAATGGAATCAATTTATATGATTTAAAATTACTATATGGAGGGCAAAATTAATTATTTTCCTCAAGCAAATTTTGGTAATACATTTTTTTACTCTGTTTGTTACTGTTATTATTATATATCTCCCTGGGTACTTTTTTGTCTGAAAGTTCTTGAGAATTAGTCATCCGGTTGAGATGAAACCTTTATATGGTTAATAGGCTTGTTGTGTAGATGTGCAAAACGAAGGTCATTGACAAGATAACGTAGTTGGATAAGCATGAATGCACAAGTGTGCATTTGTGCTTCTCTCTAATTGGCTGGGACAAAAATCTCAATAACTTCTTCCTTCGTTGGTCAGAGACCATAACAGCTTATGTGATAGAAATGTGTACATCATCCGACCATCCATCTGACTGATTGTACTTGAACAATTTTTCAAATTGCTTCTCCTACAGTTTTGTTCCAATTTCATTGAGATTTGGTGCATAAGTACATTATATTAGGATACATAATTCTAATGATAAGTTTTTGATTTCGACAAACAGTGTTGCCAATGGAAATGTCTTTGAAATCCTTTGAAACGCTAGTCCTACAGTTTTGGTCCAATTTCATTAAGAATTGTACTCCAGATGTTATGGTTATAAGCCAAAAAATGTCCATTATGTCAGATATTAGACAGTTGGAGGCGTGTTAGCGCCTAGGAGAGTATAACATCTGATATAATGGTTAGTTTGAGGCTTATAACTTACTCAAAATGTTTTACCAATTTACCACTGTAGTCTTTCATTTGTAGGAATCGTCAAATCACCGTTTTATGTCGATAAATATGAACATTAACTTTGTTTAGTCGTTTTTATCCGCATTGCAACATTTTTCAGATTAACCCCCGGTATACCACGCATGCGTTAAAGTTGGTTCTATTAAATTTTTGTATTCTTGGCAATTTGTCATTTGTCATATTAAATTCTTGACAATTTATTAATTTTACAACACAACATTACGAATGGGGATATACATTTAAAAACAACGACTTCTTCAGATTCAGGTATTCTGGACAATGTCATAAAAACACCAAAAATTCAATGCAAGCTAAAGCATTTACATAGATATTCTTTTATTTCGGGGTTTGCAAAAAAAAAAAAAAAAAAACAGTTCTTTACAACAAACAGTACTTCGATTGTGAGCAAGTTTTTAAGGATTTTACTCTAGCCACCCCTTAAAAGCAATGACAGGCAAATAACACAATACCGGAAGGGCAAATGGTCACATATCGCTTAACGAAAATGCGGGTTGACATTACAGAATAAGTTGAAATTTGGTGAGGGGAATATTAAAAGGAAGAAAAATGGATGTTCAACTTAGCAAAAAATGCCCAAGGATACGTGTAAGTAAACACATGCATCTGATTCTTCTTTTGTGTTCACAAGATTCTGTGAATGTTTTGTGAGATTTGAAATAAAGAGAAATGAACGGTAAATTAATAGACTTTAAGATCGGTGCCATGGATTCCTCTACATTTCCTGTGAGACATTCAGGACACCGTTTATTATTCCTGCAAATTTCAACCAGGATTATTTTGTGAAATATCTAAAATTTATGCTGCTAATATTCTACATTGTTCATATTAAATTGCTTAATTTATCAAAGCTTTTTCAATCCTGTTTATTTATCAGCGTCGCCCTTTCTTGTCATTTATAGCTGTCCAATAAGTTGAATCTTGTTAGACACCTACAGGTAACTTATTGGATGGAGTGCAGGACAATAAGAAATTTACTGGACCAGGTTCAACAAAAGGTGATATCACAAAAATGTTTTAAATGTAGTTATCATTTATAAAAGTATAAACCCGGTTGAATGTTTTACATTTCTTGCGAGGAATCCAGTCGTTCAAAATATAAAAAAAACCTCGAGACCTTCAGGATCTTTTAAAAACAAATTAACTTTTAATTACAGAATAGCCAACTGTCTGAATTCGACTGCTTGAAATTTGAAGTGTGTGAAAGTAAATATTCAGCGACACCCACAGCGCGTTACTCTCATTCCCTTCACGCTGTGTATGACGGTAGCGTTTTTTGTCTGGAATATCAGGGACTGTGACTGATATTCTATTGGGACACAGCAAATTCTTTTATTCAAGAGGAACTTCATCAGGCTATGATTAGTGGCGTTGACATACGCATTCAATGGAGCAGAATGACAATTTCCAACACAGACATTTGCTTGATAGGTTTCAAGGTACTGAATGAGTTTCGGATACCAATTTACGTCCTTGAAGTTCACCGTCCAAGGCTTCAAGCTACAGTCATCCTTGTTTTTGGGCAGATTGAAGATGGATGGGGCATTGCCTGGTTCGAACACAAATCGCTTCCGTCGTATCCGCAAATTGGAGATTTTTAAATCTAGGAAAACTGCCAAAGTTGAGTTTAGATATTGTACCTGGCCTTCTGCACCATTGACATGCAGCCTAAGGGTTGTATTTGACATCTGATCCATAACGAGGTTGGTTATGTCAGCCACGTGACATTGTTTTTTGTGAATGGTATTCACAACTGAAATAGTGAAATCAAAGAGAGTTGAAATTATTGGCAGAAAATCCAGCAACATATGCTTACAATGCTATAGTCTCCGCGCCAAAAAAACAATCTCTAGACCAGCACAATCATTACATTTATAGACACTAGAGTACTATTATCATTTTCAGCAAATTCGCTACATACGTGTACTTGAGTGCAATCATCAGTTAATGCTAACAATACTGATTATTTTTAGAGAAAAAATATTTAGTGATATTCATGAATTGGCGATCAAAACGGCTAATTACGATACGGGGAAATAATAATATAATCAGCAGGTCGACAAATAAGGGCTGGAATTCGGAGGTACAGATGTTGAATTGTACAGTGTTTATTCTATAAATATTATAATCAAAGTCTTGAAATAAAATGACAGCAAATTCCATTTAAACAGATGTTGTATAGGACAGTTAAATACCTTATTGCACAATTAAGTGATTGAACAATTATAAAACAAAATTTTTATTTTAAATTAGAAAATATATTTTACCAAGCATTTGTTCACTTGGCATAAAAATAATAAGACTAACTATAATAATATTAAAGATTGAAAAACATCTTTGTTCGCCCATTTTACACACTATACTTAAAACATACACTTTAATGCTGTAATTAAGAAAAAAATTAAGACGAAACATTCCAATTTCTACTTATAAATGACTCGATCTGATACTCTTACAATGAATATCATGATAAACAACCATATAAGGTATTAAAAGAACATTTACATTTTAAATGTGATTGACTGATTGTTATTGTTTAATGCCGAGTCGGCAATATTTCAGCCACATTTCCGCCGAAATTGTGGCTGAAATATTGCCGACTTGGGCGTTAAACAATATTAAACCAATCAATCAATGAATCACACTGAAATGTAATACAAGGAAATGTAAAATTTAAATGGGGGTGTGATAAACGAAATACCAGGCATAATGCGGTAGACCATGGGACGAGAAGTGAGAACGGTCTGAAATACAGTTGAATTAATTTATCTCTATAACAAATTCCAGTGTTTCCAAAGTGTCTGCGTTTTCAGTTAATATATTCATTTCATTTTATAGCATTTTTACCCAGTATCAACAAAATCTACTTTCAGTATATTTAATCTAAAAGAATGGTTCCTAGTAAAAAACATTTTACCAATTCCTGGCTTATACTGTGATGTAACTTTTAGGGAAGGCAATCGATCGACGGATGTGTTCTGTGAAAGCGACTTCTACCTTGGTCACGACACCGTGAGCAGGTACTGCGTTAAGGTCAAATTTAACAACCCCATCGGACTTCTCTGTAAAATGAAATCAGTGTCTTTTGTTAGTTGTGATGCATTGTTAATTCATAATATCCCCCCTGCTGTAGAAAATTTCATACATCGATAAGACATCTTTGGTCAAAAACTTGACGATTGTCATGTAAAACATAGAGCGACTGAGGGGCAATATGAAAATCATCTATCCTTGTGTCTTCAATAATTCAGAAGTGAAAAAAGAATTAAATAGATTACATGATCAATATGTACTGGTCGCAGCTGACAAAGCAGTTATCAACATTGTCTTTTTTGTAAGACTCGTTATTTTAATTATATTTTAAAAGAACTTAGATTTGATTCTGCAAGTGCTAATCCAACTTAAACTCACAATTCGCCTTCTAAAGGAAATTTTTTTCAAAATCACATGTCGGTTTTAAATATTTTTAGTATTCCCAAGGATCAAATTGAATTTGAATTACCATATCTTTACTGGATTCCTAAACACTTATCCTTACAAAGATACTTAGCGTTTTCCAGTAAATGTTCTACCAAGTCTCTTTCTTTACCTCTCACTAAAATGTTAACAGCAGTGAAGGAAAAAACTTGTGGAGTACTGAACAACAATATTTTAGAGAAGTGATGTAAGGTATATGTGGATACTTAAACCCCAAGGAACTTTTAGAAAAGTCACAAAATTTTACCATAACATCGAAACATATGACATTTCAACGCTTTATGCAACCATTCCCCACGATTAATTAAAGCTTAGGCTTTTGGACATTATGGACAGCTGGCTGCTTTTTCAATAAAAAATGGAAGTCGTAAATTTACTTACCTTGTCATTGGTCATTTGCAGAATTATTTTGTAAAAAAATAAAAAAAAAAAAAAAAAAACATTCTGATTGTACACACAAGTACTCCGAAGTTGATATTAAAAAGATGTTTGAGTTTCTGGAGAACACGTTTTCCAACAATCTGTCGGAATTCCCATGGGTAGTAATTGCACCCCGTTATTATTAGCTCCACTTTGTATTCATATGAAGCAGAATTTAATCTAAAAAAAATCTTCTACATGAAAAGAAGTCTCTTGCTTTGGCCTTCAATTCAACATTTAGATATGTCTATCAATTGACAATATTTATTTTTATTCCTACGGTGATATATCGCTTTGAACTCATAATAAAATATACCACAAAGTCTGACTCATCCGTTCATATTTGGATATTTTACAAAAAAAGACGTTCGTGGTAATCTAACAACAAAACTCTATGATAAACGTAATGACTTCTAATTTTCTACCGTCATTTTCCCTTATTTATGTAGTAATATACCACTATCATCAGTATTTGGAGTTTATATCCCCAAGTTTATTCGATACGCAAGAGCATGCTCTACGTACGAACAGTTTCTAAAACGTGGCAAGCTATTGTCAAATAGGTTGATAAAACAAGAATATCAACAATCTCGTTTAAAGTCAACATTTCGCAAATTCAATGGTCGATACAATGACCTTGTCAGTAAATACAATCTATCATTAAGCCAAACTTTGACTGACGTATTTCATACAAATTGTCAGGCCATTATTTTCACAATGAATTGTCTACAAATTTTCCGTTTGCCCGATCATGACAAGGGGTACACGGCCAGAGTCACCGGTCGACAGGGGATGCTTACTCCTCCATGGCACCCGATCCCACCTCTGATGTTTCTAGAGGTCATTATTTGCTCTGCTCCAATTTTGTATTGTTTCAATGGAATTTTGAGCTTGGTTACTGTTCGTTGTCTTTTAAAATGAGAAGTAAAATTGACTCTAGAATGTGTTCAGTTATAAAGAATATTCAAAGGAATGCTTCCTTAAGTAGAAAATTTAGCAAACATACATAATGTGTTTTTGATAGATAACCCAACTTCAGCATATACATAATGTGTTTGCAAGAAGTCAAAGGATAAAAGAAACAGTTAACGTATTAACCATAAGGAATTGACATAGCCCTATTCCAAAATCTACAAGGAGTTAGAATATCAAAGTTATCAAATTCAATCACTGAAGAATTCTTTACAAAATTGGTTAAAATGCAGTTTCTCTGAGAGAGAAAAAAGAACTATTTTTCAAGCGAATGACGAATGATATATATATATATATATATATATATATATATATATATATATATATATATATATATATATATATATATATATATATATATATATATATATATATATATATATATATATATATATGAGAAAGAAATATTCGCGAGCAGTCAGTCTCGCGTAATTTCGTGAAAGTAAAGATCTCGCAAATAAAAAGTGATTTACAATAAAAAGTTTCGCTCGCTGTAATATACTACGAAGAAAAACACATGTAACATTGGAAAAAAAGTTATTTGTATAAAAAAAAATCTAAGACATAATAAAATATTCTTTTAGAAGGTTAATTTCGTTTTACCTTTATTTATGATTTATATAATCTAACACAGAATATTAATTGACAAAATTAAAAGAAAAAGTGGATGCATGGATGAAAAATATAAGTGGCAACATACCAGTCCTTATTGCGCTGTAGAATTGCACCCTAGGGTCACGGTCTGGATACATACGCAAGTCATCCTCATTCTGTTCTATCTGTTCGTACAGCTGCTGTACATATGGAGGGAAGGGCCGAGTCTTTGGTCCGTACCCCACAGGATTAATGCTCACATCTTAAAAGACTCCCAAGTTTGGGAAGAAAGTTTCTTCCCTCTGGAGAGCAGCGGTGCAAACAATAAACAGCCAAATGCCTTGTGTCTTCATAGCTATGTTACAAGGCATGTCAAACCCTCATATATATACCAAGAACTTTTATCCCCATTACTCATATTTAGAAATCTTTTTCTGAATCTTAGAAACCCTAGTTTTGAATCTGAGTCTGTTCTACCCCCAGATTTCCGAGAAAGTCTGTCAAAGTAGTAAAACCTTATCTTATATTTACCGAGGATTTTGATGAAAGTAAAATTGCTAAAAGTCATTTAAGAATTTCATTCGATAATTAATTTTTAATTCCTCCACTATTTTAAATTTTCAATTTTTCCTTGGTAGGAGAAACTATCTCTCTAGGATAAGCCCATTTCTTTTTAATAACAGAAAAGTTTCTTTTACTCATATTTTTATAAGGAGAATAAATTTTCCAAATTGGTAAATCTTTGACTAATATTGCTTTTTTTGCAAAGACTCAAGCATTTCTATTTGAAATGGTTTTTTGATTATACGAGGGTCACTCATAAAATTCGTGGACTTCTGTCATAATATTTCTGTTTATTTATTTTTTTAATTCAAATTACTTTGAATTATTGCTAAATATATCTATAACAAATGGTTATATGACAACCAAATTTGGTAGGTACAATGTATACTTTGGCAATATATCCATTTCTATATCATGAGAAATATCCAAATTAACCTGGTCAAAAGATTTAGAGACGTTGTAGAAAGTGATATGCGGCTTCATTGTTGTGGATTTTATAAAAGCAGAGTTTACGCAGTAGAGAATGTGAAAACACTGACAAACTAACTTATGCTAAATATTTGTATTTGCTACTCGAACAAATTGTTCGCAAACTACATGTATGTGTCAAGTATTATGGAGATCTTTTTAATAAGTTAACAAGGCGCTACAAACCCAGTGTGCGTCAAAAGCACTAGTCCAATGCTTAACACTGGTAAAAATTAGGACGGGCTAGTAGAATGCAAGTCGGCACTAGCCCGATCTGACTAGTAGAATTTTCAGTTGTATTTTTATCCATTTCCATCTCAGTATTTGAAATAATTGTCAGAAAATTATTTTCTTTTTGAAATTTTCTTATTTTTCTGTCCATGTTTGTTTATTTATATTTTGTTGTCTAGTGATTTGAGCTAGTAAAATTTTGTCGTTGCGATATTCATGGGCTTGCTACTCTCATTGAAGAGCACTGATCAAATTGAAGTAGACAGATAATGTAAATATAAATATGGCTTGTCAAACGTTGCAATATTCGATCTTTTCCATTTGTATTGTATAATTTTTCATTTATATTGTATAATTTTCCATTTGTATTGCATAATTTTCCATTTGTATTGTAAAATTTTTATTTGTATTCTGTAATTTTTTATTTGTATTCTATAATTTTTCATTTGTATTCTATAATTTTTTCATTTGCATTGTAAAAAATTATTATTATTTTATACTTTTCCATTTTTTCATTTATATTGTAAAATTTTTATTTGCATTGTATAATTTTCCATTTGTATTGTATACTTTTGCATTTGTATTGTATACTTTTGCATTTGTATGGTATACTTTTGCATTTGTATTCTATAATTTTTCATTTGTGTTCTATAATTTTCCATTTGTATTGTGGAATTTTTTATGTTTTTTTCTATAATTTTCCATTTGTGTTCTATAATTTTTCATTTGTATTGTATCATTTTTCATTTGTATTGTAAAATTTTTATTGGTATTCTATTATTTTCCATTTGTATTGTATTATTATTCAAAACAAATGGAAAAGTATACAATACCAAAAAACAAAAACAAAAAACATTACAATCAAAACCCTGCCTCTCAAAATTCAAAAGACCTAAATTAAATTAAACTGTCTGGGGTATTTTTTGCATAGCAGGTCAAAGATCAAGGTAAAGTGAATTGTAACGCTGTAATTTTCAAAATGTTTTATGGCAAACAGTGCACATGTCATGCTAGATAGCACACACTTACCTCTTAAATGCCAAAAATATGCTGTATGTCGGCACTATGAACTATTTTGAAAAGTAGATCAAAGGTCAAGGTCAAGGGTTACGAGATCAATAATCATGGTAATTTACAGAAGCCATAGTGCCAAGCAATATATGTGCAAAATATCAAATCCATACCTCTTACAGATCTCGAGATATGAGGTGTAACAAACGGACAGACAGGCGCCGGGAAAGTGATCCCTCAGTGTCTCTACAGGCACCAAAAAAAAGGAAGCTAATGGAATAATAGGTTATCAAAGGCGATCCTTAGCACAAAGGGAATTATTGGCCCGGTCCATTTTTTCTTTGAAGACTCAAAATGGAATCTGTCAATTCAGAAAGATATCTGAAATTGTTGTGCAAGAAACTTCTACCTATTGCAGAAGAAAACCATAAATGTGGAAAATGCATGCTTTCATCAAAATGAAGCAGGCCCACATACCTCATATTGTCATAATGTGCTATGAACTGGATAGCACAAACGTCCCTTAACTCTCTTGGGACATTTAAAGGATACAATTTATTTAAAAGAGGGCCCAAAATAAGACAATCTCAAAAGGGCCATAAGGAAACGAGAGGTTGAATACACAGAAAACCTGTCCAATACTAATGAAAAAAGATGATTCAAACAAAATGAACACCATTTAGAGTATATTTTGTAACTAAACAACATTTTACAACTTCTCTAAATTCTTTTGTAGCTCATTATGTATTTAAGGGAATATTTTAATTTTCATAAGAATAAATCTTGAAATTGTACCTTTCAAATTGATATGTTAGTGATTGGTATTGAATGAAATCATAAAAAAATACTATAATTTGAAATGGTTGCATGTTTTTGAAAAACCGTGTAAATAAATATTAATGCCAAACATTGTTGGGTTGGAAAATTCCAAATGGCTACGCCCACGCATAAAATTCCTAGAACACGCAAACAACATAATATATAGATACTAGTATCTTATCTTCTCAAAGCAGTGGGATATTGTTTATGCTATAACACTGGAATACTCAATGAGAACAGTTATACGGTGCAGATTTCTTACTCTAGCTGTCAAACTTTATCAGGATAATAACACGTCAACTGTGGTATCTGTTCTTTGACCTTTTGATTCGTGCTTATATTAATCAAAATATAAATAAGACGAAGTCATCCGTGGGTATCAAACGATGTTAAAGACCAGGTATTCAAAAAAAAAATGTTGGAATTACTTTGCGCACTAATTGTGCACTTTTGTTAGCCGACACCTGTATTGTGCTCCTTTGTTAGCCGAACAGTTTTAAAAATTAATTTTTTCAAAAACTTCTACATGAGAATAAAACGCTTGCTGTGACCTTCAACTCAACATTTAGATATATGAACGCCTTTTCTCAATTTACAATAGCTATTTTCATTCATATGTAGACTCGGTATATCCCAGTGAACTTGAAATTATAGGCACCAGAGAGTCATATTTGGATGTTTTACTGACTATGGACCTTAATGGCCACCTCACAACTAAACTATGACAAACACGATGACTTCAGATTTTCCAATGCCAACCTCCCTATTTAAGCAGTGATATTCCAATATAACCCGCGTATGGGGCTCATGTCTCTCAATTGTTTCGGTACGCAAAAGCATGTTCAAACGGAGGCAAGCTAATAAGTTGATTCTCCGGCTTTTTCAACAATATCGTTTAAAGTCAGCATTTCGCGAATTCTATGGGCGATATAAAATACAGCCTATAGTCTGGTCGTATTTTGACTAACTTGTTGCATACAAATTGTGAGGCCAATATTTCTACATTAATTTTAACTACGGCTTACTCACTTTACCTGATCAATGCAGAGGGCTCTCGGTGGGTCACGGTGTCAACTGTGGAAGCTTACTCCTTTCTGGGCACCTTATGCCACCTCTTGTATTTCCATCGGTCCGTGTTTAACCAGGGGTCCGAGTTTAACCTATTCACAAAACTAAGGGCCCTTGAGTTCTGAGGGATAAGTTTTGTGCCAACATCAACCGTGACATGAGTCCTCGGTTTTACACGGTCTCATTCGAAAGATTGGTCTTCACGTCTCGTAACTAGTGTTATTGATAGCTTAAACCGAGGTAAGCTACTGACAAATAAGTTGATGTTCTGTGGATTTCAACAACCCCGTTTAAGGCCAGTTTTTCGCAAATTCTGCGGTCGTTATAATGACTTTGTTTCTAAATACATTCAATCGTTGGGTCATATTTTGTCTGACATGTTTTTTACCATTTGTTAGGTCGTTACTTTTATACTAAATTTGACATCGGATTTTCGTCTACTGATCAATATATAGGGCTCACGGCAGGTGTGGCCGGTCCTCAGGAGATGTTTCTCCTCTTATGCACCTGATCCAATATCTGGTGTTTCCAGGGGTTGTGTTTTTGTGTTTTCACGATTCGTTTTGTAAACTGGATTTATGAGATTAATCACTGTTCGTTATCTTCACATTTTACACATTAGATCATTAGATTACTGAAATCTCCATACATTGAGTATGAAATATCATCTTCATCATTTTCATCTATATATATATATATCAAAAAAGGAATGCATTCACCTGTTCAGTTTGTATCTCCATGCAATACTCCGCAATTCTAGCATTGTAGACCATTGAATTTATATACTGGTATATTCATGTATATCATCTGATTTTTAAAAAAAAAAAATAATTTTGTAATATTGTAATGATCAAGAACCCTTTGGATGAATTCAGTCTAAATTACACGAATGTATTCTTCAAGATTTGTTTGCATTTTGGAATATTTGGAAAATTTATGTTTTATTTGGGTGTATTATTTTTCATTTGCCTTTAGAATCAAAATTTCGATAATGGGGTATCGATATTTTCGGAAACTGTTACTTGTAATGCACATTTTAATTTTTTTTTTTTTTTTTTACCAGAAATGTCTTGCGTACGTTTTCACCGAACTTTAAGGCCTAAGATCAACCCGTTCATTACTAGTATTGAGGAAAGAACTAGGAAAGAGCAACAAAAAAGATTGAATGTGTTCAATCAGATAAAGTTCAAAATTTTAAATTTGCAAAGTTTATTTTCAGGACTAATGAACCGTCAGATATATATTAATATCTTTTAACTCACACAACCAATTTAATTGTCGGTGGAAATCAATAATGAACTGTACAACAACGACTTTTAGATATACATAATTTTCTGACTTTGGAACTACATTACTGCTAAACATTATAAAACTCGATATACTATCTGCCTACTTTAAAAAAAATCAATTTTCTGATTTATTAAGCTTCATCGTGTGTGTTTTCACTTAATTTATTATGAGAGAAAATATTTCAACACATTGATATTCGCAATAGTTAACAGTTACAACTCTTAAGTTAAAGTTCATTGCAAATAATCTCCATCCATGCAGATGCAGTCCAGGATTACAAAATTTACATGGTTAACTTTGTCTCAACGAATACACATATTTTTCATCAATTTCCTTTTTCTCTTGCTTGTTTGATTTTAAGTTGTTTATCTTTTTTTTTTTCCTTGTCACATTTTGCAAATTGTATGGTCGATACAATGCAAGTACAATCTGTCATACATAGATGAAGTTTATTGTTGTTCTTACAAAGATACATAGCGGATTCCAGTAAATGTTCTACCAATCTATATTTACATTTCCAATGTCTTTGTCCGAGATAAAATTACAAATTGTAAAAATACTTGATTTCTACATAAATCTACTGGTTCATCGATAGGCGCGGTTTAAAAACATCACGTGCGGGGCGGGACAAATCGAGACAGAAGCGAGGCTATTAGCACGGGAATTTGCAGAATCAGGAGCATGTAAATATAAGGAATAACTGTCAGATTTTTTTGATTCATGACGATGATCAATCGATTGGCTTGCGTGATAATTTCATGCATAAACGCCTTCTGCGTTTATGCAAATTATCACGCAAGCCACTCGATTGATCACATCATGAATCCAAAAAATTAGACAGTTATTCCTTCATTCTTTACTCCTCACTAAAATATTAACAAGAGTGAAGGGAAAAAGAATCAGGAGTATATTTGAGAAGTGGTGTGAATCAGATGTGGTTAATACTTAAAAACTCCAAGGAACTTTTAGAAAAATTGAAATCACAAAATTTTTCTAAAATCAATTACATCAAAACGTACGACTTTTCAACGCCTTATACAACCATTCCCTTCGATAAAGTCTGGACTTTTTGACATCACAGACAGCTGCTTTTTCAATAAAAATGGAACTCGTAAATTTATTTACCTTGTCATTGGTCACTTGCAAAATTATTTTGTTAAAAAACATTCTGATTGTACACACAAATACATGTACTCTGAAGTTAATATTGAAAAGATTCTTGAGTTCCTGATTGACAATATCTATGTAGTTTTTGGAGATCAGGTCTTCCAACAATTTGTTGGTATTTTCATGGGTACCAACTGCGCCCCGTTTATAGCGGATTTATTTTTGTTTTCTTATGAAGCAGAATTTCTTCAAAAACTTCTACATGAGCTGTGGCCTTCAACTCGACATTTAGATATATCGACGAAGTATTATCAATTAACAATAGTTACTTCCATTCATATGTCGATTCGATATATCCCAGTGAACTTGAAATAAAAGACACCACAGAGTCTGACACATCTGTTTCATATCTGATTATTTTACTAGAAAAGGATATTAATGGTAACCTAACAACAAAACTTTATGATAAATGTCTTCGGATTTTTTCCGCTCGTGACAAGAAGCAAATGGCTGGTATGGCCGATCGACAAGGGATGCTTTCCTCCATGGCACCTGATCCCACCTCTGATGTTTTAGAGGTCCGTGTTTGCTTTGCTCCTAATTTGTATGTTTTGAATTGACTTGTAAGCCTGAATACTGTGCGTGATCTCCATATTTTAATCGATCTTTATTAAATTATTATTTCATCAATTAAACAGATCTTTATATATGCATTTAGTATCTGAAATACTTACTATACAATACACGTATTATTTTTTGTATGAATATTTATATTTTTACAAGAATGATATCGTTCTTGGGAAAATTATTTCGGATTTCCATCGTTTCGGCATGAGCATCACTGAAGAGACATAATTTGTCGAAATGCGCATCTGGTGCATCAAAATTGGTACCGTATAAGATTTGCATGGAAATAAGAATAAACTGTGTAGAATTATTTATTTACATCTTTATAAAAGATATAATACCAAATATGTAATCCATGGATATCTTGTATACATAATATTCTTAACACAACAGGACTGAGTAATGTTTGGAATGATCAATCATTTTTATCACTATGTATATCATTTTTGTATAAACTGGTCTTTGAGCTTTTGGTTTATTGTAGTAGTTATCCATTTAACACTATGAAAATTTTGATCAAATAACAATTTTCCCAAGAACGATATCATTCTTGTAAAAACAAAATGCGCACATACAGTGGGTAACGTTCAGTTTCCCCGGCATTACCATAATATTCCAGGTACTAGATTTTAGATTAAAAAATTATTTCAAAAATCTTACATGTAGACATATTTCGAAGCCTCCCCTATAAAAGTAAAAAATTACGAAATTTTATTGCACATCTACAGGACATCACATCACCTATTCCTAAAGACGATTAGGCCACTGTCTGAAATGTAAGATAAGTTAATGAGAACCAGATTATTGTGTCAAAAACACCATATCCCTAGTTGGTCCCCAGGATAAGTTTGAAAACTGATAGATAAACGGAACAGGATAACAACAATATACCGTAACTTCCTTTAGAAAGTGTGGGTATAATTAAAAGGATGACCCGCATGCAAAAAAAAAAAAAAAAAAAAATCTACGGAAGCCCATTTAGGACTTATCAAAAAATATTTCTGAATTCGATATAACGAATTGTCGAATTTGTCAAAACAAATTTGATTCGGTATAACAATTTTTTTGAATTTGTTGTAACGAATTTAATCTGTTATAACAGATTTGTTTAATTCTTTATAACGAATTCAACAAATTTGTTTCAACGAATTCAATTTGTTTTAACAGATTCTAAAATTTGTTATAACGAATTATATTCGTTTAAACGAATTCTTAAATTTGTTATAACGAATAAAATTCGTTTTAACAAATTGTTGAATTCGTTATATCAAATTCAAAAATATATTTTGATAGGTCCTAAATGGGCTTCCGTAAATAACTGATTATTTCTTTAGTATAATAAACAAACCTTTATTTAAAATACTTTAATTACCGAAAGCAACCGATTTTAGACATATTCTGGATTATACTACGCATATGGAATATTTATTCGATCATATTTTAAAAAAATTACATAATTGAGTAAGACTTATATATCATGCTACTACAAAACATTGTTGGATTTGAAAATTTCAAATAGACGGTTAAGTTACACTCACGCATAAAATTCCAAGAACGTAATAAAGGACAATATAATCTTAAAATAGAAACTAATATCTTATCTTCTCAGAGCAGTGGGGTAATGTTTACGTTATAAAACGGTAGAAAACTCAATAGGAACGGTTATACGGTGAAGACAATTCTTTACTCTAGCTGTCAAACCTTATCAAGATGTTTACACGCCAACTGTGCATCTGTTCTGTCACCTTTTGACTCTGGTTTTATTAATCGAAATATAAAGAAAATGGGCTGATGTTTTTATGCATGTATGTATAGTATATGTTACATCCCTTTTAAATCTATTTTGAACCGAATAAAAAAATGGGGATCATAATTAGTATGGTATTCCATTTTCAACAGCCAATAAATATAACAAATAAACATTGAAAACCTGATTGCATAACAATCATTTTAAAGACATTTGACAGGCATGGCATAATTCATTGTTGAATAAATTGCTTTGACTTCATAATAAGTGTCAATCCCTCAAATAAAAGTCTACATCGAAATGTTTTATCAAATTTATTTCCTCTAACTCTAATTTGTTGTGTCGAGTCATTGCTTCAGTATGAACACTAGCCAATAACAAGAGGCTCAAGGGCCTATCGGTCATATGAGTATAATGTAACAATCCATAGATTAAAACAAAATAAGCTGAAAAATAAAACTATATTGCCCAAAAACAAGAGAAATAGGATGATCAGAGATTAGCAAAATATTAATTTAGTACTCAATAACAAATCTTACAGTTGATCTATTTATTTGCATGTACTTTCGCCCATTTGTACTATCGTCATGCAGATTAAACAAAACAATAGTTCTAGAGCACTGTTAGTGAACACATTTCATTCCCCCTCACATTGGCCTCTTTTAGTCTTTGAAGATTATTTATTGTACAAAGAGACTGTATTTTTGTCCCATTTCCATTTATCTATTATTTAAAAGTTTACCAGACCATTAAAAACTATGAAAGTACTTTTGTATTAAATATTATAAAATATCTTGTATAATTCTGTTATTTACAAATATAAGATGTACTGTCGACTACATTCCTTGGATGAAACTAGCTATAACATTTTTAATCATGTTAAATCTTCAATAATTTTCTATCCTTCCATTCTGAAAAATTTGAACTCTCTTGTAGACTGCAGACTTAATAAAGATTTTGCCTAAAATATTTTTGAATACATGTTTCAATTGCTTTACATTGTATTAAGTCAATATTGTCACACTATTTTAAGTTTGTAATGTAACTTGTTCTAAATATGTTATATATATTTCTATGTTTGTTTGTATTAAGAAATAAAAATAAAATATGGAGGAAAAAATATTTATTCCCAATATTTTCTCCATACTTTTAAGCTTGTTCAGCAGGCTTTACCCGGCGATTTAAATCCCGTGCTATTCAGGAATCAGATTGGGCGTAGCAATTGACCAGAGCAGTCGTGTGTAAGACAGCATAAGTTTTACCCCTATATGTTCCTATATGTTCATAATGCACTTTCCCTAGATAATCAATAGAGCCCCGCCCCTCCTGAAGAACCACTCACCCTGGGGCCACAAATTTCACAATTTTGTGAGAGGTACCCTTGATCATCATAATCATGCACCTAGTTTATCTGCTTTATATACAGGGGGAAGAAGACAGTTTTTAAATAATGTATGCATTTTTATTATATGATCAATAGAGCACCGCCCTATCTCCCCCTTATCCTGGGGTCATGAATTTCACAATTTTGGTAGAGGGCTCAATGCTTATTACAATCATGTCAACAGTGTGACTGCTTGATGTCCAGGATTAAAGAAGATTTTAAAGATTGCACTCATTTTGATGGTTTAGGTCCCACCCCTAAGGACCCAGGGGCAGGGGCCACAAAATTCACAATTTTGTTCCCCTTCACTCATAGATGTTCTATGCTAAAATTGGTTGAAATTAGTTCAGCGGTTGCTGAGAAGAAGCTGAAAATGTTCAAACGTAACGCAAGACGAACGAAAACGGATAGCAATAGGTCACCTGAGTGACTCAGGTGACCTAAAAAACGCCAATGCATACAACAAAGAAGTCTTTTCATCGATGAGTTCGACCCCCCTCTTTTTTCAGTGCAGTTTTTTGCAGCTGACACAGTGTGAAATTGATTGCACGATGAAATAAGTTCCAGGCATGTTCAATGAGACTGAAATCGAGAGAGTACCTTGGACAGTCCATACACTAAATGGTTTCTGATTACTCAGTAGACCTCTATTAAACCAGATCTGTTTGGACGTGCATAATTGTCCATTAAAACATAAGCGCATGCAGTATTCCTCATGTATGGCTCAAAAATCAAAGAAAATTGTAACGAAAAAGGTGAAGATAACGAACCCTGATCGATCTCAAAAAATCTACAAACAATAAAAATCTTTCAACAGGGGAAAAACATGACCCCAGGAAATTCCAGAGGTGGGATCAGGCGCCTAAGATGAGAAAACATCGCCTTTCGACCGGTCAAACCCGCCGTGAGACCTTTGTATTGATCAGGTAGACGGAATATTTCGTAGTCAAATTTAGTACAAAAACAAGACCTTACTATTGATATGACACACGTCAGCCAAAGTACGACTCATTGATAGAATATATTTGATTCGATACGCAAGAGCATGTTCTACGTATGAACAATTTCTAAAACGAGGTAAGTTATTGACAAACAAGTTGATGAAACAAGAATATCAACAGTCTCGTTTAAAGTCATCATTTCGTAAGTTCTATGGTCGATACAATGACCTTGTCAGCAAATACAATCTTTCTTTAAGTCCTATGCTGACTGACGTTTGTCATACTAATTGGTAAGCCACTGAATTGTCGATGGATTTTCCGTTATTTCCCGATCATGACAAGGAGCACACGGCGGGTGTGACCGGTCGGCAGGAAATGCTCACTCCTCCATGGCACCTGATTCCATCTCTGATGTTTTTGGAGGTTCGTGTTTGCTCTGCTCCTGATTTGTATTGTTTTAATGGACTTTGAGCTTGAATACTGTTCGTCATCTCCATATTTTATTGCTGACAATGTCATTTTAACGACCAAAGAATTTACGAAATACTGATTTTAAGCGAGTTGGTTGACGTCAATACGATAAACTCATCTGTCAGTAGCCTGCCTCGGTTTAAAAATTGATCATACTTACAACATGCTCTTGAGTATCGATTAAGCTGGGAGACGTGAATACTATGTGCAGGTTTTACTGAAATATTACTACATAAAAAAGGAAAGTTGAGATGGAAAAGCTGAAGTCATGTCGTTTGTCATACAATTTAGTTGTTAGCTGGCCCTTATCGTCTATAGTCATTCAAACAATCAAATATGAAACAGATGTGGCAGACTCTATTGTGGCTTGTATTTCGAGATTACTGGGATATATCGAGTCGACATATAAATGGAAGAAACTATTGTTAATTGATAAACGTCATAAAGATATCTGAATGTCGAGTTGAAGGCCACAGCAAATGTTTTCTCATTCTCATGTAGAAGTTTTTGAATAAATTTTGCTTCATAGGAATATAAAAAGAGGTCGGCTAATAAAGGGGCACAATTAGTGCCCATAAAAAAATTCCAACAGTTTGTAGGAAGACCTGAAGACCTGGTCTCCAAAGACTACATAGATGTTGAGGAACTCCAGCGTCCTTTTAATAACAACTTCAGTGTACTTGTTTGTAGAATCAGCGTGATTTTTAACAAAGTAATTTTGTTGATAACCAATCACAAGTTATGAAAATTTCCGAGTTCCATTGTAGTTGTCTTTGAAATCAAAAAGCCAAGTTTTGAATTTATGGTTAGGAAGTGTAGAAAAGTCGTACGTTTTGATGTTACTGACTTTTAAAAAATTTGGTGATTTTAAATTTTCTAGAAGTTTTTTGCAGGTTTTGGCAATCCACATCTGATTTACACTATTTCTAGAATCTGCTGTAGCACCGTGCGTCTGCTTTACTGCAGTATATATTTTTGTAGGGAAGTAAAGATGGGAGATTGATAGGGCAAGTGCTGGGCCCAGTAATGTATCTTTGTAATTAAGTATGAAAATAACGAACAGTGATCAAGCTCAAAAATCCAATGATATAATACAAATCGGGGAGCAGACCAAGCACGAACCTTTAAAAAAAGCCAGCAGAGGTGGGATCAGTTGCCTTGGAGGAGTAAGCATCCTCTGTCGACTGGTCACACCCGCCGTGTGCTCCTTGTCCTGATCGGACAAACGAAAAATCCGTAGACATTTCAGTATTTGAATAATGGCCAATCAATCTGAAAAACGTCAGTTAGCATTCGACTTAATGAAAGAATATATTTACTGTAAAGGTCACTGACTCGACCATGTTAGTTGTTTTGTTGTGAGGTTACCATTAGCGTCTTTTCAGTAAAAATATTGAAATATGAAAGAGATGTGTCGGACTGTGTCAAAAGTTATCAGTAATGCTAAATGTTTTGAAAATTAAGTCAAATTTTAAGGTCAAGGTCATGGGGTTAAAAATCATATTACATTTGGAAATGCTTGTTACAAGTAATGCACGTGACGAATATGAATGTCCTGTCTTCGATCCTTCAAAAGTTAACAACACTGATAAAATGTTTGAAAATTAGGTCAAACTTGAAGATCAAGGTCACGGGATCAAATTTGATAGCACATTTGGAAACATTTTAATAAGGATAATGCACTTGTCAAATATGAACGCCCCATCATATCTCATTCAAAGTAATCACCAAAGTTGAATGTTTGAAAATTAGGTCAAACATGAAGGTCAAGGGGTCAACAAATCATAGCATGCTCGGAAACGTCTTGTCACACCTACATATAATGCACATGTCAAATATGAAAGCCCTATCTTTTCTCAATTAAAGGTTATAAGGAAAGAAAAAATTGTTGAAAAGTAGGTCAAACTTCAAGGTCAAGGTCACAAGGTCAAAAAAATCATAGTATATCTGGAAAGGCTTTGCCACAGGTAATATACGTGTTTAATATGAAAGCGTAATCTTTTCTCATTCAAAAGTTTTGACCAATTTAAAGTAATGTTAAAATTTTTGAAAAGTAGTCAAACTTCAAAGTCATGGAATCAAAATCATAGCATATTTTAAAGGCCTTGTCACGGGTAATGTACATGTGAAATATGAAAGCCCTATCTCTTCTCATTCAAAAGTTATGACCAAGGTTGTTTTTATGACAGTCAGACTGACAGAAGGACACACTGACAGACAGACAGACAGACGAGTGAGATTTAATACCCCTCGCTTTCGCGAATACGGGGGACAATAAATTTACGAGTTCCATTTTTATTGAAGAAAAAGGTGTCTTTAGGGTCAAAAAGCCTGGACTTAAATTTATCGTGGGGAATGGCTGTATAGAGTGTTGAAAAGTCGTACGTTCTAATGTGATTAATTTTGGTAAAATTTTATGATTTCAAATTTTCTAAAAGCTCCTTAGAGAATCTCCTTAGAATTTTTAAGTATCCATGTCTTACACACTGAATTGTCGATGGATTTTTCCGTTATTTCCCGATCATGACGAGGAGCACACGGCAGGTGTGACCGGTCGGCAGGGGATGCTCACTCCTCCATGGCACCTGATCCCACCTCTGATGTTTTGGAGGTCCGTGTTTGCTCTGCACCTATTTTGTAATGTTTAATCGACTTTTGAGCCTGAATACTGTTCGTTATCTCCATATATTTCTTCCATATCTGATTTACACCACTTCTCGAATACAGTTTTGTACAGTACTCCTAAATTTTCTCCTTGGTATCTTAGTTTTTATGGATTTTCACGTAGTTTAGGGATCCAGTATAAGTATGGTAATTTAAAATCAATTTAATTATTGGGAATATCAGAATTATTTAAAACTGACATATGATTTTGAAAAATTTCCTTCTTAGAAAGGGAGATATGGATGTAAGTTGGATTATCACTTGCAGAATTTAAAATTAAAATTCCAGCTCTGCTAAATTACAATTAAAATAATGAGCTTGATAAAGACTATGTTGTACCTGCTTTGTCAGCTGGGACCAGTACATATTGATCGTGTAATGTAATTATTTTTCTTCACTCTGAATAATTGTAGACAGAAGGATAGGATGGTTTTCATGTTACCCACCAATTGCACAATGCGGGATTTCAACATCCATCTGATACTTTTAATCCATTCTGACAAAGTATCTAGGTCTTCTTTTTTCATGCCTGCCGTAATCTTCCACAGAATTCATAATATTTATGAAATTATCATGCCTGTTGAAAGATTGGGATCCCTAAAATTTGACCCTTTTAAAATATGTGATTTAAGGTTCTCATTATTAACTATATTTACGTCACCAGAAATGACGCTTCCGGCAAGACTATAAATAAAGAGTGAAGAAGAATATGAACACGTTGTAAGGATTTTTATGATCTTCAAAAACTGCAATATGCCTTTAATTGATGAGTTGTCAGTGTAAGGTTTTCAGGGAGAAATGCCAAAGTAGACCTGCTACTGAAGCTACAGATTCTATGTAAATAGACCTGCTACTGAAGCTACAGATTCTATGTAAATAGACCTGCTACTGAAGCTACAGATTCTATGTAAATAGACCTGCTACTGAAGCTACAGATTCTATGTAAATAGACCTGCTACTGAAGCTACAGATTCTATGAAATTAGAAACAAACTGTTGGCACAACTCTCATTCCATGAACTTTATCTAATCAAATGTATGATCATTGCCCTTATAAAAGAAGTTTGTGTGATAAATAAAAGGAAAGAAAAATGCATTTGTCGAGAAAAACAATTTACACAAATTAAATTCCAAATCTGTAAATTTACAGTCCATACCTTTTTTTCTTGTAGAAATGGATTTAGGTCTGTTATAACTGTGTTATGTATACTCATATTTCTTGAATAGTATTATTCCTTACCATTTTATTCCATTCAAATTGTGTATGATTCATACAGTTATCTCTAGAAATTGTGTACCAACGACAGAATAGCAGCTCACCATTCTTCCTGTCAGTGTAACAATGTTTAAGTCCTGATCATATTTAACTGAGAATGTAAATTCAGTGTAACAATGTTTAAGTCCTGATAATATTTAACTGAGAATGTAAATTCAGTGTAACAATGTTTAAGTCCTGATCATATTTAACTGAGAATGTAAATTCAGTGTAACAATGTTTAAGTCCTGATAATATTTAACTGAGAATGTAAATTCAGTGTAACAATGTTTAAGTCCTAATCATATTTTACTGAGAATGTAAATTCAGTGTAACAATGTTTAAGTCCTGATAATATTTAACTGAGAATGTAAATTACTATCAATCACTGTCCCACTTATAAAAAGATTCCCTACAACGAAGTTACGTGTAAAGACAAACAAATGCGCAAGGTAAATCAAAACAAATC
Organism: Saccostrea echinata; assembly: GCF_033153115.1. Classification (NCBI taxonomy): domain Eukaryota; kingdom Metazoa; phylum Mollusca; class Bivalvia; order Ostreida; family Ostreidae; genus Saccostrea; species Saccostrea echinata. The sequence continues at coordinate 1,917,724 of NW_026889790.1, read as the reverse complement.
CTATTTCAAACTCTGCAAATAAATAACAAAAATATGAAGATAAAAAAAAACTTGATATGTTATTATCTACATGGGCCTTGCCTTGCAAAACTCATGAAGATTCACAAAAAATATAAATATACATTGTTCTTTTTCCTTTGACCAAGATGCATTCTTTCGGTCTTGATCAATAATCCGTGCTTCACTAAACATTGTAGTTTCAAATGAGTGGTAGAATTAAAATCAACAAAAAAATCCAGTTTTTAGCCTTCAAAGCTTTAGATCTCGAAGATCAAATACGAGTGTAGCTGCAAAATACAATGTCTATTCTCAAGAAAAAAACGTCCAAAAATTTGCAAATTCAATTTTCTGGCGGGTTTCTTTGGAGTTATGGGCCCTGACTATGAGCAGATCTTTACAACATAAAGACATACTCATTTCAAATTAACGAGTCACGTGGAAAAATACATGTATACGTACATATATTACATGCTTGACTCGACAATTGAATGATGTTCAACGACAGCCACAACGTGACACCGACATCCCTCTAACCGTCTGCATGGCCGTCATGTTGTTGGTCACGAATATTAAAGTCTGTGACATGTATTCTATTGGGGAACAACACAGTCTCTTCTCCAGGAGATACTTTACGAGTACATGGTTTGTGGCGTTGAAATACGGATCCATTGGAGCCACCGGGCAATTTCCAGCACAGATATTCGCTCGGTATGTTATAGGATGTTGAATAAATTTTCCGTACCATCCCAAATCCCTAAAGTCTACTGTCCACTCCTTCAAACGACAGTAATTTAGCGTTTCAGCTGTTTCCATATTTATTGTAGAATTTCTATTACTAGGCACAAATCGCTTCCGCCGATCTCTGTGCAATAAAGAGACATTTATGTCCAGAAAAATCGCCAAAATCGGATTAAGATGTCTTATCTGGTGAGTTGATTTACTGATGGAGACAAACAGTTCTAATGTTGTATTTACCACCTGATCTATAGCCAGATCTGTGACGTCAGCCACGTGTCCTTGTCCTGTATGAAAGGAATTTACCCCTGAAATATTGGAAATACAAATTATAAAAAAAAGAAAGAAAGAAAGAACATCTGTGAAGTAAGCGTTTATAATAAGCTAGGTTCTTTGAAACAATTTTTTTTATATATATAGTTTTGACCAATTTATCATAAATTGGCATACATATACTTTAATTGATCCTTTAGGGACTAGCCAAAATTTATCACCATGATGGGACCGGTACAAAAAAAATTTCTCATTAAAAAAAATTACATGTCCCATGACTTTCGTATTGAAAAAAAATATTTGTCCCATGCCTTTAGACTTATAAAAAAGTTACTGTCCCATGGTTAAATCTTGATGTGATATTATTGTTACATTAAAAGTTTAAATCAAAAGTTTAAACTTATCTATAACTATCTCTTATCTAATCTTTTGATTTAAACTTTTAATGTTACATTATTGCAAAAAAAAAACCCAAAAAAACCACAAAAAACAAAAAACAAAAAACAAAAAACAAAAACAAAACGAAACAGAACAAAAAAACAAAGAGTACAATGTTAACAATTACTTTTATATATTAACTGAAAGAGTCTTTCAGATTACAGGTATTTCAAACATTGATGAAAGTTTTAGTTTAAAATATATTTTTTTCATTATAAATGAATTGGATCGAACAGCAGACATAAATGTATAATTGTTCCATGAAAGTTGTCTGAATGGATGAAACTTGACAGACCATTCGTGTAAAATACATGATTGATTTTATTTGTTTTAGAGATGTTACTCTAGAATTTGTTAGCAGTATATTTTGAATGATTTATTGAAATAATTTGTTTGTTCATGTTCATAACTCTTATTAACATCGTTTGTTACTTTTTATTTTTGCATGCAGTATTAATTTGAAGATTTATGTTGCACTTTGTATCCTTTGTTTGACTTTAAAAGATATAATGATTTTTTGAAGAATTTATTTTTTAAAAGATAAAATATGTTTAAATATGATAAATAATGAAGTACTATAACTCATTTAAAAAGCGTTTGTCCCATGGCTACTTAATGATAAAAAATGTTTTTGTCCCATGGTTTTCTTCGATGAAAAATTTCATTGTCCCATGTCTGTTTCTTCCGGTCCCATCATTGTGATAAATTTTGCCTGGTCCCTTACATTGTTAGAAAGTTAAAAAGAAATATGCAAACGATCTATTCTTCCGTTTTCACTAAATTGGTGGTGCTCAAAGAATAAGAGAGACTATACGTGAACAATATGTTATGTTTCCAGCAGACAAGGCTTGTAATAATATCGTCTTTGTAAGGCTCATTATTATAACTGTATTTTAGAAGAACTTGGTTTCAATTCCAAATTTGATAATCCTACTTATACTAGCTGTTCACTTTCTGAGGATGAGCTTCTTCAAAATCACATTTTAGTCTTTAATATTTTTAACATTCCAGTCACAAGGTGTGTTTGATCTACATTCCTAAACTTCATAAAAATCCTTAAAAACAAATATACATTGAATTACAATTCAGCTGGTTATGTAAAAGTTTAAAATTAAATTCTGCTATCTACTTATCAAAAACATTTGATATCATAGCTGTGTACACATTTTTCCATTTGACCATTTGTCATATTAAATTATTTTGACCATTTCGGTTCCAGTATTGGCTTTTGCATCTTTTTAGAAACCAGAGTATTATAATAAAATCACGATTCTTCGAATTCTGGAGTTTTATTTTTTCCGTAAAAGTAAAAGTGTGACTTTTGAATATTTGTTTTATTTACATTGTTGAAATCTATATTTAGATTTTTAAATGCCTAATTTTATATTATTGGATATTCGCATTATTAAGTAATTAATCTTTGATTCAATGATCTCTTTGACATCATTTATATCTTTCATACCTTCTCTTGTAAACAGAACTTTTACATATAAAATACCACTCTTGCCCAACTTTTTTTGGTAAAGTGGCTTATTGTTTTGTTTAAGAGGACTTTTTAACCATAAGTTTACTATATATCCTGGTGAGCTTGACATAAAAGATACCACAGAGTCTGGCACATCTGTTTCATATTTGGATATTTTACTTGAAAAAGACGTTAATGGTAATCTAACAACCAAGCTTTATGATAAACGTGATGACTTAACTTTTCAATCGTCAACTTCCCTTACTTACGCAGCAATATACCCTCAGTACTTGCATACGGGGTTTATATCTCTCTGTTGATTCAAGAGCATGCTCTACGTACGTACAATTTCTAAAACGAGGTAAATTATTGACAAACAAGTTGATGAAACAAGAATATCAACAGTCTCATTTAAAGTCATCATTTCGTAAGTTCTATGGTCGATACAATGACCTTTTCAGCAAATACAATTTATCATTGAGTCAAATGCTGACTGACGTTTTTCATACTAATTGTTAGACCATTATTTACACACTGAATTGTCGACGGATTTTTCCGTTATTTCCCGATCATGACAAGGAGCACACGGCGGGTGTGACCGGTCGGCAGGAGATGCTCACTCCTCCATGGCACCTGATCCCATCTCTGATGTTTTGGAGGTCCGTGTTTGTTCCGCTCCTATTTTGTATTTTTAATGGACTTTTGAGCTTGAATACTGTTTGTTATCCCCATATATTTCATTCGTGGTGGTGTTAGAAATTTACTTTTATTAAAACGACAAAAACATCTTAGTTAATTTTTGGAAACTTATTTAAAATATGGAATTAATTCGGATTCATATAATACTCCTGCCCAGGAGATACTCAAAGTGTATCCCAAAAATTTTACTTCGCGTGGATTTTTTTATTGTAAAGTCTTCTGATCCATCCTGCTCTTACGCTTTTAAGCTTGCATTCGATGTAGATAAGATCAAGACTTCCCTCGTTCATTGACTACATTTAATCCCCCTCACTCTCGCTCTCTCTCTCTCTCTCTCTCTCTCTCTCTCTCTCTCTCTCTCTCTCTCTGTGTATGTCAAATACTCTCCCATAATACAATCTTAGAAAATCCAAAAGAGGCAATTGCAAACACATGGAGATTAAATAAAACAGTTTGAATCTTAAATAAAGATTGATTTTTGCAGATAATCTGCTTAGAATTATAACCAATGCAACGGAAAATAACGGAAAGCAGCAGTATATACAAAGAAACTGGTGGGGAAGTGGTAACGTCGAAGTGTCTATGTAAACTCAGCATCAGAATTTTGACAGAATTTGTTAATGGTAGGGTTGCAAAAATGTTCTAACAAGACAGCACCATAACAAGTTTGATTATTAAGGAACAAGATAACAGGAGGCAATAATAAAGATAGGCCTCTGTCATCTACAGTGAGGTTCAGGTCACATATCTCAAATATTTTGATATGATAATTCAACATTGCTTAATAATTATCTACTGTATGAAATACCAATCTATAAGAACTTACTGATCCCTGGACGATATGGCGATGTAATTTGGATAGAGAACAGCCGATGAGTGTGTCCCGTGAAGGCGAGCTCTATTTTGGTCACGTTTCCGTCAATTGGTGCTCTCGATAAATCAAATTCAATGAGACCATCAGAGGTTTCTGTATAAAAAGATGATAAAACTTGAAACAGTGACACGTTTTATGGTAATCCTGTATCGTACAATTTTTTTTTCAATTATTTCTGAAAAATATGAATATATTAAAAGTGAACTTCTGGTCGGAAATGCTGGAATTGCTGAAAGAGAGTACGCAGTTTATTTTTTCTACAGAAAAAGTACAGTAAGTACACTGTATGGACGAATTTTTCAGATGTCCAAAATTTTTCTTTGTGGATGTTGAAATGTCCTACATACAACATTTTGTTCAACAAGTTCTGACACTATGCCAGATAAGTGCAAAATTTACACGCGCTCTTTTCTTTCCAGCGAGTAAGTAAAGTCTACATGCAAATAAAAATAAAATCGGCTCAGAGACATGAGCAATGATTATTTGTTATATAATAAGATTTCAAATGCTGGCCATGAAAAATTAAAAAATATATAATCTTGAATTATGACTGATAACCTTTTTGATTTTTTTTTTCTGTATAGTCCCTTCTTTTGATACAATTACCATGTACATATCATTGTTAATTCTTTAAGTATTGATATTTATTGATATGAGTTATCACTCCTCTTATGCAGAAAACACTTTACTTGTTTGTGAAGACAGAAAATACGTTATATTTACGTATGTTGGCAACTAGCTGAAGAAAAACGCATTAGTTTGTATAATTGTTTAATTTAATTGATTTTAGACATGTGAATAAAATTTTTCTCTAAATTAAACTTTTTTGCGATGAAAATTGATTTAAAAAGAAACTGCCACTTTTGTATATTTCGTGGTTTTTTGTTTTTTTTTTGTTTTTTTTTTTTGTTTTTTTTTTTTTATAAAGAATCTCCAATATGCAAAAATACATGTATGCCACTTAATATTTGAAAAGTTTTCACAACGTCATGCAATCTTTGTATAGTTCACCGTGGTCATCACTGAAATAGTAGAATTTCCATATTTGAAGTATGACAGCGTCTTTTTTCAGTGAATCGATCACTGTTCATCATTTAGTATGCGTAATAAGAGTAACCAAAAAAAATTGAATGCGTTTAATCAGAAAAAAAAAATTAAAATTCACTATATCATTTACATTACTAATAAACGTTCAGAAAATGAAACTCTTAAGGTACACCACTGATTTAACATTCAGTGAAAGTGAGTTTGGAAATCACAAATGAAGTGCACATTAACGACTTTTAGATATAATCTGCATATTTTTTATCACTTTGGAACTAACATTATTGTATGATATAATAAATCTCCATCTTATCTACATATATATAAAATCAATATATAAATCTCGATCTTATCTACATATATATAAAATCAATTTTCTCCCTTGTTTAAGCATTGAAAAATTATTTTTTTAAAAAGATATTGTCTCATAACTGCAAACAAATTGAGTAATGCGCGTTATGAAAATTTGTTTGCATACACCGTTGCAGTTTCAAAAAATATTGAATCAATACTTATATTTACATTTTTTAACTCCTTGTATTGACTGCAAATCTGATTTTTATTTCAAAATCCCTGTATCATCCTTTGGGTAAGTTATAATTATTAATGAAAGAGCCTTTGCAACAGCTTCTTTTCAATGTGAGCGTGAATTTTGATTTTCGCTTATGACGTTGCACTTCCATGGCGTTCAACGTTTGTGACGTCAAAATAAAACGCATACTTTAATCTTTTAACCCTCTGTCCGTGTTATGGTGTTTTGAATAGCTTTTCTCACACTTTATTTAAGAAATAAGTTTTCATTTTTAAACATCTATCGGGATATAAATACGTGTTGGTCACGAGATCAAATTCCATAAAGCCCGAAGGGCATTATGGTAAATTTGATCGCGTACCAACCCGTATTTATAGCCCGATAGATGTTTTAAAATGATACCTTATTACTTATATTTACATTTGTGACATTCATATTTTATATTTGCCTGATTATAATCTTTAACGCGTGAAACGTTTTATTTTTCAAACCCAACGGCACGTGTTTGATCCCAAATTGCGCGTCGACCCTTTATGACGTCACTGAGAAATTACGTCGAACGTTTATGACGCGAGGAACCCGTGTTATACGGATATATTTACATTTCCAAATATGTTTCCTTAAGATTCTTTGCAAATTAGAGTGTTGTTCATTTTCTCATGAACTACAATGGATGAGCATGAATATCTCCATTGTTACGTCATAATACCGTACTTGACGTCAAAACTATAGTGCAAACTGTTTTGCTTTAAAAATGACAGTTGAATTGTGGCACCTAATCAGAAAAATAATGTAAATATAAGAAATGAATTTAATTTTTGAAAATTCATGAGGTACATGAACTACAACGCTTCACGCCGGCATATTTATCATGAAGCGCTAACGCGCTTCATGAAATATGCCGGCATGAAGCGTCGTAGTTCATGTCCTCATGAATCTTCAAAAATTAAATTCATTTCTTTAATAGATACGCGTTGCTTTTAATAGTGTTATATAAAAGAAAACATTTCCAAATGTAAATATAACAAAATACATGCTGAATGTAAATATTAAGTTTTATGATATTTTTTCCGACTTACTTTGATTGTATATTGTTTCCCTTTATGTCAACAGAATTTCAATACGTTGATATTCGCAATAGTTATTTGTTTAACTTACATAATTTTAAAAAAAATAATACTTTTATGCAGAAGCAGTCCAGTGACTACAAAATAAAGATGATTGAATTTATTTTAAAGAATAAACTTCTTATTTCGAAAATTTTCTTTTCTTCTTGTTAGTTTGATTTTATGTTAATGATTGTTCTATTTTTCATGTAGGTTTCATGTTCTTAATTTTGTATTTACTCCCACCCGGTAAATTCAAAATTTAGAACATGACACAGGGAAAGGGGGAGAGGAATTGTTTGCATTAAACAAAAATATATGCCCAGAATTATTTGTGCATTCTTAATGAAAAATTAAACGATGAAATTCAATTAGCTTTATCAGGATATGAAAAATTAATTGCTTGTCATATATAAGATTCGTATGTATATTCATTACTTTCTGTTAATTGTTTAAAATATTTATTTTTTTAACGAATTATTGAATGTTACTTTCTGCTAATTGTTAAAACATATAGTTAATTTAAACGAGGTATTGAATGATTTATCTTAACATTTATTTTTATAGGACTTTTATTTTTCAATGTTTGAAGTACATGTACTACTTTAAAACATTTAAAATGTATATAGGAAAATAAAGTTTAAATCGCAAAATCTATATAAGTTCTAAAAAGAAAGGGCAATATTAGAAAATGCTTTAAAGCGCAAAACAAGCAAACAATATTTGAAAATGATGTAATATAACTTACGAGACTCCGGATCATAGAACTGCACCTTTGGATCACGGTCTGAATACATACGCAGATCATCTTGTTTTTCTTCCATCTGTAGAAAAAGCTGTAGCACATACGATGAGATGGGCCGAGTTATGGGTCTGTGCCCTCCGGGGTCAATGCCCAGATTCTGAAGGAATTCAGAAGTCAAGTGAGGGGGGACAAACGCCCCCATTCCAAGATCAGTGGTGAACACAACCACGTACAACCAAATGCCAAGTGTTCTCATAATTTTGTAAGTGTTCCAGAGCATGTCAAAGCTTTATATACCAGGACCTATATATGTCGGTACCATGTCATCGTGGTTTTGCTATAGGAATTCATATTTAAATGTTTATCATGCACCAGTTTGATTTTTCTTTCCAAGAAATTATCAAATACATGTAAAAATAGATGCCATTTTAATAGTGATTAATATTTAGCACAATTTAGTTTTTCGTAACTGTAGAAAATATTATATAGCATTACGAGATGTTTGATAACATTGAATTATTTTTGGAATGTTCTTATATACGCTTCAATGTATTTTTGAGCTTCTTAATATAGCTTGATTTTAATTGTTAATAGTCATGTAACATTTTGCAGCTTATGACAAAATCCAGTCAAATGCCAGTTAGATCTGGAAATATTCATTATTATGAATAATACTTGATTGTGAATCTTTATTTTTATTATTAGAATGTTTATTATCATGTATAAGTATTATTTATTGTCTTTGTCTTCACCTGTTATACAAGGAGAGGTTGTGCATAGGCTTTGCCTGTTTCCCAATCCTTGTTAAATTATTCAATAAAATATGTTTAAAGTAAACATTTATTCTATTTAACTATAAATTCATTCATGAAATTAAAACTAGTAGGGAAAACCAACCAATACAGGTGCCTGTCCGAATGGCTCTTTTATTTCCAAACAGTATCTTAAGTTCATAGGATACTCCAGATCCGGAGAAGCTTGGCTATGAATTGGTGAAATGGTAAAGTTGGAGTAAATTCATATTTACTGGGGATTTTTTCTTGTTTTTACTATAGATATAAATGTATAATAAAACAATAAGTCTGGTACAATAGGAAACTTCCGTGATAAATATGTGTTGTAGCAATAATAATATAAAAACTATTCTACAATTATCGATAACATTTTTTCAGATATCCAATATTTTTAATCTCATGCATGCAAGCATTGTTAAATTATGTTATACATTTAAAATATACGTCCACATTAAAAAATACAACATTAAGTAACACATTATAAGCAATGAAAAACAAGCAAATTGGAATCAGTTACAAGTACAATCAAGTGCAATCATTGTTTTGAAAGATGTAATATTGTTTGAGACAAAGCATATATATATACATATATTCAATTTTTTTCAGAGATTAATAAAACTTTGTTGTTTCGATAAAAACTAGAAACTTACACTCATTAATTTAAGCACAAGCCAAAAAGGACTCAACACACGAACATGATTCCCATCCATTCGTAATATTCGTATATAAAAAAAAAAATAATTATGTGTGGATATCTAACAAATATAGACATGTCTTCATTGTAAAATTGTTTTATTTTGTTTGAATTTAAAAAAATATTAGCCAATCACAATTAGTTCATTGACATTCAAAGTTTATTTCAGATTCCCTATAAATCAACAAACAACAGAGATGTTATTTTGCTTGTTTAATTATCAGGAATGATAGCTTGTGACTAAGGGTGAATATTCATATATCCGAATGAACGTAAATTATCCGGAATAGATATAAATAAAACTAGGGATACTGAAATAAACTCACTTATTCGAGACGAGGCTCGTATAAGGTCAGACGACACGTTCCTCAAGAATATATAATTTTTCCCAAGAATTTGTCATCAAAGTATTACTACTTTAACAAGCTTCCTCACAAAAAAATGAGGTACCTTACCAGGCATTTGTGCAAGATACCAGAGGGTGGTGTTTCCTATATAATCCTTTTGATAATCTTTTGAATTGCCAATATCACAATTTTGGGTGTACTTAACTTTTAAAGACATCTTGAAAACAATTTAGAAATACAAGAACTGACAATGAATATTCTTTTTTTTATATATTACGAAGAAAAACAAAACAAAACAGATATTTGAGGAACGTGTCATCAGACCATAAGTGGTGATGTTTTTAAGGTTGTATAAATGTATCTATATATTTTGATTTTGATTTCTTTTTTCATTGAAAACCAGAATTGATAACTTGTGCAAGTGGATTCAAACATTCCATCCTGCACACATACAAAGATATACGCATTTTCAAACATGTATTGAAGAGATATAAACACTGAGTAATCTGTGATAAAATTGTCATGCAAAATAACGGCGATTTTAAACACCCTAAAGTATGCTCACACACTTAAAAAGTGTCATCTCAAACCGTTGCTTTTGTTGTTTTTCATAGGAATCGCAGTCATGAATTACTGGCGACAAAAAGAGAGGAAACCGAGTAAAAATAATATGTTTGCAATCTCAGAAATGATGACTTTATCTCTATTGTATATTATTATAAGCATTATGGTGTTCGAATAATGTATACATTTGAGTACGGCACAACCTTGGAGCTCCATTCTGTACTTCTCTTGCTTATATAATAAACCTTGGCATTTAGCTTGACACCATTTTTTATCACGTGAATTTATGGGAATTCCATTCATCACATATGATCAACGTTTTTGCTCTAGCAGTAAAGGAAACGAATGTAAATGAAAATTATGAAAGGTCAGTTAAACTATAACAGGTGATTATACCGGAGTAAACCCTGCAAGTAGTGGCAATGCAGGCAACTATGGCTTCTTTGTGTACAATGATTAATAAAAATTTTATTTCATTTCAGTGATAACAGATAAATGACAGAAAGCCACAAACATTCAACTAAAGACGATTATATCAGTGACAGAAATTCATTAATGAAGATTTTGACTTTATGCAGCTGCTATTGTTCATTATTTAATAAGTTTTTAGGAGTAATTTTTTAAATATCTGTTTAATTATTTTAAATGAATAATTTCAATTTATTTATTACTTTATCAAGAGAGAGTGAAGTTCCTGATGAAAATACCGACTTAGGAAGCTTTCAAGTATTGTGTATTTTAGGAAAGTACTAGTTAGAATCTGTTTTTTAGTTGGTCAAAAGACAAATATAACGTGTTAATTAATGACTTGAATATATCCATATGTATAAACAGAAGTATAACTGAGAAGCTGTAAGTAAAAATAACGTGAAATTCAAACATGCAATGAAAGTTTTAGAGTTGTGTTCAAATTGCGTAATTATTCAGTCGTCGCATATAAATAAATTCTTCGTGTAACGCTTCATTCATAAATTTCATTCACTGTATTCTCTTCCATTGTTCTTTACTTTGTCAAGAAAATATGCATTACTCTTTTTTTTTTTAATTGTCCCATTACATGTCAAAGTAAACCTTAGTGCCAGCGTTGATCCCTGGGTTCACTTAGTTACATAATTATAGTACAAATACACAATTCACCATAAGAGGACTTTTTATTCTTTCAACATTCACTCATTATTCGCTAAATAACATCCATATAATTACAATTATAATAATGTTTAACTAAATAAATGAAATCTTAATATAGTCATTGAAAAAAAAAAGATGTACATCAGTAACTGTAATTCTATTTTCTAGTATTTTACATAGAAATGTACATGTATTTATCATATTAAAACATCAAATTCCATGAAATGAAAAAAAATGTGCATTATATATATATATATATATATATATATATATATATATATATATATATATATATAGATATAGATATAGATATATATATATATTCTTATATTCTTTATGAAACCCATTGGAAATCTAGATCTTCAACATTCAATACCCTACAACACACACGAAACCTTTTCATTGCACGTTTGAATACACAGTAGGAACTGAACTACATGTTTATGCATTTTTTTAATGATCTAGGAACAAAAAATTGTATATCGTTTTAGCTCAATTTAATTAAAAACAATAAATTATTGTAAAAATATTACAATTGAACGTTTAAAATAAATTTGTCATTTTTTCCCCTCGCAATATTTGACATTCATGTCACAAGGGCTCTCATACATCTCGTTTTAAGCACACCAATTCTGAGAGGTGCTAAATTCATATAAAGATTAACAAAATTAACACCATTATGAAGGGTTGCTACGGACCTGCTGTGAAATACTGCAGTTGCTCACTTCATTGCCTTGAATTATCAATTACTTTGAAGAAAAGGTCCTACAGATTTTAAGTTTATGAACCTGAGAAGCAAACGTTTGATGTTTAGCAAGGTTAGTATTTCAAAACCTTGCAGAAAACACCAATGGGTCTTGTTCTGCGTACACACACACACACATATATATATATATACAGCAGTTAATAATAACAATCTAAACTCCCCCGGGACTTCAATACATAAATACTCTTTATAACAAAAACTGCACCTATTAAATCCAACTTTAAATTGAAGTTAGAATTACCAACTTTAAAAGGAAAAAAATAGATTGATTGATAGATTGTACATGTTGTTTACGTCCCATTAGAGAATTTTTCACTTAAGTCTTCTTGAAAAGGTCAAGGAAAGTCCATTTTTTGATTTCTCGACACCAGAATATAGGCTTGGATCTATGATTATGGATATTGCAAATCACTGGCTTTTTAAACCCCTACGTTTTACTGAAAAAAAAATGCAGTCAGAACAGTTCGTTTTTTTCTTAAACTTCAATATGCAAACAAAGGAATTGACGCGGTTAATATATGTAATATTCTGAATCACAAAAGGGTCCAGTCTTGTATTCCATCATATTTCAAGTTAAAGACTACACTTTGTATTTCCTACAAATATACATCGACTATTGCTTCAAAACTTTTTAATTACAAGAAAACTTTACAGGGCCTGGATATCGAATATCTGAAGCATAATCCTCCATCGTGTTCATGTTCTTCTTCACCCTATAACTATAGTCCTGCTGGACACGTTATTACTGGTGACGTAAATATAGTTAACAATGAGGACCTTAGATCACTAATTTTAAAAGGTCCTAAATATAGGGAACCCCGATCCTTCAACTGGCGTCGAAATTTCTTAAATATTATGGATTCTGTAGAGGATTACGCCAGGCGATGGGCCAGACATGAAAAAGAAGACCTTGACACTTTGTCAGAATGGATTAAATGTATTAGATGTATGTTAAAATCACACATTAAAAGACTGAGGGGCAATATGAGAACCATCTATCCTTCTGTATTCAATAATCCAGAAGTTAAAAAAGAATTAGATAGATTACATGATCAGTACGTACTCGTCCCTGCTGACAAAGCAGGTAACAACATTGTCTTTGTTTGTAAGGCTCATTATATTAAATGTATTTTAGAGAAACTTGGATTTGATTCTACAAGTGGTAATCCAACTTATACTCATACTTCCCTTTCTAAGAAAGAAATGCTTCCAAATCATATGTCAGGTTTGAATATTTTTAATATTCCAAGCAACCAAAATGAATTGAATTACCATTTCTATATTGGATTCCGAAATTTCATAAAAATCCTTACGAACAAAGATACATAGCGGGTTCCAGTAAATGTTCAACCAAGCCTCTTTCTTTACTCCTCACTAAGATATTAACAGTAGTGAAGGAGAAACTTCAAGAGTACTGTGCAACAATATATTCGAGAAGTAATGTAAATCAGATGTGGATACTTAAAAATTCCAAGGAATAACAAGAATTAACCAAAATCAACAGTCTAAAAACTTACGACTTTTCAACTTTATACACAACCATTCCCCATGATAAATTAAAGTTCAGGCTTTTTGGTATCATTGACAGCTGCTTTTTCAATAGAAATAGAACTCGTAATTTATTTACCTTGTAATTGGTCATTTGCAAAATTATTTTGTTAAAAAACATTCTGATTGTACACACAAAAAAATGTACTCTGAAGTTAATATTGAAAAGATACTTGAGTTCCTGATTGACAATATCTACGTGGTTTTTGGAGACCAGGTCTTCCAACAATCTATTGGAATTCCCATGGGTACCAATTGCGTCCTGTTATTAGCAGACCATTTTTGTATTCATATGAAGCAGAATTTGTTTAAAATCTTATACATGAAAAGAAGAAAACATTTGCTGTGGCCTTCAACTCGACATTTAGATATATCGACGACTTATTGTCAATTAACAATGATTATTTCCATTCCTATGTTGATACGATATATCCCGGTGAGCTTGAGATAAAAGACACCACAGAGTCTGACACATCTGTTTCACATTTGGATATTTTATTTGAAAAAGACGTTAATGGTAATCTAACAACCAAGCTTTATGATAAACGTGATGACTTTAACTTTTCAATCGTCATTTTCCCTAACCTATGCAGCAATAAACCTTCATCACCTGCATACGGGGTTTATATCTCTCAGTTAATTCGATACGCAAGAGCATGCTCTACGTATGTACAATTTCTAAAACGAGGTAAATTGTTTACAAAAAAGTTGATGAAACAAGAATTTCAGCTGCCTCGTTTAAAGTCATCATTTAGTAAGTTCTATGGTCGATACAATGACCTTGTCAGCAAATACAATTTATCATTGAGTCAAATGCTGACTGACGTTTTTCATACTAATTGTTAGGCCATTATTTACACTCCGAATTGTCGACGGATTTTCCAGTTATTTCCCGATCGTGACAAGGAGCACACGGCGGGTGTGACCGGTCGGCAGGGGATGCTCACTCCTCCAGGGCACCTGATCCCACCTCTCATGTTTTGGAGGTCCGTGTTTGCTCTGCTCCGTGATGCGTTTGGCAAAGAAACAATCACTACCAATGTTTTCGTCTTTGGTTTCACGCAGCGCTGCGATCGAGAATCGAATCCGGGCCTCCCGACCACGAAGTGAACGCCCTACTACTACGCTACCGCCTCCCGATCTCGAAGCCAACACCCTACTTCTTGGCTACCGTGACCGGTTAAAAAAAATGAAATGTATTGCCTGATCACCTTAACTGCATTAAAATGTTACAGAATTTGAGCTCTTTAGGGTGCTCTGTTAGAAGGTTCTTATTTTTTGTATCATGTTTTCTTACTTCTTTGTTTTACTTTTTTTTAAGTTTAACAAAAACAATAACAATAACAAAAATGTCTGATTACGGGCAAATTAATGGCTTTAAAAAAATGCACTTTATATAAACGCCCGAAACATCTGTGAATTGACAGTAATTGATGCAAATTAGAAAGTGTTAATTTTAAATAATTATGCTTGTACCATACAAAATAAAGAACAGAAAATCCGAAAAGATCACACCACCGTTAAAGGCATGACATGTACATGCACAATAAGCATTTTCTGGATTAATAGAGTGCATTGTATATTGCAAATACATGTATAATTATCCACAATAGTGTCAACATATTCAAAACACTAGTTCTTTTTCAGGTTCTAGTTCTATATTTGTAACTGATCGTTTTTCAAAAATCCAAATATTCTGCATTGTATTCCGCCTTGTAAGCTTTGAAAATGCGTCGTGAATGTTATCTAAGGAATGAATTTAATACCTCCCCAATTTATACGGTATAAATTGGGTTTGAACAGTTTACGCTTTATAAACTACGAAGCTCTAAAACCCTTTCATTACGACCATAAGAACTAAGATACTTGCTACATTGTTAACTACAAATTTGTTACGAACTTTTAAAAAGACTAAAACTTTTCTAGCCTTTTCGACAGTACGTATTTGTATTTTATTGAAAACAGTGCTCATATAAAGGAAAATATTGAGAGCTAAAATTTTCGTATATCAATTTAATATGGAGTCGTGATATTTTGATCACTAGCTCTTCGTTTTATAGTAATCTTACTGGACAGAGCCTCTATACCAAACCTTGGGAAAATCTGAATTGCAACGAAATAGAATGTACCCTTTCTGGGCTTATTTATGTTGATGAAACCAAGGGTTCACTTTATAAAAGAATATCGAGGTATAGATTGCAGATTAACAACGCGGGCCAGCAGCTTCTATACAAGCATTTTAATTTACCTGATCATTCTATTATGTCAATGAAAGTTAGAATTCTAGAAAGTTTTACCATCATACTAATAGCCCATCACTGAGTACACCTTTCTGTAGACAACGAGAAGAATACTGGATTAGAAAAGTAGACACGGCCTATCCATATGGTACCAATGACAATGTCGATAGTGTTGGGAATCTTTCAAGCCCATAGTGTAGCAATGTGATTGTGATGGGACTTTTTAACAGTACAAGGAGACGCAAGCGTAGTCATGAACATTGGTCTTACAATAAACCTATTATACACGATGTCTCCTTTGATTCACTACTACCTTATGTAAATAAACAATTAGGCCTTCATAACATTCGTACCAACCTTTGAAAGTTTTGAAAAGTCTATTTGTAAGTCAAGGAAAGTCCATTTTTGGATTCCTCGACACCAGAATACAGGCTCGGATCTGTGGTTATGGATATTGCATATCATAGGCTTTTTAAACCGACACGTTTTACGGAAGAAAATGCAGCTAAAACTACCCGTTTTTCCCTTAAACTCCAATATGCCAACAAACGAATTGACGCGGTTAATATAAGTAATATTCTTAATCACAAAAGGGTCCAGTCTTGTATTACACCATATTTCCAATTAAAGACTACACCCTGTATTTCCTATAAATATACATCAACTATTGCTTTAAAACTTTTTAATTACTAGTAAACTTTACAGAGCCTTGATATTGAGCATCAGACACATAATCTTCCATCGTGTTCATGTTCTTCTTCAACCTACAACTATATAGTCCTGCTGAACGCGTTATTACTGGTGGCGTAAATATAGTTTATAATGAGAACCTTAAATCACTTATTTTAAAAGGGCCAAAATTTAGGGAACCCCGATTTTTTAACTGGAATCATAATTTCATAAATATTATGAATTCTGTGAAAGATTACGCCAGGCGATGGGCCAGACATGAAAAGAAGACCTTGACACTTTGTCAGACTGGATTAAATGTATTAGATGTATGTTAAAATCTCGCATTAAGCGATTGAGGGGAATTATGAAAGCCGTCTATCCTTCTGTGTTCAATAATTCAGAAGTTAAAAAAGAATAAGTTAGACTACACGATCTGTATGTACTGGTCCCAGCTGACAAAGCTGGTAACAACATTGTCTTTGTATGCTAGGCTCATTATTTTAATTGTATTTTAGAATTGGGATTTTATTCTACAAGTGGCAATCCAACTTATACCCATAGCTCCCTTTCTAAGGAGGAATTTTTCAAAATCATATGTCAGTTTTGAATATTTTTAATATTCCCAACAACCAAAATGAATTTGAATTACCATATTTATACTGGATTTTGAAACTTCATAAAAATCCTTACAAAGATATATAGCGGGTTCCAGGAAATGTTTTACCAAGCCTTTTCTTTACTCCTCACTAAAATATTAACAGCAGTGAAGGAGAAACTTCAGGGGTATTGTGCAACAATATATTCGAGAAGTAATGTAAATCAGATGTGGATACTTAAAAATTCCAAGTCACTTTTGGAAAATTTGAAATCACAAAATTTTACCGAAATCAATAACATAAAAACTTGCGACTTTTCAACTCTGTATACAACCATTCCCCACGAAAAATTAAAGTCCAGGCTTTCTGACATCATTGAGCTGTTTTTTTTTTTAATTAAAAATAGAACACGAAAATTTACTTACCTTGTCATTGGTCATTTGCAAAATTATTTTGTTAGAAAACATTCTGATTGTACACACAAGTACTCTGAAGTTGATATTAAAAAGATGCTTGAGTTTCTGATTGACAATATCTATGTGGTTTTTGGAGACCAGGTCTTCAAACAATCTGTTGGAATTCCAATGGGTACCAATTGCACCCCGTTGTTAGCAGAACTATTTTTGTATTCATATGAAGCAGAATTTATTCAAAATCTTATACATGAGAAAAAGAAATCTCTTGCTGTGGCCTTTAACTCGACATTTAGATATATCGACGACGCATTATCAACTAACAATAGTTAGTTCCAGTCATATGTCGACAAGATATATCCCAGTGAGCTTGAAATGAAAGATACCACAGAGTCTGACACATCAGTTTCATATTTGGATAATTTATTAGAAAGAGACGTTAATTGTAATCTAACAACAAAGCTTTGTCTTTCACCTTTCAATCGTCATCTTCCCTTACATCTCACTTGTATATAGGGTGTATATCCCTCAGTTGATTCGATACGCAAGAGCATGCTCTACGTATGAACAATTTCTAAAACGAATTAAGTTATTGAAACAAGTTGATTAAACAAGCATATCAACAGTCTCGTTTAAAGTCATCATTTAGTACGTTCTATGGTCGATACCATGACCTTGTCAGCAAATACATATCTATCATTAAGTCATATGCTGACTGTCGTTTTTCATACTTATTGTTAGGCCATTATTTACACACTGAATTGTCGACGGATTTTTCCCTTATTTCACGATCATGACAAGGAGCACAAGGCAGGTGTGACTGGTCTGCAGGGGATGCTCACTCCTCCATGGCACCTGATCCCACTTCTGATGTTTTTTGGAGGTCCGTGTTTGCTCTGCTCCCGATTTGTATTCTTTTAATGGACTTTGAGCTTGAATACTGTTCGTTATCTCCATATTTCATCAAAAAGTTTTATTAAATACTGGCTAACGCTATGATCAGAATATTTATTGATGTGACAGGTCAACAGCAGATGCTTACTCCTCCTAGGCGCCTGATCTCACCTCTGGTGTTTTCTTGTGTTTTTTTTTTTCCTGTTCATAATTTTGAATTTTTGAAAGTGATCTCTGTTTTTTATCTTCATCTTTTTTCTTATATTGATATGCAAGCCTCCTCATCAGTTTAGATTCATATTTGTTCAAATTATGACCCCTGGGCGACGGTAGGACTACAATAGGGGTCAAAGTTCTACAATTGAAATTGGATTATCTTATATAAATAAGAAAATAAAATTATATATATATATATATATATATATATATATATATATATATATATATATATATATATATATATATATATATATGTATATATATATATATGTGTGTGTGAATCCAAATATTTTGGAGCACAGTGGGAGTCAAATTTTTATATAAGCAAAGATTTTTTTTAAAAATGTTCTGCAGAAAAGCAGAGCTACAATAATTTACATCGATCTATCCTCATAGATTGCACATTCAAGTTTATTCTCTGTGTGGCGCAGTGGTCAGTGCGTTTGCTCTTAAGTTGCAGTGTAAGGAATTGACCCTTACGTCGGGGTTTCGAATCCCACTGCGGGACGTGGAGATCGGTCCTTCGGATGAGACCGTATAAACCAATGTTCCCTGTCGCGGTAGGTGCTGGCACGAAAAAGATCCCTCACTACTCAATGACCTTGAGTGCCGAGTATAGATCTAAATTTGCTGCCCTCGGCCCGCAAATGGCGGCGTCTCCATATGAGCGAAAAATTCCCGAGAGGGACGTTTTAAAACAACAAACAAACATACCTTCTCCTCGTATTACCAGATTTCCTCACTTAATTGTAATCATGCATTACAAATCAAGTCATACAAAAAAAAATTACAATTAAACAATTTTATTTTTATGTTAAATCAGAAGTATAGGTATTTCAAAGATCTCACACCACAGAAAGGACAAATGTTTGTAACTCACTGCATTTTTTGAAAGAATGTTCTGCTTTGTCCAATGGTTGGAAATATACCTTTGAATCTTTTCAGATTCTTAATTCAGAATTAATTATTTACAGTAAACATTAAAAGTAAGAAGCACTTTTGAGTAGAATGTTGAGCTCAAGGTTTTCAAAATTAATATCTTGATATAAAGAATTAAGTGATGAACTAATATTAAAGTCACTGATTCGAACAAATGTCATCTAATTTAAGATTTTAACTAAAATATTTAGTATTAATATGAAATATTTCAGAATATGGGACTGTAGAAATTGACACGTTCAGCATAACTGATTCCAGAAGATTTGTTTGTATTTGTATTACTGTTTTCTATCGGAAGATCTGCACATTACTTATAATTTGTATGTCTGAAAGATTGTCAGCCGCAGGTAATTTAATCTGAGTAAATATAAGATAGGGAATTGAAAACTTTTAAATATACTCGGTACTGGTAATGTGAAGTGTATCAGACGCTGCCACAAAAATTGTAAAGGTGTAAAATGACCTATGAATGACATTAACGACCGCCTTATCCTTACGTCTGTTTGTTTGTTCCTAAGATAAAATACTTAGGTTTATTGCTTGCTTTGTGGACTGAATGAGTTCCCACCAAAGTATCAAATGTAAATCTAACAAAAGCCGAGAGCTAATGGATTGGAGGGCAGATAAAAACAAAGATACTTAATTTACATCACACTTTGGCGGGAAACTCGCCCGGGAACTAGCGTCAGAATGAGGAAGCTGAAATTCCCCCTCCTGTTTCTGTTGGTGCTTCCGTTTTGTAAGGGGGGTAGGTACAGACGGTTCATAGAATGGGGGGCAGACCTCGCCCCTGGGTCATTTTGCTCCTCGCGACAATCGTCTCCGTGTTGTTCCGGGAGAGACGACAACTGCACGGTGGAGATTCTGGGGAGTCTCTGCTATTGTGACGTGTTCTGTAATAGGGCATCTACCGACTGTTGTCCAGATTATGCCAGCACCTGTCAGGGAATCGCACCCCCAGTCACTAAAGGTAAGTCCCTTATGTCTAAATTCTTCTATCAAAAATGAAAATACTGTTCATCAAATGATAAAGTATTTATTCTCGTTTCCCGATTTCTAAGCGAAAAGATTTTTTTTTCTGTAAAGATTTATTTCATCTAAATTCAGATGGAATTCATTTTTATCTGAGAGATTGTTTCTCTGGTTTGTTTGTATTATTTTTACTTTCTTTCCCCGCCACTAATCTGTAGTAAAGGCTACGAGGGTGTGCAGATCCTTATTTCATATAAACAAAATGTCTCGCTACCCTTTGTGTGTCGAGGCGCCTCATCACATACAATTCTGCATTCTCAACTTTTTTTTATCGGATGAGTAAGCTTTTCTTCTCTTTTTTTCATTTTGATGATATGATATTTGACATAAAAATAATATATTTATTATATTGTCTATTTATAGTCCCCATATAATCAATGCAAACGCAAACGGTTCATAACACTACATTATTTACTAAAGAACTGCGAACGATAGTATTGGTCAAGTCAATTTTCAAAGATTAACATTTCGTATTTATAAAAATATATTTGTGAATTTTCATAAAACATAACTTATTTGGGAAAACAAAGAGATAATTTTGGTAAAACTTGGGTTTTTCACTATAGAAATAAACGGAAAATATTTTTACCCCCCCCCCCTCCGTGAAAAAAAAATTCAAAAAAAACCTTTTCACAGGTAGAACATGAATTCCACAAATTCAGACCAAATCTTCTTTTGCTGTTTCAACGGGAGGGGGGGGGGGCATATGTTTACAGACAAAAAACAGAAAAAATGGTCATTTTATTACCAATTTCAAGTGAGATTACAAATTTAAAAAATATGCACTTTATCAATCTTATACGTTGAATTTTACATAAGTTAAACATACGGAAAGATTTAAGGGTCATTTATCCATTTCCATGCATATTTGAAAATCCGGTGATGCTTCAGAGGCTGGTTTCAATGAATAAAATTTTCTAACCCCCCCCCTCCCTTATGAAAACAGTTGTAAAAAAGAACAATTATCTTTTTGACACTGGTTTTAAAATTATTAATCAATTACTAATGAACTCTTCTTTGCATTTAATTAAGTTTTAATGACCAAAATATCATCAATAGTTAAATGGGTGTAATATGTATAGGCGGGAATCGAGAGTTAGCGTGCATAGTTCTTCGAGGCCGTTTTCACTAGATAGTGCACGTGCAGCGCCGGTGATCGACACCTCAACAAACGTTGCATACAATGGTTGCAACGGCAGGAGCCAGTCGTGTATTTGAGCAGGAAAAACATTTGGCAAGCCTATCGCTGAATTTTTATCCAAACATTTTGATGGGAAAAGATGCATGTCTAACGCACTACGAAAGGAAAAGAGATTTTTCTGATGAATATCAAACCACATTAATTCACCGCCAAAAGAGTCCATAATTGTATATCATTAAATGATTGAATAATTCCCAGCTCTCTGATTGCTGACATTGTTGCCCCCTGCCCCCCCCCCCCCTTTCCAAATGAAATGCATTTACACGTGTACTTGTTTTCTACTTGGATCAAAAATAGTTTGAGAACTTCCAAATCGATACAATTAGTTAGAAACATGTTGGAAACTTCAAAGTTACATGTATGTTCATCTACACCGACCTTCCAAGTGAACATCACATTTTTTCCAACTTCTGTTTGTTATACCAAAGTTATAAGTAAAGTTATTTCACCTGCATCCGAATCCAGGTGAACAAACCATTTGTTTTTTCTACACCGGACCAAAAATAAATCAAGAAATTCCACATTAATACAGCTGGTTATGCTTATTTTAATCCCGCTTATCCCACTACACAAACAAGAAAGATGGGCAATGTTTGTTTAGCAAGTCTGTATCATTTAATTATTGAATAAAAATTAAAACAAAACAATTACTTGTATATTATTACTGTTTTTTTTTCAGTCAATACGGCGATTTAGCAACCCTCGGTGTACAATATTCAATAGCCCTTCGGGCTTGGTGAATGATTCAGGTAGCTTAATCATGATGTATTGACCTAAAAAAGTGAATGTATGCAATATCTTTTAAACTTGAATAGATTATTTTTTAATGTTTCAGCGGGATGCGTATTTGATGGTAAGGAGTACAAGCCTAGTGAAGTCATCAGGGATAACTGCAATCTTTGGTAGGAATATACGTAAAAGACAGAGCTGCAATGGTTTTATATCTATTTTTTTTTTCATATTTGAAATTGAGGTGTCGAGAACAAGAAAATTATCAGTAATTGCGACACGTATCTCGATACACACACAGGTCGCACGGAAAACTACAATTCATATAATGTTTAATTTTTAGAGAACGTTGAATGACCAAATGCGAAACTTTAGTGGACCATTCGAATGAAAACAATGAAATAATTGCTTTATTATTTGGTATTATTCACTGATTTATTAATAGATGTATTGATATTAGAACTCTTTCCTAATGCCCAATGTTGCATCTTATGGTTGTGTCTTCCCCTATTTTTAAGATTTTCTTGAATTTTGTGAA
Organism: Saccostrea echinata; assembly: GCF_033153115.1. Classification (NCBI taxonomy): domain Eukaryota; kingdom Metazoa; phylum Mollusca; class Bivalvia; order Ostreida; family Ostreidae; genus Saccostrea; species Saccostrea echinata. Next base: position 1,894,499 of record NW_026889790.1, on the reverse strand, counting down.
TGTATGTTTCAGCACAGCGATGTCTTTTCAATATACGGTGCCCTCGATTTTTTTTTTTCAGTACCCAGCCGTGTGTGTTTGAATTTATGAAAATATTGATCAGTTCTTCAGTGTTGCATGTTGCACAGTAAATAAATCAGACCCATCTGTGTATAGCTGGTCATACACATCGAACAGCTGGATATGTCTTAGCATATGTTTCTCCAATCTGTATTTTTGTAAATTTGTAAACAATTCTACCATTATTTGAAAGCTGTCGAAAGAGATTTATCCAGTCTTCTCACAACGTAAATTTCTCCCAGTTCTGACACCCTGGTGCCATACCGAAAATTGTGTTGATATATGAAAGTTAAACAAATTATTATCATTTGAAATTTGTACTATAACCAAATTTAATCCTCACAGCACTTATATAGACAATTAATTACAAGATAAATTCAGTATTTTGCGCAGATATAAAAATGATTTGAAATGTTTATATTTATTTCTAGGAGAAAAAGAGTATTTTTGAATAATTTGAAACATGAAGACAAGATCTGTTAGGTACATTGATTAATGTTCAACATTAACATCACTTATCGGATAAAACATACATGTTCACCAATGAACATCACATATTGTGTACCACTCACATATTCAATAATAACCACCGTCTGTCTAGAAAAACTATATGTTCAACAATGAACATTGCTTATCGGGAAACACGTCAGCCTAGAAAAACTAAATTGTTCAACAATGAACATCGTCTGTCTAGAAAAAACTAAAATGTTCACAATGAACTTTGTCTGTCTAGAATAACTTAAATGATCAACAATGAACATTGCTTATCGGGTAACATGTCTGTCTAGAAAAACTAAAATCTTCAACAATCGGGTGACATGTCTGTCTAGAAAACTAAAATGTTCAACAATGAACATCGTCTGTCTAGAAAAACTAAAATGTTCAACAATGAACACTAAAATGTTCAACAATGAACATCGTCTGTCTAGAAAAACTAAAATGTTCAACAATGAACATCGTCTGTCTAGAAAACTAAAATGTTCAATAATGAGCACCATCTGTCTAGAAAACTAAAATGTTCAACAATGAACATTGCTTATCGGGTAACACGTCTGTCTAGAAAAACTAAAAATTATCATCAATGAACATCATCTATTGGTACCACTTACATATTCAACAATGACCATCGACTGTGGGGTAAGAATAAAATGTTCAACAAATCAACAATGAACATGGTCTGTCTCTTAACACTAAAATGTTTTAAATGACCAATATCTGTCGGATAACACTAAAATGTTTAACAATGAACATCGTGAGGAAGGTAAACAATTAATTTTTTATCAATGAACATCTACTAACAGCGACTGTTAGGTGCATTTAAATATGTTATCGTGTTAATGCGAAATGTCTTAATTAAAATAAATCACCAGATTATTACTTAAAATATTTCTACGCTCTGAGACAGTTACTACGTGAATCTACAGCTCCGCCTTTGCACTGAATGTTTACTTCTAAACTTAAAATTTCATTCACTGTGCTGAAGAAAAATGAGAAAATCTCTAAGCATTACAGTTATTAGCGTAAAAATCTAGGCCAGTTTGCAGAAAGGTTGACCAATTTCGCACTACAGGATATACAAGTACTGGAGTGACCCTAATTAATAGAAGAAATAGAAAAGGGCGGAATCGTAAGCCAGATGTTCAATCATAAAAAGTCCAGTCTGCTGTACAGACAGGGAGATACAATCTATGGTTCCCGTTACTGTGATAAATAGTTTTCTTCAAAGAATATTTGTGTTGTGATAAATCTGTATTATTATAGTAAAAGGAGCCGAGGAGAGAGATGGCAGTGTTTGATGCCAATCAGCTGTTTATGGAATTTATAATAACTGTCCCTAACGAGATGGGGGATTTATCTTTTAACACGTCATTAATATATTCGAAAATCAGCACTCATACATAAATATTTTATTTTGGCTGCGAAATGATTAATAGTAAAACATAAAGATATGTAAACAAAACAATTATTTAGGAATGCATGGAATGAAACAAAAACAGGGAAATATTAAAACCCCAAAACTTTATTTGCGTGTTGTTTTGGAAACAAAATGATGGATATCATTTATTCATGATATAAATGTACATAATAAGTATATTGTTAATAATTTTGTGATTTTTGACAATGAGATTTAAGTCAAAAATCTCGTTGAAGAATGTTCCATCTTTCTTGGGTGAAAATTTTCATTAATCTCGACATAAATATGTATAGATATATTTCACAAGCAAGCTGACAAGCAAAAATTTCATTAATACCATTAAATTTTAATTTAAATGTTGTTTTGCCAATGCTAAGTTTTGATCTAAGAAAAGATTTTCGACATTTTTGTTGATCACATCATTAACATTCATTGTGGTTACATCATGCCCATCCTAAATAATATATATGGTTGTCTTCCTTTGAATTTCTTCATTTAATTGATTTCTTAAATGAAATTTAAAGTACAGTATACTTTGCCATTTAAATAGGTTTGCACGCTATTTACACACTTGAAATTACACATTGTATAGCAAGTATTATGCATCTAATAGAAAGATTTAATTGCACTCTTTGTTTCCCAAAATAAAAACAATCCAAAAATTTCCATGAGAATTCACCAAAAGTGACTAACTTTGAAAAAAAAAATCAATTTAGTGGTCTCTCTGTAAATCAAAATTTATGCAAATTTTGTTTCAAGCGTCAATTCTCAATTGCAAACTATCACAATTCTAAAAGCATTTTGATATCTATGTCAAAGTGCCCGATCCTTCATGAAAATCACTTTCTGAGAGACAGAGATTTTGTAATGAAAAACTATGTCTGTTAACATTAGCTTATGTTTTGTCTATCATCACTATTCGATGAAATTCGATGTTATAACTTAATAAAACCAAGACATTAGTTGTTGTTATTTATTTTTTTATATGAACTCTAAAAGATAGAATGTGAGAATCATTTTTTTCTTCAAATTCATTAACATAATGTTAATACAAGGAATATGATTTTAAATGTGTCAGATAATTTCTTTTAACTCCTGGATTTGGAAAGAAAAACTGACAAAATCTTTTTTAAAAAAAAGTATACACTAAACATAGAAGAGGTTGTTTTCTTACAATTAGTGTATTTCTGTCTTTCTTTCTTCTTCTAGCACGTGTTCACGGGTACAGTTATTTCGCTACGACTGGGTGTGTTCAAACAATTCCTGTCTGATCGACTTGGAACGATTTAACAAAACAGCACAAAACTTAGGGTAAGAGAGAGAGAGAGAGAAACTCTTAACAAGACAAAACAAAGCTTTAACAGTTTTTTTTCAAAGGTGTACGTTTTCATGTTAAATTAACTTTTGTTTACTTCTGTGGTTCTCTGTATATGTTTGAGATTTTATAAACTGCAAAGTTCACATTTCATGCATTTTAAATGCTCACTGCAGATGGAAAACTGCAAACTACACTCGTTTCTGGAATAAAACGTTCATTGATGGAATCAAAGAAAATGTTGGCATAGCAACCGAAAGCAAAGCTCAAAACATGTCTTCGCTTCAGAATAAAGTACAGAATGATCTCCCGGCCTTCTTTGACTCTAGGAAAAAGTGGAAGTCATGGATACATCCGGTTCGTGATCAAAGAAACTGCGCATCTTCCTGGGCGTTCTCCACAGTAGGTAAATTTTACACAGAGCGCCATTTGTCGTGTTACAATCTTTCTGTGAAAAATTATGTTTTGCGAAACTTGCATTTATCTTCTCAGACGTTGCGGCAGACAGATTGGCGATTGAATCCAAAGGATTACTGACCAATCAGCTTTCGCCTCAGCATCTTCTGTCATGTGACACAAGGCGGAAACAGAGAGGATGCGAAGGAGGGTCTGCAGAAAAGGCTTGGTGGTTCATTAAACGAAAAGGGTACTTCTCTAACCTGCTTCTCCTTGCAATATAATATTTTCGATGTATTGTATATTTCAGCCAAACTTTTTTTTAGAATCATGACTGAGGAATGTTATCCTTATAACGTCACTCAATCGAACACTTCTGCCAACAAATGTCTGGACAACTTGGACACATGTCCGAACACCAACTCTTCCACATCCAAAATTGTGCTATACGTCACACCACCGTACAGAGTTGGGGAAAGTGTGAGTATGAATTTCCTGCATGTATACCTGTATCTCCACAGTGTAGAGATTGTACTCTTGGCCATCTGAGGTCAAAGATCACTTTTTGCATCATTATGGGGTATACCCATATCAAATATTTCCCAACATGCATTTTAAGGACCCGGTGTTTGACAGCCATCAAACTTTATATGCATCCTTGTTGCAGCAAATATATATTTCTTTACTTCTTTCCACATTTTATACTCACACCCAAAGGAACTCAACTTATAATTACATTTTCTGTGATAGGAAGAAGAAATTAAAACAGAGATATATAAGAGTGGACCAGTACAAGGTATGCTGACTCTTTATCTCCTGCAAGGCAGGGATAACTTTTTTTCTTGTGGACTAGGGTAAATATACATTGCAATTTATTTGTAGGTGGGCATTCTAATAAACCAGGGGGGAAAATAGGTCATCAAGGTTAATTTTTGTAATTTGTAAAACTATTTTCAATTTGTTATAGAAACATATCTTGAACACTGTTCGGCTTATGGATATGTCAACTTGCCAGCTGATGCTTTCTAAAGTTGATAACGTTGGTGTGTTTTATTTACCTATTTCAAACATTATAAGGCCAAAAAACACACCTTGCCAGTTGATGCATCTTGGGGTGTGAAGGTGTTTTATATATAGAAGGTCATCATGACCTTATTTGTAATTTAGTAGCTACATGTATGCTTAGTCAAATATTGATGGATATGTTTATCAGATCTTTTCAGTTAAGTATGGATTCTTCTTATATTTATTGTATTCAAAAATTTTCTCGGATTCAAAAAGACAATATTACTAAATGATGATATCAATTAAATTATATTATATCTTATCATAGTAGCAAGATCGGGTCAAGGTCATTATTTTTTTCTCTCAAGGATAAAGAATTACTACTACGTATTTCTGTATTGAAATATTGTATGTTCATCTTTTTGGATAAAAAATAATACAACATAAGATCATAAAACTCTTAACAAACAATGAAAGATACATTATCCAGCAAATGCTCTACCAAGCCCTTATCTTTACTCCTTACAAAAATATTAGCTGCTGTAAAGGACAAACTTCAGATGTACTGTGCTAAAGCATATTCTAGAAGTGGTGTAAATCAAATGTGGATTCTCTTAACCTCCTTTTAGAAAATTTAAAAATCACCAAATTTTTCAAGAGTCATGAACATCAAAACGTACGCCTTTTTACACTTTTTACAACCATTCCTCACCAGAAATTAAAGACTAGGCATTTTTGGTATCATGGACAACTGCTTCCTCAATAAAAATGGAACTCGGAAATCTTCATATCTTATGATTGGTCATCAACAATTACTTTGTTATAAATCACTCATTCCACACACAAGTACTCTGAAATTGATATTAAAAAGATGCTAGAATTCCTCATTGACATCTTTTATGATGAGGCCAGGTCTTCCAACAAACTGTTGGAAATTCTAGGGGCACTAATTGTACTCCTTTTTGTTCTCCTGTTTTGTATTCCTATGAAGCAGAATTTATTCAAAAAATTTCCACTTGTCCACTTGAGAAGAAGAAAGCACTTGCTGTGGCCTTCAACTCGACATTCAGATATATCGACGATGTTTTATCAATTGATAATAGTTATTTCCATTCATATGTCGACTCGATATACCCCAGTGAACTTGAAATAAAAGACAACGCAGATGTCTGCCACATCTGTTTCATTTTTGATGTTTTACTGACTATAGACGATAAGGGCCAACTAACAAATAATGAGATGACTTCATGCAGCTTTTTCATCGTCATTTTCCTTATAATATGTAGTAATGTTCCGCTATCACCTGCATATGCTGTTTACATCTCCAAGCTTATTCGATACCCAAGAGCATGTTCCAAGTACGATCAATTTTTAAACCGAGGCAGGCTACTGACAGATTAGTTGATCTTACAGGGATTTCAATTACCTCGTTTAAAGACAGCATTTAGTAAATTCTATACCGGTATATAAGGACCTTGTATATATATCATTGGACCGTATTTGACTGACGTGTTTCATACCAATTGTGAGGCTTTTCTATGTTTTTATACTAAATTTGATTACGGAATATTCTGTCTACCTGATCAAAATTTAGGGTTCACGGAGGGTGTGACCGGTCAACAAGAAATGCTTACCTCCTCCTAGGCAGCTGATTTCCGGGGGTCTTTGATTTATGCCCTGTTCATAGATTTGTATATTTTGTAAAAAAAAAAAAAAAAAAAAAAAAAAAAAAAAAAAAAAAGAAAAAGAAAAAAGAAGATGGGTGAATAAGGCGTGCAGAATGCCTATAGCTTCAGATATAAATAAAATCATATTCAATTTGTGAATTAAGTATTTAAAATAAAGTTCTCATTATTGAAATTTATGAAATTATGATCAACAAAACTTTTCTGAGAAAAAAGATCTCGGAAAAAATTATTCTTTTATTAAAAAAATAAAATGGTATTCGTGGAATTCGAACCTCTATCAATAAAAATCCGGTGTATCATATTGTTTTGAGACTAACACGCTAACCACTAAGCACGGAGCTCCTGACGAATAGTGGCATTTAAATCATGATTGTGATATGACCCTTGACTCAATGGACTTCAAGTATTTCTCGGAAAGATGCGAATGCTTCGTCATAAAAGTGTACTTTTAAGGTATAGTGGGTCTTTGCTCCATGTTTTTGTAAACCAAAAAATGTATACTTTTATGCAAACTTTTATTATCAACTTTCAAAAAAATGGAGCGAAGACCGACTCATATCGAAAAATTTTGTTAAAGTATGAGAAAATGATCCTTTTTGTCCTCTTTAGTGTGTGTATGCTATTTCGTAGGCAAATAATTTCAGTCTTTGTGAGACTTTTGTAAATTGTAGAGATTTAGCATAAAATATACTTTAATGTTAGATGAAATATCAAAGAAAATTTTTATATAATTGAGATTTTATTTTTCACTTCATGTTTGTCGCACTATAGGCACTTCGCCCGCCTTGTTCACCCATCTTCTTTATAGATCTATTACTGTTCGCTATCTTCACCTTTTTCATCTATCACCAAATTGAGAGGAATAATTTGACAAAAATAGATGTCGACTTACCCGAATTTCCTCTAATTTTCCTAATTTTTAAAGAAATATTAGTTATTTTTCTATGCTTCTTACACCAAAAATATAGTCCCTATTTAATTTTAAACTCGAATTGCCATTTCTATGTCAAGTTGTATAGTTGTAAAGAGGAAAGAAAAACATTATCTTTTAAATTTCTAATATCTCAGTTGTAGATATAATATGAACTTTTGAATTAGTCAGACACCTGACAAGAATCCCTCCTTAATGCTTCTACAATTTTTGTATTTGCAAACATGACTGTAAATCATGAAGATCTACTTTGGGACTTTTTATTTCCTTTCAAATTGTCTTAACTGGATATCTTACACTATTGAGCCCTCCAAGGGTCATCAGACTCCATCAGAATACTGACGATTCAAAGGGAAGCATTCGTCAACATGACCTAAGTTTTAATTTTTATGGCTGTTCTTTTTTAATTTGTGTTATGAATCTTTATTGCACACTATGACAGTAATGACACCTACTATGTTAATACCAGATTATACCTTGACACTTTATGACTCTAAATAAATGCTACATGATCCATAGTTTTGCGAGACGTAAGACAAAATATGGATCAGATTCTTTAAATGCATGCATTACACAGTCATGTTGGTAAACAAAGACTTCGTCACTATATATACACCGAAAGACTTTGAATGTCCAAGTGATTTGAAACTTGCTAGAGGATCTCGATTTTGTGATGGATGGAGTCTACTTTATTTTAGTCAGCTCATATCTGAAAGTTTCCTGTAATATTCTGTGGCTTTTATTTGTATAGAGATATCGAGGTTGCTAAACTTCACTAGCTCTTTCCAAAACATCTGAAGTTCTAAATTTTGCAATTTTCAGAATCATATCGACTTTGGTTAAGTTGAAAACGTATATATCTGCGAAGTATCTCTGTCCTTATACAGACCATATTACTTTTTTAAAAAGTCATTTTAGCATTAATACTAAATATGATAGTGTTAGGTTAAGACCTATCAGACTCAGAGGTCTTGGATCATTATATTGGCATTTCTATCCCTTAAGCTTCTTGTTTAACTTTGCTTGTACTGAAATAATTATGTCATGAGATTTCTTTGTAGCTACCTTTCAAGTGTCTGCTGACCTCTTTATGTATCGATCTGGTGTGTACAGACACACAGGGGCGGATCTTGTACAGAGCAAATTGGCGGTCAGGATAATCGGGTAAATAAAATCAGTAAAGGAGAAAGTCAGTATAAAGAAAGGATATTTTTCATTTTTAGGTTGAATAGAACATATTATTATAATCTTCTTTTTTTTTTTGCTTTAAACTCACAGATGGGGAGAAGATATTGATAAAAAAGGACGTGTTCGAAAATACTGGGTAAAGTAAAACTGTAGACTGGATATCAAATGAAGTTTGTGAATATTATCAAGTAAAAGTTCTTAAGTGTTAATTTTAATGTTTTAAACTATATATTTTAGATATGCTTGAACAGTTGGGGAACCAAGTGGGGCGAGGAAGGGGCATTCCGAATCGTAAGGGGAGAAAATCACCTAGGCATCGAAGAAAACATCTTGGGAGTTCATGCAGATATGAAACGTTCACTAGCAACCCATCCTAGCGAGGGGATACGTGATGAGGGTCTAATTAACATATACAATCAAAAACAAATAGTGGTCATCAAGAGACCACGGCCCACAGCTCGGCCCTAGAAAAGATATCAAGGACACCCCTTCCCCGGGGACATTTAAAATTAATTATACCGAGTCCGCCAAAATGCTTTTTCTGATGTTTGAAGTGATTAAATGCGTGATTTCGTGTCTCCTATGTATGTATCTGTGCATGTTTTATTTAATGAGGCCTTTATTTTAAGGCCTCCCTCTTTTTGCAGAATTATTGGGCCATTGGGGCATTTCAAACGAAGGACTTTATTAATGGGATGTGACCCATTATTTCTAGGTCAGTGGAGCATTTTAAATGCACTTCTTTGTTAATGGGAAGAAAGATGAATAGTTGTACCTATATGCACCTGCATATAGTAATAAAGTGAAAATTCCTCACAGTTAAATATTCAATGTTAAAACTTTATAATTGATTAGAACATCAAACATATATTCAGTAACTTTAAAATTTTGTACAGAAAATCTGTGTTCTCCTCAGCAGCTTAGAAGTATTTTTCATATTTTTAAAATCAAGTTGGGTGACCAATCGCTCATAAGTTTTGAATTCTTACTTTTTGGAAATTAGGTACTGTAACTCAAACATTTTATTCTTCGAATGTATATTGTTATACTTTATTGAATAAAAATTGCTTGCAGAAATGCCAGTGTTGTAATTTGTTGGTTTTTTTTTTTTTTTTTTTTTTTTTTTTTTTTTTTTTTATAAGAGTGAGAGTTTCTTAACTCTATTTTTGAAGAACTGTTCACCGTTTTGGTGATCTTTCTGAATCACAACAGTGAGATGTGAAAACTTCTTACATACGGCATTAATTTTCTTTAATTTTGAAAATGATATAAATGAAATATGGAGATACCGTATATTCTGTGTACTTTGTTCGAGCATGTTTTATTTTTCAGAATTTTTTTTTTCTTGTTTGTTGTTTTGATCATGCAGATCAGAATTTTTCATTCAATTCTACGTGAAACACAGAGGTATGTTGTTATAAAAAGCAATTTTAAATTCTTAACAAAGCAAGTCCAGAGCTAACTTCGGGGAATGGGAACCTTTCATTATATAAATTCATTAACAAGAAAACATTGATGTAACCATCAATTGTCGCCCGGGAAATAAATAAAGTAAACAATGGAAATGAGTCTTTATCATCAACCCGCTTCGATATGTGTGAAAAAGGCATGCGTCTAAATGATGGAGACGATAGTCGAGAATATTTTGAAAACTTATAGTCGGATGAAAATCGAACAAAAACGATACCCTTTTAAACTTTATCAATCCCTCAAGTAAATGTTGGCTGCATAAAATATAATTTGAAACCAGACACAAGCATCGCCTATTTTCAAAAATATCTTTCACTTTAAGAATATAAAACACGAACTGTGTAAAGTACATTTTTACGTTTTTATGCGATAAGTAAAATTTGATGTTCTAAAAAAAAGAGACCTGTCGTTTTTTCGATAGTAAATGATAAGCAACTTTATATATTAAATATGAAAAACATATATATTTTTACAGATTCACTTTATGGAAGTAAATATATTGTGTATCTCGTAATTTATAAAGGGAAAGAACATTCTGATTAACAATCTTTTTAATGTTTAGAAAACCTTTAATTCTGAATAACTTCTCCCACCTCAATCCCCATATATACCAACACTTAAACTTATATGTATAGAGCAGCCCGGTCCTCCGGGCTGCAATAATAAACAATAATACACGATACCCTCTGCATTTAACGTTTCCTCGGTGTGATATTATGCATGATATAATGCTCACAGTGTCAACAACTTATGTATTTTTTTAAATAAGTGTCCAATGTAAAATGACTTTCATTTATCACATTACAGCGGGGATATCGGAGGCAAGCTACAAAAGACACGGACAATAAATGGAAGCAAACATACATGTGCCCTAAATATAAAATAATGATAAATTTTTTGACGTCGGTCATTACTTTTCATGCATGTTTACGTTTCGAAATAAATCTCAGCTATGATTCTGAACACTAGTACACATTTTTATATAAATAAACCTGTTTTAAATTCTCTGAATATTTCAAAAATTAAAGAAGATTTAATTTTGCATGATTATGTAATGTATTATAACAACAACAGATACATTCTTTGCCAAAAAAGAAAGGATTTCTCATAATGATTTTTGACACATTTTTCCTATTTACTTCACAAGAATTATTAAACACAGATAATAGAGTTATCTCTCTACATAAATTTTGCAGCTTTTTCGTTGTGGACCTCATGTATCTGCAGATCTGTATGTAACTCGCTGGTCTGAAAAAATTGCTGTGGCTCTCATCGTCATCCCATTTTTTTCAGATCTGCAGCTAGGACCTCATGTTACAGGTCACACATACAATATGCCCTGGTTATGCAAATTATGAATTAATCTATTTGAGACAAACTGACTATATCTATGACTGTTGAAACCTTTTTTTTTTTAATTCTGAACATATTTTATTGAATAAATTAGTATTGGGAAAAGTTCTTACAGCCTACTGGTTCCTCTCTTTGTATATTACAATAATTACATAATACTATAATTCTATATTATAATAATTATATATTACAATTATTCATGCAAAATCTTTACAAATGATGCAAATGAAGTTCTGCTACATATCATTTTAAAATTTACAGGTTTCATCAATAAATTTATGAACAAGAGCAAAAATAGTGTTATTAATTAATCTGTAAAGGCAAATTTACATCACTCCAAAATCAATAGTAATCAATTCATCAAGAATAAAAATGTAACAATCCAAAAAGTGTGATATCATATTTTATATTGTTACATCCTGTGTTGATCTTGACGCAAAATATAATAACGAAAAATGTAATTTAATCTATTTTTATTATATTTTGCGTCGTTATTACATTTTGCGTTGTTACAATGCTACAACCAAATAAAGAAATGATATGAATGTACAATGTACATCTTCGTATTTACCACATGAACATCAAGAAGTAAATGCATTGATAATATTGCGTTTATGATATATATAATTCTTAATATGGTGTGGATTATGTTTATATGGTGTTTACCAAGGGAAGCTCTTTGACAATTCTAGCGGAGTTAATTGCAGGTTATCAGCATTTTTTAAAACTTACTATAATTGCCATGATCGCTGTCTGTGGTATGTTTGTCTGTTTGTCTAATATTGGTCAATATTCACCACAGACAAGGTGATATGTTGCTACTGGTTCAGACAAGTGATCTCCTGCGACTTACTGCAGCTGAACCATGATTGATTAGTAACTAATCTGCCATCGACGGAGCAAAGAATACTAATCATTTTATGCGTTATGCTTGTTAGCTAATGAATAATATAATTTCTGTAAAATTTTAAGACACTATCAATATGAAGGTAACATGACATCAAATTCTCGCTTCTCAGGTTTTTCATTTCTTCAAAACTTCAAAAATTAAACGATTTTGCATATTTCGTAGATAAATCCTTCAGGTTGCCTTGGACCAAATGCACCGAATATGAAAGAAACATAAAGTATAACCTTTCTAGCCTGTTGATTTTACGACGGTCCTTAATCATTATTGGGGAGGGGTTTCAAAATCATCCAGCATCTTCCTGACATATTCAGGATTCTTTGATTTTAAGTCGCTTGATATACAAATGTAAGACAAGCTGCCTGTCGCTGGATTTTTTTTTTCCCAACTGATCAATGTTTTTTTTTCCTTGATGGCGCTGTATTCCAATGTTAAGCTTATGGGTGTGAAGAAAGCAGATTTCCGACAGGGGTAGAACAGTGCTTTAAGTTCGACTAAAGAGATCCAAGCGTTTGGTTTTCCTTTTTGCATTTTTTTTATTATGAAAGTGGACACTCAAATCGTCTGATAGAGTCACTCAAAGATAAAGGTTTTTATGAAGATATGTACATATAATTGGTAGTCTAACATGCTGAGGGGTCCGTACCTAGTTGATTCCAAGATCTGAGGGTTTGTATTGACTTAACAATATAATTTTCCTCTTAAAATGATTATATGAATAAAAAATTGGCCTGCGAATATAATATTATGTAGCATATCAAAATTTTGTATATATAACTTTAAAATTATGTGTTTATTTTTATGCACTTATAATTATGAAATATAGGTAGGTAAATAAAAGTTTTACAAACATATTAAATTACAAAGTTATTAAAAGTGTCTGTGTTAATTTATTTTACAATTTTGTTGAATTAATTATTCAAGTTTATGTTTTCAAAGTTATTTACTTGGGGACTTTCGGATTTTCAGCCAAGGTATGTTTGACTTTTTGTTTGGTATTTATCTTGGAAGTTTAGGTATTGTTTCAGGATGAGATTTCTGCAATTTTATATTTTCAATAGTTAAAAACTTGCATGTTTAATATTCTTTTAGATCAGCACAGCACATAGTAAATTTCCAGATCAATATTTATACTGGATAGCCTAAATTCCATAATTTTGGTAAGTCGTTTGTTAAATGTAATTTGTAAATGTAATTTTAAATAATTTAAATTTTATTGCTAAACTTTCTTAATTAAATAGATTCAGTGGAGATCACTTTATAAATTAAATTCATGAGTGTTAAAACTATGAAGATATTGAGTTGATGCGCCATGATACATATTAATTAGTGAGAGACTATTTTATGATTAGTGTTTTGTATTATTATATTAACACGAGAGTATTGTATACATTGCTGAGGTTTTGTACGGGCCAGTTGGAAAGATAGATAGAGATGTTTATTTATTTATTGGATAATATAACCTGCTGAACCTTTAAACTTGTGTTGTCGTTTATTTTAAAATATTTCATGCGCAACAAGGTTGACATTTATAAATAATTAAATATATACATATTACAGATATGGTCCTTCCCTTACTTGGAAATCACAATTGATGGTTGGCCTAATATTTACAAAGAAATGAAGGGAGGGTTGTAGATTTTCAGCATGCAAAACATGACGTCACAATCGCATTCGTATAAAAATTTCTCGAAAGTGACGAAGTTAGGGTAGTGTTAGTGGGGTTGGCGATAATATCGTATTGTTATATCTAACTTAAAGGGATTTAAGATTACCACGAACACTTTCAGTACTTTGATTATGTTTGTGTGTTCAAATTTATATCGAGTTCGGTATTCAAAAAATCTTTCGATCTGCCGACAGATCGAGATAATTCGGTTATTATTACGAAAAGGGAAATAAGTTATAAGAAAAAAGTTTAGAAGAGAAGAGAGGATGTTAGTTTGTTAATTTTGTGACATATGATACTATTCTAATCCAGGTTAGTTGATATAGCTTTTAGCATGTCCCAAACCAAGAATTTGACTGAATCCCACAACGGTCTAGGTCCACCAAGACGACGCCTTGCTCGGATCCGATGTCTCCTGGAATGTGTTAAGTGTCTCCACGAGAAGAAGTCGTTGCCAGAATCTTTCTGTTATGTGGCATCAGAAGTTGAATATCGGAGTCAATGCAAAACGACTATCAAACTGTACCCCGAACCCAGGAAAACCAAGAAACTGACAGGGTTCCAGCCCAAGGAGCTGCAGCTGATCACAGAGTCCCGCCTCGTGGCCACTGGAGAGGAGTTCTGTGACAATCAGGGCAAGTGGCTTAAACTGAGAAAGGTGAGAACAAGATTAAATAGATGCATTTTTTTAGCATGACGTCAAAAGTCATAATTAACAAATGCTATTACGTGGACAAACTGATTTTGTTTTCGTTTTTTTTGTTTTTTGTTTTTTTTTTGTCGTTTTTGGGTTTTTTTATGTTGTTTGTTGTGAGCTAGCTAGGCATTGCTCATTCAAGGTCCAGCTCATAGGATAAGTAAACCCTTCAGTTGAGTCTGAGAACATTGAATTTAAGTTTGTAGGTCCAAACCTCATTGTTAACACCCTTCAGCTAATTGTTTAAGAGCAGCCACATTTTGCATGGTTTATAGAGTCTTATGTGAGATTTCTTAGAATAGAGTATAAGAAATTTCAAGGAAAGCAGGGCTGGTAATGAACTAGATAGAACGTTCTATCGTTAAAATGATAATGTCCTACAGACCCAGTTTAACGATAGAATTTGTTCCGTGTATTGGCAATGTAGCAAAACAAACACAGGCGATAACTTGAACTCAGTGCATTTACTATGATCAATCCAGACAGTTCCAAATGTCAACATGGCGTGTAAATTTGAAGCGAGAAAAAACATTGAGAAAATCAGTTGAATTTTCGTCTTTATATGGATTTTTTTATGCAGTTAAAAGGCATATACAATCACAAAAAGGTTTGTTATGATTAATTTGGTAGCTATTTTCAGTGCAACTCCTTTTGTATACTTCAAAATCATTTCCGAGCTGATCTGCTCCAATTTGCTACTTTGCAAGTATATGGGACGTATTCTTACTGTGGTGAGGGCTTGTCCCGAAACACAGTAAGATTATTCTAACTAGTAATGTACTTAGTATGTGTTAAGGAGGACAAGGGTAAAGTGCAGCAGATTTTGAAGTGACTAATTTTTGTTGTGGAAATCCAATCAATGCTTTACCACCACATTACTTACTTACCTACTGCCCGTGATACCTTTGGTGTATAGGGCAGTAAAGAAGGCTATCCATCCTTGTTCTTCATTGACCATCTTCTGGAGTGTGCCTCAACTTCTCTTTTGTTCTTTAATTTCCACCTTCACTATTTTCTGCCAGGTGATTTTTGACTTTCCTCTTTTCTGTTTGCCCACTGGTTTTCAAAAGAGAGCCATCTTACTGGTGCTGTCAGAGTCCCTTCTAAGTACATGGCCAAGTCAATTCCATTGTCTTCTGATGATGAATATGACCATGTCTTCTTGTTGGCATCTGTTGAAAAGGTCCTGATTTGGGATGATCGATATTTAGCCAAAATAATCTAAGTCCTTCCTAGGCACTTTGTTAATCAAAAGTAGATGTATATCATGAAGATTTTTAATGTAAAAATCCCAGAAGTGAATTTCCCAAGTTACTTTGTAAAGAAAAAAATCAGTTAAGACATAATCATTATGATCAAAAGTGGTAGAGGTTTATAAATAAAATGCTAACAAAGAACTACTTGTAAATGAATACCAGAGACCCACATGAGTAGTTTAGCAACATCATATACAGTAGCTATTAAAATAATTTATTGTCATCTTTATATTTCAGTATAAAATAAATGCCTCAGATGAATATCAAGTATTTGATAAAGATGTCTGGACCATGCAATACAGCAACAAATCGGTATCAGATGACTCGCCAGCAATTGTACCTGTAGAGAAAGATCCTAAAAAGATTGTCATCAACAGGTCAGTTTTAATGTTTTCTCAGGTATTGAGGGAAGGATTTTCTTGTTTGCTGATTTTGTATTTTCTATTTTCTAAACAGTTGGGAAGATGTTATAGAGCAGCGATTCTCTGTTCAACTTGTACCAGGTAAACACAAAATTACCTCCCCTGAGGAGGAATGTGTGGCTCTGTTAAGAGAGATTCCCCCTAACTGGACCCTGGATCATGACGAATCTCTCGTACATCTCATGTCCCAACACATACCCCCTGAAAATGACCATCTGGGCAGCATCAAAAACTTTGTGGAATCAGTTCATGTGTCTACTTTTGGAGTGAGTTTTACAATAAAATACTGTAGATTCCTAAATATACGTGAGGAATTAAATATTGCGTAATTACGCGAGAAGCACCACTAGCGAAATAAAATTACTCGCTTTTATTTTTATGGTGCTGAAATCAATGTAAAATCACTTGATCAACCGTCCACTCGCGAATTATTGTTCTCGCGATTTGACGTTAAAGAGTCATTTTGCGATAATAAGTACTCCCGAAAAATAAGGAATCTACAGTAAGTGAATTGTTGTTTACATTTATAAATTTTTGGACACTTACTATAAGCAAAGTAATTTTAGGAATATTTTTCCTTTTGTTAATTTTTTTTAATTTTTCAAGATTGTAAGATTGCACACTATAGAATTTTAAAAATTAAGACTCAGTTTAGGAAACAATTTTTTTTTTACAAATGGAATTGCATCAAAAAAGCTTTACATAAGATTATATCAAACAATGAATGGAAATACAGGATGATGATACAGGACCATCTTGTCTGACTGATGGACTACTAGACACATACTGGGAAAGTGACGGAAGTCAAGGCAACCACTGGATTCGACTTAAAATGAAGAAAGGAACTGTCATACTGTAAGTGGTGAATCAAAAGGATAAAAGTCATTGTTTTCTATGTATATGTTTTGTTTAAAAAATTGTGGAATGTTGCTTCTGAAATAACACTCTTTCACTTTTATGTAATATTCAGCATGGCTCATTTAAATTTCATTGACAGGAAGTTGCAGTTGACTATAGATGGAAGTGATGATAACTATGTGCCATCTAAAATTGTTGTTCAAGGTGGAGAGCAGGACAATCAAAAGACATTAAACACAGTGGAGGTAGACAGGTGAGTAGACAATTAGACACTCAACACAGTGGAGGTAGACAGGTGAGTAGACAATTAGACACTCAACACAGTGGAGGTAGACAGGTGAGTAGACAATTAGACACTCAACACAGTGGAGGTAGACAGGTGAGTAGACAATTAGACACTCAACACAGTGGAGGTAGATAGGTGAGTAGACAATTAGACACTAACACAGGGAGATAGATAGGTGGGTAGGGTAGACAATTAGACACTAACACAGTGGAGGTAGACATGTGAGAAGACAATTAGACACTCAACACAGTGGAGGTAGATAGGTGAGTAGACAATTAGACACTAAACACAGTGGAGGTAGACATGTGAGTAGACAATTAGACACCTCAACACAGTGGAGGTAGATAGGTGAGTAGTCAATTAGACACTCAACCCAGTGGAGGTAGATAGTTGAGTAGACAATTAGACACTCAACACAGTGGAGGTAGATAGGTGGGTAGATAATTAGACACTCTACATAGTAGTGGCAGATAGGTGAGTAGACAATTAGACACTCAACATAGTAGTGGTAGATAGGTGAGTAGACAATTAGACACTCAACATAGTAGTGGTAGATAGGTGAGTAGACAATTAGACACTCAACATAGTAGTGGTAGATAGGTGGGTAGACAATTAGACACTCTACATAGTAGTTGTAGATAGGTAGGTAGACAACTAGACACTCATTACAGTGAAGGTAGACTACTGAGTAGACATTGAGGCACTCAACACAATAAATGTAGACTGTTGAACTAGTGAGTAGACATTTAGTCACTCAACATAGTGGACAGATTGAAGTTTTTAAGTATTCTATTTAGTCTTGAACAGAAAGCAGCTTCTGCTAAATCAAGTAAATTGCTAAATGTCTTGTGTATATATATTCAAGTAAAGCACATTCTGAGAGTTTTAAAATCAAATCTCTGCGGACTTGTTGAAAATCAAATATCGTACATGCCAAATAAAATACATTTACAGTATATGATTTTTCTATTTTTGTGTTTTAGGGAATATTCAGATGTTGAGGACATCACATTACTAGAGAATATGACAGAACATTTTCCATTCATTACCATAAATATTAAGGAATGTAAAGGTTAAGTTCTGGAATAAATTGAGTAGAAAAAGTAATAAACATGCCAGCCCTATCTCTCTTTCTTTTTCTTTATTTAAAAGTTTGTATCAAAGAAACAAATTAATGAATAAACTCTTTCTGATGTCCTTTATTTTATATTATCCCAAAAGAAACACAGTGAATTCCTACAATGTTAAATGCCTATGTTTTCAAGTGGACATTTTAAAGAAGAAAAAGATTTTGGGATGGAAACAGAATGCCACTATAACTGTGTTGTAGGTGGAGGAATAGACACTCGAGTGAGGGGGCTTAAGATCCAGTCATCTGAGGGACGGTATCTGGGATTCGATAGAGACTTCTTCAAGGGAGAGAACTTGTCTAGATTTCCCAAACTTGAGTCTTATTCTCCAGACCAGCTATATAGAAGATCCCAACTCCTCCAAAGGTAAACAAAATATTCTCTTTGACATCAATTTATCATGAATTTTGTTTTAGAAAGGAAAAAAAAATCTCCAATATAAGACAGAGGTTTATACAGGGTAGATAGATGTATACAGGATTCAGTTAAATGTTTTGTTCTGCAGATTCGGTGAGGGTTTCTTCACTTGCCAGGGATTATATAAGCTATCACAGTACATGTTATACATAATTATATATTTTCTACAATTTGTTTAGCAGAATTTAAGGAAAAACAGTTTGCTAGCAGCTTTTTTTCTTTAAATCAATATATTTTTACTAAATTTTTTAGGTTCGTAGTAATTTTAGACAGCGTTCTACAGTTCATTGTACCAGCTTGGGAGTACACCGTGGGGTCATACAGTTCCATGGAGGTAAATAATTGTTCTCTGTAACACCATTTAGCAACTTCCATTTTTACATTAACAAACCACAACATTCCCAAGCTTGTCATTTGCTTTCATTTCAGCATGTCAGGCAACTGCTTCCTTTGTCCAAAAAAAGACTGACCTTGATTGAAATGTTTCTGAAGGATTCATGTCTGGAGTGAGTCAATGTCTTTAACTTCATTAAATTGTTCTTACCTGTAATTACACTCTAAATATTTGTATCTGGCAAGAATTATTTCATGCTTTCCTTATAAATGTGTAAATAATGTTTGAAATAATTTTACAGAAGACCTATTGAAATGCCGAAGTTATTTATAAATCGTCGAGCAGCAATGGAACATCGATGTGACCCTAGTCTAGATCCTGAGTACAAACACAGTATATTTAATCAGATTTATGAAGGACTAAAACCAAAGGATAGAAGTTCGAAGCTCTTAAACTACAGGTAATGCTGCATCACACCAACCCATGTTAACTTTGGTTTTGATGAATACCATATTACATGTATATATCTCTCTAAGGGTATTCGTTTGGTTCTCTCTGACAGGTGGTCGTCGAGGTATGACCAGTGGTGGGAGTGTAAGTTTATGTCAGAGGGGGTGATAGATCAGGGTGGGGGATTCCGGGACAGTCTGTCTGACATTGCTGAGGAGCTCTGCCCCACAAGTAGTGATACCCCTGTCCCTCTTCCATTCTTCATCAGGTCACCAAACCAGGTCAGTATCACTGTCATGTGACTTTTACATTTCAAAATACTGAAGAACAACAAATTTTCACAAAAACTTTTTTTTGTGAGAAAATTATTTGGTATTAATAAGCAAGTCAAAATTTTCCCAAATGTTTGTTATTGTACATTAAAACTTGTCTAATTCTGATGTTGTTCAGTCTAAAAATTTGCTAATTACGATGTAAAATTTTAGTCCCTTTCAGTAAATTTAATTGTTTGAAATCTTGTCTAACCCAGAATGTTGTCTAATCTGACCAATTTCTCATGAACCAGTGGTGTCCGGATTAGACAAGTTTATTGTACAGGTTTTTAATTATACAAATACATGTATTCGTGAAAAGAAATTTTCACTAACAGGTAATTACACAAAAAATAAAATGCTCACGAATAGTGATTTTTTTGTTTTTGCTTCAGTAATTTTTATGAAGGCCTGTCT
Source organism: Saccostrea echinata (assembly GCF_033153115.1). Lineage (NCBI taxonomy): Eukaryota > Metazoa > Mollusca > Bivalvia > Ostreida > Ostreidae > Saccostrea > Saccostrea echinata. Next base: position 1,874,024 of record NW_026889790.1, on the reverse strand, counting down.
TGAGAAGAATAAATCTACAATTTATTTCATTTAATTTTCCTTTACACAGTTTTCATCTAAAGCAATAATTTTTCAAAACATTTTGTGCAGTTCATTGGGCTAGATTTTTTTTGAATTACATGTATATTTATACCCCCCCCCAAACGAAGTTTGGGGGGGGGGGGGTATATTGGAATCACCATGTCCGTCTGTCTGTCCGTCTGTCTGTAGACGAGATTTTGTCCAGGCCGTTTCTCGGAACAGGGATTTATCAGCCTAATTTGGGAAACGCCATTTTTAGGGAATTGGGAAAAATTATCGGCAATTTGATGAAATTGGGAAAAATATTTTTAAAAAATCTTGCTTTCTTCATGTATTCACTTGTAATTCATTTAACATTTCAGCATGAACTCTAATTTGGGCAACCAAATTAACAGACAATTAAATATGATCCAACTTCATCATACAAAGTCAATTATGAACAATAGTTTAATAAAACTAAATTTGACTCCAATGAGTATTAAGTATTTTAAATTATACAACTTACGGTAGTACATGTGTGCATGAGATTCCAATTTAAGTCATTAGAATCTGTTTCTGGAGATTATAAACATCTTGCAAAACATATAAAATTATACTAAGTACACATTTTCTCAAAGTCCCCTTTTAATGTGTAAAAATGTATTGAAGATATATTTTTCCATCTGAAATAATACCTACAGTTCTTACCATTCAATCATAGATCAATTGAGTAGGTGAAAATAACTTAATAAATCTATATTATTACACAATATTACACCAATTTCAGAAAAAATGGAGGAAATTCGGAATAAAAGTCGGCGATGTTTACACAGATTTTAAACACTTGTTATGACTGAATAGCTTTGTTAAATGAGATAAACAGAGGAAAATTACAGAGAATCTGACAATTTTACTTAGTTTTTTCCCAAGATAATTAAATATAAAAGCATTGTGTCACCAACTGGGAAAAAATACTGCCGAATTGGGAAAAATTGAACTCATTTTCAATTGGGAATGGGGCCGATTTTCGGCCCCTGAGAAGGTACTGATAAATCCCTGCGGAAACTATTGCAAGGATTTGTTTGAAAATTTGTACACTTATTATTCACCATATGAAGGTGTGCACCTGGTTTTTTCAACGTGATTGGATAATTTTTTTGCATTTTACAGGTGTTTTTTTCATTTTTATTGTGTGGTTTTGTCTGGACCTGTTCTCAGAGGCTATTGCATAGATTTGTATGAAAATTTGTACACTCATTATTTACCATATGAAGATATACACCTGGTATTTTCAACATTATTTGATAATTTTTCTGCATTTTACAGATTTTTTTTTTTTTCATTTTTATTGACTTAGTCATTATGGGTTTATAAATGTCTAAGGTTTGAGACATAGAATCAAGAACAACTTAAGTGTACAAAAATGTGAACTACAGCTTAAAACTACTCATTAAAACTAAAAAAAAAAACCATCACCAGGTATTAAAAACAGTTTTTACATTACACAACAGATAGTGTAAATCCATTTGTCCCTTGGGAGTAATGAGTGGACATGCATCCAGTTAAAGATTAATCAATGAGTTCAGTGTGGGAAGTTGTTAGGGCATCTCTGATCAAGCATGTGTTATCTATATCTCCTGGGAATTTGGGAAAAAAATTAAAGATCTCTGTTCTCTAATTCTCTTAATTGTAATTTATTGTCAGTCAAAGTACTGACCAGCCTTTTATTTTTAAAATAAATTTGATATAAAGTTATCAAGATTAATTTGATTTTGTATAATACATGTATGTTGTGTTTTTTCAACAATCAATTTGCACAGTGTCATGTCTCACAAAGATGAAAGATAGTTGCTTTTTATTTTTTCAATGTATCAAAAAACAAAGTAATTACAATGTATTAGTATTGATATTTTATTAGGTTGCACCTTAGTTTCATTCATTAAAAAAATATAAAGAGCAATTATATTTTCACTCTAAATGTTTATAAGAAAATTGTGAACACCTCTTAGATCCATAAAATATTAGTAATTTGGCACCTTCTCTAAAAAACCCAGTGGGGGGTGTTTGTCCCTTTTGGACAGTTCTATAGTTTATTTTTGACAATGTTCTGTTAGAAAATTGCCATCATTACAGAAATATTCCCATTTAGTGTATAAAGTATCATTCTCCCTGTATATGTATTAAATTACTATTGACAAGGGATCGACAGCTATGATTGCAGAGAGATGCAAGCCTTACATCTGTTGCTTCATCAGAATTGAAGCTAAAATGTTCTGTTAAATTTCAGTTTTGTGAAGATATAAATGTAAACAGAGACACTTACATTCCAAATCCATCCTGTAAAGAATTTCTAAAGTATGAGTGGATTGGTCAGCTGATGGGGGCGTGTCTGAGAGGAAAAGAAAACCTGGTAAAAGACGGAGAAGTTATTGTGAACTTAATTTAGATAATAAGGACAAAAGCTATTACATGTATTACAGTACAGTGCTAGCTTTGACACAAGCTGTGTGTTGTTACTTTCAGATTTTATCATTGCCATCATTTGTGTGGAAGAAGTTATCAGGGGAGAAGACTAACTGGGCCAGAGACTATGTGTCTGTAGATGCTGCAGAGGTTTGGTTCTGTTTCTATGAAATTTTATTTGTACTGTTAGAAATTGTAAGAAATTTTATTTCTTTACAATAAAACTTTTCTGCTCTCAGTGCCATGGTTGATTGTAAAATAGAGCAATGACACAGGATTCTTAAAATGGAAAAAAAAAAAAAACCCCAAATGTATGATATGTTCTCCATTTTAGCCCAGGGTTAGAGTTTTCAAATTGCATGTAAAATAGTTTTGGGGGGGGGGGGGTCTCTTTCTTTCCTTAGATAAGCAACTTTTTTTTCGAGATAGAATATCTGTAGCTTTGAATTGGTGATCTTATTGTTCTGTTATGCTTTGTACAGGTTCACCTCATTGACAGTCTCCTGCAGATGAAGGAGGAGGACTTCTGTGCTCTCGGTAGAACGTGGAGCATGACCCGTGCTGATGGTACACCAGTCACCATTAAGATGGACACAGATGGGAATCCCGCAGAGCTGAAGTTTGAAGACCGTGAGGATTATTGTGTAGCAGTGAAGGAAATCAGAATGAATGAGTTCAATTCACAGGTAAAAAGAAACAGTGAGGTAGCAAAGAAATATAAGTACAATTCAGACAAAAAGCTCACAAATCTCTTTCAGCATAAGTAAACATAACTAAAACTCAAATAATAAATGAAAATTTACTGTAAAATTCTTGTAGATTTTGATGATGGTGTTAAGAATTTATGGCTATATTTGTTCAGAAATCACACAAGAAGTGTCTCTTTTTACAATTTTACAAGAGAATTACAATTTGTACTACTTTAAATATATGTGCATGTATACGTATTAAAGAAGAATAATTTGTCTTATATATTATATTTATAATTGTAGATTGAGGCCCTCAGGAGGGGATTACTAAAGGTGGTGCCACAGGCGGTGCTTGATCTTTTGACCTGGCAGGAGGTTGAGCACCGTGTGAGTGGTGACCCAGATATTACAATAGAGGCACTCCGGCGGTCTAGTAAGAAATCTACTTATACTTTATACAGTAGAATACTGCATGTAGTCTTAATTATAATGAAGAATTTACGTCAAGGATTGCAAGTGGTGCTTAAATAATAGTTCTCTATATCAATATAAAATTGTTATTTAATGACAAAGAGACATGATTTCAGTCTAAGATGGCAGAAGTATGTGTAATTAAGCTTCAAGTCAATGACATAGGAATTAAGGTACATCTTAATCAGTACAGTTGATGTAGTATATTAAGAATTATGGTAGAAAATTCAGACTACAGAAGCATGATTTAAGAAAAAATAAAATGTCTTGGAGTTTGTCAGTTTATACAGAAAACAGGTATTCTGTGAAAATGTTTTTCAAACCCCTGAATATTTTATTACAAATATAGGAATATATGGTACATATATCACTTTATACCTGTATTATATAACTTGGTACTCTTTTGTTTCAGTTCATTATGATGATCTAGATGAGAAAGATACTAGAGTAAAATACATGTGGTCTGCTCTCACCAATTTCACCAATGAGGATCGCAGTCGATTCTTACGCTTTATCACTGGCCGGCGACGATTACCGGCTCCTGTATATATAGCCTCCGGCAAAAGGTAAGCATTGATTTCTAGGAGGCACCTCTACTCCACAGCAGGTGTGAATACTCAAGTTTTTACTAGAAAGGTAGATAATATACAGAAAAATTGTTCTATTTTTATCCATAGCAAATTGCACCCAGTCAGAATAATATTACTCTGTAGTGCTGTACTAGGTGATCTGTAATAGGTTATATCAAAACATTTTGTCAAAAAAAAAAAAAAAAAACAACTTTGTAACCTGCTTTCTCAAACAGTCTAATTTTGTGGTGACATATCTGGATTTTATAGACATATTATTTCAAGTAATTAATATGACTGTAATTAGATGAAAGAAATTGAATTTTGCTGGACAATACATCCCGTGTGTCTTTTTTTGACAGTGATGCTATTGATTGTCTCCCTGAATCTTCTACCTGTGCCAACATGTTGTACCTGCCAAATTACACCAGGTAAGACCCTTTTTTTTATCAATACTGTCCTGTTATAGATTTCAAGTGTTTTATAAAATGGGATATTGTTATGCAAAGATTATATTTATTTTGAATGATATCTATGATATCATGGGCTTTCTACAGTTTGAAATCTAAGTAAGATTTTTGATAGGTGTATGACATTTTGCTGTTTCAGTGCCCAGGTCTGTGAGGAGAAGCTCCATTATGCTGCCTATAATTGTGTCGACATGGACACAGATGTTAACTACATGGATGAATAATACCACTTTACTAGCTGCAATATAAACTTGATATGTGGATATTTGTGAAAACAATGTGATATTTATGTTGTTTGTAGAATCAGTCAGGAATATTTGATATTACTGTTTTTAACTATCTGACTTGCAAATGTACAATTGTATACATGTATACTTGTATGTTGTAATAAAATAAGTCTGAAAATAATTTCCTTTGAGATTTGGGATTCCTGCATTAAAATGATCAAGTGGGTTTCTTTGGCAGAGTGTCTGTGTATGTTGTTCTGTCTGTCTGTCATCTTTAAACTCTCCATATTTCCAGTTTCTTAAGAATCACAATGCTGATCTCAACAAAACTTTCCACAAAGCATCATTGACTGAAGGGAATTAAAGTTCATTCAAAGCAAGAGGTACACCTATTTTTCAAAGGGAGATGATAAAGAAATGACACAAACAGGTTAGGTCATTGAAATATCCTCTTTTCAAGAACCACTGGTCCAGAGAAGACACATATGAAAGCTTAATCTTTTTAAATGTAGATATACAATCTTTGTCAAATCATGACCCCTTGGATTAGTGGTAGGGGGTTAAAGCTGTTAGAGTGGAAGTTTTACATGAGAACACACACTAGTAAAATCTTTTGAAAATCATCTAAGACAGCAGGGCCTCAGACTTAGACCAGAGTTAGTTAGTTGAAGTGCATTATCCCATGTAATATAGATTCAAAGTGGGAACTAGGTTGGGGCCATATTATTTTACAGAAATATATTAAAATGAAGAAGGCGACAGTTATAAAGCAGACATTAAGCGTCAATACACTGTAAATTAAAATTGTTGAATTTTCATGGACTTCGTGACATATACCACAGTATCCAAGCAGGTAAGTGGTTTCATTCATCTGTATTCATATTCATTAGAGAGAAAATGGTGACTTCCTGGACTTATTTTGATCGAATCATTAAAATTTGTTTTTGGAACAATCAGGATATTGCAATGTACTTTAAACTTCTTTAAAAAATGCATTTGAATATCAGATGATCAGTAGAAGGTTTTTTTTTAAGATTTGGGTTGGGATTAAACAGATAAATCAAATGGGGTTAAAAATAAGTTGACAGGCCAAAAGGGGGTGTCAATATCTCTGGTATCAGTACTAGTTGACCCCTCCCTCCTGTCCCAAACACACGCTAATGTATTTCCGGAAAAAATACAACGTGCTTGGTTTCTGTTTTAGAATTTTTAAGCGCTTTAACGAATCAGATTTGTTTACATATTCGCCATGAAACATGTTTGAACATAGTAACTAATAATTTTTAACGATATTTTAATTCAATTTTTCAATATAGGATGTGATATTGCATATCATTAGGTATGTACATTTTGTTCTTTTCTTCAGCGAATTGCAATTGCAGCAGAGCATTTTGTTACAAGTCTATACATTCTCTAAAACCATCCAGTGTTAAAAAGACTGTTAATGATGGATATTTGAAAAGAGGCTGTCTCTTCAGAGAGGTTTGAAGTCAATGGAAGGATATAGTGTCCACTTGTATAATATAACTCCACATACTTATATTTACATAAACTTCCACTGCTCCTGGTTAAATCTTGTCAATGTACCAGCTGCACAACAGGCCCAGTCCAAAGACTATTTCTACCTACGTAGCTAGTTATAACTACATAGGTATTTAAACCTACTCCAGATAGCTATTTTTACCTATTTTTTGCTTTAATTGCATTTTGTGACCAAACGCAGAAACAGCGCAAAATGGTGAGTACCTAATATCTTGATACAGGATTTACAGTCACTTCGTACACAAACCGAGTCGTACACAAACCAAATCGTATACAAAAAGTCAACTCGTACACAAAAAAAGTCAACTCGTATACAAACCAGAAGTCAACTCGTACACAACTCATACATACGTTTTCCTATGTGATTTAAGGTAATATTTGCCATAGTTTCAAGAAAATTGAGAAGTCAACTCGTACACAAATGTGTTTTCTGTACATTTTTAACTAGTTTATGCCTATACCATATGCGCGATGCGATGCGCAGATTGATTTGTTGACAAGATTTTCCGGAATGTATGTCGTACATAATTTTGTTATATGAATATTGACACATGATGTCATTATATATACTCTCTATCTCTCTATAGTACTACTTATTTATTATACTTTTTTATTCAATATTATGGTCATTTTGGTTCCTTCATATAACATAATTTTCCCATTGTTATTCTCTTGTGCCGTCTTGAGGCCGTTTCTCATCTTTCATTCTTTGTTGTGGTTTATTAATGAAAACAGACGTTTTTGATACATACAGTATCTCATAATTAAAGGATACCGAATTATGAGCATCTCGTAATTAGCGTTTGTCGCAGATCCAAGAAACCACCGCGCGGGTGTTGGTTTAACAATACTTCTTGGATGTCTTTGATGTTCCTATCCTATCAGGGAAGTTGAATTTTTAAATATTTAGGGAAAAAACTTAAAAAACTTAAAGAAAAGTAACAATTCGTGTTATCAAACATTATTTGTATGAAATTAAATCATAACAATTGTATATAAATGTTGTGTACGAGTTGACTTCTGGTTTTTGTGTACGAGTTGACTTTTTGTATACGAGTTGGTTTGTGTACGACTCGGTTTGTGTACGAAGTGACTGGACACCTGATACAGTCGCATTAACGATGAATACAACAGAAATTAAGGCCAAAAATAATTACTTTCTAAATAAGGAATTTTGCGTCAATAACTACACCCAGGTTTATTTACTAACAACTTTTCATGTGTTTCCTCTCCACTCTCCACTGTAGTAAAGTTTTCAAATAACACCCCGAATTTTGCTGTACAACTGTACAAGTGCACAACATGATAAACAACAAGAGCGACCTGTTTTAAAGATGTGCCTTTATTATTTATTTCTATTTTCAAAAACAGAGAAAAGTAGGTAGAGGTATAATAGCTATGTTAAGTAGGTTTAAATTACCTAGCTAGCTATTAGTAGCTAGGTAAAAAAAGTCTTTGTACTGCACCTGATTAATACTCATAGTGAGCGTGAAGTGCTGCTTAGAATGTGGCTAAAATGGGTAGTAAAACCCGGGTAGGGCAATTGGAGAAGCCATTTGATTCCTATAACTTGAAGATTCCTGACTTCTTTGATAATTGTTGAACATTTCCAATAAAATTGGGGCGGAGGGGGGGGGGGCATCTTCGCTAGCCAAGGGTTTCTGATACGCTACTCTCCTCATAAGCCCTTGGCATACGGTGTTAAAAAAAGTTGGGATTTTTTTCTCAAGTTGTGATTGGAGTTGATCGACATCATTCGACCAATCAGCAATTGTTTTTTGTAAATGACGATATTTGCGTTCGGGATATATCTTGACTCTTTAATATCGGGAATGAAAAACGCAAGTAAACAACGATCAGTAAGATAACATGCTATTCTAAGAATAGCTATATGGTGTCATCCAATATCTTAAGCTACGTGCAAAATATGTGATTAAGAATCTATACTGAGGATGTAGATTTGCATTTTAACATGTTTATATAACAAATTAACGTAACTCAATACCTTCTTGTTAATTATTCTTTAAAAACATTATATTTTAAAATACGCTTTTTATTTCTGTCGATGACGCAATCTGTGCGTTCGTGATCACGTGACGAAAAGAATCCCGTCTTTTGTCAGCACCGTGTGCCAAGGGTTTATGAGGAGAGTAGCGTATCAGAAACCCTTGGCTAGCGAAGATGGGGGGGGGGGGACAGAGTTTTATTATTGCATATGAGTTTTGTGGCAGAGATTCTGTATTTTGTGTGTGTCCAATATGTTGTTATCAAGGTAGAGGATTCAGAGTTTTAAAAATTTTTTTCTTGTGGACTTCTCATAATTTCCTTGAAAAATGTGTAGATTTTCTCAAATACATTATCATAGTCGATGGAGCTTGCTACTTGTACATGTATTAAGAAAGCTTACTGATCTTGTCCGAACAGTTTCACCTTATGAGATATTTGGGTAGTGAGTGATATCACTTGCTGTCTTTAACCTTGACCTTTGACATTCTGAACCTGGAATGACTAGGCCTTTTCCTCATGTCTTCTTGAACAAATGTGAAACTGAAATGTCAGATGTACTCTTTAATTTATATGTCAACAACTCAGTTGACACCTAATACAGTTTTTGACCTAACGATCTTGGAATCAACAGACTTTTATGTATCCCTACACTGTTTTGGATGCACACAAGTGAATAAAATGTACAAATATGTAGACCATTTAGTCTTCTCATTGTCAACTTTGATGTTTCCTTATCATGCTTCATGATATGTTAAAAATATTAAATATTTTTTTTTAATCATTTGAATTTTGGTTATAGATTACAAGATGATCAAAAGAGGGTCTACCAGTGCCCTTCTACAGAAAGCTCAATCTCAGCTGAGGGGGGAGAAAGTGTCCAAGGCCACGGAGGAAGAGGATGACCTCAATGTATGACTGTTGTCTTGTTACTTAATTATACACCAATCAGTTGTTATCACAGCCTACCTGTCACTAATATATAGGTTGTATTACTTGTGTAGGACAGTATGCATTTATGTCAAACTCGAGTTCCTTGATCATTAAGTCAAGGATTGTCAAGTATCTTTTGACAATTTTGAAGTTAGGAAACAAGAGATAAAGTTAAAATGGTATCTGTAAAGTCCATTATGGAACCTGTATCCCGCTTTGCAAAATGAATTCCCACAGATCTCTTACAGCCTAAAATTTTGCATTACAATGGGGTGTCATTATATGAGAAGTATAAAATAACCATTATGATGTCATGGCAACTAATCACTAGGGTTTTTCTTATATGTTAGAGAAAAATTAAAAAAAAAAAAAGGTATGAAACATACTGTGGTAGTTTGAGAGGTATTGAATTGATCAGTAATATACAAATAATGTTGTTTCTTTGGTTACCATCTGTTTTATACAATTGTTGTGTAAAATCCTATGGAGAAATACTGCCTAAGATATCTAGACAAACTGTGTTTGGAGCCCTTAGAAAAAGTATTTTGGTAACATAATGAGACTATATGTCACTTTTGTTGATTAGGCCTACATCAAGTCCCTGACACAGAAAACAACATCCCACCAACAGAAGAAGACTGTCAATTTTGAGGATGGGGAAATTTCTATCTCCAGTGATGTCGATACTCACACACAGACGAGCTCTTCACATGCAAAAAAACGCCCACTTATAACATCAGGGAACAAATTCTTAAAGAAAAAGCAAACAGAGATGACCTCACAGCCGAGTGCAAAGTATCTGAAAAAGCCACAAGTGTCAAATGCTAGTCCTGTACCGACTGTGTCAGGGGACATGGTCAGAACAAACAAACCCAGAGACTCTGCCCGGTCCTCCTCTGCTCTCAGTAAAGCATCAGCCCTAAGTAATAAATTTGCCAAACGGTCAGCAGAAACAAGGAAAGTCTTCACCCTGGAGACAGATAGCAGTGAGAGCCTTCAGACACCAAGGCCTGGGTCTGCTCTGGGTAGTTACAATGAAAGGTCAAGATCAGCTGATTCAGACAGTATGAAGATTGGTAAAGATGGCTCAAAGTTTATGAAAAAGAAAACACCAGCACCAGAGCCACAGAGAAATAGAAGCCCATCTCCTCAAACCAATCAGAGGAAGCAAAGCCCCTCTTCACAACAACAAGCACAGAGGAAACGGAGCCCCACGCCAGTGGGTAAGGCAAAGGATAAAAAAGGTAAGACAATGGAGATGTTTATACATCAGTATAAAGAAAGGAACAATAAATCTTAAATGAAAAGAGAGAAATAAATATCCTACTTTTTATCCTCAGAAAAAATGAAATTCTGACCTAATTTTTCTGAAATTTCTTGCATTAAAAGATGTGATTCATCATCTAGTTGTTGTTTGCAGCCCCTACAAGGTTTTCAGCTGATGTAGTTCTGTCGTCTGGTGAAGAGAGTCTGGCAGAGTTTATGGCTGGATTAGATTCCTCAGAAAGTTTTCCAGGGGGCAAAGGAAAACATAAGGTTATTATTCTGTCCAGAAGCAGTAATATTTGTTTTACTTTGTCATATAAATAAAATTTTCATGATAAGAATTATAAGTTTAATATGAATTTTATTTATTCTCTTTTGTTTCCAAATATACATCTTGATATGATGTATGACATAAAGATAATGGCACCATACTCCACTAGTTCTAATTATATTACAGAAGGGACCAAGGACACCTTCCCCAACAATACCACGCTCACCATCACCAGACTCAAAACCTCCCACTGCCAGACGATCCCCATCACCAGGCCCCTTCAGATCCCCTTCCCCTGGCCCCTTCAGATCTCGATCCCCAGGCCCCTTCAGATCACACTCTCCAGGTGACCAGAGATCCCCCTCCCCTGTCCCTCACAAAAGAGGAGGAAGGTCCCCCAAACTCCATCGCTCTCATTCCTCTCGGTCCTCATCTGCAGAATCAGACATCTTAGAAAGTGAAAAATATGATGAGAGCTCCGATGATGCCTTCAGATGTAAGTTATTATTTCATAATTTATAGCATAATGGCTTTTGATGTGTTAGATTGTCTTATCTAGTTATCTGTATTCTTGATAAACATGGGGCAAAGATACTTTTTTTAATTATTTTCTAATCACAAAATTTTCTAAACATAGCAAAATAATTAAATTTTAAAGTATATATTCTACATGGTGAATTTGTAATAATGATGATGATTTTATAAAGAACAAAGTTTTACTGTCTTATTTCAGTTAATCTGATGGATATTGATGCTTTAGAACCTGTGTTAGTAGACTCAGACTCCAAAACAAAAACTAAGGAAATTTCCAAAGCAAAATCAAAGACCAAGAAAACTGAATTCAAATCCCAAAAGTCAAAACCAAAAAAGCAAAAATCAGAGGAGAATGACTTGTTTTTTGGACTTCAGACGGTGGAGGATTTACTGGGGGGAATTCCAGAGGAACGCCCACCTAGTGTGGCCAGTGAGGAAGTGAAAACTGAGTCAGAGGATATCCCAGAGGAGATAGGTCCTCCAAAAAGGAAGACAACTTCATTTCATTCTGTCCTCGAGTCAGAAATTAAAACTCAGGATTTCACCAGTCTACGCAGGAGTTATTCTGATGACTTTGATGATACAATATCTGAGCGTATTGGAGATTCACACAGGAGGTTGAGTCGACCTTCCTCACGGAATACAGATATTGACGATTACACTGAGACATTTCAGAGCGAGTCTGAGATCACAGAGGAGTCCGGAACAGCCACAGAAACCGAGGAGTCAGAGAAACCAGAAAGGTTTGTTCTCCTTATATCTCCCTAAATAGATAAAATAAACAGTTGAACTTTGGTATCTTGAACATGGATATCTTGAATACAATGGATATGTCAAAGTGATTGGCAAGTCCCAAGCCCTTTTTCTTTAAGTATTTTACCCTCAATATCTTGAACCCACAGATATCTCGAAGTGTTTTCTCGGTCCCATCTAGTTCGAGATAACGAGGTTCAACTGTATATTGATTGGTTTTGGCATGGTTATCTGTATGTCTTTTTTCTGTCCATCCTTCCTTCTACTGTATGTCACAAAATCATATCAGGTCTATACATGTAACTCTCAAATCCTCCTTTATAATGAATCTGACCTAATTGTGTGTCATGATATGAAAAACAAAACAAATCATTAAAATTGTACTTTCAGTTGATTTCATTCATTAAAATTCAGCAACTCATTTGTATCCAGTGCATTATCCTGCACATTGATTGTAGTGCTAGCGCATCTTCAAGTTGCCATGATTGTGTTACTTGGGTTTTTTATTGTGACGTTATGTTTTTTGGAAGTCATGATGGTATCATTACATCACAATAAATCAATCTACTGATTTAATCAGAATCAAAATCAATAATATTGTTCAATGTTCAATGAACATTGTACTTGTTGTATATATGTAACATTAGAGCTCTGGTAGATCACTCATGCAGAGTATGTGTCTTTATAATTTTCATCTATATTACATGTACAACATAAATTTTTGTAAATTATCTCAATTTATTTGTTATGACAATCATATTGTATTCATTGTTTGTATAACAAGGAGAGGATTAATTAAGTTGAAAGAACTTGTATCCAATTCTTTTGTATGTATTATACAATAAACAATAAAATATGTTCAAATCATATCTATAATATTGTGGGAAAACTCCCTTTGCTGGTCAATAGTAAAAATTAAATGACCATCAATATTTTTTGGAGGAACTAATATCAATTATGTTGACTGTTTCTCTATATAGAGACTATAGAGGCTTACCATATTAAGTTATTCAAACTTTATATTTTATTACAAAGCTGGAGTTGTTTTGTTTGCATTCTGTATTTTCAAGAGCAAAATCCTCCAATATGCCTTTTCAGGTAATTCACATTTTCCTTCAGATTCCATCAATGTCCCTTATCTGCCCAAATACAGAACCAGAGAAGTCCAACAAGATAAAAAATAAATCAATCCATTCACTAGTAGAAATAGATTCTGAGGTATTGACTCTGTAAACACTGGTGTTTCTCTCTACAGACAAAAGCCAATCAAGCCAGCCTGGGAGGACAAGGGGAGGAGATTGAGGACAACAGAGGTAGGACTTCAGACTGAGGAACCAGGCCTCACCTACAGGTTTAACGTCAGTCCTGGGTTTATAGACCCTGCGTCTATAGCCTCCTATGTCATTGGCCCCGATGCCCTAGAGGGTAAGTATATTCTAGGACAAATATAGAGTAATAACAAGAAAAAAGTAGGAATTATTAGGTCTGGTATATAATTTTATGATCAGCTAAATCATGTTTTCAAGCTTAATTGTGACTTGGGGAAAAAGGGAAAAAACATTCAACTACTTTTGTGTGCTGTTTTCTGCCAACATTTTTGATGTGTATGTTAAATTTTATTTTGTTTGTACAGCAATGACTACCTACAGTCCATGTATGCTGGCCCTACATGATATGTTAAAACAACAGCTAGACTTGACCAAGAGCTTCCTTGCCTCTCAACAGAATCTGTACAGGTCAATGTCAGAGACACTAGATCATAAATATCACTACACAACACTAGAGGACACTAAAAAGGTTTGTAAATAATCAAAACACTAGAACATGTACAGTCAGATCATAAATATCACTACACAACACTAGAGGACACTAAGAAGGTTTGTAAATAATCAAAACACTAGTACATGTACAGTCAGATCACAAATATCACTATACAACACTAGAGGACACTAAGAAGGTTTGTAAATAATCAAAACACTAGTACATGTACAGTCAGATCACAAATATCACTACACAACACTAGAGGACACGAAAAAGGTTTGTAAATAATCAAAACACTAGTACATGTACAGTCAGATCATAGATATCACTACACAACACTAGAGGTCACTAAAAAGGTTTGTAAATAATCAAAACACTAGTACATTTACAGTCAGATCATAAATATCACTACACAACACTAGAGGACACGAAAAAGGTTTGTAAATAATCAAAACACTAGTACATGTACAGTCAGATCATAAATATCACTACACAACACTAGAGGACATTAAAAAGGTAAATAATCAAAACACTAGTACATGTACAGTCAGATCATAAATATCACTACACAACACTAGAACATACTATTACTACTAGTAAATTATCTCTACACTAATTAAATATTGTTGCATAATACCAGTGGATATTAAAAAGAAATCTGGCAAATAATCTCTTCTTTAACTCACAAAAATCAATATGTCACTTCACTTCAGGATACCAGTTTTGTACATGTTAATGCTGTAAAATTGGAAAAGATGTTGACTAACTTGACGAGTAACTAATAAATGTCAGTTTCTATTGGATAACTTCTCAATTTTTTCCAAAGAACAATGTTAAATACTGTAAGACTGTCAATTATTTTTAAAATCTAGAATCTTCAAACTTTCTTCAATATCACCACCAGCTGTCACCATACCAGAACATGAATATATCACTTCAGTTCAATAGAAGACACTAATAAATTGGACAGAATTTAGGACAGGGTCTATATATAAATATAAACAGTGAAATTTTCATAAAAGTTTTGATCCCCACCTTCACAGATTAATTATAATTGACAGAGGAGACAAATAAGAATATTCCATGTCACTCCTACATCTGATTCATTTACATGTTTCAGTCACCTGTCTGATATTACATGACAACCAAGAACTGAAGTCACTTCTATGTTCTTATTTTTATTCTTCCAGTATATAAAGAAACATAGAGCAAAGAAATTGAGTATGAAAGAGGCTTTAAAGCTTGTTGACTTGGAAAATCAAAGTTAGCCAGGATTAACTGTGTGAATTCTTTGTGAGCTTACCAGATAGCCCTCTGAACAATGATCAAATGTAAACAGAAGACCAGATTTCATTTCAAAGTGACCATTTCATTGGATGTTGACAATTCTGTGTGGTCCTGTTAGAGATTTCATATCAAAGTAACTATTTCATTGGAAGTTAACAATTCTCTATGGTCCTGTTAGATAATTATATACTGTTTGTAATGTGAAAGCATGTATTGATGAACTTGTTTTCTGTAACAAAGCTCGGGCTGACTAGGTTTGTGAGATATTGATATAATTATAGATTTACACAGAAATAAAAATAGTACATGACAGTAATGTTAGTAATTAGTGTCTGTGAATTATGTGAACTATAGGCCATATCCTCTGTCTGTTTCATCAATACTAGATGACTGTTTGGTGCTAACACATATTGTACTTCCTGTCTAAATAGATGACTTTTGACATTAAGAATGACCTAGAAATGAGAAACATTAAACTTCTTTTTTTTCTCAGAAAATCTAATTAATCTGACAATATAGAAGTTTATGTTCTGTAAAGTTGAATGGCTTGATTGATTAGACAATCTTAATTGATGTAAAAAGAGAATGTTAATTTTATGGAATTTTTTATCTACTCTGCATATACCTATTTTTGTTTTCAAAATTAAAACGTTGGTCATGTACTAATATGTGTACTCTTGAATTAGCATTATTGATGTATATGTATACAGGTACGTATAATACTTGTACACATTTATATATGTATACAGGTACGTATAATACTTGTACACATTTACAAATCAGCAAAGTAACAGTAAAATATGAATCCTGCGAAAACAGTACGTGTTCAGTATTTGAATTCTTCTTGGTCATTACTTTATTGCAAATGGAATCCTTATTGTGGCTGTATCAACAGTATAGAGTATATCACCTATATAAAAAAATATAATTAAATGCAGATAGGTATAGGTTAAAAAAAATAGGATCATTTTAAAAAAGAGAAATTTTAAGCTCTATCTACTAAAAAGTGGTCAGAGACCAATTGATATATCTTTATTATAAGTACACACCAGTAGAGATACAGTCTCGTCAGAGACTTCTGTATGTAATTTGCTTCAGTCATTGAGCTTTATAACGTTGCCTGCTACACCTTTTGTATACATTGTAAACATTTCCAAAAAAGACTAATATAAGTGTATTTAAATCTTTGTCTGGAAATGAGTTGCGGTGGCTGTAACCTGCCAGAATTGTGTTAATGTAAAAGTAGGTATTTTATATAGCATTCATTGTTATGATCTATATGTATCGTTATGCCGAGGTGCGTGAACTGATATAATCTGATGAAGCCATAGTTCAGAATCGGCTCCCTGTGGTGAAAAATAATCAATAGTACAGCCGTATAAGTGTGATTCTGACATAAAGTAGAAAAAGAAAATATGTTCTTAGACCAATGTTATTAATGTTTGACTTCCCAGTTCTTGTAAAAATGCGTCAACGAAAACTAAAAAGAAATCACAACTATAAAAACAACAGCAAAATATTGTATGAACTTCTTGCAAATTCTCAATCATAAAAAGAGAGAGAGAGAGAGAAAGAAAAAAATCAGACAATTTTTTTCTCTCTTTGAGTGGCCACAGTTGCTCGATTGATTCGGGTGTGTTAGGTTCTAAAATTAAGAGCCATCTACAAGTGACCACTATTAGAATCAATGAGCCAAATTTAGTATCAGCGAGCAAATCAGTAGAAAGAGCCAATCACTAATGATCAACCGTTTCAGAGACGGTCGCATGTTAAAGCCAGCCAATAACATTTTATCACGACTCACGATATAATTGTGAAAAGGAGCCAATCAAAACCATTATTAAACTTATTATGGCTATTCGGACTTGAAACAGAATCGAAATTAATACAAGGCTGTTAAGCTCGTATTAGTTTTTCTTTCAAAATACTATAAGCGACCACCTTTTCAAAGTATCGGTATGGCCACCCGCTGCTCCTTTTCACATCTTGTACCTTTCTGCAACGTATTATTCTTTTTATAGATGTTCTCCAATATGACTTCATATTTAATCACAAATTGTGATTGTCCTGTCCTTGATTACGAATTAGCGCACCAACAAAATCGTGAAAATATAAATACCGCTAAAATACATACTCAGTTTTTGAATTCTTAATGGAGTAAATCATTCGTATTGCTCACAACGCTGGTACCAATAACTGTCGTTTTCAGTGTATTTCCCATGGCCTTACAAATGTGTGTCCCTAGATCTGCCTGTCATACATTCTGTGCATATCATGTTCTTATGCTTCCTCAGATGAAAATTGTGACTTGTAAGCTCTCCATTATTTGTTACCTTAAAAAAAAAAACAAAAAAGTGGCAGATTCTTCAATATTAGAACAAGATGTGTTTATGAAAGACTGATGCCCCCGTATGGCAACTTATAGCAAAGGTTAAACTTTCTCAAATGCAAATCAAATATGTTGGTACCCAAAGTAAGGTCTATAGTCTCGAGGAATATACCTGTCAAATATGAAAGACCTAGCAGCAACCATTGAATAGATATTGATACGGTTAAAGTTTTTTCAAAAGTATGTCACACATCAAGGTCAAGGTCAAATGGTCAAAATTAATGGTGCCCAAGGAAAGGCCTTCTCCAAAGAAATACACAGGTGAAATATGAAAGCTGATGCACCAATCGTTCAAAAGTTATGACCAAGGTTTAATTTTTTCAAAAGTAGATAAAACTCCAACGCCAAAGGGTCAAAGTATTTGGTATCCAAAGAAAGGTCTTGTCTCAAGGATTACGCATGTGAAGTATGAAAGCTCTAGCACCAACCGTTCAAAAGTTAAGGCCAAGATTAAAGTTTTCCAAAAGTAGGTCAAACTCCAAGGTCAAGGTCAAAGGGTCAAAGTTGTTGATATCCAAAGGAAGATCTTGTCACAAGGATTACACATGTGAAGTATGAAAGCCCTAGCACCAACTGTTCAAAAGTTATGGCCAAGGTTAAAGTTTTCAAAAGTAGGTCAAACTCTTAGGTCAAGGTCAAAAGGTTAAAGTTGTTGATATCCAAAGGAAGATCTTGTCACAAGGATTACACATGTGAAGTATGAAAGCCCTAGCACCAACTGTTCAAAAGTTATGGCCAAGGTTTAAGTTTGGTAAAATTTTGCAAAACTGGGTCAAACTCCAAGGTCAAAAGGCCAAATATGGTGGTACCCAAAGAAAGGTCGTGTCACAAGGAATACACCTGTGAAATATGAAAGCCATAGCTCCAACCAATCAAAAGTTATGGGCAAGGTTAAAGTTTTTGCGGGCAAACAGACAGACGGACTGACAGAGCAAAAACTATATACCCCCGAAGATAAAAAGAGGGAGGGAGGAATGCCCGGATCCCAATCATCGAAACATTGCAGTCCTTTTGAAGTATTTCAAGTGTTTTTATTTTCGATACCTTATCAGGCACAAAAATCAAAATGAGAATCTGTCAGTGTTGAAAGAACAATCTTCATTACGAACTCTCAAACGACTGAAAGAATTTTAATTAACTTTAATCACTGTATCCTTGACACTGGTTATCAAAGAAGGCTAACAACAGAGCTAATGTATAGAGTGTACCCTATTACATGTTCACGAGTTGTTCTTTATTGAAGACATGTTAATACAGACATCAAACATCTCCAGTGTAGTGTTCTACCTTTGAAGCATGCTGCACACGTTTTCTTTATACTCGGATGATCTTATATCCATCAAGTGATTACGATCTAGACTTTCCTCCATGCTTCATGGTAATTAAGTCTAATGCAGAGAACTATTTATTTGTGATTTTAAGCTGGACTTTTTTTAAATTCTAGACTTGCGCATCAAAAAGCTTTCATTTTTAGTTCTACTGGTCAGAGATCAGAAGAGCTTATGCGATGGTAAGGTGTCCGTCCAGCTGTCTGTCTGCCTGTTTGTCCGTCTGTTTTTAATCAATTTTGAGCTCACCTCAACGCATCCTCACAACGTCAGGGGTGCTGAGTCCACTCGTTGCGGTTGGACAACGAGTTGCCTCAGGACCTCTGACGTTATGAGGATGACCTCAACAAAGTTGGGGATCTTGTGTAATACCCTCCGCATCGATGTCGGCGTGCAGGTTACAGTTTTTGGAGCAGATTTTTTTTAAAAGAACTTCTATGTCCTCTATTGATCAGAGATGCATGGGCGATGCTTTTTGTATGTTTCATTGTATCAGTCCAGATTTCAGATGCTGCATTTTCAGCCAAAGAATGACCAGGTTAATGTTTTGGGAGCAAGTTAATTTTTTTGAGCAGGTTAAAGTTTTTGGAGCAAGTCTCATTTCTAAGTAACTATAATCCCTATGTTGACCAAACTTGCATGGATGATACACCTAAGGATGCACACTACCAGGCTTACTTCGGATGCTGGATTTGACCTACATTTTCCGGATGAATGACCAGGTTAAAATTTCTGGAGCAGGTTCATTCTTAAGTAACAATTAATCCTATGTTGACCAAACTTGCATGGATGTTACATCTAAGGATGCACACTGCCAGACTTGCTTCGGATGCTGGATCTGACCTACATTTTCCAGGTTTAAGTTTTTGGAACAGGTTCATTCTAAAGTAACTATAAGCCCTATGCTGACCAACCTTACATTGTAGATGCATTCATTGATGCACACTACCAAACTTGCTTCAGATACTGGATTTGACCCACATCTACAGTTCTGGTCCAATTTCAATAAAACATGGTACATAAGAATATTACACTAAGATACATACATGAAATATGGAGAATACGAACGTGAATCAAGCTCAATAGTCCATTGAAACAATACAAATCGGGAGCAGAGCAAACACGGACTTCTAAAAGCATCAGAGTTGGGATCAGGTGCCATGGAGGAGTAAGCATTCCCTGTCCACATGTAATTCTATATATATAGGTTTTTGACTTCGATGAACGGTGTTGCCATGGTTTCTAAGAATAGAAAATTTTGTGAATTCTTTCGAAACGCTGCTCCTGCAGTTTTGGTCCAATTTCAATAAAACCTGGTACACAAGCAGAGTACGTTAATTAAGATAAATACAAGTAATTCTATATACTAGTTGTGCATTTTGATGAACGGTTTTGCTATGTTTTCTAAAAGTAGAAAATTGTTTAAAATTATGCTAATTCTCTTATATGTTTTAGTCTAATTTCAACAACATTTTACATGGGAATACATGGGAAAAGACCTTTTAAAAATCTCATTATAAACAGGTCAATTTTTAGTTATATTATCCACATAATTATGCAAACAGTCTCAGGCAGTACAGATTCAAGTTTGTTCACATTAAAGCCCCCCAGCCTCCTCTCCCGATGGGGGGAGGGGGGGGGGCACAATAAGGGTTCTAGTTTTACATGAAAATAAAGTCATAGCAAAGCAATGATTAGTCAATATATTCTCAGGAAGTCTAGATTCAAGCTTGTTAAAATCATGATCCCTAGGCCTGACAACCACATAGGATTAAAGTCTTGCGTAAGTACACGTAGGAGAATATCTTTTCAAGAACAGCAGGGTCATGATTTCGCAAGCATCCCTAGATAGAATAGATTCTAATTATATGTACATTGTAATTCAAAACATGGCACCGGGACAATAAGGTTTAAGAATTTTCTTTTCCACCCGGGAGGCCAATATGGGGCCAAAAAAACAATATTTTTCTACAAGCACTACATCCTAGAACTTTTCGTACTTTCTGCACACTTTTGGAATATGATTGGTGGTGTCCTGTTGATATGCAATAAGATTTAAGACTTTTCATATTCATACAGATGCCTATTGGGGTCATTTTATTTATTTATTTATTTATTACAAAAACCAGAACCCAGAACTCCTCTTACAATTTATACAGTAGCCAAACCATATTCTGAAATACGAGTTATGGTGTCCTGTAGATGTTTAGTACGGTTTCAGAATTTTCGCATTCATCCTTGGGACAAATTACAGGCAGAAAATTTAAAAGACTTTTTAAAACACAAAAACCTTCTTGTCAAAACTCCTTTTTAGACATAATCATGGGCATCGTGCTCACCCTAGTATTTTATACTAAATTTAAAACATGTACTCGTACTTTATGTAAATTATAGAATAATTATTGTGGTTTCTTTGCAAGTGCATTATGCCAAGGGTAGAGTGCATTTAGAAGCAAACACTAGCATGTAGATATCACTGTCTTACGAAAGTATCTATTTCTTTTTATTTCGATAAATTGAATGGACGATACCTTTGTTCTAAGGATGGTAAGAATTAATAAACGAATGACTTGCATCTTTTGTAATGTTTATTTTCAAAATAAAGCGCAACCAATTCTGACATAATTATATATATATATATATATATATATATATATATATATATATATATATATATATATATATATATATATATATAACATTAATATACAATAAGAATGCTCAAATCCGTTACGGGTCACCTCTTGGATTCGATATTGACCGCTGCCTGGAATAACAGCTGTTGACAGCTTGGCTCCCGTTCGTCTCCGCTTCTCTTTTCAGCAAGAATTCCTGCGCTATTTCAGGAACCTTAAGCCGCTTGTTTTTGTTTTTAATGCATCTTATATCTGCTCAATTTACAAAGACTGAAAGGGAATGGAAATGGACGGAAATTAGCCTGAGATCACAGAGACAACACAAAGATTAAACCAACTCTTAGGTGTCTGTGACGTGAGCACAATGAAGAGATACATCCAGAGCGTATCACACTCAGCCCAGAATTTCGGGAATTTAGTTCAATTTTATTTATGTAGACTAGTAATATATATATATATATATATATATATATATATATATATATATATATATATATATATATATATATATATATATATATATATATATATATATATATATATATATATAAAATCAAAGAAATTATAGAAACATGATTAAAACCTGTCTCCGAAAGGACATCCCCCAATTTACTAGTACATCATCTGGCAGATGACGTGGAGTTAAATCTAGTGTAAGAACTTTAGTTAACAAGAAATAATATTTAAGTGAATCGTGAAAAACTTGTCTGTCAATTAACATTCGTTTTGTGTTTTGAAAAAGGAGGACAAATACTTTTTATTGATTTTTCTAAGCATGTACTAATAATAAAAAAAGAGAGAGATGATGATAGTCTAACATTGTAATATATTTGTATTATAGATTTATTTTTGAATTGAGAATCACCTAGATACAATTCACTTGGTTTCAGTCGGCATTCCAAAGTATCGTTGCCCAAATTTACATCCACAGAGGATTTTCTCCTTTATGAAATATGGAGATAACGAACAGTATTCAAGCTCAAAAGTCCATTTAAACAAATCTGGAGCAGAGCACACATCAGAGGTTGGATCAGGAGCCATGGAGGAGTGAGTATCCCCTGCCGACCGGTCACACCCGCCGTGTGCTCCTTGTATCGGGAAAAACGGAAAAATCCGTAGACGATACAAAGTATAAATAATCGCCTAACAATTAGTATGAAAAACGTCAGTCAGCATTTGACTCAATAATGATAGACTGTATCATCCTCACAATGTCAAAGTTTTGTGATTTCGGAACTCCACACAAATCCTTGACATAAGTCGCTATTTAAAAGTTGGACTTGTGGTTACACATGACGTAGTGGGTAATTATAAACTAACCAATGAGAATATATTTTTCAAATCCGTCGTTTTCAAATGGCCCAACTCCAGAGCATCTTTTGTGATTGTTAGGAGGGCGATCTTCCAAAAAGTAATCCCCGATGTTTCATTTAATGTAACTAGTCACAAATCCTACAATATCAACACTTTCCAATTTAAAGACGAGTCATATTTGTTTACAAAACTTACCTACAATAAATGCTGTTTTCGGATTGGTTCCAGTCCTTATGTCAAGGGTTTGTGTGGAGTTCCGAAATCACAAAACCCTGACATTGTGAGGATGAGATTGTATCGACCACTGATAGACTGTTAATATTCTTGTTTCATCAACTTGTTTGTCAATAGCTTGCCTCGGTTTAGAAATTGTTCGTACGTATAGCATGCTCTATCGTATGGAATCAACTGAACTGAGAGACATAAACCCCACATGCATGTGATAATGGAATATTGCTCCATAAGTAAGGGAATTTGACGATTGAAAAGTTGAAGTCATCACGTTTATCATGAAGCTTGGTTGTAAGGTTACTATTGGCACCTTTTCTGTTAAAATATCCAAATATAAAACAGATGTGTCAGACTCTGTGGTATCTTTTATTTCAAGCTCACTGGGATATACCGAGTCGACACATAAATGGAAGTAAATATTGTTAATTGATGATACTTCGTCATACATATCTAAATGTCGAGTTGAAGGTCACAAGCAAGTGTTTTCTTCTTCTCATGTATAAGATTTTGAATAAATTCTGCTTCATATGAATACAAAAATAGGTCTGCTAATAGGTACCTATGAGAATTTCCGACAGATTGTAGGAAGACCAGGTCTCCAAATACTACATAAATATTGTCAATCAGAAACTCAAGCATCTTTTTAATGTCAACTTTAGAGTACTTGTGTGTACAATCAGAATGTTTTTTTTTAAACAAAATAATGTTGCAAATGACTAATGACAAGGTAAGTAAATTTACGAGTTCCATTTTTATTGAAAGAGCAGCTGTCAATTATGAAAACCACTGCTTTCACCAATCAGCAAACGCCTGTTAACTTTTAGAACCGATTTTTCAAGTTACCTGTATACACATGTATATTTCTTATTGCAATGTGCTTTTCAATCAATGAAACATATAAATAAATAATACAATATGTACTTACACTTATTTTATATAGGATTATTTATTCAGACATTTTTTTTTTTAAATAGTACGGGGATTAACGGTTGCAGCCATTGCAGAATTTGTTTTACATAAACCGCTTACGGATTCTGGTATTCAGGTTAGCTAACAAAAAGTTAAAATACCGCGAGCGAAAAGGAGCTTAGCATCCAAATATGTTTCCAGTACCAGCACTCCATCCGCATTGATGCTGTTCTGCAAAAGTTTAAATGGTCAACAAGTAGTGATCTAATTAAGTTCATCGGCGACCATCTTCTGTGTTAGAAATTGGTCAAATCTCGACCCTTTAGAGCATCAAAAGAACAATCTTTCACAATCCAATCCTTGACCATAATTGGCTTTTTGAGTAAAGCAAGTTTTGCAATTGCAATTGCAATTGCGCCCCGTTATTAGCAGACCTTTTTTGTATTCATATGAAGCAGAATTTGTCCAAAAACTTGTACGTGAAAAGAAGAAATCACTTGCTGTGGCGTTCAACTCGACATTTAGATATATCGACGACGTATTGTCAATTAACAATGGCTATTTTCATTCTTATGTCGATACGATATATCCTGGTGAACTTGAGATAAAAGATACCACAGAGTCCGACACATCTGTTTCATATTTGGATATTTTACTTGAAAAAGACGTTAATGGTAATCTAACAACCAAGCTTTATGATAAACGTGATGACTTTAACTTTTCAATCGTCAACTTCCCTTATTTATGCAGCAATATACCTTCATCACCTGCATACGGGGTATATATCTCTCAGTTGATTCGATACGCAAGAGCATGCTCTACGTATGTACATTTTCTAAAATGAGGTAAATTATTGACAAATAAGTTGATGAAACAAGAATATCAGCTGTCTCGTCTAAAGTCATCATTTCGTAAGTTCTATGGTCGATACAATGACCTTGTCAGCAAATACAATTTATCATTGAGTCAAATGCTGACTGACGTTTTTCATACTAATTGTTAGGCCATTATTTACACACTGAATTGTCGACGGATTTTTCCGTTATTTCCCGATCATGACAAGGAGCACACGGCGGGTGTGACCGGTCGGGAGGGGATGCTCACTCCTCCATGGCACCTGATCCCACCTCTGATGTTTGGAGGTCCGTGTTTGCTCTGCTCCTATTTTGTATTGTATAATGGACTTTTGAGCTTGAATACTGTTCGTTATCTCCATATATTTCATTTTGGTTGAGTGGGCTTAGTTCAAACCCATAATGCAAAATTGTAGCACTTCGTATAAAAGAACTTCGTCCATCACATTATTCCCAATACGGAACATTCTGTATGTAAATAGAACGACTTTAGGCAAACTGATAATGTTAAATCTGTTTTGTGCGCTCCACGCCTGTAATATATCAGAGTTCACTGGAAAGTTCTGGTATGACGGTGGGGACGTCTATTTCTGGAGCCTTGATATATTATTACGTCATTTGACTGAGGACCTAGTGACTCTTCAATGTAGCCGGTGTTTGTTCAGACACAAAGATTTCCAGATAACGACTGTACTAAAAGAGGATCGACGGAATTTATTGACAGCAGAGAAATCTATCCCGGACACCCGAAAGTTTCAATTTTGACACACTGTGTTAACCTGAAAAAAGTTGATTTTCAATTTCCTGTGTTCAGTGACGCTTTCTGGTCCATTTCCTATAAGTCGGCGACTTTAATTTACGGTTTAAGGAACTATGCCCTAAAACAAAGGAGATATTTGTCGATTTGAGAAAGACTAAACGTAAATGACGTATATTTCATCTTGAATAGTAGAAAGATTAAAAATAATAATAACTTTTTTATTGAAGTGCTCAATTCTATTTATATTCATGGACCCTAGAAAAAAGTTGATATCGCTTTTGTTGCGAATTATGATACTTGAAGCAAGATCGATGTGGTTTCCCCTGATTGGTTATCAATATACAGCCGTTGGCGATTTGTTTACCCACCAGTCTCTTGTGGAATTCCTACAGGATCTGCGCAATGTTATCTTGCTGCGTGTTTATAACGCGGCTAAACTTCTTGTAATATCTTTGAAGGAGTTTGAACTTCTTCAGTATAAATCACCATTTGGTAATAAATCTTGCGTACAATTAGCTGCTGTTAAAATTTACACTAAATCTTACCTACAGAGAAGTATAAATGGCCGATACATAGCGGACTCCTTGATCAATACAATTAGTTTCCTTTTTACCGATTTCGACACTTCTCCCCTCTCTAAAGTTAAATCTTTCTCATAAGTCGTGTTTTTATCCTTACCTAGGTTGCTAATGGATGTGCTTCGGTTTTAGAGAAATTTTATCTGTAAGTGATAATACGTTAAGTTTTTGTTGTATTCACACAATGTGATATTGTGATGGAAATGAGGTATCAAATGCAAATGAAGATAACAGTCCTACTCAGACAATGAACTGTCTACGTTGCTCATTAACCCCTTAATTACCGAAGAGAGGGACAACTTTCACAGCAATGTATCCATTGTATTCATAAAAAAATGAAGAAAATTGCTTGTTAAACGACACCGTGGTTTCATTGTTTTCCGCTTAATTGTTGATAGACCTGTGAATTGAAAGGATATATAAGATTACAAAGTATTTTCAACTGAGAATTAGAAAAACAAAATATGCGACCTAAAATATCAGTTTGTATTTAAAATCTATTCCAGGAAGCCTTGGTTCCAGTCTGCAGAATAGTGCGTCTCTGAGTGGCATTGATTTTACAATTGATCTTCTGAATAACATTTACATGTTATTGTTGACCTGTGCAAACTATAGAAACATTCTATATCCGACAAAAAAAAACAAACAAAAAAGACAAACAAAACAAAAACAAAACAAACAAAAACGAACAAACAAAAACCAAAAAAAAAAACAAAAACAAAAACAAACAAACAAAAACAAAAACCAGAAACGAAAACAAAAAAAGGGGAAAAACAGTCAAAAACAACAATACCAAACAAAACGAAACAAAAAAATTAATAAACAAAATACAAAAACAAATCTTAAACAAATGTTGACGAACTTTATTTTCTCCACATTTTTTTTTCTTCCGTCAAGCACTGCTGACAATTGTTACTGAAACGTTTGAACGGATCCTTCTAAAATCTGTTTCATCTGTACATTAAGTTATATCCTGTGTCTGTTTGACTTTGATAAAAGTTTTCCTAAACGTTTCTTAGACATAATCTCCGCTTTAACATGTGTTTGTCGATTTTATGAGAACATTTACAAGTTTCTTGAGTAAAACAATCGACATAATTATTTTGGATAAAATGCGATGATGAAATTGATTATAACGTTCTTCTCTCTCTCGTGCTTGTTCTATAACTCTCAAATATTCAAAAAGAATTGTAAATAATCGATTAAGAAAGTGACTGCTGGATGCAACACTTCATCTTAAGCATATCTTGATTTACTTCAATTCTTTGATGGTATTTTATAAAAATGATTTTTGTTTCAGAAGATTATGGTAATATCATACACATAAAAAGTCAGGATATTTATCTCTTCTATTCTTCCTTCCGCTGTTATACTGCAATATGCACATTTTTGTTTTTAAAATTCTATTTTATTGTTAATGGACTGCTACATCATTGCATTTGTCTTTTCTCTGTCCCAATAAGGGAAATATTATAGCATTTAGCATTTTTCAGTGATCTCCGTATAACGATGTAATTTTTAGGTTTTTATTGAAATTTCTCATTGAACCAACACGACTGAAACACGCTGTCTGTAAACCGATAACATCCTGTCGTTGACAAACTGACATCACCGGCATTTTTTAAATTGATCTTTTGGTTTACAATCGTTGTCTCTTGTTTGATATGGAGAAAGAAGTTCTCTCTTTCCATTTTCTTTCTTCATTACCATGATTTAGGAGTCCTTAAGAGTTTTCGCAAGTCAGCTCATTATCTGAGAAAACGTGCCCAGAAACACAAACACGTGGGAGACAAGTTACTTCTTCCCGAGTGCTTTTTCCCCCTGAAAATGATTGATAATACGAAAGTCTCTATTAACTATCAAACGCATAAATGCCATGTTGAAATTCCTGATAAAATGCTAAATACAAATTCATTGTAATTCTTGTCACATTTCAGCTATCGATTTAGAACTTAAATCTACTCACATTTGCATTTGAGTGATTCTACGTTCCAGTGTTGGCTTATGATGAAAAACAGGATCCCAGGCGGGTGTTTAGTAAATGGTCCAAATTACATATGTCATTTAGACTACTTATATTTTTTAAACAGTATTAAGATAAATGAGGTAAGGATATCTATCAATCTGATTTTTTTTAAAATCTAAGTGTTTGGTCGTACCTGGTGTAGAATTTTCAACTGAGACTACAAAACCATGTAAGTTGACAAGTCGTGACGTGTGAGATTACTATTGTGCAAATACTAGAATGGATATGAGTGTTGGCTAACAGTAATAAAAGCAAATGTCAAAAAAAAAATCCTTATTTAATTAAAAGAAATATCATTTGGAGAGAAAGCTCAAATTAAACTGACTGTATGGAATATTTTCTTTCACACGAAGCATAATAAACACCATCACAGTTTGATGTTAATAATTATTATCTGTCATAGATAGTGTATGACCTTGATACTTTAACCATGTGTACATTAGTGTATGAAGTTGACATAATTGACCAAAAATATATGTAGAGTATATTTTCATGTTTTTAAATTACGTTCTCTTTTTGCGCATTTATTTTTGATGTGTCTTTCCTAAGACAATTTGTGAACATGTTTAATGGTACTTGCTATGAGTGCCCCTAACTTGTAACATTGATACTGTATTCTGCAAGATTTTAAAACTTTTTGGACCGCCTGTCTTTGCGTTTTCTTTCTGGTGTTGAATCGTTTGTTGTTTTTTTTTTTTGGCATTGTGTCGCATTTTGAAGCACTTTTTTTATAAGCATGTTACTGCCTATCCTACGTAAAGAATTTTTTCTTTTTTATGGCCATTGAAAAATTAAAATTCCTACAAATAAAATATTCGTCAGAATATTGTTTCGTCGTGCAATGGTCATGGATTGTTAATATGTACAATGACAATAGATTTTTAATAATAAATATGTGAGTAAAACTTTTTTATTCTCACTAGTTTTATTGCTTGAAGTTACAATGTAATTGTTATACCCTTTTTATTCAGTTGTTATACCCTTTTTATTCAGAACCGTGATTGTACAGCTTAATATTAACTTTTAAAATGTCACTGTGTTTTTCAAAGACGCAATTTTTTACTGTTTCCATTTTTTTCAAAGCGCACAATTCGTTCAATTGGAAATAGCGCCCGAGAGTGCTTAAATTCTATAGTATCGAACCGGAGCTAAGAGTCAGTTGTGATTCGTTCTGATTGTATATACAGACAGTTATACATTGGTCACACCAAACATCAGACGCAGGGGATCCCCAGCAGTGGTTCAGTATTGTGATGTTCTGTAGATATACTGTTGTAAAGCCTGAATTCCCGCTCGTCCCGACATGGAGCTGTACATGTTGACAAGACGTACTGATCCAGCAGAACATTAGTACATGCTTGTTTACTGATGATAGAGATTTGACGAAATAAGTCTCTGTTAGTACTCACGCGAATAGAATTTGAAATCAATAGCGATTTTTGCCGTGATATGCATATAATGACAAGCAGGCAGATGATTCCACGTCCCTGCGTTATGAAAGGTTCAATACAAATTTAACTATTGGATTGTGATCGCAGACTTCAGTCGTGTAGTTTCCCTTCAAAGAGTATGAACCCTCCCTTGGTATCGGACTAAGTGGTCTTATTGTTCCAAACATTGTCATCGGACTGTCGGTGATTGGAAAAACATGTCCTTAATACCCTGTTATCCCACTAACGGACCACGAACCTCATTTACCATTCTTGGGAAATTTTAATTATACTCCTCTTTCGAATGTTTACTGATGTTCTCTGACGGTTTGCAGAACTGCCATTCTCTGGGGATTTATTTTAACAGACTGTCGCATGGTGCCATGTGAATGGATTACGTCTGATGTACCCTTCTTTGGGACAGTGACCCAGCACCATGGAAATGTTCTCTCTTATTAAAAGCTCCCTAGCGTCTGAGGACGCCAATCCCATCCACCGGCTCTACAGTGTGGGGCAACAGGTGGGGACAGGTGGACAGGAAATGTTGTGGCGGATACATGAAGCAGAAAGCATTGAAGAAGAAAAGGTGAGTGTGGCCATCTCTTTTTCATAAATGTCTGCGGAAGAAAACACCAACAAAGTTTACTTTGTCTCCTCAATCCCTTGAACCCTTTTTTTTAAATATAGAATTTTCTGTATAATCATCTTATCATTTGCAATCACATCTAATGTAAATGTAAGAATATATTGATACTTTAAAGACTCAAGAAATGATGTTTAAATTATCCAAGTTATACCTTTATAAACACTTTATTTAGTTAGTCAAGCCATTGTATTGATATGGTACTGTTCTAAGATAAAAACGTTATAAACAGGGATTTTATGGGAGAGATTCGTCTGAGTGTTGCATTACGTCAGTGTGATCAAACCCCATATAGAATGAAGCTCTCGATATAGTGGCTCAATTTGAGATCAAAATTAAGATATCATTTTGCAGCCTGTTTGGATTCGTCATGCTATTACATTTTTATTGCATGTTTTGTTCTACTTTACTCTGAAGATTTATCTTCAAAGACAACAATTAACAAATGCTTGAAGTAAAGTGATGAGCATGGAATGCCAGAGCGAATTCTGTAACATCCGCTGTGACAGAAACTTCAGTGTCTAGATTAAACAAATGCATTACTCATCTCCAACTCATAAAAAAGTGTTAAAATTCATTCATGACAACAAGGCATAGTTACGGTGAAATATTTAACTTATCATCAATTGATTTCTTTTCGTTAGTTCTACAGGTTTTATCTTTATATCTGCTCTCCTATTCTCATCAATACAATCAGTGCTGAAATCGCTCTCTGATACTCTTGACCTAGGCGTTGACCACAAAAACAAGGAAAACAATATTTTTATAGAATGTAAAGGCAATATTTTCTCCTGAAAAATTAGATAAATGATATTAGGGAACTGAACTTCCACTAACTGAACTGATTTCTAAGAAATAAAATGGAAACTGGATGCCGTTTTAAATTGACGCGTGTTCGATTCGCCGGAAATAATGCCAGAATAACGATGTTAAACCACGTCAACCACGTGTAATTACAGTGCAGTCAATAAACGAATCTCTCATAAAAATCTCCTTAATATGTGGCCTAAGAATTTGAGATCCGCCTTATCTATTCACATCGTTGAATAAACTCTCGAAAATTTAACACCACTGAATAATTAGGTGATAGTAGTGAAACAGATGATCACAAAATAGGCTCTGATAAAATGAAGAAAATTTATTTATATCATTGAAAAGTTTTAAACAGCTTTCTCTGTGCGCTGTGTGAATTTGATAACTCTATCAACATTCTGCCCCTACTTGGAAACGTATGATTCCTTCGTATGATTTTTCCGTGAAGATATTTTCAGTGTTTTATGCGGGCAGCAATCACAATCGCCGTTTTCAATTACAAAGCAACGCTGTAATTAGACTTTAAATATGGTTCATCAACTTTTGCAATTGCAGAGAAGAATACGAAGACACGCGAATCATTGCGTTCCGTCAATTTAGTGGTCAGTGGAAGTTCATTTACTTAGTCTCTTACTGGACAAATGGAAACGCACTTTTATGGCACGAGACGCATATTAAGGTAGAGCTTTGAAAAGTACTGGTATTTTTCATTGGCAAACATTGATACTGGGCTCTGTTACGCACTGGACCCTAGGGATGAAGCGGTTTTTGAAAAAGTGGACATACCGATTATATCGGTGATATATAACCTAAGAAAGGTAGCTTGTGCTTGAATAAATGCTGATCTCGTAGCAATAACGAGCTTTGTAAAGCACCGGATGCATAGCGGTAAAAAGCTTTGCATTGATTGGTTGTTTGTAGTTTTATGTCCCTTGCAAGATTATTTCATTCATATGAGATGTCACTGGATGCCGGTGAAGGGCCTCAAATTTAGACCTATACTTGGCATTAAGGGCCTTTGAGCAGCTCTCTACTGAGCTACGGTGATGGTAAAGCTTTGTAAGGCACTGGGCGGCGTATAGCGGTAAAAGCTTTGTAAAGTATAGAGCAGTAATAGGAGCCTTATAAAGCACTGGGCGCAGAGTAGTAAGGAGCTTTATAAAGCACTGAGCGGATTTGTTTGTTTGTTTGTTTAACGTCCTTTTCGAGAATTTTTCACTCATATCGAGACGCCACCACTTGCCGGTGGAGGGCTGCAATTTAGACCTATATACTCGGCATTTAGGGCCATTGAGCGGTGAGGGATCTTTATCGTGTCAGCACCTACTGCGACACGGGACCTCGGTTTATTCGGTCTCACCGAAGGACCGGTCTCCACGTCCCGCAGTGGGATTCGAACCCGCGACGTAAGGATCAACTCTGAGCGGATTTGTAAAGCACTGGACGCATAGCAGTAAAGAGCTTTGTGAAACAGTGAACGCATACCGGTTAGCTTTGTAAAGCTTGACGTTTAACGGTGAAGAGGTTTGTAAAGCACTCGACACATAGTTTTAACGAGCTTTGTAAGAAGTGGTTATTGCTGTAAAGGGCTTTGCAAAGCACTGGACGCATAGCGGTAAAGAACTTTGTAAAGCACTGAACGCATAGCAGTAAAGAACTTTGTAAAGCACTGGACGCATAGTGGTAAAGAACGTTATAAAGCACTGGTACTGAACGCATAGCGGTAAAGAACTTTGTAAAGTACTGAACACATAGCGGTAATGAACGTTGTAAAGCGCTGGACGCATAGCGACAGCTAGCTCTTTAAAGAGGGAACACAAAGGGATAAAGATGTTATCAAGCATAGGATGCAGGTCAATTAAAATCTGTAAGGTACATTAAGAATGCATAGCCTTGAAACTACGAATAGGTGCCTTACGATGTGTGAGCAAAAAAAGTATTGTTAAGTAACTTGGTCCATAACCTTAATGATCTCTGTAGAGCACTGGTTACCTAATAGTGATGAGCTTTGGAAAGCATTGTGCGCATACCGATACAGTTCTTTCTAATTTAGCGTTGGAAACCCTATGCAGAGAGCTTTGCAAAGCTGAATATATTTATCAGTGTGGACTTTTTAAAACTATAAAACACTGGTTACATGTAGGTGAAGATCTTTTAAAAGTAATTCAAGTTGGATTGCGATACAGGGCTCTGTGACGTTCTGGACGTATAAAAATATACGAAGAATTGAAGTGCATAGAGTCTTGTACTGCTTTGCATGAATAACAATGCTAAATTTTGTAAATCAGTTGGCGCATAGCGATAAGCATTATAACGTAAAAGTTGCGCATGTATCGATGATGAACTTTGTAAAGAACAAAACGCATGATAATGCGCTCTGTAAAGCACATGGACGGAGAGCGAGGTAAATCTGAATTTTATTGACCAAGGCTGAAACTAAACGTTCTACATATTGTTGTTTATAGTAAATGAAAGTCAGAAGGACATGGGTATAATTTACAGTTCAATATTCGTGTTCGTCATATGCTTAGAAATTATTTTCTCCTGCCATATTCATGTCATTAATATTCGGCTAATCTCTTCCCGAGAGATATTTTAATTCTTGGTTGGTCACAGGAAGTCGATAATGTCCGATGTTATTTATAAACTTTCTCAGACACGCACCGTAATACTAATACACAGCATGGTCCAATCGACAAGTCGAAACAACTATGCAAGTATATAGCTATTTATTTAATAATAATCTTTGTTTGAGGCTTTGAAGCTTGACAATTACAAATCATTCACGAAAGAAACTGGGTGGAAATTGTGTTAACGATATCTGTGTTATGAACTCATAATTCATTAGGGATATTCTAATGAATGGTATTTATGAAAATTTCCACAGAATATATTGATATGTAGAATAACGAAGTGGCCCATTGAGTATGTTTAGTTGCCGAAAAAAGGCTTTGAATTTCAAACATCAATTTACGCTATTCTCATAGTGTGAAGATGAAGGAAAAATTATCTGAAAGTCTCAGAAAAACAGAGATCAATCAAATTACAATCAAAAGTCACTAGAAATATTTCTTATGTTGGAAATTAAAAGAGAGTGACTTTCGCTGAGTTCTGTTATTTTATACATGCTCACAGCACAGAATTAATTGGCGTTATTAAGTAAATCGTAGGCCATTCTGGATATCTTAAGTGGTTTACTAAATCAGCAGTCTCACAATAGCTTCACTTCCGTTTCCTGTCTGGTAACGACATATTGGATAATGGCGGAGGTTAACCACCATATTCCGGAATTAATATGGCTGTTGATCCCGAGGTCAAATCTTTCACTGAATTTGCTCAGAGTTCCTCACATAAATCATGTAAATCGTTTTTGTTTCTCTCAAACGTTAATTATGCTGTATATGCGTCCTCAAAGGATCAGAGTATGTCTAATTTCATCGACGACTATATATGGAAAGTGTAATTCATCATTCTTAGTTTAAGTCCTAATTATTTCTTAGTGAAAGAAGATTTTATCATGAAAATAAGAGAGCCATATTTTCAAATTTTGAACAAGGAATATTACTGAGTTTAGCTGATGAATAAGTTTGAAGGTTTGATTTGTGCAAGAAAAAACAACAATTTGTAAGTAAATGTTTAAGGGCGATTAAGGGACTTATAATGCATCCAGAGTATAAAAGTCCATTACAATGCATCAATAATAATAACTACTTGAGTTCATGGTGGCAAATTTAAGGAATATTGTATTATACGGACAGTATTTTTTATATCATCTTTAGATTTAGATATCAAATCTTGAAATTTTATATATTGTATTTCAATTTTCCAAACTATCATTAGATATTGAAGAAAAAGAAAAATAGATATTGAAGAAGAAGAAGAAATCAGAAAAAAGAAGAAAAATACTTTGTGTTTATTTATTTACAATGAAGTCGACGTCAAGGGAAATCTTAACAAGGACAATTTCACAACTAGCTTCGAATTCCTCATTTACTGGTCGACATTGAATTTTTATCAGAGGGACACCGGGGACGATTTGAGCTCAAACTACAAACATTGTTCATATCACTGTTTTCAACATTGGTTTTCTATTTTTTATTAAACAAAAAACCTTAAGATCTTGAAATTCGAGTTTTGGACAGTACTTTGAGGATGATTTTAATACGTTTCAAGGAAATTCTCACTTTTAATGTTCTTCTGGTTTTTTTTTCAAATATACACTATAACTGAAGCTATTTTTAAAAAGCAGCTTGTCAATTTATTTTTTTACTTTTATTTATTATTTTTTTTTTTTGACATAAAAAATATGAAGTGCTGGTATAATTATCAGGAAGATCCGCGTGACCACTGATTATCCATTATGTTGTTAGAAACATACTGTGGCTAGCTCTTTGTTGACGAAGAGAAAATGAAACAGTATAAAGAGATCCACTGCGTTTTCTAAATGGACGGCAAGTAACGAATCACTGCAGAAAAATGAGAAAATGTCATTGGTCAAACTAAGCGTAGAGTAACATGAAAGCTGTAATGAGTTGGTCGTCAGGGGAATAGCATGAGACATTATCTGTTTCTAAATCGTTTTCTTATGGTCACCATTTTTCTCTGTTAAGATGTACAATTTTTGTTATTATTCCTTCTATATCTTATCATACAATAATTTGTAACAGCACTTTTCTGGTAATTTTATGATATACATATAGTAGAAAATAATAATTAAAATAAGGTATAACGGACTCTAAAGAATTATATAAATTGTTGCTTATTCAAGGTTGTAATATAATAAGGTTATATGCCTTTCCATTTTACATAGAAAAGTAAATTAACAAAATACAAATGCAAAACAAGATGTTTTTGTGAAACACTGATGCCTCAGTATGGCAGCTCATGGCTAAGGTTAAGTTTTTTCAAAAATAGGTTAAAATTCAAGTCATGAGTTTAAAAGGTTGGTACCCAAAGAAAAGTCTTGTCACAAAGATTACACACGTGAAATATGAAAGCCATTTCACAAACCACTCAAAAGTCATGTCCAAGGTTAACTTTTTTCAAAAATATGTCAAACTCCAAAGCCATGACGTCAAAAATGTTGGAACCCAAAAGAAAGCTCTTGTCATAAGGAATACAACTATGAAATATAAAAGCCCTAGCACAATTGTTCAGAAGATTTGGGCTAAGGTTAAAGTTTTTTTCAATAATAGGACAACCCCAAGGTCAAGGTCATTAGGTAAAAAATTTGGTATCCAAAGAAAGGACTTTTCAAATGAAATGCACCTGTGAAACATGAAAACCTTAGCATCAACTCTTCAAATGTTATAGCGAAGGTTAAAGTTTGGTTAAAGTTTTTCAAAAGTAGGTCGAGCTCCAAGATAAGGTTGTGAGGTTAAAAATGGTTATACCCAAATAAACGTCTTGCCACAAGGAATACCCATATGAAATATGAAAACCTTAGCATCAACCGTTCGAAAGTTATGGCACCGTAATGGAAAGTGCATTTATATATTAATTTCCCAGCAATCTAGACTTCCCGCAAGGATCACAACAAAATTCTGAAATGATGTAAACATGAAAACATATATTACGCAACAATGTAAACAGGAAATAAACTTTCTATTTATCCCGAGATAAGACAGCGCTGTTGTCGGTAATGAGGCTATAATCTGATCCAAATGAAGACAGGCTGGTATTGAAGATAGGTAATTTGATATGTATCTGGATGATGTACAATACGTCGCTGTATGCCTGGGTGAAGTCCAATATGTCGGAATATGACAGATCCGCTAGTTGATGGATGACAAAATACCCCCAGGGGATTATATTAACTTTGAGCAAATTAATGAACAGCGTACAAATATTTGACTTAAAAATAAATTCAGGGTCGGGAAAACATTCTTAGATTTGGTAATAGTGGCTCATGAAAATATTAGCAATTTCTTTAAAAAAACTTACTAATTGTAAAAGAATTCTGATAGAAGCAACGATAATCAAACAATATAATGAATAAAGACATTACAAAAAGATAAACTATCACAAACAAATTCTAAAAAGGACGTAAAACTTCAAAAGAGAAAGAAGAAAATCAAAACAAACAAATAAGTGTTTAAAAATTTATCTTGCTAAATTTAGAACTTTTCAACTATGAACTCCCACGGCCAGTCACAAGGCGAGGGGGGAAAATAATTTTAGGGAGAAGAAATTCTACAATTCTTGTTTTCAAGACATTAAAATGCAACATTCATAAATGAGAAATTGAATATGTAATTAATTTAAGAAGAAAAATATTCCTCTCTTTTTAACTATGTATTCGATCCCGAAGAAAGGTTTGGAAAGTTTTTACGAATTTTGTTTTCCAAAAATATTCCAGAGATAGCTTCTTGATATGATTATTATTTCTTCATATGAGGTATAGATGTTATCAATTAGAGGACGGTGGTGAGGTATCATTTTTACTTTATCCCATTCCTCTCTGATATTAAAGAGAAACAAACACGGAGAAGACCTAGATCATATTCTAGTTTCAGATATTTCTCGGTACATCGATGATGAAAGTTTGACCACTAATGAGAAATACTGAGAAGCGAAGTCAAAATTCCTCAGAATTCTCGAAGACGCTTTATAAAACATGATGGCAAGGATGCTTTGTAACAACACAATGACTAGGAAAACAGAGCTGCTAAATTGTATAGAGCTGCTAAATTGTATGAATTTGATGTTGGACATTAAATATTTACTACTTTTATAGCAGGTCTAATGCTCCAGGATTTTATTACATAATGCTGATCTAGGATGACAGAGAACATTCGATTTAGCTTGAGCACGTACATTGAATTACAAATGCTTAGCTTGAATATTTAAGAAAATGAAGATATTTGTTATCGATTTCATCTTTAAATCGATCAGTTTGAAAACAATCAGGCACATGTACATAATTCATCAGATCAGATACAGGCTTTCAAAGAATATTTAGATGAAAGCATTCTCCAAACAGCATTGCCTAAATGTGTTTCAAGTTTTATTTTACTGAACTGTTACCGGGGAGGAACATATAACGCTTTATAAGATAGGATCTTAAAGAGCAAAAGAAAAAAAACAAGATCTTTTTGAAGTTAATTTAACTAATCACAACAATTGTTTTAGAGAGAAAATGGTTAAACCAGAGCTACTCGTAAATACTGTTACTAATAGGTGGAATACTTTGTAATGTGATGAAATGTATATCTATGTCCCACTTATGTTAACCACCATGTAAAAATGCAGATGTGATGAAACATCCTCTATAAATACTACTGACATAAAACCATGAAGTACATCCACTAAATATGTTCTCCTTTATTTCTTATGAAAACCGGTTGCTGTTTTCTGAAGCAATTAACATATCTTACTTCTAAATTAGTTAGATCATCCTGTTTATTTCAGCCATGCATCTGTCTGAAAGATTTTTTGAGACAGTTTCAAGGTAATTCTTTTAATGTGATGTACAGATCGATAATGTAATATACCATGTACTTCCTTCACTTTTGCACCACTATTGCAATCATTGCATTCCCATATAGAGAACACAGAAAACAATTTATTGTTTTAAAATAAATACACCTAACATAAAACTATAAATTTATGCTAGAAATACATTATATATTGTGTTTTCCATTTATATTTCTCTTGAATTGAACCCTTTGTATTTTCGAAATTTTGATTAATTTTAAAAGAGTTCAACAACCGAATTTTGTTCATAATAAAAGAAGTATTTCCTCCAAAAATGAAAGAAGGAAGGTTTTTATGTATGAATAAATCTTTGAAAAATACAAAAAAAATATTCTAAATGAAAACATCGATTTTATTTTATTCTTTAATAAATATACTTTAAAAGAACTATTTCAAACACTGATACCAGCCAGTGCAAATTTATAATGAACTACATTTTAAAATATAATTTCTATAGCCATCATGCAAAAGGTCCATTTCAGCGACTTTATACATACAAACAGGCTCTAAGAGGGGTGTAATCACGGGGATCTATCATCTAATCACACTGTTGTTGACAGTCCTTGGTCAGTGATCGATCTAACTACTTGTTTTCTTCTATTTTCTTTTGTAGACCATGTTTTAGTTTCTTTTCTTTTTAATAAGAATAGGGCAGCGAATTTTCCTAATTTTCATTGGTCATCTGCAGACTTACTTTGTTAAAACCATTCTGATTCTACACACAAGTACTCTGAAGTTGATATCAAAAAAAGATTCTTGAGTTTTTCATTGACAATATCTATGTAGACTTTGGAGATCAGGCTCCTTAATGGTCCCACAGGAGTTCGCATACCTATCAATTTTACCGAAATTTTTAGTAAATAAAAAAAAATACGTAATACCTATAATAATAATAATAATGTTATTATTATAGGTATTATGTATTTTTTTTATTTGATAGAAATTTCGGTAAAATTGATAGGTTTTCGAACTCCTGTGACGGTCCTTAAAATAATTTAAATTTGTGGTGATGACATTTGGATTCAGGATTGGACAACTATATAGAGTTCAAAGATATATGTAAGACATATATAGAATAAGAAGTCTGTACTTTGAATCAATATACGATCGGTGAAATTTACTGAAGTCTCTTTAAGCCTCAAGATTAGGACCACGGGAATGCTTTCATTTTTTAGGCATTAATTTCTTAGTATGTGATATATGACTCAGGTGAGCGCTGTAGTCCTAAAGATTCTTGTGTTCTTTTGCGCTGAAATGCTAAAAAAAGATAATTCTTTCGTTTTCATCACACAGGTAAAAATCAAATCCTATTAAATGGAGAAAACCTTGAATCAGAGATTTTGCTCTGGACCAAATATAATGAAGTTTGTGAAGGCATAAACTCAAAAGATGAAAAAAAGTACCCAGCTATTTCTAAAATAGTCTCTGTTTGATCCACTGTATTATATGTATATACATTGTATGCTAATTGTACCTCATGTTCCATGTTTATGAGTGAAAAAACTGAACTCTTCCATGATGCAGGTTTCTAGGCGTAATAATGTAATTCCTTATCGCCTGATTACAATGTAGATTAGAGAAGAATTTAACGATTTTCAGCTTGTGGAAAAAGTGTTGATAAAATGTCCAAGATCAGATTTTCAATTTGGAGAACTAAAAAGCATAGTTAATGTACATCTATACAATGATGTTATTTCATATTTTGTATTATGAGTTATGTCGTAGATTATGCAGACATTGGGCTAAATATGAAAGGGAAGACCTGGCCTCAATACCATAAACTGAGAACAGACTTAAGTCAAAAATTTGATTCTGAATATGTGCCTAAAAAATTTTATGCCTTAGATACATATGAATGCATAAAACATATTATTTCCAATTTATTTCCAATAATATTACAGCAGGCTTGTATATACACAAATTTTGTTTCATTATCAAAATTATTTTAAAAGTTATACTGATTTGAAATTTTGACTTAAGTGTGTTTTCACTTTATGGTCTTGGGGCTTAAACACTTTGTCAGAATGGATTTAGTGTTTTAAAAATATATTGAAGAACCGTATTAGAAAGTTAAAAAGCAGCATGCGAACCTTCTATCCTTCCTTTTTCACTAAATCGCAGGTGATAAAAGATTTAGTAAGACTACATGAACAGTATCTTATGGATCCAGGAGACAAGGCTTCTTATAATATCGTCTTTGTTTGTAAGGGTCAGTATTATTCGTAACTGTATTTTATAGAAGAACTTGTTTTAG
Source organism: Saccostrea echinata (assembly GCF_033153115.1). Lineage (NCBI taxonomy): Eukaryota > Metazoa > Mollusca > Bivalvia > Ostreida > Ostreidae > Saccostrea > Saccostrea echinata. Next base: position 1,833,143 of record NW_026889790.1, on the reverse strand, counting down.
TACTAATTCTATATCTGGAAATCCATCTTATACTCACAATTCACTTTTCTAAGGATGAAATTCTTCAAAACATATTTCAGTGTTTAATATTTTTAACATTCCAGTTAACCAAGGTGAGATCGATCTACCCTACCTAAACTAAATGGTATTGGAGAGAGGTAATTTGCAATGTATCTGGATGATGTACAATACATGTATGTCTCCGTATGCCTGTCTGAAACCCTACCTAAACTAAATTCCGCTTTCACCTGAATATGATGTTTACGTCTCCCAACTTATTCAATACTAAAGATCATGCTCTGAGTACGATCAATTTTTAAACCGATGCAGGCTACTGACAGATAAGTCGATACTACAAGGATTTCAACAACCTCGTTTCAGCATTTCGGAAATTATTTAGTCGTTATAATGACCTTGTTAATATAACCTATCATGACTAACGTGGTTCATACTATTTGTCAGGCTTTTGTTTTTATACTGAATTTGTATACTAAATGTTCCGTGTACCTGATTAATACATAGAGCTCACGGCGGGTGTGACCGGTCAACAGAGGATGCTTATTCCTCCTAGGCCTCTGATCCCACCTCTGGAATTTCCGGGGTCCGTTTTTTATGCCCTGTTTACAGATTTGTATTGTTGCTAGATTTTTGGATGTCGATCACTGTTTGTTATCGTGAGGGTGTGTATGTTCGTGATAGGGTGTGTGTGAGGGTGTGAATTATTTATAACATGAAATTAAAAATAATAAATAATGAATTAAACAACTTATGTTGTGCAGGTTATTGCTTCTTACGCCATCGTTTGAAATCTTAATGTAAAGTAGTTTATAAAAATACTCAGGATCTTCACGAGATTTTTCAAATAACTTGCACCTTATGTACTAATCTTCTACAAATCTTTATAAATCATGGTTCAGACTTACCGCATATTAATAGGAATATGAAATTAATGTTTGCTCTTTATTTTAAAAAGAGTAGTGACATGCAGGTAGGAGTGTAATCTTATGAAACATTGATCAGGTTCGCCAGATCTGGCGGAAAATAGTCATCTCACTCCGATCGACGATCAAGACATGTCATCCTAAATCAGTTTTGATAATAAACTGCAGACACTATGAATATATTATGACTAATTCTAACTGTAATTATTCATATCATAACGATTTTGTCTCCAACGTGGCCCCGGAGCTAAGCAGACATCTCTTGTAATTCCTCAATCCCATGTGATGGCGGAGAAATAAATGCTAGGGTTAGCCATGAGATATTAGTATTTTCTGAAGACAAATTGTCGCTTAATCCCAGGAGAAAATGTCCTTCTCATTAGCTACATAAAACTAAATGCTGTATTGAATCTAAGGTCCCGGATGTTGCGGAAGAGATGGAAGATTTTCAATCTTTCCATAGCCGCTATATGTCAATATAGTGACCTAACATTATTGACTACGGCTGGAAATCTCATCACCAGATTTGATTATGTCAACTCAGTAGGCTACTGTTGAAAAAAAAATATATTTGTTCGGTGCTTCATAAAGATAGAGCAATTAATTTTTTTAAACGCAGATGACTTCATTTTACGATTAGAAATTGCTATTGTATCGGCTGTGGATAACGACTGGTAGACTATCAAGACCTCCTATCGAGACCAGCCATGTTTATTTAATGTAGAAAATCCATCAAAATCACATTTAATGGATTTAATTCACATTACATTGATTTACAACAAGTAATGTTTTAAAAGATTAAGAAAGTAAACCATACACCTTAATTAAATTGATAAATACTAGCAGTAATGTTTGTCGGTCAACACTAAAATTCAGCAAAAGCAATCAGACGGGATTTCATGTGGAGGAATGAAAAGTCTGCATGTAAAGAACTAAAAACAAACAAACAAAAACAGTATTACATTTCTTTGTGAGTTAGTATGGCATTATTATTGACATCTGTTTTGGTTGCAAAGAGTTACACTTAAAGTTTGATCAATTAAATGTCATTTTTTCGGGGGGTGGGGGTAGGGGTCGGGGATTGTCTTATTTTCTACACCTTGTTGACATCAATTAAACTATGAGTTATGCTGTATATAAACTGGATTGAGTTTATGCTATTTTGCTTCAGCCAAATTTTATAGCTAACATCTATGGGCTATTGGGAATAAAAATTTTAAATTTCATTTTTTCTGTCCCCTAGGTAGTGGCTATAACCATCAAAGAAGTATTGTTTAGCTGCCTACCTCCGACCCGATTTTCAAAAGTTAAAAAAAAACTTTTAAAAGTTATATTTGCACGATTTTTTAAATTTATAGAGATATTTATATTAATTTTCATAAAATTAGACTTATTTGGCAAAGCAAAGATAGCTGTATGAATTTGGTTAAACTCGGGTTTTTCACTCAAGAAATATATGGAAGAATATTCTCAAAATGTGCTTCCCCTTATGACACAAAAAATCCCCTTTCGATGTATTACACGTTATGATTTAGTAGCTTATAGTTGCGGGGGATGGGGTGGGGCGGGGGGTATGTTTACAGACCAAAGAACTACAAAAATGTTCATTGAGATTACAACTGTGAATTAAAGTTTTTGTTGTGATAGTCCCTATGTCATTAACTGAATCACATAGGCCTGTCATGATTGTGTGACAGTGGCTGAAAGATGTTTGACGCAATTTACAGGTTATCAAATAAATCAAAGAAAAATGTACATACATAAAGGATTTTTTACCCGATAATGTAAATGGAAAGATTTAGTAGTCTGTGACTTTTAAAACGTTACATTATTAGATACAAATTTTCATGTAATATTTATTAAAACTCGTAATTTATATTCAACAGCTTGTTATTTATATTCAAAAACCTGTTACTCATATTCGTTAACTTGAAAAATATTCTGAATTGTGTGATTTATATTGGATAATTGTTATTCATATTCGTAAAATTGTGATTTATAAATATGCTATATATTGGGATTTTAATTCGAAATGTTGACATTTATATTCAAAAACTTATTATTTATATGCCAAAAAACCCCTTTTGTTTTCGTTAATCTTGTAATTTATATGCAAAAAAAATGGATATTCATAATTTATTATTCATATGCAAAAACTTGGGATTCATATTCGTCAATTTTATTACTTATATTGCATATAATGAAATGTATAGAGATGTAATATAGTATTCAAGTTCAAAAGTCCATTAAACAATTCAAATTTCTGAGCAGAGCAAACACGGACCTCTAAAACATCAGAGGTGAGATCAGGTGCCATGGAGGAGTGAGCATCCCCTCCCGACCGGTCACATCCGCCGTGTGCTCCTTGTCATGATCGGGAAATAACGGAAAAATCCATCAATTCAGTGTGTAAATAATGGCCTAACAATTAATATGAAAAACGTCAGTCAGCATTTGACTTAATGATAAATTGTATTTACTGACAAGGTCATTGTATCGACCACAGAACTTACGAAATGACGACTTTAAACGAGACTACTGATATTCTTGTTTCATCGACTTGTTTGTCAATAACTTACCTCATTTTAGAAATTGTTCATACGTAGAGCATGCTATTGCGTATCGAATCAATTGAGAGATATAAACCCCGTATGCAAGTGATGAAGGTATATTGCTGCATAAGTAAGGGAAGTTGACGATTTAAAAAATAAAGTCATCACGTCTATCATAAAGCTTGGTTGTTAGATTATCATTAACGTCTTTTTCTAGTAAAATATCCAAATATGAAACAGATGTGTCAGACTCTGTGGTATCCTTTATTTCAAGCTCACTGGGATATATCGTATCGACATAAGAATGGAAATAACCATTGTTAATTGACAATACGTCGTCGATATATCTAAATGTCGAGTTGAAGGCCACAGCAAGTGTTTTTTTTTTTCTTTTCTTTTCACGTATAAGATTTAGAACAAATTTTGCTTCATATGAATACAAACATAGGTCTGCTAATAAGGGGGCGCAATTGGTTCCCATGGGAATTCCAGTAGATTGTTGGAAGACCTGGTCTCCAAAAACCACATAGATATTGTCAATCAGAAACTCAAGCATCTTTTTAATGTCAACTTCAGGGTACTTGTGTGTACAATCAGAATGTTTTTTTAACAAAATGATTTTGCAAATGATAAATGACAAGGAAATTTACGAGTTTCATTTTTATTGAAAAAAAAAACAGCTGTCAATGATATCAAAAAGCCTGGATTTAATTTATCGTGGAGAATGGTACATAAAGTTGAAAAGTCGTAAGTTTTTATGTTGTTGATTTTAGTAAAATTTTGTGATTTCAAATTTTCCAAAAGTTCCTTAGAATTTTTTAAGTATCCACATCTGATTTACACTACTTCTCGAATATATAGTTGCAGAGTGCTCCTGAAGTTTCTCCTTCACTACTATTAATATTTTAGAAAGGAGTAAAGAAAGAGGCTTGGTAGAACATTTATTGGAACCCGCTATATATAATATATATAATATAAATAACACGATTTCACATATCAATCATATAAAACTATTGCATATAAATCACAAGATTATTTGAATATGAAACATGTTTTTGCATATAAATAACGTTTCAAATATGAATAACAATTTCTTTTAATACAAATAACAAAATTTCGCATGTAAATCAAAAGATTATCGCTTCTAAATCTCAAGATAATCGAATATGAATTCCAATTTTTTGCATCTATATAAATAATAAATTTCGAATTTGAATATCAACTTTTCGCACCCTGTTTGCCAGATTATAACGAGTTTCAACCGTTTACAAAAACTCAGAATTCATAGCCCTTATGTCCGTGGTTCAGGCCCGGATGAGGCTAAGTTGGTCATATATTAAAAATCTATTACATCTTTGAATTTTTTTCTCTTTAGGACAACTAATGAGCAAACTGATTAAACAATTACAATGAATAGATACCCCTTCATCAAAATTGCAAGATTCATGTCCTTTTCAGGCCCCAGGGTGGTGCTAAGTTTTAAAAGTTGGTCATATATTGAAAATACATAACACCCTTAAATATTCTCTTCTTTACTCTGTATAATAGCACAATTACAGATACAATAGCACAGTTACAGATATAATAGCATAGTTACAGATATAATAGCACAGTTACAGATAAAATAGCATATTTACAGACGCAATAGCATAGTTACGTATGTAATAGCATAGTTACAGATGTTATATACCACATATATAATGATTTCTAGCGCTGAACATATGCTACGATGGACATTGATATTGATATACTATCAGTAGTTATTTGATATTCTTAAGAATTCCTCCTGCTACTTCACATGCTTACGATTCTTTTATCCAATTTATAGCTATATGAATCCATCAGAGACATCGGCGAATCACTGATTCAAGGTTTATTCCTACAGAGAATGAACGCCGCTAATAAGGATACTTTATTACATTTCTGAAACTAAAATAAGATGCAATGTGTGAGACACGATGCTAATACAGAATCTAAATGGCTACAGGTTATCAAGTAAATCTTTTGTTTGTGCTGAGCTTTGAGTTTAGTGGTGTGAATTTGCTCTTCACAGTTTATATCAAATGAAACCATTCTTTAGCAAACTGCAATTTTAGGATAACGAATTATTGTTCTGATTTTAAAAATAAGACCGTGACAACAGTTTACAATATCGGACTTTCCATATTTACAAACAAATCACTGTATGATGAATCTGTTCCACAATTATATATATGGAATCTGACATAAAAGAGAATCTTTTTCTCTCAATTTATCGTTAGTTCATTGTAGACAACAAAACGTCACCTCGCAAAGCCTGATTATCAGCGTTTTGAAACTGCTAAAACAGTTATTAAGAATACGGGCCCTCTAGATAACTATTTCAAAGAATTTTTTGACGGATACATGGACCTATGCACATGTTCATCATACTATCTTAAGACTAAGATATGTCTCAGATAAATCTTACAGCACACCCTAGTCTTAAGTTTCTCGAAGCCATCCTAACTTACGATATATTTCAAAAATTGTCTTAACTTCCTAACATCCTAAGAGCTGTCTAATCCTAACTTAAAGAGGAAGAAAAAAAGACCGATATCTACATCGCAAATAACCCAAAAGATGCTGATATCAAGTACCATTGGTGCATCAGGACCCCCCCCCCCCCGATCCGTTGGGCATGTTCATGAAGCTATATCTTAAGACTACAATATCTCTCAGACAAATCTTACGACACATCTTAGTCCTAAGATAGTTTCTCGAAACCATACTAACTTACGCTGCTTCTAAAAAAACTGTTCAAAGCCTAAGACTTCCTATGAGCTGTCTTTTCCTAACCTCAAAGGGAGAAAAAGAGAAAAATCTACATCGCCCCAGACCTTCTTTCATAAAATATATTTTTATGACCTAAAACAAACGGTTAATTAGGGGGAAAAACCTATCCCCTCTAAATCAAGTTGTTTTATATATTTGTTTGTTTTAGACAATTTTTAGAATTTATGCACATATTATGCAATGATTCCACGATAATGCAAGTTTTCCTAATATAATTTGTGTAGTTTATTATTTCAAGGAAAATGTGGTCCTGAACCTGATATCAAATGTATTTTGACAAATCACTGGCAGAGAAAGATGATTTTTTAATACTGAAATATTTGTAATTGTAATCATTTACTTACGTCCTTATCATTCCCAACTCCATAAAAGTCTGTATAATGTATAACGATGGAGATTTTTGTAATATGGTGTACTTCCTTTGTTAAGTAAAGAATGAAATATGGAGATAACGAACAGTAATCAGGCTCAAAAGTCCATTGAGGCAGTGCACATTGGAGCAGAGCGAAAGCGGACCTCTTAAAACAACAGAGGTGAATCAGGTGCCATGGAGGAGTTAGCATCCCCTGTCGACCGGTCACACTGGCCATGGATATAAGCCAAACCCTGGTTAGGTCTTGTTTCTTTGTAACGAACACACGCTCTGTCCACGAAATGATACAGGTATGACAAGAAAAGTAGTATTGACAAAACCAAACTTTTGGGTTTTATTCATTGCCTCCAAGGTTTAATTTACCATTAAAGTTTACTTACCTCATCCTCGCAAGCCAGGGGTTCTGAGTCAACACGTTGCCGTTGGACCCCTGGCATATTTCATTCAATATTCGTGGGCTTGCTTCTCTCATTGAGAAGCACCAATCAAATTAAAGCTTTCATAAATAGTTAGATAAGGATTCAGTTGACACCTCAAATGCACGTGTTACAAGTTTTTTTTTATCATAGAATGGCTTTTTTTTCCTTTTTTTTTTTTATTTGAAAAAGAGACATATCAAGTAACATGCTGAAATTTTTTTTTCTCACATTCTCTCACACATTCACACTTCCCTTCTGACTTTAAACAAGAATAAAAGAAAAGAAAATTATTAACAGATACAAATATTCCATTTGAAAAAATAATTATTGTTGGTGCTTTTATAAATGTTTATAACTCAAAAATATTAATCCATGGTGACCATAAGTTTTCAAAATTCTTCATTTCAAATTTTTGAATTGATATGCATTTTTCTATTTTGTACTTAAGATTTAAATAATGTAGCAGCCCATTAATCATAGATATTTTGTTTTGCTTCAAGCAGGAAAATATATATTGCTTTGTATATAGAATAATGAAATTCATCACCCTGTTATGATAAGATAATGGAGTTTCACCAAAAATAATATTACACATGTCAAACCCAACTCTTTTTTTGTAAAAATGTGCATACTAAGATTACCCCATAATGAAGAGATTTTTGTGCAATTCAAAAATATATGTTGCATTGTTTCTATCTCCTGTTTACAAAATGTACAGTGGTCGTCAGATAAAATATTTATTTTCTTCAAATAATATTTCACTGGAAGGATTCTATGAAGGATTCTATATTGTAACCATTGAACAGAAGTATCCATAGTTGTTCTAAAACAAACCTTAAAAACATCTTGAACACAAATATCAGATTCCAAAAACACAGACAGTTCCTGGTTCCATCTAAATATTGATGTAGGAGTGACAAGGTTACTATTCAAATATCTGTAAATTATTTTTGTGCATTTCTCGTATACAATAATATTTTCAAAATAAAAAGCAATAAAAGGTGTACATTGTCTCTTAACAGATGCTTTATCTATAGACATTGTTTTTAAATACCTGGATATAGCACAGATAACACTGTTGTATTGCATAATGCAAACATTAAACAAATGAAATCTATTTTCAAAGTCAATGAGAGTTAAAAATTTTCCTTCATTGTTTAAGAAATCACAAACACTTTTGACACCATTTTTATACCAGGTCTTTATAAACATTATTTTATCTCCCATTTTTATATTGGGATTATACCAGACAGGTAAATTCAGATACTTAGTTTTCATATATGAATTGTCATTGAATGTCCTCATGTAAAATAGCCATGAAGTAAACACATCTTTCCAAAAATCATTATTTTTTACAATCAAGCAAGATACAAACTCTTCACCAAAATCAAAAAGTTCAGTCAATATGTCTTTACCATTTATTGCCAAAAAGATATCAAACCATGGTTGATTGCTTTTTGTTAATCTTTTAATCCAGGAGCACTTAAGAGAGATAATAAAGTTATTTATATCCAACATTTTTAATCCTCCTTGTAGAAAATCTCGAGTAATAATTTTTCTTTTTACTTTATCACATTTTGATTTCCATATAAACTCAAATATTTCTCTGTTCAAAAATGACAAGGTTTATTTACTTGGATTTGGTAAGGATATAAAAAGATGGTTAAATTTTGGTAAAATCAATGTTTTCAGCACCGTGACTCTTCCAATAGGAGTAAGAATTCTTCTTCTCCATTGTTGAATTAATGCTTTGATTTTTGGTATTTGAACATTATAGTTAATATTAATTATTTTATCTAGTTCTACTGAAAAATTAATTCCAAGTAAATTAAAAGTTGTGCAACCCCATTCAAGTTTCCAACGAGAATGGTGAAAAACTTGATGAGAGAATTTTTTTGAACCTTTCCAAACAATTTTTGTTTTTGAGCTGTTAATTTTAAGTCCTGTGAACTTTGAGAAAAAATCAATTGTATCTAATGCTGCAAAAAGTGATTCAGGTGAACCATCAAGGGCAAGCCAGGTATCATCTGCATATTGAGATATTTTATGTTCTGTCTTGTTAATTACAATTCCTCTAATGCTTTGATTTTGTTTAATCATAATTGTAAGAATTTCCGCACAAAGAAGAAACAGATATGGTGCTATAGGATCTCCCTGACGACATCCTCTTTGGATATTAAACTGTTCAGATAAAAATCCACATTGAAGAACAGATGCACAAAATTCTGTATTTAAAACTTTTACCCATTCAATAATGTTTTTACCGAATCCAAAAAATTCTAATACTTTATACACAAAGGTCCAGGATATTGAATCAAAAGCTTTTTCAAAATCTATAAGTACAAGTGACCCCGGTATATTTCTAGATTCAGTGTAAGCCATAAGATCATAAAGAAATCTGGTATTTTCACCTATGTATCTTCCTTTTAAAAATCCAAGTTGAGTATTTGATATAATTTTGTCTAGGGTGGATCTTATTCTATAACTAATACAACCTGATATAAGTTTATAAAACACATTTAAAAGTGTAATAGGCCGCCAATTTTTCAGAAATTCTCTTGGCTTATCACCTTTTGGTAAGCATGTAATTATCCCTAGTCTTTGAGAAATAGGGAGTTCTTTTTTCTGAAATAAATCATTTATGGCAGGTACTATAAAATGTTTCAAATCTGACCAAAATTTTTTTTTAAAAATTCAGCAGTGAAACCATCACTTCCCGGTGATTTATTGTTTTTCATGTTTTTTAACACCTGTAAGACTTCATTTTCCAAAATATTTCCCTCAAGTGATTTGGCAACATGATTATTAAGTTTTGGAACCTCAGTAACTGTAATAATTTCTGCCAGATCTATATCGAGAAGTTCTGCATCAGCAGAAGTATACAGTGATTTGTAATACGTCCTAATTCTATTTAAAATTTCTGATTGATTGTAAATTACCTCATTGTCTGTTTTAATCTTTTTGATAATCTTATTTAAATAGTTACGGGACTCTAGTTTACAAAAATATTGAGATGGTTTTTCTCCATCTTCAACCCATCTGGCTCGAGACCTTATAACATGACCTTGTAGCTTTTCTTTTCTCAAATTCTCAAGATTTGTTTTTTTTTCTCTTCTGTTAACTGTAGATTCAGTATGTTCTCAGCCTCTAATTGTTCTATTTGTGCAATTAATAAGGCTTCTTCTTTATTTTTTTCTTTCTTTCTATATGACGAATATGAGATTGTAATTCCTCTAATCTCCATTAAGAGAACTTCAAGAAATGTACTGTTATCCATATCATCTATAAGCGCATTATTCTTTTGATATTGTTTTCTAACAGACTTTATTGTTTCTTTCACCTTGTTAACATATGTTTTGTCTGTAAGTAAAGAGTTGTTAAATTTCCAGAGACCTTTTCCTTTTTTAAAGGTATTAAATTTTATATCAAGAACCACTGATGAGTGGTCCGATCTGTACCCTGGTTTAATTGCTAAGTTTTCAACCAAATTACACATATTTTCAGAAATTAAAATATAATCTAAACGTCCTTGTTTCATTGGATTTTTCTTTCGCCAAGTAAACATTTTTAAGTTTGGATTCAAAATCCTGAAATACTCAACTATTTGTAAATCATTCATAATTTCTAAAAGTTTTTCTCTCCCCTTTGGATTGTTGACGTTACAATAGTTTTCTGTATCTATTGATGGGTCAAGAGCCAAATTAAAATCACCGCATAATATAAAATAATCATTGTCAAGCTCTAATAAAGTTTCTCTTACTAACTCATAAAACTCTGGATTATCTGTGTTTGGTCCATAGATATTTATTAAAGTAACTTTATTATCCTCGATTGTCATATCGAGAGCTAATAGATTACCATTAACGTCCTGTTTCTCCTGTGAATCTGAAATTCAAAATTGTTATTAAACAGAATGCATACCCCTCTTGAGTTTGACTTGTGGGTGAATTAAAAAAAAATGACCACCAAACTGAATTTTTTTGGCAAAATTCAACTACATATAACATATTTTTCACTTATATCATCATATTGCAAATGCATTCTAGTTTAAAATCCTGAAGTGGCAATAGAATAGACAATTGGATTAAAAAGTTTCAGAATTTTTATTAGTAAAATTTCTTTTGAAAATAGAAAATATCATTACACCTTAAAAGACTTTCTAAAATACATAATCACAAGAAATTATAGTTTTTTATGCTTCAAAATGGTAAAAGGGGTATAAATGATTAAATCTAGACCTTGAATGAGTATCTTCTCTTGTACATGTGACAAAAAATTGGCTTTTTGATTGTTATTTTACATTATTTTTTCAATTCTGGTTTGAAAAGTTTTAATATGAAAAAAATATGAAGCAATAAAATTCCCCAAAATTCACTTTTTGGTCCGTTCAAGTCAATTCTTTAAATCTAAGCCAAAAAAGAGTTGTTATATACGAGTTCTCTGACAAAAAATACTAGATTTTGAAGTGACCCTATGTTACATTATTGTGTTGCACTCCTGACATCTGATATGGATTTTATTTAACATTGTTTTAAAAATTATAACACACAATAACCCATTCTTACTTTGTAAATCAATTTGTCGTGTTGATTTTTTTCATCGTTTACAGCAGGTTTTTCATATTTTGAAGACCTTAAAACATGATTATTTGCAAAGTGTAATATAAATAAATTTTATTTAAAATATATGTGAAATGATGAAAACTATTCCCTGAATTGACTGTAAAATTTCTGTAATTGTTGATAGACATAGTGTTTTGAACATCAAATAGTATCAAGCATTTTTTTTCAACTTATTTTTTAGTAAAGATAGTTAAAAAGCATTGGTAATTATAAAGCAGTTTTGTTGCACTCCTGACTGCAGTAAAATTGAAAATTAAAACCATAGAACACAAAAATTCATAAAGTGTTGGCAACATCAAGTGATAATGATATTGTGCAATATTTATAGTCCAATACTTCATAATTAAAACACATGAAAGTATTTAAAATTCGCATTTTATCTGGAATTATACCCTATTTTATACCAAGAAACTAGCTTAAATGTATATTTAAAAGATAAAATATATTTTATAGCATATTTTCCTTTAGAGAACAAACACAGTAACACACCAGAAAAATTCTACTCATCACTTTTTCTTTATTTTTATTCTTATTGGATGGTTTATAATTCTAACATATTTGTTGCACTCCTGACCAAAAGCATTGGGGCCTTTAAAGTAGAATTGTGAAGTGAAAATCACATAAGAACTTGTTCTGTTGTTTCAGTGAAGTTGAGGAGGAATTACTTTAATTTTATGACAATGTTTTAGTGTGTTTATTTTGAACGTTCATTAAAAAAATCACAAAAAAGATAAAAACACATCTGAATTGATAGAATTGAAAAAGGAAGGATTTTAATAATAAAACTGTCAATAATTTAGCATTAAATTATACAAAAAGATCATTGTTAATTAATGAATACTTCTAAGCATGAATAGAAGTCTTTTCGTCACACAACTTGAATCTTTAAAAAAAATGTGTTGCACTCCTGACCATAGAAATATGGATCTGAAGCACAGACAGATCCTGTAATTGATAAATCTATGTGGTAAAAATGTTCTTTGTGTCTTTATTTTCCAAAATAAAAATCAGAAAATCATATAATGATAATAGTGTTTTCATGCTTGGGAGCAAAACATCAAATGTTGCACTCCTGACATTTTTGGGTATGCACATATACTTGACTCTCATTAATGCTGCTTGTGATTTATATAACATTTTTAAGTTTTAAAATGTATATCAGTTATTATTTTACACTTCCAAAATTCTTTTTTGTCTTAATTTTCTATCAGAATTTTACAATTGATGATTTTTTGGCAACACTACATTTTTTCTGTTGCACTCCTGACATGGTATAACATTTTTTTAAACATCAGCCATGACCACAACCTGATTAAACAAAAGTTATGACAGTCCACATTCAAAACTCAATACTTTGAATATTATCAGGAAAATCTTTATTTTCAACATGAAGCATTATTTTTTATTTCACAGATCTCCAAAAAATATTGAAATTTCAAAATGTCACAAAAAGGTGTTGCACTCCTGACAATTTTAGCATCATTTTTGGGCATAACTTTTTTGTTAATTGAGATATCAACGAGATATTTGGCAGGTATTTAGACACTATCTAAAGACATATGCTGAGACGTAGAAATCTATTTTCATTGCCTGTATTTTTAGTGTGGGTTGATAAATATGTGTTTGGTCATTTTTTTTTGAATTCACCCTTGTACGAATTGAAAATACATTTATATCCCCATTGTGTTTCAACGTAAGGTTCTATTTCTTTCGTAAAGTGAGTATCCTGAAAACAAAGAATTGAGTAACCCTTTTTCTTATAATAATTTAAAACATCCTGCCTTTTGGTACCTGTTGCCAAACCTTGACAATTCACCGTTGCTATTTTAATTGAGCCACTTATTTAGTTTGTAGCAATTTAGAAAAAGCAATAAAATAGAAATCATAATAAGTGATAGGCATCATCTTTTCAGATAATCAAAGCACATATTTGTAAAAGAGAAACAGGGGAACATACACACACTCACCGACACACCCTCACCGACAGTAAATATGATTTAATTTACAGTATAATGAATGGCTTAATCATCATGGCAAATATCATAGAATGGCTTGATGTGATTGGTTGAGAGATAAGAAAAACAATCAAGATTTGTAATTTTTCCGAAAGACGTCGCCACAGTCAGCCCACAAATATTGAATGAAATATGCGAGGGGTCCAACGGCAGCTTGTTGACTCAGGACCCCTGGCTTGCGAGGATGACTTACCTGTATGTACATGTTCGTATGACATTTGATATTTGATAATCTGTCTTAATGTCCAATCATTTCTCTACGAACATTAAAAACAGGGTATTTCAACATGTCGTATGATCATTAGTATCGTCTAACACCGTCTTTGCACGTTTTTCCATAATATTTTCCTGTGGATAATAGGATACTCAGCAATATTGTATTCTCAAAATATTACGACGACAAATCATATACACTATGTTCAGAAAAGACATTCCTTACACGGACATTAGTCACATTAGGAAACCAACTGCTTGCTTTATGTTTTACTAAGTAAAGACAAGTTGATTTTTTTTCAGAAATTTTGAATCTTAACTTGATCAGCGGTCACTCAGAGAGCGCGTATTTCTCAAAACCACATAATTGAAATGTAATCTCGAAATTTAAAATTATCTTTATTCTATTCCAGGGTGCTTCAGTCTTCATTTTCAACAAGAAAATCGCTAACAAACTTCACAAGCCTCGACGGCGAGAGCAGGTGTCCGAGATCCTACGTCATGACGTCACACTACTGAACAAAATGTCGAACGCCTCCGTCCTTACTATATATCATGGTCTACAGGAGGACAAGTGAGTAGAATGTCAGTGTATGTGTATGCCAAAGTCGGAGAACTAATCTCTAGTTGTGAGTAGAATGTCAGTGTATGTATATATCCAAGCCGGAGAACTAATCTTTAGTTGTGAGTAGAATGTCAGTGTATGTGTATATCATAGACAGAGACCTAATCTCTAGTTGTGAGTAGAATGTCAGTGTATGTGTATATCATAGACAGAAAACTAATCTCTAGTTGTGAGTAAAATGTCAGTGTATGTGTATATCATAGACAGAGACCTAATCTCTAGTTGTGAGTAGAATATCAGTGTATGTGTATATCATAGACAGAGAACTAATCTCTAGTTGTGAGTAGAATATCAGTGTATGTGTATATCATAGACAGAGAACTAATCTCTAGTTGTGAGTAGAATATCAGTGTATGTGTATATCATAGACAGAGAACTAATCTCTAATTGTGAGTAGAATATCAGTGTATGTGTATATCATTGACAGAGAGCTATCATAGACAGAGAACTAATCTCAAGTTAATTCTTCATTTTTCTACTTTATCATAGATGATCATGACCAGAAAAATCAGCGAGTAATAGGACTCGTCTGTATTTCACTTAGTACATAGCTATGTTCTTGTCCGTTTTTCAAGTCGTCATTTTACATTCCCTTTAAAGAAGAAAAGCAATATTTCTATCTATCCTTTTTTATTTTTGAATTTTTAAAAACTTTTGTACATTAAAAACCATTGCAGGTATAAAAATATTAGACATTCACTATACAAGTGTATTAGTTCATCAGCAATCTCGAGTAACATAGCTTGATGTTCAAGACAAAATACATTGTAGATGCGATTTTACTCTCTGAATTCACAAAGCATGATGGAAAAGTGCTAAAATTACATACTATATAACCAAGCCTTACACAGTTACTTCTTGGGTTTTTTCACCTTAATTGTTTTAATTGATATAAATAATCTTGTTTTTATAGGGACAGTTTGTCTTTTGCTTCAGAACCTGTCGCCGGAAGTTTAGCAAATTTTCTAGAAAGATTTGACAAAACGTCTCCTCAGAGCATCAACACGGTCTGTATTCTTTTTTAAAAGACAACCAAGAATTTTAATATATTCAAAATGAAATACTTTGAATAATACTCTGACTTTTTCTCTGATTTGATTATTTTGAATCTCTGCAGACATGTGGCTTTATGGAACATGAAGTGCAATGTGGAATTTATCAGGTATTTTGGCGAATCTTAATCGAAATTCTGTATTTTGTATCAATCTGTGCAAGATGAAAGCATTATGGAAAATTTAGAAAATTGTGACTTTAAGCAATGTTACGCTTTTTGTTTTTTTTTAAAAGAAATTACATGATCTGAATCATACGAATTCTTAAAGCGGATATATTATAATGAGATTTAAAACACAGAACACAGAAAACGCCTTTTGAAGAAATTTTGAAAGTTAATATTTTTGTCTATTAAATTTCTTACAGGAACTTAAAATATAAATATAAATGAATAAAGGTGTCAGCAATTCAATTTTTCCTGTTTAAATTAACATAGATCACTGAAGCTTTAATGTATGTCCATGGTGTAGAGCGGATGATCCATCGTAACGTTAACCCCGCCTCTATTCTTATCACCCAATCAGGACGCTGGAAATTGGCCTGCTTTGGATTTGCAGAGAAAACACAAGATGGAAGGGTAAATATTAATAATTCAATTTATTATGAATTACAACTCTACTGCTATTATTGTTCTTCCTGACTTTAGGGTATATAAACCCAAACCAGTATAAATTAGTACATGTATTAGGCTGTTTAAAAAAAAGTCCTTTAGAAAAAAAGAAGTTTAAAAATTTTGGTCAGGATATCTTAAATTCAACAAAGGTGTTTAGAAGTATTTTAAACAAAATGAATGAAAATGTAGGGCTTTCAAACTCTGCATTTTTGAATTCATTAATTTGTATAAACATTTTTTTCCGGATTAAATACGATTCCTAGCTCTCTCTCTCTCTCTCTCTCTCTCTCTCTCTCTCATGCCTTGTTTAAGACTTCTTGGTTATACATACCTTAGGAATCCTTTTCATGTAAAGCATGGAGCCCAAAGATTTCAAAGATGGCACAACCAGATCTGAATTATATTGCTCCGGAAATTCAAACAACGGAAGTATGTACGTACGTCAGCGACATGTTCTCGTTTGGGATGTTGATTTGTACAATTTACAATAATGGACACTCTCTAATTGACGCTCAGTATAACCCTACAGTCTACGTCAAGCAATTAGACACGGTATGTATTTGCTGCTCACTTCAATCTTGATATTCTTAGAATGTTAGCACCGTTCTACATGTCCAAGAGTAAAGAAATTTTCAAATTTGTTATGATTTTTTTCACTACATATATGTAATCAACTTAGCACCACCTTGAGGCCTGAACTTTTGAACCGGAAATCAAATATTTCAAAATTATATGGAGATGTAGCTGTTCAATATAACATTGCGGGAGGTTTGCCTGGCAGTTGTTTTGGAATAAAATAGAACAATTTTCAAGATTGCATGAATTTTTATCCCTCTGACTCCAAGGAGGCAGGGACCATGAAATTCACAATTTTGTTAATTACTGCTCTAGACTTCAAGAGTCCCATAAGCCTCGATGGTCACCTGAGCATCATAAGTTTCTCTCGATATGACCAACTCGGCCCCAACTGGAATAAGGACTCTGGACTCAATTGATACATGCATTTTATTAATTGTAATGGGCTCCATACTTACTATATAAGATTTACTTGATATGAATAAACGAAAGACGTAGGACTTGGGACCCTGAATATGCTTCGACATAGCAGAGTGTTCGTAATTATTGTATTCGAGATATCAGGATTTTTAATTTTTTTTTAAAATCACATTATATATTGAGAATGAGGGCGGAACCTTCGATCGATTTCGACATACTAGTAAGCAGGATATTCAAAATCCCCCATATTCGAGAGACTGATAATCACCTGTATATAAGCAGAGATGTATTTTTTCCCTACAATGGTGCTACAGTTATATCCAGATCAGACATTTAACTGTTTAAATAACTCTGGCAGTGAGATTTCGAAACAATACTTCTCGTTCTGCGTGATGATGAATGACAAATTAAGCGGATTGTGCAATTATCCTCGCCAGCGATTGCGATTCTGATACTATTTTCCTCTTGCTCGTGTACTTTTCTCCTTATCAAATTATTTTATTCCTAAGGAAACAAAAACTTGAAAATTCTGCACTGAAAAAATCGAACATAGATGACACTGAAATGATAGCAGACGACCATGATAAGAGCTCCCGTGTGTGACATATTTGATAGAATGGCGATGCCGTAAAAAGCAGACGATTGTTATTTGTACTATTGTTCTTCATTTTCTTTTCATGTTTCTTTTAAAGCTGACTCAGAAGTTTGGAGACATTGCTCCCATGATGCCCCCCGCTTTGGTGGACCCGGTGGAAAAGATGATTAACAGGGATATCCGCTATCGACCCACAGCCCAGCTCTTCTCATTGGTCAGTAACCACCGATTACTGAACCCTTGTGGGAATTCATTTGTCAAATCTCTCTGATAATTTAAATAATCTGCATTTCGATCAATCAGAAGTCTTACTAATAAGCATACGTAGAAAGAAAACTTTAACGTAAATATCAGTATAATTTATAACCATTCCCCTAGATAAATTAAAGTCCAGACTTTTTGACATTATAGACAGCTCTTTTTCAATAAAAAATGGAATTCGTAAATTAACTTACAGTGTAATTGGTCATTTGCAAAATTATTTTGATAAAAACCTTCTGATTGTACACACAAGTTGATATTAAAGCGATGCATGAGTTTCTGGTTGACAATATCTATGTAGTTTTTGGAGATCAAGTCTTCCAACAATCTGTCGGATTTTCCATGGGTACTAATTGCGCCCCTTTATTAGCAGACCTATGTTTATATTCATATGAAGCAGAATTTATTTTTAAAAACTTCTACATGAGAAGACGAAAACACTTGTTGTGGCATTCAGCTCGACATTTATATCGACGACGTATTATCAATGAACAATAATTACTTCCATTCATATGTCGACTCGATATATCCCAGTGAACTTAAAACAAAAGATAGCACAGAGTCTGACACGTCTGTTTCATATTTGGATATTTAACTAGAAAATGACGTCAACTTCCCTTATTTATGTAGCAATATACCCTTTCCACATACATATGGAGTTTATGTCTCTCAGTTGATTCCATACCGAAGAGCATGCCCTACGTGCGAACAATTTCTAAAACGAGGCAAGCTATTGACAAACAAGTTGATGATACAAGGATATCAACAGTCTCGTTTGAAATCAACATTTTGCAAGTTCTATGGTCGATACAGTGACCTTATCATTACAATTACAGTCTTTCATTAAGTAGAATGCTGAATGACGTTTTTAAACTTATTGTTAGGCCATTATTTACACACTGAATTGTCTACGGATTTTTCCGTTTCCCGATCACCCGGCGGGTGTGACCGGTCGACAGGGGATGCTTACTCCTCCATGGAATTTGATCCCACCTCTGATTTTTTTTTTACTTTAGAGGTCCGTGTTTGCTCTGCTCCAGATTTGTATTGTTTCAATGGACTTTTGAGTTATATTACTGTTCATTATCTCCATATTTCAAGAGAAAATGAAAAGACATAAATTTTTGAAATACATGATTATCACACAGAAATGTGCAATATTGAAGAAATAGGAGTATAGCTCCATATGTGTGAGTTTATGAGGTAACGTGTGTCGGGGGACATGTTACTGTACCACTTAGTTTTGTTTGCAGGAGTTCTAATGGATGGCTTAGACAATCTTAATGAAATTTTATAGTCATGATAATAATCAAGTGTAGTTGTGCATTCAAAATGGCCACCGTTGGAAACAGAGGAAAGTCAGTTCGGGGTGACATACTTAATCGCTTGCAACAGCAAAGTTTCTAGTTTTCTTTGATTTATTTAAACTGTGTTTTATCACAAAGATATGATTTTTTTATGGCGTACACAGGCAAAACTTTGTCACCTCAAAGTACAGTGCACTGCAAAACATATTTGGAATACCTTACTAGTATGTAGAATATGTTTTTTCACATTTTCAGCTTGTAGACTTAATTGCAACCTATCAAGTTTCGAAATGTCAGAAACTTGTAACTGAGGGCTTTCAGTAATATTTTAATGTCAAATCACACTGAACACTCTAAATTCATTAAGATATTGTGTTCCCGGAACGTTTCAATTGAGGATATTCATTTTTTTCACTTTCGTGATGCAGATGATTCTTGTTTGAAAAGGTGATTTTCCACTTTTTGATGTCCAGTGTTCTTCTTAGTCGATCCAAGATGGTCTCCATTTAAATTTCTGTGTTTTAATACTTATTTGTCGATGTAAAAAAAAAAAAACATGTTCCACTGTCTTTTTTCATTGCTCTTTGCCACTGGAAGATGTCCCATTTTACCTTTTTCAATTGAAGTTTTTTTTCTTCTTATTTTAAAATTTATAAAAGATTTACCATATTTTATTTTTCCATTTCAAATGTTTGTCATTCTGTTTGTGTTTGGAATGTACTACATTTTACTTTTTCCCACAAAAATAATTAAACGTGTTGATTTCATATGTTTTGAGGACTCTTTTAAAGACAGATGATGGAAACAAATATTTTTTTTTTCAAAAACCATGAAAATAACTTAAGGGAGCCGACTGGGGTTTTATTGTGTGAAAACTACTATAGAGAAACCATAAGTACCTTACATTGACTTCAGTATATATGCAAAGTTTAGTGAAAATCTACCTTCTGGTTATATTTTAGGGACCATCTCAAAATACAGGTATATTTACTATAGGATTATATAGAAAAAAGCCATTTTTCGCACTTCGGAGCAAATTATACAAATGCTACTATAGACTTTTTGCTCAAATTATATTATTTGATGGGTAATACTATATTGTACATTTTTTGCAAGAAACACAAAAATCTACCGTCTGGTTTCCAGAGGGGACATCTCAAAATTCATGATATTTTCCTGTTTTTATGGAGTACAACAAAATATGACAGATACAACAGATTTACATAAAAAAATATAATAAAAATGATTTTGAGATTCTCAATATCCTATATTTAAAAATTCAAGATCATCTATTTTATACCTTTTATTTCATGACATAATTAATGACCCCGCTTAAAGAACTTCAGTTATTCATAACGTCAAAAAACACACTTTTACGACGTCTATCTACCCATCATTTGAAAAATCGTTTAAAAAAATCAGTTATTTAAAAACTATTTAGATTTTTTAACCTGATATTTCCTTAATTTGTTAATTTTTATAAATTATTTAAAAATAGTTGCTTTAAAAGAGTAAATACGCTTTATTTTACTATGCTGCGCAAAATATTGCGCAACGAAAACCCCAGTCGGCCCCCTTATATAAGTAAAGTGAATATTTTTAACCGCAAATGTTTACTTTTTCATTCCTAGTTTCACAATAATATCCTATAAAGTAGAAGAAAGTTGACTAGATTTATAA
Source organism: Saccostrea echinata (assembly GCF_033153115.1). Classification (NCBI taxonomy): domain Eukaryota; kingdom Metazoa; phylum Mollusca; class Bivalvia; order Ostreida; family Ostreidae; genus Saccostrea; species Saccostrea echinata. The sequence continues at coordinate 1,812,064 of NW_026889790.1, read as the reverse complement.
GGATGATTGCAGAAAGGTAGACTTTTGAACATCATCGAAAGTCTACAATTTCTTAAAATTTCCAATATTTGATTATTTGCATCATTTACAGCCAAGAATACATGTAGGTCCAAAAATATATATATATCGATCCAGGCATCCATTTTTTGTTTGTATCCTCTGTCCTTAAGATAGCTACATATGTTTTAGCTGTACTTTTATTTTAGCTGAAGATGTTCCATGACCCCACGGTCTCTACGCTACAGCAGCTCGACAACCTCCACTTAAAGAGTCCCTCCGATAAATCCCACGTGTTCAGTGTGATTTCTCAGAACATTCCACTTCTTCCAAAGGTCAGTTAAACCCATATACAGATCTAAATATAATACTAGTAGTAATTAAGTTTTTAAAGATACATATATATTACTTACTAGTAGTTACTTACTAAATTTCTCATCAATTTAATAAAATGCACAAGTCTGTTTTATAGGCAATTCGCTGTTCCCGCCTTTTACCCAGCCTGCACCAGGAGTTTACGTCACGTGACTCTGTCGTCACAGCGTTACCGCCCCTTTTATCGCTGGTTCAGCATTCATCTTCTGAGGAGTTCTCACAATATGTCTTTCCAGAAATAACTTTTGTGTTCAATTGCTCAAAACCCGAACAGGTAAAATATACAGAGATAAACAAATCATCAGAAAAATAATATTAATCAAGTGTTGTTAATTTTGGCTGGATTTTAAAACTTTTAGCGCATATGCAGTCGTTGGTGTGCGATTTCAATAAATATTAATTTTGTTGCAACTCATTAAAACATTGGAGGTTCTTGTTCTTGATTGCGAAAAATATCAATTTCCTAAGAGATTTGTGCTAAGTTTTGAATATATACTGTATATGGAGTTTATGTGTGCAGAAAATACATTGTCTCAAGTCACGGGTCTTGTGTGCATTCTAGAATGGACATAAAACTTGTGGCTTGCGAAGATAATGAAAAAAAAAACTAATTTCAATTTTTTGTTAAATTTCGTACAAAATGCAAATATAAAATGACAGGGATTGCCAACAAATACAAAAACATGTTTTATCAATATTTTACGGGCAAAATTACATTACAGCCTTCAAAACAGTAATAAGTCGTCGGCCTTTCAGACCATCCCTTCAGAACCGTTAAAATACATGGGGATTTTTTGGAACATAATCACTACATTTTAAAACTTCAGAATTCTACCAGTGACATTTCCCTTAGCTGTAGGCGTGAATGTCAGTATTAATGATACGCCGTTGAAGTTACATCCTAATTCTGCTTGATATATAATTTTCTCCTTCGAGACATTATAAATTAAGGTATCTTTATTGCTATTTCAGCACACAACCATAATTCGGCGAATGCGTCTGATTTCTTCCTTATAGACGCAATATGTTACATTGAGGACTTTCGAGCTGCAGGTTAATTAAATTTTTTTTTTGCAGGCCACTGTGTATCTTCTGAATAAAATCGATTTCATAATATCCAAATGCACCACAAACCAAGTTCGAGGTGATGTTATGCCATTCATCTTGAAACATATTAAATCCGAGTCGTTTAGAATACAGGTAATTAGAATCTTCGAAAGCTATAAAATTCTCCATTCCTAATTATGCAAATGGGGCACTTAAGAGTGACAATATTAAGGCAAAATAAAATGGAAATGATTGCATTAAAATGACATGGCGTTGCACTGTACATAGTTTTAAGTCTAACTAACTCTTGTTCTTTATAGCATGACTTCCGTCCATACTACCACGTTATAGATATTTTTTGTTCCAGATACATTTCTATATTGTGGTCTATTTTTAATTTACCTATAACCAGGGGTCTCTCAATCATTTGCATTCTATCAAACTTGAAAGCTTAATGAATTAAATCAATTTTTACTTCCAAATATATTTTTCTCATTAATATTCTTTAAAAAATTCATCAATTATTCTCTTGAATTAATCAATGCCTTTTATGTGTGTTCATGGATTTGAAATTAAAAAGTAATGAAAGGGAATGTAGATGTATTGTAAATCAGCGAGGTCCTTTTTTCCTCAGGAAGCTGCCCTGAATGCCTTATTGGTCGTCAAAGAATGTCTGGACGACGCCATTCTTAAATCGACCGTTCTTCCCTGTGCCAAAGAACAGTTTCTTCAGACGGCCGATGTTAAGGCAAGCTAACAAATATTTACGCATTTATCACAGTAAGTTTAGTGTTGTTATTATATAAGCCACTTTACCAGAAAACATCAAAGCGGCCATAAAATAAATGACCTAGAAAATGTTGTAGTTTTGCATACTTTAGTGTCTTAGTGAATTGAGATGAAAGATTTAAAATATACATGCCTTAAAAATACACACATATTGACTTCTTTACCAATTTATGTATGGTATCATCTTTCAATTACGGTTTTTTTTCTGCATGCTAAAATTACCCTTCATCCTTACAGTTGGTTATTCAAGCACCGACTACTAGTATTCATCCATGTTACGGTAGTGTATATTAATTGAATAGTTACATACACACGATGTATGGCATTAGAAATTTAATTTTAAATCAAAAAAGTAAAACATGTTTCAGTGAACACAGAAATAGCAAATTTATGCTTATCTTTTTTATCCAGTACTGAAATATCCTGGTAACTGGAATATCGTGAATTGTGTATACTGTATCTGTCCCTGACGATTCGCTATAGCCGTTTTTGACTGTATATTTTCTTCTCACTGTGACGTCATATATGTATATATAAAGGAGAACAGCTGTGGTATGCATGTAAATACTAGTATTTAAAATGGAATCAATCATTTCATATTATATTTGATTTCCAGATAAAGCTCATAATATTGTCGTGTATCAAACATTTATTGAGCATCATGAATCCTTTCACTGTCAGAGAGGAAGTCCTGCCATTCTTGGTCGACATTGCCAAATACCAAGATGCATCAGTAATAATGGCTGTTGTTGGTAAGAAAATTATATTTGACTTTAAATCAATTGCCTTTAAACAGAGATAACCTGCTTTAGAGCTCTTTATTCTATTTCAGGTATATATAAGCATATGTTAAATAAAAGGGACTCCGTGTTAACCAGGATCTTTCTTGCACAGAGTGGAATGCCTTCTCTTCTCCCACACACCGTGGATCCAGAACTCAGTACAGACCAGGTGATTCGTGTTATACTGTAGAAGTAATATACAGTTGTAATGGACAATACAAATGTAACAATCATACTCTGTTTTGGCAAATATTAACTCAGAAAAAGTAAGATTCGCCTATTTCAAATGTACATTAGGTTTATTTGGTGTATCAAATTCTCAGTTTCCTTGACGTAGGGGAGGGGATCATTGTCCTCTGATGATAAAAAGCGTTATTATATAATTTAATAATTCTCTCTGATTGGCTGAGATCCAATAATGTTAGAAAAATACTACGTTATATTGACCTGCACGTTACCTTCCAGGTCATAAGGAATTATTTCCAGGTCAGTATAAGGAATTATTTATTCTACATTGGACCAAAAATAGATAATTTTATAATAAAACAGTTATTGCTGTTTTTTGAGGTCAATACGATGAATTAGACACCTTCGTGCTCGGTGAATATTGTACTCTTCAGGTGTATAAACCATCGCATTGACCTCAAAAAACAGCAATAATTGTATAATATATATATTTTTTTCAAAACCACGTGTGCTTTTAACCACGGCATTATAAATGAAATCACCATCCACATTTGGAATAAATTTCTGTAAGTTTGAACCAGTAGAGCTAGAGTCTGGTTAGAGACTTCTGGTATGACATCAGTCTTCGAGAGTGTACATTATAATGCGTAGAATAAATATCAAGTACTGACGACGACATGCTCCTCCCAGCTAATGTCTGTTAATTGGAGTTGTAAATTAAAAAAATAAAGGAGTTGGGTGTAATAGTCTGGCAAACAATCTCCAATGAATGAAAATGTGGTAGAGGTCTCACAGTACAGCTCTGGAAAAAATCAGTCCAACATTGTCACCTTAAAGTGTTCCCAAGACGGAGCTATTGCCTGCCCGGCTGAGGATTAGGGAAGTTTTGTGTGTTATTAATAGTGTTTCGAAATATGAGGCGATTCAATTATAGCATAAATATTCCAAACACGCAATGCTTGGACTGAACTATCTGGAATAAATCTATTTAGGTGACATCTAACTCATTATAAGAAGATTTGCGATGACATGAAGCTAAATCTTCGTATCTGATCCATCGAAAATAAGACTTATTGGCAAGAAATTGAAACATCAGTGTTTTATGCAACTGAGGTTTAAATTTTCTTTCTACGATGTTTTCTCGGTTGAACATTTCATAATAGTTTGCCGTGTCTTTTGTCGCTTGCGACAGATACAACAATTGTGCATCGATTATTTCATAATCTATGAACTCTTCTCCATAGAAAATATACTTCTAATGGGAAAATGTAAGCCTTTGTTATCACAGTACTGCATGAATGACTCAATAATGACAACTTTTTAATGATTTATTTCTTATGTCTGGCACTTGTAATCAACCTTGCTTCAAGCTGCTGACGCTAGAAAAGTAGTTTAGTGACCGTAACCTCTGCCAGGACACGAGGCGATTCTCTTGTTTTTCGGTCGTTTAGTAGACACCGATTTTAAGTTCCATAAAAAGATCTGTAAACTGCACATGTTTCTTGAAAACAATAAATGGCGGCAGTTACCAGGCACATGTTTGACTAGATTTAATCAGACAAAACGCTTACATCAGTCGCTGGATAATTATTTGATCAAAAAGTTTATTTAGGGCCTTTTTGGTCCTGTAAATTTTATCATTTGGCCCTTTGGTGACTGTATATCTATTAAAAATGATTTAATTTTCTTGCTAGTCCAAGGATTAACTTTAGTTGGACTACATTATGGATCACTGATTTATCTGTGGTAAAGTTCGTCACCGGATATAGACTATATATTTTTACAAAACAAAGATAAGTCATGTAAATTGTTGTTTATATTTTTTCAGTTTAGTATCATGATGGACGTACTGTATGATATGCTTGGATTGATAGAACAACACAGGAGAAGTAATGGCACTCAAAGTTCTACACCCCAAAGGTAGAATACTGTCCACCTTAGCCCTTATGTTCATTAAGTTCTTATGTCAAATAAATATACATTTATTGACTGTGTTCGAGGGCAACATGCGTTTTGTCGGACCCAAGAACCAAACTGTTTGCCTGAGGCTGTTAGGCCGAAGGCAAACAGTTTGGTTCAAGGGGTCGACAAAACGCATTTTTCCCGAGAACACAGTCAATAAATGTTTTGTTATACCTTTTATTAATTTATTTATTTTATCATTATTTATTTTTGACAAACATGTATGTCGAACACCAACGAATGCAAATGAGATTTAGCTGACCCCGCCCATTATGTGACGTAAGCGGTCCAACATCATATCGACAGGTCCAATATCTCACTCCGCGGTCAAACATCGATTTTTTTTTATACCCGCTCAGTAAAACATTTGAAATGTTAGACTTTTATTAGCACTGATTTGTATAGGAACAATTAGGAACATTTTTTAAAGGTATAACAAAAGCATAGCAAGTCCCCTCCCGGTAAGTGTAATCAGGGGGTCGTTGCTAAGTTTTTGACTTAAGAAGGGTCATAAGTATGTTTTAGGTGCAATCTTAAGACCTGCCTAAGTACTACTTAAGTATGTCTTAAAACGTAACATAAAACGGACTTAGCTAGGTCTTAGCTAAGTCAAACTTATGTTCAAAATATTTGTTATGAATCATCCTAGTTTTTCAATTTATTTATATATATATTTGTAATAATGATTTAGTTACGTTTTTAATCACATATATATTAAAGCTGACGTCCTTACCTATCAGTTTTAGGTAGGTTAGATTAGATTTCGTATTTAATTACAGTTGATTCTGTTTAAATTATTTGAAATACAATGTATTTGAAAACAAATATTGCACGGTCACAAAGTGGCACTAGTGGTTCATTTTAAATGCGTGAATATTGTTTATCACTCGAGACTGCGATGTTTTCAGTTTACCGTTTGTTGTTATTCTTTCGTTTGACAAATGTTCACTCGCTTTCAAATTGTCATTCTCGCAGACATAACCGAACGTCTATGTACTTGAAATTGAAACTCTAATAAAAAAAAAAAGTGAAAAACAATAGGGACATTTTGATTTTTTTTCCTCCCATATCAGCAAGCAGAGACTGCAGATGTTTTATGATATACTTATTTACAATTTAATAAGGATGGAAAAGAATTGTTTTCAGAAAATAATTTTTCGTATATCTCCAACTCATCAACAATTTCTCTCTCTCTCTCGAACGTTAGTGAATGGTAGTGAACCCTGTTTGAATCCTCGATTGTTGCGTTCTACATTCAATCTAATTTACAGAAAATCTTTATTTGTTTTCTAGTCATCATCCTTTAATTCACCGACAATTTTTAAAATCATTTCAACTCATTTTTTTTTTACAGTGAACAAACAAATCCATGATTACTGTATACAATTTACTTATAATGATTAGTGCTTATAACCTAGGTCCCACTAATATTTCAAACGTATCCCAAAAATAATATTTTGCATTTACATGTATATGTCATTTAAAGAGTGATATTAGAATCAGTGATGAATAACACCCCCACCCCGAACAAAAAACTAAAATTCTTATACCGGTATATTAAATATAGGAAATTATTTTTTAATGCAAAATATAAATAGAGGAATGTTTTAACATAGAGAGTCAACCTTAAATAGTTCTCAATATATGTTTAAGAAAGTTAAGACATACTTAAGTCACCTCTACCGGCCGCCTAAGTTTTGCTAAGATTGTCAAATCTTAGCACGTTTCTAGTTACGGTCTTAAGTTTAAGACTGTACTTAAGTCCTACTTAAGCATGGTCTAAGACTTAAGTACCCTTTATGTTACGACCCCCTGGTTTCCAGTGAAAGTTAAGAAGGTCGTAATCCCATCAAAAATCATCAAAGCGGAACGAAATGCAAACTTGATACTAACAATCGGCTCAATATCTGCAAGTGTTTAGAAAAAAAGTGCGGATAACCAAGTAGGACAGATAGACAGACGGACGAGGAGGAAACGTGTTTCACCGGTAGGGTACTATGATAAAATTAACATTTACTGTATTATATTTAGGGAAAGGTTGGCACCGTCCGGGGGCAGTGACAAAAATCTACTGTTTGTTGGTAATTCTTCACCTTCTGGAATCCAGAAAAGCCGAACAGGTTGGTTGAGTTTCTTCTTTTCCAAGAGATTCTTATTTAAGAGTGATAATTCCATTGTAAGTTCAACTGCGCTATAGCTCGCTTTCTCTGTCCTTGAAACATGATTTGAACATTATTAGTAATTATATTATAAAGAATATTTATGATTGTTAACAAAATAAATACTTTGTGCGTATGAGTGTTGTCATGGCTACTGATCACCAGACCGTGACCATATTTGTCTAGTTCTCCCTTTCCCAGAATGCTCCATTTCATCACTGACTAGAGGCAGACTCTCCCGAAACTCAAGTCAGGAAGGTAACACGTGACCTTTCCCGTAGCGAATGCAGATTGTATAGAACCAGACGATCCAGTTCTTTTGCTTGTCCGCCTGCTTTGTGCTGGCGTGTAGTTAGAATACTTTATTATTTCTCGGAATTTTGATTATTATTAAAGCTTTTTTTACCAGAGATGTATTTTAGAGGAACGTTATGAATGCATGATTACCTGCAGTGTACAGATTTGTTATATGTTATATGCATTAGTCAAAATAGATTTTCCTTTACAAAAATATTATTCCTTTACCATTATAAGGCATGGCGTGTTCGATTGTATATGTACATTTAGAACTCCCTCTCTTACATGTATATGAAGCACTGATAAAAAAAAAAAAATAATGTAAATTTTAAAAAAATATATGAATTTAAAAAGCCAAATTCAGTGTATACGGGTATTCACATTAAATCGATGTAAATATATACTGGAAAAGCATTAATCATCTTTTAATATTCCTAAACACTGTGTGCTAGTATGATTGATATAGGATTACTGAATTTTCTTGGTGAATATGATCTCTGAAATGTTATTATTGATTATCTCCACTTATATACTCATATGATATACTCATGTGATATACATCCTAACGTGCCAATACTTGGAAAACACGCGCTTAAAGATATACTGATGTACAGTGTAACAATAATAACTTACCAAAGACGTAGATGAGCAGAGATTTTGAGGCTGGAAGCACAAGGTGAAAAATAGAATGATAAAAATTCTTAGCACCAATGAATGATAAATCATAGTTAGATTTATCGAAATATATATACACATAAAATACTTGGAAAACCACTCAACACACGCTTAAAAATATACTGATGTACAGTGTAACAATAAAAACTTACCAAAGATATAAATGACGATTTAGCGAAAAATAATTTTACATTCTTTACGAAAAATCTTGAAAATTCAGCAAAAGATATGGGGAATTGGAAATTTTTTCTAATTGTTACCTCTGAAAATGTTGTTAATCAAAGACTGTCATCGGCTGGGATGAATTCGTCATCGTAGGGTCTAATTGCAAATTACGCTAAACTGTACAATTTTTCATTGAACACAGATACATGTATAGCTAATTTATGCTAATAATTGTCCCACACGATATTCTACAACCTGTGTTTTACTGTATTTTCCTCATTTTGAATTTTATCTCGCAAACACAGGATCCAGATTTGGTCTTTTAACACAATTGCATCTAGGGTATTTTTAAGGAATTTTTCTTTCTGTAACTTCGAGTTCCTCTACAACAAAAAGTAAGATCTGATTATTTAGGTTTTACACTCTTCCAAGATTGGTTCTTTATGTTATCTCCGTTCGAAAGTCGCTTGTCGAAGACGACGAGTGAAAGAACAATTATAAAATATATGTGGAAATTTTCCAGAGAATAGCAACTTTTTATGTAATTATTTAATTTTTAAAAAAAATAGTGTAGCCAATCCATTCTAAATGCATTGTGATTTATAAGGAAACATATCAACAGAGAACTACTATGTGTGTGTATAATTGTTTAAGCATTCCTAGTTTATTATTTTAGATTAATCATTTGACTTAATTTTATGATTTTAAATATAATTTTAGTTTTCCATTATTATATGGATTACTTTTGAGCTAGACATGTGAAGTGTTCATTAATCACTCTATAGTTAGTAATAATGAATTGTGTTGTCACTGTTACGTAGATGATACTAATAATTCAAATGCTTTCAAACTGTTTTTCTATCCGTCATTCGAATATTTTTTTAATTTTGATATTAGGTGTATCTATTCCTAAAATTATTTGAATATGAAAATTCCCCCAAAGTTTTTCATGGAAAACGCACAGAATGATTTAATGTTTAGAAGCTCAAGTAAGACTGTTTCTGATTTGATACCAGTGCAGTTTCAGTCTTGTTCGAGATGACTGGCTTAAATTCTAAGACTATATATGATATTGAACTTGTTGAGTATGGTTTAGCCACGTTATACCATTATGTACATGTACTTGTGGACCTAGCAAAGAACGATTACTTACGTGTACACTTTACTACTTCATTACAGTAAATGCTATTTTTGATAATGTATATCAATAGTTTGCAATTAAAGAGCAAAAATGAAATTGTCAAATACGTTTCTGGGTATAATCATAAAAAGTAATATCCTTCAATTTTTTTCAGCGCCTAACAGCCCAGAGCTCTCAAAGTTAAAGGTAATGAGATAAACACGAATACCATTAAAATTTACATAAATTGACCCTTGTACTGAAAATGTCAAAAACGTATTAATGATTACTACTTGTTATGTTTTTTCAAATGTAAAAAAGGTAAGTGAGTAGATGCTGTTTGAAAGGTCATCAAAGGTCACTCGGTCTGTTGTATAGATTGCATTCATTTCTATCAATAACGACAGTCTACGTATTCGTTGTCTGTAAATCATGGAAAATTCAAAGTGTAACAGGAAACACCATACAGATGGTCGGATCCGGATAATAAAAACGACCCAGATCTACCTAGGAAGTATATGTTTCACTATTAACCGACCTCAAGCCCTATCCTTATTGCAATAAACGTTTTCATTCCAATACAACTCAGCTATTTCCGTAAAAGCAGGAAATACTAGTATATCGTTTTTAAAGCTCACCTCTTTATTAGGGTCTTCCGTCTCCAACGGAAGACCCTTCTATTATTGTATTGTTTCTTTTTCACTTTTATTATTATTATTATTATTCCACTTTTTCTTTACAATTTTTGTGCAGAAGATATCTCGCAAACGGTTCGATCGATTTTCATGAAATTTTCAGGGGTAATGCCTTTTGATTTAAAGATGATCCTTTTTTGTTCAAATCCTTAAAATTCACTTCCGGTCGGAAGTTATCGCCCTTTAATCGATTTTCAGATAACCATTTTGTCGACACAAAAACTAAAAAAACGGCAAAAGCTAGAGTGCTGAAATTTTCAGCGATTATAGACGACATGTTGAAGTTTTGCACCTGGGTTTTCAAATTTTCCGGAAGTAACTAGTATGGAAGCTCGGTAGGGGTCGAAATTTAGGACATGAATCAGGAGTGAATTTTCGAGACATTTTTTATCATATCTCTAAAACTGTGGAGATTTTCTAAAAACATATTGAATAGAAATTGTGTAGAATTACAAGATCTTTTATATGATATCAAAGAAAAAGGGCTGACTCATCACATAAGGGGCCGAGAGGGGCCGAAAGTCTTTGGTCAATAGCTCTTTAACGATCAAAATTTTGTAATGCATTACTGAAGCAAAAATGTTTATCTCAACAATTAACAACTATATATTATAATATTCACATCATATGTTACATAATTAGGGGCCATAAGGGGCCAGAATGCAAAATCTTTGACGCTTTATATTTCAAAAGTGGGAAATATTTTGATGAGCAATACTGAACAAAAGATGTTCAAAATAATGTTCTAAACAATATGCAACATTTCATTTTTCTCTTAACGTCCCCATTAAGGAGTTAAAGGGCCGGCCCCTAAATACTTCTTTTGCTAATATCTCGGAAACGAAAAAGAATTTCTGAATAGTTGTTGAACAAAAAGTGTTCAAAATCATAAGAGCTTTAAAGTGGTATGAAGAAAAAGGGGCTGGCCCATCAAAATAGCGGCCGAGAGGGACCGAAAGTCTTTAATCAATAACTCGTTAACGATCAATATTTTGTAATGCTTTACTGAAGCAAAAATGTTAATATTAACGATTTACAACTACATATTATGATATTCACTTATATGTTACATAATTAGGGGTCATAAGGGGCCAAAATGCAAAATCTTTAACGCTATATATCTCAAAAGTGTGAAATATTTTGATATGCAATACTGAACAAAAGATGTTCAAAATAATGTTCTGAACAATATGCAACCTTTTATTTTTTGCTTAACGTCCCCAATAAGGAGTTAAAGGGCCGGCCCCTAAATGCTTCTTTTGCAAATATCTGGGAAACGGAAAAGAATTTCTGAATAGTTGTTGAACAAAAAATGTTCAAAATCATGAGAGCTTTAAAGTGATATGAAGAAAAAGGGACTGGCCCTTCAAAATAGGGGCTGAGAGGGGCCGATAGTTTTTGATGAATAACTCTTTAATGCTCAATATTTTGTAATTCATTACTGAAGCAAACATGTTTATCTTAACAATTTAAAACGATATATCATAATATTCACATCATATGTTACATAATTAGGGGCCACAAGGGGCCAGAATGACAAATCTTTGGCACTCTGTATCCTGAAATTGGGAAATATTTTGATAAGCAGTGTTGAATAAAAGATGTTCAAAATAAGGTTTTAAACAATATGTAACCTTTTCAATTTTGCTAAACGCCCCCATTAAGGAGTTGAAGGGCCAGCCCCTAAATATTTCTTTTGCATATATCTCGGAAGCGAAAAAGAATTTCAGAATAGTTGTTGAACAAAAATGTTCAAAATCATGAGAGCTATAAGAAGATACCAAGAAAAAAGGACTGGCCCCTCAAAATAGGGGCCAGGACGGGCCGAAAGTCTTTAATCTATAACTCTTTAATGATCAATATTTTAATACACACTACTGAAGCAAAATTTTCGTCTTAACAATTTATTTTTATCATTATATTTGAACAAAAATATCAGTCAAATTCTGATCTCATCTTATCAAAAATCGGACGGAAGACCCACTCGTTGCTTGCAACGAGATCGCATCTAGTTAGGGTCTTCCGTCTTCAGCGGAAGACCCTTCTATTATTCTTCGGTTTCTTTTTCACCTTTATTAGGGTCTTCCGCGTCTTCAGCGGAAGACCTTTCTATTATTCTTCGGTTTCTTTTTTACCTTTATTATTATTATTATTATTCTTTTTTTTCTTTACAAAATTTGTGCAGAAGATTTCTCGGAGATGGCTCGTTCGATTTTATTCAAATTTTCATGGTAGATGCGTTGACATCTGAAGTTTATTCCGGCAATATCGTTTTTTGAAAATCACTTCCGGTCGGAAGTTATCGCCCTTTTATTAAAATTCAGAGGACCTCCTTGTCTGCGATGGAACTCAAAAACGGCTTAAGCTAGAGCGCTGAAATTTTCAGTGATGATAGAGGACATGTTGCCATATTGCACCTGGGTTTAGATATTTTCCGGAAGTGCCTAGTATGGAAGCTCGGTAGGGGTCGAAATTTAGGTCACGAATCATGAGTGAATTTTTGAGACATTTTGTATCATATCTTTTAAAGTATAATTATTTTGTTAAAACATACTGAACAATATTTGTGCAGAATGACAAGATCTTTAATATGGTATCAAGAAAAAAGGGCTGACTCATCACATTAGGGGCCAATAGGGGCCGAAAGTCTTTAATCGATAACTCTTAAACAAGCAATATTTTTGTATACATTACTGAAGCAAAATTATTTATCATAACAAACTAAAACTATGTATTATGATTTTTACGTCATATGTTACATAAATAAGGACCACAAGGGGCCAGAATGCTTAATCTTTGAAGCTTTATATCTCGAAAAGAGGAAACATTTTGAAAAGCAATATTGAACAAAAGTTGTTTAGAATGATGATTTGAACAATGTGCATCCTTTGAATTTTTCCTAAACAGCCCCTATAAGGACTTAAAGGGACGGCCCCTAAATATTTCAAGTCTACATATCTCGAAAACGAAACGAAACTTCTGAATAGTTGTTGAACAAAAAGTCTTCAGAATTACAAGACCTTTCATGTGATATCAAGAAAAAGGGGCTGACCCCTCAAATTAGGGGCTCAGAGGGGCCAAAAGTCTTTCATCTATAACTCCTTAACGTTAAATATTTTGTTATTAAACATTGAAGCAAAACTGTTTATCTTAACAATCTGCAACTATATATCTTAAAATTTTCTTCAAATATTGCGTAATTAGGGTCCATAAGGAGCCAGAATGCTAAATCTTTGACGCTTTATATCTCAAGAAGGGGAAACATTTTGAAAAGCAATATTGAACAAAAGTTGTTTAGAATGATGTTCTCAACAATGTGCATCCTTTGAATTTTTCCTAAACAGCCCCTATAAGGACTTAAAGGGACGGCCCCTAAATATTTCAAGTCCACATATCTCGAAAACGAAACGAAACTTCTGAATAGTTGTTGAACAAAAAGTCTTCAAAATTACAAGTCCTTTCATGTGATATCAAGAAAAAGGGGCTGACCCTTCAAATTAGGGGTTCAGAGGGGCCAAAAGTCTTTCATCTATAACTCCTTAACGTTAAATATTTTGATATTAATTATTGAAGCAAAAATGTTCATCTTCACAATCTGCAACTATATGTCTTAAAATTTTCTTCAAATATTACGTTATAAGGGGCCATAAGGGGCCAGAATGCTTAATCTTTGAAGCTTTATATCTCGAAAAGGGGAAACATTTTGAAAAGCAATATTGAACAAAAGTTGTTTAGAATGATGATCTGAACAATGTGCATCCTTTGAATTTTTCCTAAACAGCCCCTATAAGGACTTAAAGGGACGGCCCCTATATATTTCAAGTCTACATATCTCGAAAACGAAACGAAACTTCTGAATAGTTGTTGAACAAAAAGTCTTCAGAATTACAAGACCTTTCAAGTGATATCAAGAAAAAGGGGCTGACCCCTTAAATTAGGGGATCAGAGGGGCCAAAAGTCTTTCATCTATAACTCCTTAACGTTAAATATTTTGATATTAATTATTGAAGCAAAAATGTTCATCTTCACAATCTGCAACTATATGTCTTAAAATTTTCTTCAAATATTACGTTATTAGGGGCCATAAGGGGCCAGAATGCTTCATCTTCACGATCTGTTACTATAAATATTTTAAAATCTTCATCAAATATTGCGTTTTTTGGTGCCATAATGATCAAAATTTTGTTAAACATAACTGAAGCAAATTGTACGTTTTCACTATTTATATATTATGAACGAAAATCTCAGTCCAATTCGTATCTCATCTTATCAAAAAAATCGGACGGAAGACCCACTCGTTGCTCGCAACGAGATCTCATCTAGTTATTATTATTTTTTTAATATTTTTATTTTTGTAGATATAAAACAAAACTTTAAAAGCATTTCAGCCTGTGTCCTTGACGGAGTTTTTACTCATTAGTCTAGGATCCAGGATTTCCATATGGGGGTAGTTGGGTCAAATATTTTCACTTGCAAAAATACAATGCATTATATAAATTGTCTGTTTTGGGATTGTATGAAGTTGTTGCTTATAATTTAAACTCTTGTTTAAATTGTATATTTTTTAACTCTTTTTTATCAAAAGATTATTTTTTAACCCTCCCCCCTCAAAAAAAAAATGAAGAGGAAATTTTAGGGATGGGTGTCGCCTTAAATCCGCCACTTAGTTTTAAGTTTCATAACAAAACCCGTCATCATTCAGCATATTATTCACCATGTTACATTTGATCGTCATACAGAAGTTTCATTGTAAATATATAGCATATTTTGGGATTTATTTAATAGTAAGCTGTTTATCACATTATGTAAGTATTAAATCAGTCATACCATGGTCTAAAATATCATCACAGGAAAAAGAAATGCTGACGGTGTCAAGCAAGGAACCGCTGCGGAGGTTTAGCTTAGTGCCGCCAGGTGGCGGTACCCCTGCCATTAATCTGACTCCAGATGATGGAGGTTACATAGACAGAAACCGACGTCCAAGTCTCCAAAACATGGGGCAGTATAATCACGTAAGTACATTGAATAGAATTGACAAAATACGAAACAAACACATAAACGAATTCATCTGAAACTTTCACAAATAATGAGCTCATTAAGCTAAAATGTTGCAATTAATTAGTTGTCAAAGAGTTCAAATATGATTTTGATTTTTTTAAATTAATTTTTTCCTGTTTTATTCAGCATGTTTGTCACTGTGGTGCTTATATTTAATCTTGAAATAATGCAATTCTTTTCTTTATCCAAGCTTGAGAAATGCCATTTTTATTACCAAATACTTGTACTATAGATTAACATAGCTAGAACAGCGATCTTTCCATTTCCAGTGAAACTTGTCTAATCCGGATGTTGTTGTGTGTTCCAAAATCCTTCAAGTCCCTAATTCAGTTGATTAAAATGTTGTCTTATCCGGAATATTGTCTAATCTGGCCAGTGTCTTTGGAACCAGTGGTGTCCGGATTAGACAAGTTTTACTGTAAACTTTACCTAGACCAACTACCACAAGAACTCTCCCGTTGAAAGTTGGAAATGGCAAAGGTTGTCTGTAGTCTGGTACCCTTCCCACAATTCCGTTCGCGCACGTAGAGAGTGCGCGAACGGAATTGTGGGAAGGGTACCAGACTAAAGTTGTCTGCATGGTCAACGGGTTGGTTTATTTTTTTTCCCACTTTTTTGGTAACGCAAAAATAATCTTTAATATGTGTTACCCATAAAAAAATATTTAAATTCAGCATTTGTATCGTAGGACTCTGAACGCTATGAGCGGAAAAGCAGCACAGGAAGCCTGTTCAGTTTTTCTGAACCCAGACATACAGCGCCACGGCGCGGTAGCTTCCAGGCGTTAGGAGACACTGTGGTATGACAATTACAGATATTGTATATTTACTTTAATATTGCATTTTTTATCTCTTAGACAGGCCCGTAGCAACGCTTTTAAAACGGGGGGGGGGGGGGGGCTCCAAAAAAAAAAATTGACAAGCAAAAGAAAAAAGTAAACTACCCAAACTTGAAAATCCTTTTTCGTGGGGGGGGGGGGTCTCTAACATTTTGGTACCTTTTTTCAAATGCTGGAATTTGCTAGTATTTATCTTACAGCAACAAAAGGGGGGGGGGGCAACCAGCATCTAAAACAAATTTCCAAACTAGAGCATAAGGCTATATTCAGAAAAAGCCCCCCCTCGCGTTCTCCGGCCTGTTTTAATTGAATTTGTGCAGAAATTAAATGAGATGATTTTCTAATCTTTTGACTTCATTGTAGATGCAGCTTTTCTCTAGTAAATAATGTGCCCCAAGATTATTTTCACGACGGTGCAAACTATATTATGGACTGATGCGACTTCGTTGATTCTTCTTTGTTACTCAAAGAAGGCGCCGAATATTGCCATATTGTAAATTACGATGCTTTAATCAGTTGATATATTTATGTGTGTATTTTATATATTGTTCAAAATATTATTCTTGTTTTGTACAGTAAAATATTTATTATATAATTTTTTGATTCATTATTTCATAGACAAAAAAACATGAACCATAGAATATGAGATGGAAATAATTTAGGGGAAAAGTGTATAATGATCGGGAGTTCATCATTAAAAATGCTTGTCACTGCTCCCGTGATTCTCGTGAGTGGGATACGGGGAGTGACTTGTTTTCTGAGCCTGGAGTACCACTGAGAAGATTGGTGGCTGTAATACACCATCAACACTCCAACTCCAATACAACATGGGACCTCGTCCAGGAATCAAACGAGATCCGATTCGACTGAGAAATGAACCTTCTTTTTTGCAGATTTGTGTTGTGCTTTGTTGTTGTGCCTTTTGGCTTTAGACTTTTCATACATCTGTAAGTAAGAGGACTTTTTCTGGAGAGGATTTTTTGTTATTGGTGGCAGTTTGTCCGGCTTTTTGATTTGAACACTGGAGCTACTATCCAGTCGTGGTTGGACATTTATGGTTGGCAATGCCCTGTCCATTCTCTCTTGTTCTTCTATCTTGGTCGCCTGTTTAAACCAGACATCATTCACAATCGACTGGATTTCCTCATGAGCTCTGATATAGGCCGCCGACTCCTCGTCCAGTTGATGGTTATTTGACATACACAGTCCTAGAGAATAGATGTAATTACATGACAAAGTTCTGAATGCCATAATTAGAGACGGGATTTAAATGATTATACAGTCGTGATAGACAAAAGTAGAGATGTGATTACATGGCAAACACAGTCCTAGAGATCTGACACCATTACATACATAGGTCTGATACAGAGAAGTATAGATGTGATAACATGAGAAACACAATCCTGAAACCAGAAGTAGAGACGTGATTACTTGACATACACAGTCCTAGGGGACAGAAGTAAAGACGTGTTTACATGACATACACAGTCCTAGGGGACAGAAGTAGAGATGTGATTACATGACATATACAGTCCTAGGGAACAGAAGTAAAACGTGTTTACATGACATACACAGTCCTAGGGGACAGAAGTAGAGATGTGGTAATACGACATACACAATCCTAGAGGACAGAAGTAGAGGTGTGTTAACATGACATACACAGTCCTAGAGGACAGAAGTAGAGATGTGATTACATAACATACACAGTCCTAGAGGACAGAAGTAGAGATGTGATTACATGACATACACAGTCCTAGAAGACAGAAGTAGAAATGTGATTACATGACATACACAGTCCTAGAGGATAGAAGTAGAGATGTGATTATATGACATACACAGTCCTAGAAGACAGAAGTAGAGATGTGATTACATAAAACAAAGTCCTAGAGGACAGAAGTAGAGATGTAATTACATGACATACACAGTCCTGGGGGACAGAAGTAGAGACATGAAAATATGACATACACAGTCCCAAGGGACACAGATAGAGACGTGATGATATGACATACAGTCCTAGAAGACAGAAGTAGAGATGTGATTAATGACATAAACAGTCCTAGAGGACAGAAGTAAAGACGTGATTCTAGGACATACACAGTCCTAGAGGACAGAAGTAGAGATGTGATAACATGACATACACAGACCTGAGACATAAAAGTAGAGATATGATTTCATGACATACACAGACCTGATACATAAAAATGCAATAACACTTTCCTTGATGACAGATGTAGATCTAAATGATATGTTGTCCTGATGGACAGAACTAGAGGTGTGATTACATTACATACACACAAATATAGCTATAGGACAGAAGTAGAGATGTAATTATATGACATATACAAATTTCCAAAGGACAGAAGAGATGTAATTAAATAATATACAGTCCTGATTAACAGAAGTTGAAATGAGGTCGCTAATATATTGAGATGTATGCAAAGCTGAATCAACTTATTCAGAATTTGTTGTAAATAATTAAAATAAATTAGAACAAAATTTATGTTTTAAATTCGACTGTACCTAATTGATTAGCTATTTCCTTACCTCTGAGAGATATGAGTTCGGTTTTTAGATGTTTGATGTGCTGTCTACATTTGGCTGTGGACATGCGGTCCATTTTAGCGCTGACCTGTGCCAGTGATACTCCGGTCCGTAGCTGACGGGCCTCCGATCTCATCTTCTTTATCTGTCTCCGCAGAGAGGAGTTGTACATGCACTGGTAGTTATATCTACAGGGACAGAGAAGAGGGATATGTTTAACGATATCAGTATATATGAAGGTCTGGATGGGCAAATAAAGAAAGCTTATGGGCCACAACGCTCACCTGAGAAATTTTGGCACTACTGTTCTTCCGAAAAGAAAAAATGGTTTTTCCCCACTCTTTATTTGAAACGAAAGATTAATGTGGCCTATACTATCCTCAAAAGATCATGAATTAACCAAACTTAAATCCATACAATATCGGGATGCTACAATGTCAATTTGACTAACATTGTCTTGTTGTTCTAGGGAAGATTTTCCCCTGTATACATGCAATCTTTTAATTTTCTATATAGTACTTGTATATACATGTATATGTATTCCCGTGTAAAACTATGATCCATATTGTAACCTCCCTATAAACCATGGAGGCATGATTTACAACAAACTTGAGTCAGCAATACCTGAGGATGCTTGCATATTATTATGACTAATCATGACCCATCAATACTTTTGGTAACAGATTTTCAATGAATTCTTATATATTCTCATGTAAAACTTTTTCTCTTAAGAAGATTTAGTCATATTGTATACTCAATCATCCTTAAATATTTTTTTTTCCAAAAAATGGGTCCCTATATATGATGGGTCTACAATAAGATATTATAAGATTCTCAAAGAGTTTTTTTTCCTATGAATTCCCTTATGCACGTGCATGTAAAACTATAATCCCTTATTTTGGCAGGGCAGGCCCAACCCTACCCTCTGATATACGTGTAGTTTTCCTTTAGAAAGAGATTTTCTAATGACCCCACCCTAATGTTACCTTTTCTTGATTATCTTCCTTTTTTAAATTTGGCATAGTCTTTTATTTGAACAATTCTGAATCATATCAGTAAAGCTCGCCTGACTCTTTGGCTCAGGCGAGCTAGAAATGAGAGATCAGTAACTTAATTTTTTAAATTTACATAAACCCCTTGATATTAAGTATTTGACGTATACCGTTCTTTGTCCTTCAGCATATGTTAAATAAATAACGCGTGTGAGAGAGCAGTTGTTACAATATTATTGGTGAGGACCTTCATTTTTTATCAGTTCAATACTGAATATTTAAACCACTGAATATTTTATCCTATGAAATTATCTTATGAAATCTTATGAAATTACCCTTTTATCAATCTATTATCTTTAAACTAGTTGGAACCCGTTTTAAGCCACCTGAGTGAAAGATCTTTTTTAAGCAGTGTGATGTTAATGTATGTTTAAGGAGCGGGCACAACCGAAGTTATCAGACACAGTTATTGATGGATACAATCGTAAATAAGTCATTGTCATTAGTTTTTCTTTCTTTTTTTTTGTTCTTTTTTTTTTAAATTTATTTATCCTTTTTTTTTTTTTGTTAATGACCACGCAAGTGTGGTAAGTATCGAAATCGTAAACTTTCTTTTCCCGAAAGAACTTTTCCAAATGCGGAATTTCTCAAATGCAAACACAACTACATTCCATTCAAATTTTGCAAAGTAATACTATCTACACCTAATTTTAACATGCTTCTACACACACACACACACACACACCCTCACCCTCCCTCACACACACACAAATGTTGTACTATATGAAAAAAAACTATAGATTCAAAGAGTATTGAAATATAGTCAAGATTTATAAAGCTGAAGTCTGTCCTAAAAATATAGAAGTATGCTGAAGTGTTCCACTTATATCTATGTATGCATTGTCTTCCATATACTGGCAGATTGTATTGATTTGAATTTTATATTTGTTTTTATTTTATTTTATTTTTTTTTTTTTTTTTTTTTTTTTTTTTTTTTTTTTTTTTTTGCTTTTACTTATTTATTTACATGTATTCATTTATCATTGTATCTATTTTATTTTTGTTTATTTGCCATGAGGAAAATTGGATGTCGGAAAATATTGTGTGCCTAATTTATCTACATTGATTTCACTGATGTTTACCTGGTCTTCCATTCGTTATCTTCATTCACTTCTTTCTCTTTCTTTTCTTCCATTTCTTTGATGATGCCCATCCAGCCCTCTGAGGATTTTTTATGTAGGTTCATCCATTCTCTTTCAAGTGCAAGTTCTTCTTTCAGTTCCTTTAAAGTTGTTTTTCGACCCATTTTATCGTTATCTCCTTTCTTATGTGAAACAAACGATATTATGATAATTTTCAATTGTGACGTGTCTTTTTGTGACGACATAGTAGTGTATTGTGACGTCATAGAAGCAAATAGATATCGGTTATCAAAAAATAGAAATGGTTTAACTAAAAGTAAATATCTACATATAATTCCCTTGGTATGAAAAGAAGTTTGCAAAAACATTTCAGATTCTGGGACATATATACGCCCGTGGTAGAATTTATAGTATCAGAGACAAGTAATTTTAAGCATGTTATATGTCTCAATCTCTCACACGATAAAACCTATACTGTTAGCATAAAATGAATGTGATTCATTTATCTAAAAACAATCAACTAAAAATTATGTGCTATCAGCAGGGATATACTATATCCCTGCTATCAGAGTCATAAAATATTCTGCACAAGTCGAATCAGTTTACGAACATTTTAATTGGGTGCGTCGATTTACCCAAATGGACCCAAATGGAACTCAAATGGACACAATGGACCCAAATGGAACCCAAATGGACCCAAATGGAAACTCAAATGGACCCAAATGGAAATCAAATGGACCCAAATGGAACATTAAACATATATTATCGTATTCTCAATTTGTTACTAATTTAAAATGATAAGAATTATGAAATTACAAATGGAGAATATTAATTATTCATTTCTAATATTGTATTTTAAAATACGAATTAATCTTTTTTCTATTTGTAATAACTTTTGCATATCATTGAATACAAAATTGAAGTATTTCATTTTAAAGTTTATATAGTTTTCATGGCTGTAGGAACGGGGGGGGGGGGGAACTGGGCCTGTGCCCCCACCCCCACCCCCCAATAATTTTGCCGATATATAGAATACTAAAGAAAATTAATTCGTATTCTAAAATACAATATTAGAGATGAATAATTAATATTCTCCATTTGTAAGTTCATTATTTTCATCATTTTAAATAAGTAACAACTTGATAATACGATAATATATATTTAATATTCCCTTCGATTTCCATTTGGGTCCATTTGATTTCCATTTGGGTCCATTTTGATTTCCATTTGGGTCCATTTGGGTTCCATTTGGGTCCATTTGTTTCCATTTGGGTCTATTTGGGTTCCATTTGGGTCCATTTGTTTCCATTTGGGTCTATTTGGGTTCCATTTGGGTCCATTTGGGTAAATCGACGTGCCGTTTTAATTAAATCTCGCGAGATTTGACGCGATATTACGTGGTTTCAGAAATATACCTTCCGGATAGGATTCCGACTTCCTTGTCATCAAAGAAGAGTTTTAGTCAGAAAATGGAAAACTTTCCTGGATGATTTACTGGTATAGTTATTTGATGATAATAACAATTTACGGATCTTAATTTATACTTATCAAAACAATAATGATATCCGATACTGGTGCCCGTCGCAAGTGCCACAGGCGTGTCTGTCCCATTTTATCAACTGATTTCCGTAAACAATACACATTTCAGGAGAGATTTATTATACAGTATAATTAAAAGTAAATAATATATAGATATGATGTAGTGACTTAAATGTTACCACAACAAGTAGGTATGGAATGTTATGATTTTCTGATCATATCCTCTGGTAATTGAATACCCTAGTTCAGATTCATTACCTGTAACATAATGACGTCCAAAATATACAGTTCCAGCGCAATAAATGAAGAAAATTTATTTCGCTATAAATATTGTAAATCCACTTTTAAGTAAGGAAAAGGAATAACTTTTTGGTATTAAGTATTTTCGCAATCCCTACTGTTTAAATTTGATCCCTAGTGATTTTGCCATAATTCCCCATTCATATTGACTGAGAGGTTTCACCCCTTCATCTGTTCGCAGCAAGTGGATTCACCCTTCATGGTTTTCCCACAAACATACAGTGTAATGAATGTTTCTGCAGTGTGGTCACTTTCAGGAATTCATTTGATCAGTGCAGTTTTTTTTTCATTATTTAGATTTAATAATGAGTGGCCAATCATTTCCGAATTATTTCTGATTTTAATGAAAACCTATCTTAGAGTTAAAGAATGACATTTTTGCTGCTGTTCACAAATTTATAGCAGAATACTGTAGGTTCAAATACATGTAATTATATAAAATTATAAATATATGTTTTTAATTTAAAATTTATTTTGTATAACATGCATTTGTTATATTTTAAGAGAGTAACTAGTAATGTTTTGGTTCCTGTAGACTATTTGTCAATGAAATATGCACAAGCAATGCATAGTCATACTAATTATAGCTATCACCACTCATAGTTAGTGATTTCCATCTTTTATCACATTTTTTCATCTAATTAAGCAAAATCAGATTCACTTTAATAGTATTAAATACCTCTTCCATGGTACAGACCAAAAAACAAACTGCCCAGATCCTCTCATGCTATAATTTTACACTAAAGACAACTATAAAACGGGAGATCCATACAGTTACTAGAGGTTAAACCACTCAGGGTGAACATGTTATTGGGGGGTCTCACCTGTTACTGATCCCAAAGAGGATCCAAAACTTCTTCGGGATCAGTCTCTCAAACTGTAAGGTTATAGAAAGTCTTACTTGCCAAAAGTTATAAATGTACATCTCATTTGAGATATGATATCCTAAATGGGCCATTATGTCCCTTTTAGTTTTAGGCAATAGGTCTCCACCTGAGTAATAATTTAATATTTCAAGAAAAAGTAAAAAAAGTTTTGCTGTGGAAAATAAAATTCATCTGCAGATGTATTTTCTTACAGAAAGAAATTGATTTCTATACATCAATAGGAAAGCTTTGATATGTGTCGCAATTTTCAAAAGGAGAATGGTTGAAATTTTGATTTAAATTTCAAATGAAATTACATAATACCATTCACATTTACTGGTAATTACTATGTGTATTTCAACATAGGGACCTTTATTCGTATGCCTCAGGTTAATATCAAATGTCAGTATACAAGTGGATATTGTTGCAGAACTCATGATGTATACTGTATACATGTAATGTTCTATTTCAGACAGCTTGTTTGTTGCTCAGATATGGGTCAGTGTTTTAGCAAACCAAATGAAAAGAAGAGCCCGCCTCCTGCGACTGAATTGAATGGACCTGGGGTTGTTTCTCCATCAAATATCAATGTCAGTATCAATAACCCAGAGAGGCCACTCCCCCCACCCCCAGCCAAATCAGGTAATTATTAATAGGAGCATCATAAACAAGTATTGCAAAAACACAGAAAAGGGATTTTTTAAAACTGCATTCTGTAAGATTTAACTTGATTTGTGGTACATGTACATGTATGTATTAATTGTAAATTTGTTGCTCACCACATGTATCCTTGGTACAAAAACATTTTGATTCTCCCTTTTTGCAAATTATCCACAGGAAAGTAGGCAAAATATGTTAGTCATGAATTCAGATAAGAATTAGTTTTATTTTTAGTACTTTTATACTATGTGTTTTATAATTTGATATTCTCCTTCTTTGCAGAAAACTCCTTGATTGTCAGGGCCTTGTATGATTTTGATGCCATTAACGAAGATGACTTGTCTTTCAAAAAGGGAGATCGCATGGAGGTGGAGGAGTCCAGGTAATTATGTACTATTAATTTAAGGGAAATCACTAGAAGTAGGTGTTGACATTGTCTGATGAACATTTTACAACCAGAGCTGTACAGTAGTATCATTATTCTATATGAACAGTCATGCATTGGGAATTATTAGTATAATGTATAAGCTTGTGTCTTTTTTTTTGTATAGTTTTACACATGTATCCTTTTCTTTGTTTACAGTCAGAACTGTGATTGGTGGATGGCTCGTCACATGGCAACAGGACAGACAGGATACATCCCCAGTAACTACATATCTAAAGACGATGACACCCCACAAACTCAAGAGTAAGTCTCTCAAAATGCAGCTGACAGCTTAAATCTCTTAATTCTTAGGAAATATTTAAGACTTTATTTGGTTTATAAAATATGAAATGAGTATTATGAAATACTGTAGAAATGTTCAGACGACTGAGTTTTATTTATAGCTGGTGGTATAATGTGGACCGTAAGGAGTCTGACAAACAGTTAATGTTGCCAGGCAACAAAGTGGGAACCTTCTTAGTCCGAGAGGCGGCCGGTAAGTTCATTAAGGGTACTTTACTTATATAGCTGAAAAAAATTGAATAGTGAAAAAAATCTTCCTGACAATTGGACAAATATAATTTCTAAAAGACTTGCAAAATTCATTTTAAAAATTATATCATGCAGAAATGAGGAAACTTTAAGTCAAAAATATTGTGATCAGCATTGTTTGATCCCAGATAATTTCCCTGAGTAAATGTCCATTTTTTATGTTTTAAGATTAGGGAGTAAACAATTTGAATATCCTGATTTCAGTTCAGTTCCTTTAAAAGGAATACTTGTAATAGTGTGTGCTAAAAATAGAATAAGTGAAACAAGAATTAACTTTCTGATTCACTGCCTACATATTTCATTTCAGATAAAGCCTCTTATGTGTTGTCTATACGTGACCATGACCCCAAAACGAACGATGCATGTGTAAAACACTACAGAATTAGAAAGATGGACAATGGAGGATTTTATATCAGTCCACGACGAACATTCCCCAGCATGATCAAACTCATAGATCACTATCAAAGTAATGTCTTAGTATTTAGGATAGATATGTATTTATTAAACTTTAAGTAATATTACAGTGTCTATGTAGAAGTTAAGTTTTTAATCATATAAGTCAGTGTTCATTTAAATATTTTAAATTCTATTTTTTACTAACAACAGATGTAGGAGATGGTCTTTGTTGCCAGTTAACTGAACCATGTCCAAAAGTAAGGCCAACTGTTCAGTTCCGTGAACTAGAAGTTGCGCGCGAGTCAGTCAAACTGATGAAGAAGCTGGGTAGTGGATGCTTCGGAGACGTTCACGCTGGTACTTAACCTCTTGTTTAGTTGAATATTCTTCATGGTCTGTTTGTAAATGAATGAATACAGCACCATGTAACATGTTTACTGTCTATACATGTATGTGTGTTTAATGTCTATACATGTATATGTGTTTATTGTATACATGTATGTGTGTTTACTGTCTATACATGTATGTGTGTAAGCTGGTGATTTAAGTTTTTGCAGTATTTTCAGTGACTGATGTTATCAACAGGTACAATTCTGAATAATGCAGGTATGCTTATTAATGGTTTAACTGAAGGGATTTAATTAATTTTAATTAAGGTAAATGGAGAAATACAGTAGATGTTGCTGTGAAGACTCTGAAGCCAGGTGCAATGTCTGCAGAGGACTTCCTACAGGAAGCTAAGCTTATGCACAAATTACGCCATCGTAAACTTGTACAGCTGTTGGCAGTGTGTACAACAACAGAACCAATCCTTATCATTACGGAGCTGATGGTCAATGGAGCCCTGCTGGATTATCTTCGCAAGGACGAGGGGAGGTCACTCAAGTTTGTTGTGTTAGTGGACATGGCATCACAGGTAATGCATAATGTTTATACCAAGATCATCTCTGCACTTCATTATTTTTTTATAGCGTACATGTGATACATGAATGTACCAGCAGTAACAAAAAATTTTCATATTTTTTACCCCATTCATGTGATCACATCTGGACACCAAAATTCATGGGAAATGAAAATATGCGGAGTATTTTGAATTATTTACCAGAAGCTGCCATTATTTTGAATTCTTGCTAACATGACACAGAAATCAGGATTGATGTGTGACTTACTGTGCCTGGTTAATGTAAACAAAACAAAAACAAAACACTCGTGAAGGTGTAAATCGATTTTTGTAATAATTACTTTGTTGTTTTAACATATCAAAACTTACCTGAGGAGAAAATTGATTTTATAAGGGGGGGGGGGGGGGGGTGTTCAATTATAACTTGTTGGAATTTTGTCAGTAGAAAGACATATCAATGAGAAAACAACATGAATCAGAGCCAACTCTGTAACAATGGCATGATATTCAGTCCATAACTTATTTGCTCTGCTGGTTTTGTCCTTTCTAATGCAGTATTAGAGAGATGCTTTACTCTCATGCTACCAAATTTAATGTGTTGTAAATATGAAATTTCAAAAGTTGCAAAATTTGCTTGCAGTAAGTTATAACACTGCATGTTATTATTCATTTGTTGATTTTTAATTTATTGATAAATATGATCCTTTAATGAGGATTTTTTGGTTGATATTTTGTACACTTTTTTGTACATTTTGATGAGCAGTGTACAGTATTTTCACCAAATTTCCAATATTTTCAAGGCTCCTGTAGAGTTTAAGTGTCTGAAATTTATCAAATCTACATGTATGTTATTGATATTCAGATGTTTGTTAAATACATTTAATATTTGCTCTTCATTGATAAATAATATTATATTGTAATGGAAAGAGAACTTATTACATTTCTGAAATATTCAATTTAAAAGCTTTCATAAATATCAGTCAGAATATGAAATATGATCATATATATATGAAATATTTATGTTAACAGATTGCTGATGGAATGGCCTACTTGGAAAATGAAAATTTTGTCCATCGAGATTTACGAGCTGCCAACATCCTAGTAGGAGAAAACAACGATGTCAAGGTCGCAGACTTTGGTCTGGCTAGGTTAATTCAGGAAGATATATATGAAGCACATGAACGTAAGCCCAGTTTCAAAAAAAATCTCTGCACTATTTTTTTTAAGAAGGCAACAATGTATGTCCTAACAAGTATTTAGGCCAAAATGAAGACCCTATTTGAGGAAATAATTGTAATTGATAAGATATAAATGTACTAGTTGATTAAATGTAAATTTGAAAATTGTGAGAAAAAAATTTAATGTCTTTAAGGTTAAGGATAATGAGACCCCTTTTTAAAAAATTTTCCTGTTACCATAGGCTGGAAAATGGTTTGTATTATGTGTCCTTTGTTAATTATTTACCCACATGGAGCAAAAAAGAGGATAAATTTGAGTAAATAAATTGATATGCCTATTCCATAGAGCCATTGTACAGAGTACATGGTAATTTAGGGGTCAAGATGATATTTAGTAGGCCAAATTGAATCCTATAGAAGTTTCTGTATTATATTTCATAGTTTCACACAAACATATATTTTATTTCAGACACAAAATTCCCTATCAAGTGGACATCACCTGAGGCTGCTTTTGACCGTAAATTCAGCATCAAATCTGATGTTTGGTCATTTGGTGTTCTACTATATGAATTAATCACTTTTGGAAGAGTTCCATATCCAGGTATAAAACTCTTGAAATATCATTATTGCAATGTTATGTGAAGAGACTTCATAGTCTGAAGAATTAAATGTGCAAAAATATAAAGATAATTGTATTTCTATAGAGGAAAAATGTAAACCTTTTTGGGGAAAAAAAGTGATTCTGAGGCATTTTAAATTTTCAAAGGTATGAATGGACACGAAGTGCTGAGTAAGGTGGAGAAGGGGTACAGAATGCCTAAACCCACAGGGGGAACTGTTCCTTGTCCGGATCCATACTATGACATCATGCTTCAGTGCTGGAAGAGAAACGCTGATTCCAGACCAACATTTGAATATTTACGAGACTTCTTTGACAACTATTTTGTGAGCTCTGAAGGCCAGTATTCTGGCGAACCGATGGGTTGATGATAAAAACAAATCGTGTGATAGATTCTCTCTCTGGAAATTCCTAGTGATTTCTAATGCCTTTTGGATTATTACATTAACTTTATCTCGAAACATTCCAGAATTATTGTTTTGTTTGAGGGTTTTCTTATGTCTTCAGAGTAAGTATTTTTCAATTATTTTTTCAATCAGGAAACACAAAAAAGGCTCAAGTAAAGTTAGACAAGATTCATAATCAGAACATCATTATCAACTATATTTCAGATTCTGTTGCAATATCAAACATTTGTTATATCTACAATACTGTGCTTGGACACAGAACTATTTTTTTATATATATTTTGATATGAAAGTTTTGTACATGCAGTTTCTGCAAACAAACTTGTCCATTTTTTTGAGTGTTGAAAATGTTGTACAGAAATAGATTGATTAGACTAGCCATGTTTGCACACTTTGAATCAATTTGTACATAGTACAAGCAAGCCTGTATGAATTGCCACTTGTCATTCCCTCATATAATTATTAACTTGTGCCTTATTGCCTTTTTTAAAGTCCTATAAAAATATGAGATTTTTTTAAATTCCTTCCTTCCTTTTACCCAATTCCATGTAATAATAAATAATAAATAAAACATATTATAAGCTTTATTTTGATTATTGCATTGTTTTCTCAAATTGTATCAAAATGATAAAGCATTCTTCCAAATTAAATCGGTGATATTCAGTTTGCATTAATGAAATGAAGTCATTGCTTTTCCTGGGGGGAAATTTTGGTTTTTTTTAACTCGTCAATGAACAAATTTCTACGCAGAAATTGCTACCAAATAATAGTGCTTGATCTCTTTGGGAGAAGTAAAACCTTACTGATACCAGGATATACATGTATATCACATCATTCCCATTGTAAAAATACTTCTGAAAAATGACAATCAAAAAGGCACATTCCCTGTCTTCTGTCTAACACATTCCACTATCAGCTAAATCATGTCTGAAATCTGGATCAATATTTAGAAGTCTGATTTGATGTATCCAATCTTTCTTATTTCAACTGAATACATTCCTTTTTCAGTAGCTTCTGGAAAAAAATTTTAATGGCAGATGCTTGTGTTGTGAATCATATTCAAATTATTTTGTACAGATTTTTTAATACATATTGCTACATTATTTTAATAAACTATATGTAAACACTCTATGATTTTTTCATGTTTCAAATTTCTGTGTAGGACATGTACCAAGGTATACTAGTAGACATTTATTGGTAAAAGAAGACGGAGACTTGACAGTTGTCTGCAGTCCAATCATATTCCAGAAAAGTTTTATCCTGAAGGCATTTCTTGAAAGTTAGGGGGGTTGGGGGTGTAAAATCTTCAGTGGTCAAGGACTTCATTAACTATATCCCTGTGGGTTCACCTGCAGTGGACAAGGGTTTAATCATTATAATATTGCCATGTGTCTTATTAGCCTATTGGTCTAGAAATGTATCTGAATGGTATCATTTAACAATAATAACTTGTACAGACTGGATGAATATGTATAACAATTTTTATTAAGGAAAAAACAATTGACATGTATTGCTATACAGCTGTTCTGCCAGCTCTCCAATTTCTGTTTGTCTTGCTGCACTCATCACCTCCAACACTTGACTGAAATGGAGATATAATTGTTGTATCTGAAATATCTATATTTTTTCTCATATTCATTTACATTTATTGAATTCACAAACTCATTATATAAAGGATTATTTTTCTGTATTGAAGGTGTTTTAGATGCTTATTGGCCTGACAGGCACACATTTATAGTGTGTTTACTCACATTATAAATGCAGGTTCATTTCTGCTTTTGACACAAAATCCTTTCTCCCATTTTTCCTTTTTCCTTGTGGGGAAAGTTGTTTTGATATGTTTAAAACCAGCATGAGTTGGGCGGATTTCACACCAAGGGGCGTCTGTTCAAATGAAGTGCATGAAAGCATTATAATAGGACTATGTTCCCTTCAGCTTTTATGAGCTTGTAACATTTGTAGTTTAAAAGTTTTTTGAGTGAAGTTTTATTTACACTCAGGACATAATACTTGTGATTTGATACTTTTGTGAAAGTTTATAAATAAAAATGTACAAGGAGGAAAAGGATGTTAAAATAAAAATGATGGAACACTTCCTTAGAGTGACCTTGCATGATCTCTGGTTACACACTCGTACACAAAGCTTTTTGTTACACATTATATAAGACACTGAAAATGTTCCTGAAACTCACTATTGAGTTTATTACAGAGAACACTCAACCTTTTGTCTCCGACACAAATTCAGGGCAATAACTCTTTCTCTAAAAAAAGAAATTACATAATATTCTAATAAATTGACACTTACACCACTTTATATTTGAATACAGAAAAGCCTCAGGATCCCACTAAAATCAGGAGCTCTTGTGTACGAAATATTTCCCTAACAGAAAGACTCGCTAACAAGAATTTAAACTGTATAGTTATAAACAACACATACCTGTTTCTATCATTAGTCTTTCTGAAGGTATTGAACACATTGCATCTATATTTTCCTGAGTTTTCAAAGAGCTGTCAAAGATAAATATTGAAGATGAAATATAGATGTAAAGTACATGTATAACTTTTTAGCTAACCTGAGCTGAAAGCTCAGGTGAGCTTTTCTGATCACCCGTTGTCCAACCGTCTGTCCGCCCGTCCTTCCATCTGTTAACTTTTCACATTTTCAATTTCTTCTCAAGAATTACTGGGCCAGAAAAGCTGAAACTTATGTGGAACCTTACTGAGGTAGTGTAGATTCTAAATTGTTCAAATCATGACCCCCCAGGGCAGGATGGGGCCACAATAGGGAATCAAAGTTTTACATTGAAATATATAGGAAAAATATTTAATAATCTTCTCAAGAACTACTGGGCCAGAATAGGGTGAATTAAAAAGAAAATGACCAAACGCATATTTATCAACCCACACTAAACATACAGGCAATGAAAATAGATTTCTATGTCTCAGCTTATGTCTTTAGATAGTGTCTAAAAACCTGCCAAATATCTCGTTGATATCTCATTTAACAAAAAAAATATGCCCAAAAATGATGCTAAAATTGTCAGGAGTGCAACACCTTTTTGTGACAATTTGAAATTTCAATATTTTTGGGAGATCTGTGAAATAAATAATAATGGTTTATGTTGAAAATAAAGACTTTCCTGATAATATTCAAAGTATTGAGCTTTAAATGTGGACTGTCATAACTTCTGTTTAATCAAGTTGGGGTCATGGCTGATGTTTAAAAAAATGCTATACCATGTCAGGAGTGCAAATAAAATGTAGTGTTGCCAAAAAAACATCAATTGTAAAATTCTGAAAGAAAATTAAGACAAAAAAGAATTTGCAAAGTGTAAAACAATAACTGATATACATTTTAGAACTTAACAAGATGTGTTTGTGAAACACTGATGCCCCCGTATGGCAGCTTATGGCGAAGGTTAAAGTTTCTTCAAATGCAAGTCAAAATCCAGGCCAAAAGATAAAAAATGTTGATACCCAAAGAAAGGTCTTGTCTCGAGGAATACACCTGTGAAATTTGAAAGACCTAGATACAACTGTTCAAAAGTTATGGCGAAGGTTAAAGTTTTTTAAATAAAAGTCAAACGTCAAGGTCAAGGTCAAAGTGGTTGGTATCCAAAGGAAGATCTTGTCACAAGGATTACATATGTGAAGTATGAAAGCCCTAGCACCAACCATTCAAAAGTTATGGCCAAGGTTAAAGTTTTTCAAAAGTAGGTCAAACTCCTAGGTCAAGGTCAAAGGGTCAAAGTGGTTGGTATCCAAAGGAAGGTCTTGTCACAAGGATTGCATATGTGAAGTATGAAAGCCCTACCATCAACCATTCAAAAGTTATGGCCAAAGTAAAAGTTTTTCAAAAGTAGGTCAAACTCCTAGGTCAAGGTCAAAGGGTCAAAGTGGTTGGTATCCAAAGGAAGATCTTGTCACAAGGATTACATATGTGAAGTTTGAAACCCTAAGCACCAACTGTTCAAAAGTTATGGCCAAGGTTAAAGTTTTTCAAAAGTAGGTCAAACTCCAAGGTCAAGGTCAAAAGGTCAAAGTTGTTGGTATCCAAAGGAAGGCCTTGTCACAAAGAATACACATGTGAAGTTTGAAACCCCAAGCACCAACCGTTCAGAAGTTATGGCCAAGGTTAAAGTCTCATAAAATTTTGCAAAAGTGGGTCAAACTCCAAGGTCAAGGTCAAAAGGTCAAATATGATGGTACCCAAAGAAAGGTTTTGTCACAAGGAATACACATGTGAAATACGAAAGTCATAGCTCCAACCAATCAAAAGTTATGGGCAAGGTTAAAGTTGACAACAGACAGACAGACAAACGGACAAACAGACAAAGACAGACAGGACAAAAACAATATACCCCCAGGATCTTTCGATCCGGGGGCATAAAAATGTTATATACATGTAAATCACAAGCAGCATTAATGAGAGTCAAGTATATGTGCATACCCAATAATGACAGGAGTGCAACATTTGATGTTTTGCTCCCAAGCATGAAAAAACTATTATCATTATATGATTTTCTGATTTTTATTTTGGAAAATAAAGACACAAAAAACATTTTTACCAAATAGATTTATCAATTACAGGGTCTGTCTGTGCTTCAGATCTATATTTCTATGGTCAGGAGTGCAACACATTTTTTAAAAGATTCAAGTAGTGTGACGAAAACACTTCTATTCATGCTAAGATGTATTCATTAATTTATAATGATCTTTTTGTATAATTTAATACTAAATTATTGACAGTTTTATTATTAAAATCCTTCCTTTTTCAATTTTATCAATTCAGATGTGTTTTTATCTTTTTTGTGATTTTTTTATGAATATTAAAAATAAACACACTAAAAAAATGTCATAAAATTCAAGTAATTCCTCCTCAACTTCATTGAAACAACAGAACAAGTTCTTATGTAATTTTCACTTCACAATTCTACTTTCAAGGCCACAATCTTTTGGTCAGGAGTGCAACAAATATGTTAGAATTACAAATCATCCAATAAAAATAAAAATAAAGAAAAAATGATGAGCAGAATTTTTCTGGTGGGTTACTGTTTTTGTCCTCTAAAGGAAAATATGCTATAAAATATATTTTATCTTCTAAATATACATTTAAGCTAGTTTTTTGGCATAAATAGGGAATAATTCCAGATAAAATGCATTTTACATACTTTCATCTGTTTTAATTGTGAAGTATTGGACTATAAGTATTGCACAATTTCATTACCACTTGATGTTGCCCACACTTTATGAATTTTTGTGTTCTATGGTTTTTATTTTAAACTTTCCTGCAGTCAGGAGTGCAACAAAACTGCTTTATAATTACTAATGCTTTTTAACTATCTTTACTAAAAAATAAGTTGAAAAAAATGTTTGATACTATTTGATGTTCAAAACACTATGTCTATCAACAAATTACAGAAATTTTACAGTCAATTCAGGGAATAGTTTTCATCATTTCAAACATATTTTTAAATACAATTTACATATATTACACTTTGCAAATAATGTTTTAAGGTCTTTGAAATATGAAAAGCCTGCCGTAAATGATGAAAAATATCAAAACAACAAATTGATTTTCAAAGTAAGAATGGGTTATTGTGTGTTATAATTTTTAAAACAATGTTAAATAAAATACATATCAGATGTTAGGAGTGCAACAAAATAATGTAACATAAGGTCTCTTCAAAATCTAGTATTTTTTGTAAGAGAACTCGAATATAACAATTCTTTTTTGGCTTAGATTTAAAGAATTGACTTGAACGGACAAAAAAGTGAATTTTGGGGAGTTTTATTGCTTCACATTTTTTTCATATTAAAACTTTTCAAACCAGAATTTACCCGGTAAAAATAATGTAAAATAACAATCAAAAAGCCAATTTTTCGTTACATATACAAGAGAAGATACTCAATCAAGGTCTAGATTTAATCATTTATACCCCTTTTACCATTTTGAAACATAAAAAACTATAATTTCTTGTGATTATGTATTTTAGAAAGTCTTTTAAGGTGTGTTGATATTTTCTTTTTTCAAAAGAAATTTTAATAATGAAAATTCTGAAACTTTTTAATCCTATTGTCTATTCTATTGCCACTTTAGGATTTTAAACTAGAATGCATGTACAATATGATGATATAAGTGAAAAATATGTTATAAGGAGTTGAATTTTTCCAAAAAATTTCAGTTTGGTGGTCATTTTTTTGAATTCACCCAATAGCTGAAACTTGTGTGGAAGCCTTTTGAGGTAATGTACATTCTAAATTTTTCAAATCATAGCCCCTGGGGGTAGGGAGGGGCCACAATAAGGAATCAAAGTTTTATATTCAATTATAAAGAAAAATCTTTTTCCAAATAACTACTGGGCCAGAAAAGCTGAAATTTATACGGAAGCTTCCTGAGGTAGTGTAGATTCTAAATTGTTAAAATTATGACCCCAAGGGTAAGGTGGGGCCACAATAAGTATCACAAGGGGGAAAATCTGGTGAAGAACAGCAGGGCCAGTTACTCAGGTAAGCATTGTGGCCCATGGGCCTCTTGTTTATCTACATTTGCTGTTTTTGAATGTAAAAGATGAAATTGAAACAACCAATCTAAAGCATGTTTCAATTGTCTACAATATGATAGACTTGATTTAGAGTAATTTATCCACTAACCATCCATTGATTCCTATATATAAGTCCTGTTCTACAATCTCCCTGGCCTCGGCCGCTGTTCCTGTGAAGGAGTGAACCTGTAACAAGTTTACAGAGCACAAATGGTATGTCAGAATATATAGACTACAATACATGTAATTAAAGATGACATACTGATGGTGCTTAAGCAGTGATGTGCTGTAAACCAACTATTATTCATGACAACTTTTATTTGGGATTCGTCACTTTGAAAAAATTGGCAACTATTAATTTTCCCAGGTGAGGGAATATTTTACATGAATAGACAACTAAATAAATGGTTCGCATCAAGAAATACTCACAAGTAAAGGAAAGTTGTGAATCTCAAAGAAATTTTTCATGTGCAAATAAAAGTTGGTGTATTAAATAATTTCTTTGCTTTGTTGGAGTCTTAATAATTGTTCTCTGCCTCCTCACACAATCCATCTTTATGAATGTAATATGTTTATTTGTCACTTTTTTTTCATTGTAAACTTACCACACCTCCTGACATTCTATCTCTGTTACGTTTGATGATATCTATGAAATCTGTGTGACAGTTGCGACTGTGAAGAAACATGGGCAGTTTGGTTGTTTCTGCAAGGTCCATTTGTTTTTCAAAATATCTATATAAAAAATTTTCTCAACAAAGTCATGCTTTATTGATCTGAAATATAATTACAAAATACATTTCAAAAAAAAGAAGGAAAAAAAGCCTTACTTATCACAATGGTTTGCAAAATAAAAATGAAACTTACTTGAGTTGAATTTCCTTTGGACAGAAATGGAGACGATCATAGTCTGAAATAATAACAATATTCATGTAGTAATGGAGCAGAAGAGACTAATGATACTCATGTAGTAACAGAGTAGAAGAGACTAACAATACTCAGGTAGTAACAGAGCAGAAGAGACTAACAATACTCAGGTAGTAACAGAGTAGAAGAGACTAACAATACTCAGGTAGTAACAGAGCAGAAGAGACTAACGATACTCAGGTAGTAACAGAGCAGAAGGGACTAACGAGAGCAGAAGGGACTAACAATACTCTGGTAGTAACAGAGTAGAAGAGACTAACGATACTCAGGTAGTAACAGAGCAGAAGGGACTAACGATACTCAGGTAGTAACAGAGTAGAAGAGACTAATGATATTCAGATAGTAACAGAGCAAAAGAGACTACAATACTTATGTAGTGACAGAGCAGAAGAGACTAACAGTACTTATGTAGTAACAGAGCAGAAGAGACTAACGATACTCAGGTAGTAACAGAGCAGAAGGGACTAACGATACTCAGATAGTAACAGAGCAGAAGAGACTAACGATATTCAGGTAGTAACAGAGCAGAAGAGACTAACGATACTTATGTAGTGACAGAGCAGAAGAGACTAACGATACTCAGGTAGTAACAGAGCAGAAGGGACTAACGATACTCAGGTAGTAACGGAGCAGAAGAGACTAACGATACTCAGGTAGTAACAGAGCAGAAGAGACTAACAATACTCAGATAGTAACAGAGCAGAAGAGACTAACAATACTCAGGTAGTAACAGAGCAGAAGAGACTAACGATACTCATGTAGTAACAGAGCAGAAGGGACTTTAACGATACTCAGTTAGTAATAGAGCAGAAGGGACTAACAATACTGAGGTAGTAACGGAGCAGAAGAGACTAACGGTACTTATGTAGTAACGGAGCAGAAGAGACTAACAATACTCAGGTAGTAACAGAACAGAAGAGACTAACAATACTCAGGTAGTAACAGAGCAGAAGAGACTAACAATACTCAGGTAGTAATGGAGCAGAAGAGACTAACGATACTCAGGTAGTAACAGAGTAGAAGAGACTAACAATACTCAGGTAGTAATGGAGCAGAAGGGACTAACGATACTCAGGTAGTAATGGAGCAGAAGGAACTAACGATACTCAGGTAGTAACAGAGCAGAAGAGACTAACGGAATTTTTTTAGTAACGGAGCAGAAGAGACTAACGATACTCAGGTAGTAACAGAGCAGAAGAGACTAACGATACTCAGGTAGTAACAGAGCAGAAGAGACTAACAATACTCAGGTAGTAACAGAGCAGAAGAGACTAACGATACTTTTGTAGTAACGGAGCAGAAGGGACTAACAATACTCAGGTAGTAACAGAGCAGAAGAGACTAACGATACTCAGGTAGTAATGGAGCAGAAGAGACTAACGATACTCAGGTAGTAACAGAGCAGAAGAGACTATTCAATACTCAGGTAGTAATGGAGCAGAAGAGACTAATGGTACTCAGGTAGTAATGAAGCAGAAGAGACTAATGATACTCAGGTAGTAACGAAGCAGAAGAGACTAACGATACTCAGGTAGTAATAGAGCAGAAGAGACTATTCAATACTCCGGTAGTAATGGAGCAGAAGAGACTAACGGTACTCATGTAGTAATGGAGCAGAAGAGACTAACGATACTCAGGTAGTAATGGAGCAGAAGAGACTAACGATACTCAGGTAGTAACAGAGCAGAAGAGACTAACGATACTCAGGTAGTAATGGAGCAGAAGAGACTAACAATACTCAGGTAGTAACAGAGCAGAAGAGACTAACAATACTCAGGTAGTAACAGAGCAGAAGAGACTAACGATACTCAGGTAGTAATGGAGCAGAAGAGACTAACGATACTCAGGTAGTAACAGAGCAGAAGAGACTAACGATACTCAGGTAGTAATGGAGCAGAAGAGACTAACGATACTCAGGTAGTAACAGAGCAGAAGATACTAACGATACTCAGGTAGTAATGGAGCAGAAGAGACTAACGATACTCAGGTAGTATCAGAGTAGAAGAGACTTATGATACTCAGGTAGTAATGGAGCAGAAGAGACTTTCTGTTCTTTTGGATTCTAAAAATCATTGTTCTATCCCTCAAATAATAATTTCTGTTCAATCCCTCCATTAAATGAAAAGGGAAAGACAAACAAACAAGTTTACAAATGAAATATTCTTCATATTCTCCATCACTTTGTTTCAAAATTGCCTACCTGTCTATAATTGGGATTTCTTTGCTCATTACCTACCTAGACCACATTCTCCTACAGCCACGACTTTGTCTTTGTTAGTGACAGTCAGATCTAGCAAACTCTGTAGATATTTCTCAGAGCCATTCTTTGTAAACTCCTGGCATCGGGTTGGGTGGCAGCCCACAGTGCAATAAAACATGTCTACAGCAGCACAATAATTTTAATCCATCAATTTTTCCCCATTGTTTTTCATTCATTGGTTTTGCATGTATATTTTCAGACAAGTGTGTTAAGGAATATTCTGAAGATTTACTTGAAAGAAGGAAATTGCATTAAAAAATAAATCAATTTTTGTGGATATATAACATATACTATAAGATTGTTTAAGTCTTTGATCCTCATCTTAGCTTTGTCTTGAACTGTTTCAATCCTGACTAATTGGTATCTGACTAAAGGTACATATTATTATTCTCTTCAGTTGCTATTCAACTATAGCTTGAATTGTCTCCTTCAACCCCCTTTTCATTAAAATATATTTACATTCCAAATGTATTTTGCTTATAAAATGTGTGGAAAGCTACAGCATTCAAAACACCATAACAAGGACCGGGGGTTAAAAGGTTAAGGTATACATTTTATTTTGACATCACAAACTCTGAATGCCATGGTATTGCAACGTCATAAGCGAAAATCAAAATTCACGCTCACATTGAACAGGAGCTGATGCAATGGCTCTTCCATTAATTGTAACTTACCCGAAGGATAATACAGGGATTTTGATATAAAAATCATATTTGCAGTCAAGGCAAGGAGTTAAAAAATGTAAATATAAGCATTGAATCATTATTTTTTGAAAGATGTAGTCTCATAACTTCAACCGTGTGCAAACAAATTTTCATAACGCGCTAACACATTACTCAATTTGTTTATCCACATTGTTGCAGTAATGAGACTATATCTTTCAAAAAATAATGATTCAATGCTTAAATATAAAATATTTTAGAATGCAACCAAGCAATTTTTTTCTGGATTGAAATCTAAAGTTTGGCTCAAGTTCCTTTGTATTTTGTCTGAATTCACAATGATTAGATATAAATATACGTTTTTATGATGAGATGAAACTTTTCATCCAAGTCTGTTCTGCAATCTTTACCATTTGTCTTGGCGAGTTCTAAAGCCTCTTTACATTCCTCGAGATAGCCTCCCGTGATTATCATCTGTGACAACAAATAAATGATTTACATAAATATGTATTGTACAGAGCAAACATATGAACAATATAAAAATTTGATATAAATAGTTTACCTTTGTCATACCCACATCTTTAGCTCTTGCCATTACATCGTCAAAATCATCTATAAAGAATATTAACATCTCTATTGTAAAAAACCCTGAGGTTCAAAATAATCCAAAAAAAATTATAAATGCAAATTTATTGTATCCATGTACAGTATATAATAATGCACCAGACTGATCTACTCCTGCTCATCAAACATTGAACAGCAATTAATGCATGAATATAATTATATTAATTATATATTATACCTTGATGTTTTGTGGAATTGTGATAGACACCTCTGAACATGGGGTCTGAAATATTAAGTTTTTAGAACAATGAAACATTTATGTTTATTTTTTTATATAATAAAACATTAGTCAGAGAGAGAGAGAGAGAGAATGTATATGTCAGAAAAACTCACCTGTTAAATTGACACCTATATCTAAAGAAATAAATACAAAAAAAATTAAAAAGTATACTTTAAGAATTTTCAAAATATGTGGTATTAATAGTGTAAGTGCCACATATGTAGAAATTTAATACCCCCCCCCCCTTCCCCTTTTGAAGAAACTAAAAACGACAGATTCACATATATGTCTCTGATGGTACCCTTGAAACAAAGACTATATTCATTCCTTACCAATAAATTTGTAAAGTGTATTTCTAACGTTCACTGCTAAAGCCATAGTTTAATGTTTACAACATGTGTCACACTGTCAACCACAAGGATTGAAGGAACCTGTCATTTCTTTTTTTTTTACATTGGGATCGAAATTTTCTTAGAATATTGAACCCGATGTATATATTCCACTTTAATTATTTCGTAATTTTTTTCTTTTTTAATCACCTTTTTAAAAATTAATTTCGAAATTTAATATCTTCTTATTTTCAAAATTTATCATGCAATGAAATTATACTTATTTTACTGGGAAAACATAGGATAAAAAAGATAGAAAAAAACATTGTACGAGTTATTTAGTAATCCTCGTCAATCTGTGACGTCATGCTTGAGCGGCGAATTTAATCAACACAGATTGTGGATAATTTTTGAGCGTCGTTTTGAGCCAAAAGAAATGAAATTGAACTCAAACGATGGGGCTCGGAGGAAACTCCAGTTTGTTCCATCGTCACAGACAACGTACTATCTCGATATTTCTTCCGATAAAGTCAAAGCAAAAGCTGTTCAGAGAATTTTGTTGTTGCATGGAAAAATCGAGGAGTTTTTGTCAAAAGAAGTGAATTTGGTGCTTACAGATAGAAATAACATTGCTAAAGAAGAAGTCCCAACTTCAGACGTAACACAAAAACAGCTGCTACCATTTAGTAGAGGTAATCCATGTACTCTTCTCTCTCACTCTTAACTTTATTTAAAAAAAAGTCATTGGCCAGTAATTTCGTTTTATGTGCCTATACATCCATCGTTAATCATTACAGTACAACTCGCTTAGAATGAACACATATTTAGCGAGTTTACTTTTTTTTTGCATTCCCCTTCAAAATTCTTAACAATTCCAAGTAAAATTTTCTGATATAACAAATTGACCGTTACAGCGAACGCATTTTGTGTCCTGTAGAGGTTAAAAGTAACAAGATTTATATTTTATACAGCAAATTTTTAAGATCTGAAAATTTAAAATATTAAACTGATATCATTTTCTTAAAGTATTTATATTTCGAATTCAATTAATCTGAAAACTTTCGTACCCCAAAATAAGTTTTGTATTTACCACTTCCTGAACATATTCGGTATTCATACTTGAAGGGATTCATGTATATTGTGAATTAGATAAATATATTTAACAAATTTATATCATACGGAGATAACAAATTACAGATGTAGTGAAGTAAATTCACAAGTCCTAAGGACTTCCCTATGACCGAGTTATAACGTATTACTTTAATCTTATGTGTAAATTTATATTGATGTTAAGTGTAACTTCTATATCACTGAGGAAAATATTTAAATTTAATTTTGCAAATGAATTTTTTTTTTTGGTTTGTTTTGTTTTGCTTGCATAAATGCCATGCATACAAAATGGTATTTAAAAGGCATTTTTGAAATAAGTATTGAATACATATTTCCTATCATTACAGGAAAAGCTCTTTTACTTAAGGCAGCAAAACGTAAAAGTCTTCCAAATGACCCAGTACAAAATGCACATATACTTGGTGTAGATATTCAGAAAGTCTCAAAATTCTTAAAAGACACAGAATGCATTCATTCAAAAGAGAAGAAAAGTCGGAACAAGGCAGGGATGTTGGATGGAATAGAACCTCTCACCTGGGCAGAAAAAGAGAACTATCCAGTTGTGAAGTGTGAAGACATGTTAAAAAATTATAAACCTCTAATTAAGAACTTTGATGTCTTTCCACATGTTAAATATGATCCTGAGTTAGCATCTCCCTTTGATAAAACTGCTATGTTACTTCGGAAGTCAAAAGAAAATGTCAATCGCTATGCTGTTCAGAAACAACCTTTGTCCATCTCCAATAGAGGGGGTTTTTGTGAAGCATGTGACCACTGGTATAAATGCTCACTGCGACAGCACTTAAACAGTGATAGACATTTAAAATTCATCAAAGATACCACCAATTACAAGGTACTAGATGAAATTATGCAGAAATTGCCATCCTTAGAAACATTTGCAAAGAAGTTCAATCTTGGTGAAAAGACACTGTATAAAAATGAAACCAAGGAAGAACCAGGATATCAAGCATCAGTGCCAGAGGAGGGAGAGGATGGTACGACAGAACATGGAGAAGTGTTCCATAGCTGTACTGTCGAGGACACTGTCATAAAAACTACAGTCAGTTTCTACAAAGAAAATAAAACTGATTGCAATCACAAACATGGGTGTGAAAATAAAAGTGAACATTTAGAAGACTTACCAAGTAGAGCCATGCAAAATCAAGAAATGAAGGATAAAAAGAAAGAAAGTGATGTGTTAACATCACACAAACAGGAAGACAATAAGGATCTAGAGATTCCTGGTATTTACTTTAGTCCTATTCACTCTCCAAGCTGTGTGTCGGATAATCTTAGTTTTGCAGACCTGGCAAACCGCTGGATGGCAGACATCAAATCAGCATGTGTAACTGCTAATAAGGACTCCCATTCATTTCTCCTTGATAAAAACACCAAAATCCAGCCCTCTGGTCCACATCAGCATACCACTGACCCAATCTGTAAACCAACATCCTCAGTAAGTGATTCCAAGTCCATGTCAAGTGTTGACTGTGATGATAATGTACTGTTTCAACAGTCAGCGACTGTATCCTCTAAGGATTCTGCCTCCTGTCTCACATCTTCCAGTGTTAATCCTGTGCCAAATAATGTAACAGATTTCTCAAACAATGATCCATCACATACAGCTAATGTAAATATGGAGGCAACAAAGTCAAATATTTTAAACCATGTGGAGAAAGACATTGTTGAACTGACCACCAGCAAAACTCCACAGCCAGCTGTCCAAGCTAAGGTTCCAGTCAATAGAAGGCTGACATATTCCCCTTGTGTAAGCAAAGCTGACAATGATGCTGATAACCCACCACTTAAAGACTCAATGGAAAACAAAGAGAACCAACAAAATGTGTATCTGAAAGAACAAGTACAACAACCAATAAAAATCAAGATCAACTTAAACAGTTTAAAGGTCAATCCTAATGTCCATTTGGTCAAATCTCATAGAAAACGCCGTAGGGATAGTTCCTTGTCCAATGTGTACTGTGCTGTTCAACAAAGTGACATGAAACTTAAACTGTGCAAGGTCAAGGTCACACCTGTCCAACAGAATGGAGATCTTCGACATTACTGGAAGGTGCGTAAATCTGGAGGTTGTCGCCTTGTGTTCAGTGCCGAGAAAAGAAAGGCAAGTGAGGAGGGGGATTATACAGCATCAAAAAGGAAACGCATTGAGATGCAATAGACATGTCTATCCTGTAGTTTGTTAACACAGATTGAGCTAGAATGATAGTCTTGTCTTCAACATATTATTTTTAAAACTATTTTGTTGCCTACATAGAATGAAATTGGTTATGTTAAATATAAAGGTACATTTTTTAGGTCACCTGAGCCGAAGGCTCAAGTGAGCTTTTCTGATCAAAACTTGTCCATTGTCTGTCATTGTTGTCATAGTAAACATTTTACAATTTCATCAGATCTTCTCCAGAACCACTGGGCCAGTTTCAAACAAACTTGGCACAAAGTGACTTTGGGTAAAGGGATTTATGTTTGGTCAAATGAAGGGCTGCACTCTCTTCCACAGACTCACTAGCCAAGGATTTCTGATCTACTACTCTTCTGTAGAAGATCAGAAACCATTGGCTAGCGAAAATGCCTCTTCCAAGGCACAGTAATTAAGAAATAGTGTAAATTGGGTGGGTTCATTTAAAGATCTTTTCAAGAACCAATGGGACGGAACTTATGTGCAAGCTTCCTGACAAAGTGTAGTTTGTTCATATCATAACCCTTTGGGGTAGGGTGGTGCCAGTGTGGGCCATCAAAGTTTTAAATCGGGCCACAATGGGCAATCAAAGTTTTAAATAGGAATATATAGGAAAGATCTTTTTTCTCTGGAAAAGCAAATCCATGTTTAGTCATATTTAGACAGAAGCATCCTCAGGTAACTTCGATTAAAGTTTGTTCATATCATGAACCCCTGGAGTAGAGTGAGGCCACAATATGTGTTCTTAGTTTTACAAATTATATAGGGAAAAGAATCTGCTGCTGAAGAACGGAAGGGCCATATAGTTACTCAGGTGAGTATTGCAGGGTTCTCATTAACGCAAGAATCTGCGTCCTAGACGCAGCAAAATTACTTGGGACGCAAGGTTTTTAAAAACGATGCGTCCGCGGACTCATGGTCGGACGCGTCCTCGTTAGCGAGAAAATTCGGGTGATCTAGAAAACGGGGAATTTAGATTTAGGATTTGTCAAAGAAATATTTAATCGAAACCTTCCTGTAACTATCATAAAGTTTATCCAAGAAACAACTTTTCTTGTACTT
This sequence comes from Saccostrea echinata, assembly GCF_033153115.1. Taxonomy (NCBI): domain Eukaryota; kingdom Metazoa; phylum Mollusca; class Bivalvia; order Ostreida; family Ostreidae; genus Saccostrea; species Saccostrea echinata. The sequence continues at coordinate 1,767,470 of NW_026889790.1, read as the reverse complement.
ATTTCTCTTCTTCTTTTTTTTTTAAACAGGGATTGATCATAATTAAGATATTTCATGTTTATTAGTCCATAGTCATAATAGTGTCGCATGCCAAACTCCGACAGCTGTAAACACACTGCAGCTTTCTTTGTAAAACCACTTTTGAATCTGAGTGTTATCTACATGTAGAAACCATAATTACTGCTTGTATACACAATGCGGCTTGATTATCTCGTGAATTTCACCCAGTGCAGACGACCGACAGGATTAGTTACGCCTCATTGCACATGACACCTGTGATTGTATACAGTAAACTTTTGGGTACTCGTTGATTATGCAACAGTTAATTTTAGCTTTATAAACACCAAGTTATTTTTATGGCAATTGATTACGTGTGTATTTTAGAATATGGCTTGAATGCATTTCCAGTTTATATACTTGAATATGTTAATATTGCGTAAACAAACTGATAAAATGATAAAGATTTTTATTGATGTTTAGATGGAAGGATACTGCAATAATTTAGTTGGGACTCAACATAATTTTTCTGGGACGCATCAAATTTAGCTGGGACGCAACCTTCTCAAAAATCTTGAGTCCTGGGACTCAAGTTAGCAAAATCCTAGTGAGAACCCTGTATTGTGGCCCATGGGTCTCTAGTTATAGGCACACATGGAATCTCTTTGAAAAACTTACACATTTTAGTTTATATTGTGAAATATTTTCTGCTCAAAATATTTCAGAACGATTCCTCCAGTTTTTGTATTTATAAATGTGTAATAACTTACTGTATGTTCCAGAATTTACAGGTTGAGATTATGTTATACATTAGAATGTTATCTTGATATGATTGTCCATTTTTTGTCTCCACTGTGTATTGTGTATTCTTAAAATTAATTTCTATGTGACATGTATTTATTTATATCTCTAAATTATGATTTTGTTTTATCAATACATATCATGGATGCTTATTAATATACATTGTACATTACCACTACTACAAGCCTATTGTCCAGTAATCAGTTCCCTATCAAATCATACCATGACATATCTAGTAACAAAGTATATACACAGCATAGCATAAATCTGAGTCACATCATTTGATATGTATTCATTCTTTTTCTGGTCTTGATCACTCAAGTCACACAGAAAATGTTGTACTTTACAGTCTTTTTACAATCAGGATTCAGATCCAAAATGGACTCCTTTGTATCATAGAAATATGACAGACATTTTCAGTAATTTTTAAAATCCAAACTATTAAGTTATGTAGTTTTTAAGATGATCTCATTTTATTTTAACCAATCCTTTGTTGTGATATGTTTTTTTTTTCTTCTCCACCTAATGTCTTTCAATTTATTTAATGAAGTACACTGTATTTGAAACCATTTTAAACACTAGCTGTGACTGATGTTAAAGAAGATAAAAACTTCTACTTATTTAATATATTTAAATTTGGTTGTGTTGTCTTGATTTTAAAATTTATAATATACCAATGTAATTTTTAAAGAAAGAGGCATGAAATAAATTTTATTCTTGGTTGTCGGTCTTAATGTTACAATATAATGCACCTTATGTAACAGGGATTGGGTACATCGGCCTGGTAGCTCAGTGGTTAGAGCACCCAGGTTAGCGGGAGGTCCCAGGTTTGAGTCCCAGTCTGGCCGACATTTTTCCCCACCTGTTACATTTTGGCGCCCACATTGGGACCCGAACCCAAGACCCTCAGACACTATAAGCCTTAACAAGGGCATACCTCACAATGTAGAGACATTACATCCTCACAACATCAGTGGTCCCATGTCAACTCGTTGCTGAGGGATCCCTGACAAACTTCATTCCATATCTTATAGGCTGAGTGATGTCTTTCCAGAAAAGTACAAATCTGGATTGTTTTTCTGATCCCTCAACCAATTACATTAAGCCTTTCGGTGATAAATGTGTAGCACATGCGTTTGTCGTGTCAGCTGATTCTGTTTACATTATCTGTCTACTTCAATTTGATTGGTGCTTCTCAATGAGAGAAGCAAGCCCATAAAAAAAAAAACCAAATGAAGTTTGTCAGAGGTCCTACAGAATGAGTTGACACCGGACCCCTGATGTTGTGATGATGGGGACGGTAGTGTACATAATTTTTACAATTTAATAGATGAAATACTGTACAGCAGCAAATCTGGCATTAAGATTCACTAACATTAGAGTTGTAACTATACAGCAATATACATTGATCAGATGTCTATACAATAAATGTATCGTCATTCAAGAGTCGTGATATAGGAAGTCTTTTTTTCCCCACTTTACAATAACTTGATAAACTACATTGTGTCCAAAAGCATGATGACTATAAATGAATATCAAAATTACAAACTCATTCATTTCTATAGTTACTTTAACAGGTAATCAAATTGAATTGCTCAACTTAATCGAGAGTGTAACTGTTATGCCTTTTTTTTCATTCTGCAAAATGGAATTGAAGAATTCTCTTGTGCATCTGTATTGTGATATGTATTGTATCGCAGTCATCAGTGATACTCAAGCCTTCTAATGATGCGTAATTAGTTCATTACGGTACTTAAGGTAGATAAGCTGGTGGCGCTAATTAAATTCTTGTTAAACTTTTCAAAATGTGTACTGCTGTGCTATATCTACAACTTTTCATATACTGTAAAATCATAAGGATTTGTGAGGAACCATTGTTCACTGGTTTGTGGGTCACCCTTACCCCACTAATTGTCATTCCCATGAATGATAGCTTTGTCAATATCTTTTGTATACAGTCAAACCTTGTTATCTCAAGCTTAATGGGACCAAAAGAAAACTTCAAGATATCTGAGGATTCAAGATATCCAGGGTAAAATACAGAATAAGGGGTTGGGACTTCCAAATCAATTTGACATATCCATGGTATTCGAGATATCAGTATTTGAGATACCAAAGTTCAGCTGTATATGAGTAATCCACAAAGTTACATCCTCACCAACCAGTAAAATTTCAATTCCCCACATATTAAGAAAATTCCACAGTATTGAAAACACATTTTACATCTCTATAAATCTTCTTTCTTCATGGGCATCTAGCAAGCAAACAGCATGAAAGTAATGAGCAGGTAGCCCTTTATTGAAAGTTTCAAATTCCTTTTCCCTGGGTTTAGGCAACAGGGTGAAACTAGGTTATTCATGTACTGAAAATACATTACACATATGGAATTCTTTCTTTCTCATGGACATCTATATTTGTGGGAATATAATAAGGGTAAGAACCTTTACTAAACATGTTATCTTTCAAATCTTCTTTATTCCTATGTATTTACAAGACAAGAGGCCCAAGGGCCTTGAATCACTCTTCTGATAAACTGTACAACCTGTCAATTCTATTTGAAGCCTCTAAATATCTTGTATATTTAGATCAAGCCTTGAAAATCAAAAAAATAGGTCATAATGACCTACACTTTGGCTAAAACATTCTAAGAACCCAAGATAAATCAACTGACAAAAACTGATGATTTTAAGACAATTAGCATCTGAAATACTAAAATATCATAAAATTCAAAATGTAAGTCACAATGACCTACTTTCAGTTGAGGTTCTCTGGCAATTCAAGATGCAACAACTGACAAAGTTTGATGATTCTAAGCCAATTCGTACCTGAAATATTTAATTATATCCATAAAATATCAAAAGTAGGTCACAGTGACCTACTTTTCATTTGACATACTCCAAGGACCCAGATGCATCAACTGACAAAGTTTGATGATTCTAAGCCAATTAGTATCTGAAATATTTAACTTTAGCCATAAAATTTCAAAAGTAGGTCACTATGACCTACTTTTCATTTGACATTCTTGGAGGACCCAAGATGTATCAACTGACAAAGTTTGATGATTCTAAGCCATTTAGTACCTGAAAATATTGAAATATAGTCATAAAATTTCAAAAGTAGGTCACAGTGACTTACTTTTCAGTTGATGTTCTCTGAGGACCCAAGATGCATCAACTGACAAAGTTTAATGTTTCCAAGTCAATTAGTACCTTTTCTAATTTGTGAATTATTTTGAAAACTTTATTAATCACTGTTTAACCTGCATTACCAGTATGATTTTACCTGTTGAAACTACATGTATTCTGAAAATAATTAGAACTCTGCTAACACAGTATAAGATTGGTTTGAAAAGGAGCTTCCTATACACTGTAGTTCTTCATGTTTTCCTTACTGATGGATGATGTGACGTCTTGTATTATGGTGATAATGAAATTACCGGTATGGCAACTGAAACTATTTCACAGTTTATTCTGAAAACAGGATATCTCATTACCTGGTAGTTTAGAGATAAGATCTCTTAATTTCAGGTGATATCTCTTATAATGATTAGATATCTCTACAATTTTTGTTTCCATCATAAATAATAAGATGGCTTGCCTGTGGTAAACAAAGTTGGAATAGATTTTTTTTTATCACAATTCATCTCTTATAATGATTAGATATCTCTACAAATTTTGTTTCCATCATAAATAATTTAAGATGGTTTGCCTATGATTAAAAAGTTGGGATAGATTTGCATGAAACATGATGGCATTTAAACATTTATGTAGACAGACAAGATTTTGCAGTAATCTACCAATTGCAAATGTCCTCTTTCACACTTTTTGCAATTATTCAAACCTAAATTTCATGAAAACGCTTAAATTCAGAAACAGTTTTTGATTGTCGTATCAAATGCAACACAACTGCAATGGATGACAAAAAAGAACACTTAATGCAAAATATTCTTTTAAAAAACTTGGTAATCCTTTATCACAAAATCTAAGGTAAGGTTATACAGGAAGTGTATAACATTATAGCCAGGGCATACTAGTACATGTATTTAAAAGCATGTTTGTTTCTTTTTTATCCCTTTGTTTCTTTGTCCATAGATGAAAAACTGGAATTGGCATTGATTGAAATGGACAAGTTGTCCCCCTTGTGAAAAATAAATCCCACAGATAAATGGCAAGTCCCAAAATTATGCTTACACCTCCAGGATTATAATAAACTTTCAACTTTTTAATTGTGAAAGTCAGATAGTAAAAAATAATATTCTACAATTTACTTGAATAAAAAGGCCAATGCAAAAGAAACACATGTATACCAAGCATGTGCTTTAAGATGGACAGACACATGAATTACTTTTCACTTTGCAGCAACTGTAGTAATTTGAGCCTTCTTTTTTCCTGTGTTGTCTACACTTGGATTAATACTCAAGCAGTTAATATCATAATCAGATCCCAAAGCACCATTTCAAAAAACAAATGAGACAACAAAGAAGACTTAGAACTAGTTTTTAATATTGATAAGAGAATGCTTCAGTATCACAGTTATCACGAGGTCTCCATAGGTTCTGGTATTTTGAGTTTCTGCTGTATGGAACGCCCTCTATCTGCCAAATCTTTGGGGAGACTCTGGAGATCTTCTGACAAATCAACCTCAGACAAAACAGAGGATGGACTGACTCCTGTCATACAATATTTAATGAAGATACATGTAAGAGTCATCTTAGAGATACTGTGATCATACAGGTCATAATACAAATTGTTAAAAAAATCTAAACAAATAAGATTTTAGTATTTAACATGAAATAAGAAATACTATACTTCTGAAATCAAAGATAATTTTTTTCCTTCCATAAATTACAATGTATTAGATTTTTACTTTAAATCCTACTTTATAAAAATAATTTTTTCACATTATATCCATTATTGTTACTTTACATGTTTAATCTAAACAGCTCTTATAATAAACTTAAACATATTATTTTATGTTGTGTCTAAATAATGAATCAATAGTTTCTTACCAACATTTTCTATCTTTTTAATGAGTAATTCTACAATATCCAAAGCCTGTGACCTTATTGCACTGTATTTTTTGTTGCCTGGAAAGAAAAATATATATATATCATTATTATAGTAACTTGATCCAAAGAGCCATATCATATCAAGTTGACAGGCATGGATCATCAGATCAGAGACATAAATTTATCATATACCCCTCTATAATCAGCAAAATATTATATTAAAAGAAAACTTTTGGGACCAATTATACAACTTTTATACTTTAAATAAAACATTTTTTTTCAAGGAACTATATTGTATTTGATACAAAGAAAAAAAATATCATGTATACTGTGACTACGTCATCAGTTTCAGAGAGGGGTGATATGGATTCAGAAAACCACAGAGTGGTGATCCGGAAAGTCGAATCCCACCATCATTTGATTGCATTAAATCACAGGGATTTCAACAATGTCATTTAAAGTCAACATTTCGTAAAGTCCATGGTCGTTATAATGTCCTTGTTAGCAAATATATCCTATCATTGGGTCATATTTTGGCCAACCTGTTTCATACCAATTGTTAGGCCTTTGTTTTTATACTGAATTTGACTACAGAATGTTCCGTTTACCTGATCAATACATAAGGCTGACGGCGGATGTGACATGTCAACAGGGGATGCTTACTCCTCCTAGGCACCTGATCCCACCTCTGAAATATCCACAGGTCTGTGTTTTTTACCCTCTTTACAAATTTGTATTGTTTATAGATTTTTTTTAGATCAATCACTGTTCATTATCTTCACCTTTTTCCTGTTGTAATTTTAACACACACTAACCTATACACGGTCTGATGGCCTTCATTATATCACAGACACTGACCTATACACGGTCTGATGGCCTTCATTATATCACAGACACTGACCTATACACGGTTTGATGGCCTTCATATATCACAGACAGTGACCTATACACGGTCTGATGGCCTTCATTATATCACAGACACTAACCTATACACGGTCTGATGGCCTTCATTATATCACAGACACTGACCTATACATGGTCTGATGGCCTTCATTATTTGACAGACACTAACCTATACACAGTCTGATGGCCTTCATTATATCACAGACACTGACCTATACATGGTCTGATGGCCTTCATTATATCACAGACACTGACCCATACATGGTCTGATGGCCTTCATTATATCACAGATACTGACCTATACACGGTCTGATGGCCTTCATTATATCACAGACACTGACCTATACACGGTCTGATGGCCTTCATTATATCACAGACACTGACCTATACACAGTCTGATGGCCTTCATTATATCACAGACACTAACCTATACACAGTCTGATGGCCTTCATTATATCACAGACACTGACCTATACACAGTCTGATGGCCTTCATTATATCACAGACACTAACCTATACACGGTCTGATGGCCTTCATTATATCACAGACACTGACCTATACACGGTCTGATGGCCTTCATTATATCACAGACACTAACCTATACATGGTCTGATGGCTTTCATTATATCACAGATCTTTGTTTCCCTCTGCTCTCCTTTGAAGGTGTCTTCAGAATCAAATCTATGATACCTGTGTATAAGGTAGAAACAAATAATGATTTGACTGAAGACAAGACATTAGATAGAGATTCTGATATACATTTAGATGACATTTAAGTAGTTTCGTCATGACTGAAAAGCATATCACTAAGTTAATTACAGTCAAACCTCATTATCTCAAACTTGATGGGACTGAGATAAAATTTGAGATACATGTATCAGAATATTTGAGGTATCAAGGGTTAATACTTAAAGAATAAGACATTGGGACTTCCAATTCACTTCGACATTTCCAATGCATTTGAGATCTTGAAGTTCAACTGTACATGTATTTTTTTAATTAAAAGAGGACTGACCTTTCAATATATTTGTGTAGAGAAATAAGAATGGTGAGCTGGACTTTCCATACATGTTGTGGTAAAGACTCACACAACAGACTACAGAATGGAGAGGAGAACTCATCTGTAATTATAGAAAAACATTAATACATTCTGTGTTTCACCTCATCTGACTCAATTTTGCTTTATGAGTGTACTGTGTGTACTGCGGTGATAAGGCAAGGAATATCAGAACTTCTTAATGTCTCTGTCCTACCTTGTGTAGTGTGAACATGTGGCTAGGGGCCTGTTTTACAAAAGAACTTAGGACTAGGATCAAAATTTAATTCTGCTAATAACTTTCTAATTAACATTAAACAGAAAATGGTTTTAATCTTTTTTAAAAGGAATGTAGAAAGATATTTTTACGCTTTCAATCTTAAACAAAATCATTAATTTTGGAAAACTTTACAATCAACTAAAGTGATTGTTCTTAGTCTTAAGTTCTTTTGTAAAACAGGTCCCAGTTCTGTCTTAACACCTCATAATAACAAGCTATCTGTCCTACCTTGTGTAGTGTGGTCATGTGACCAGGCCTGTCTTAACACCTCATAATAACAAGCTATCTGTCCTACCTTGTGTAGTGTGGTCATGTGACCAGGCCTGTCCTAACACCTCATAATAACAAGCTATCTGTCCTACCTTGTGTAGTGTGGTCATGTGGCCAGGCCTGCCCTAACACCTCATAATAACAATCAATATGTAAGACCTTGTGAAGTGTGGTCATGTGGCCAGGCCTGCCCTAACACCTCATAATAACAATCAATATGTAAGACCTTGTGAAGTGTGGTCATGTGGCCAGGCCTGTCCTAACACCTCATAATAACAAGCTATCTGTCCTACCTTGTGTAGTGTGGTCATGTGACCAGGCCTGCCCTAACACCTCATAATAACAAGCTATCTACCCTACCTTGTGTAGTGTGGTCATGTGGCCAGGCCTGCCCTAACACCTCATAATAACAAGCTATCTACCCTACCTTGTGTAGTGTGGTCATGTGGCCAGGCCTGCCCTAACACCTCATAATAACAAGCTATCTACCCTACCTTGTGTAGTGTGCTCATGTGGCCAGGCCTGTCCTAACACCTCATAATAACAAGCTATCTACCCTACCTTGTGTAGTGTGGTCATGTGACCAGGCCTGCCCTAACACCTCATAATTACAAGCTATCTACCCTACCTTGTGTAGTGTGCTCATGTGGCCAGGCCTGCCCTAACACCTCATAATAACAAGCTATCTGTCCTACCTTGTGTAGTGTGGTCATGTGGTCAGGCCTGCCCTAACACCTCATAATAACAAGCTATCTGTCCTACCTTGTGTAGTGTGGTCATGTGGCCAGGCCTGTCCTAACACCTCATAATAACAAGCTATCTGTCCTACCTTGTGTAGTGTGGTCATGTGGCCAGGCCTGCCCTAACACCTCATAATAACAAGCTATCTGTCCTACCTTGTGTAGTGTGGTCATGTGGCCAGGCCTGTCCTAACACCTCATAATAACAAGCTATCTGCAAATCTCTTTTTCTCTTTTCTTCTTCATCTTCTGCCTCTGACTGAAATAAAAAAAATTACTGTAAACTAAATCTCTGATGAGACTGTATCTCTACTGGTTGGAACTTGAAATACTTTCTTGTTTAATGCACTTGTCATTTTTTATTTGAGTTAACAATACCATTGCATAAGCATTCCTGAATACAACTACTTAAACTATAAATTACTTGTGGACTGATGAAACACTTGAGCATTCATTTTCTCTTCAAGCTTTCAACCAGTATACCATAAAATGAAAAATTTTAGTGACCATCTCATTTTGACACTACTGTGGATTGAGTGTTGAATCATTAAAATTTGTGGAGAACAATTTTTGTGGATTGCTTTTTTTACAGGTTTGTGGGGACATAATTTTGTGTATTCTCTTATACCTACAAAAGGAAATATGACTTTGTAACCATAGTTTATTAATTTGTGGAAGATGTTAATTCATGGATGAGAGGTACACACGAATTCCAGGAAAATTGAACCTCCAAAAAATCTAATGATTCAAAAGTATAAGCAACCATCTTGGCAATGCACAATCCACCCTGTATCCTGTATTTCTGAAACAGGCCACTGTTTATCTTTCTTACATACATGTATTCCCAAAAACACTGACCTACTTACCTGTAAAACAGGTGTAATGAGGGCTCACATATCTTTAAATCGATCCTCTCTGTATTCCTCCAACACATTCCCCATACACTGACCTACTTACCTGTAATACAGGTGTAATGAGGGCCCACATGTCTTTAAATCAGTTCTCTCTGTATTCTTCCAACACATTCCCCATACACTGACCTACTTTCCTGTAATACAGGTGTAATGAGAGCCCACATGTCTTTAAATCAGTCCTCTCTGTATTCTTCCAACACATTCCCCATACACTGACCTACTTACCTGTAATACAGGTGTAATGAGGGCCAACATGTCTTTAAATCAGTCCTCTCTGTATCCCTCCAACACATTCCCCATACACTGACCTACTTACCTGTAATACAGGACTAATGAGGGCCCACATGTCTTTAAATCGGTCCTCTCTGTATCCCTCCAACACATTCCCCATACACTGACCTACTTACCTGTAATACAGGAGTAATGAGGGCCAACATGTCTTTAAATCAGTCCTCTCTGTATCCCTCCAACACATTCCCCATACACTGACCTACTTACCTGTAATACAGGTGTAATGAGGGCCCACATGTCTTTAAATCGGTCCCCTCTGTACTCCTCCAATACATTCCCCATACACTGACCTACTTACCTGTAATACAGGTGTAATGAGGGCCCACATGTCTTTAAATCGGTCCTCTGTATTCTTCCAACACATTCCCCATACACTGACCTACTTACCTGTAATACAGGTGTAATGAGAGCCCACATGTCTTTAAATCGATCCTCTGTATTCTTCCAACACATTCCCCATACACTGACCTGCTTACCTGTAATACAGGTGTAATGAGAGCCCACATGTCTTTAAATCGATCCTCCTTGTATCCCTCCAATACATTCCCCATACACTTCATGGCCTCCACTTTATACTCAATGTTCTCCTTTTTACATTCCTTCATCACAGCATCAACCACCTGACAAAATTAATAATAAATTCATTGATTATACTTAAGCAATCAATTATATTGAACCAGGTCCTGAATAAATAACTAACAATGATACATAATAAGTCAATAAATCATTTACAATCATAAAGAAACTTTGAATATATATCATTAACAATTATACAAAACAAGTATATCACATTATAATGCATCAGAGAAGAGTGTTCTTACCTCAGTAATTGTTGGTTGTCCATCTACTGGGGCACTCTGTAAGGTCTCTCTATAAAAAAAAGTTACAATCAATTAAAAAAAAATGCTCAAGTCTTTCCTGTTGTGTACAATATGTCAATTTCACTTTACATGTACGTCTTTGTACAATATCTAAATCATTATAAGTCACAAACAACCTATTTCCTTTTAGTAGTATCATTAAGTAAAAATTGTCTATACTAAATGTACATGTATCTGATTTAAATTGTTTTTATCTAATCTTTTCTTAACATGATGCTAATACATGTACATTAAAACTTTGGTATCTTGAACACCCATACCTTGAATACCATGGATATGTCAAAGTGAGTTGGACTTTTCCTATATGTACAATGTATTTTAACCTCGATATCTTGAATCCTCAGATATCATGAAGTTTTTGCTCTGTCCCATCGAGTTCAAGATAACAAGGTTTGACTGTAATTGATTTACTGTAAGCTAACTTATTTTGGTTGTATTCATATTTTAGCACCTTTTGCACCAAGACTCAATGAGGTAATTTATGACAGCACAAATCTATTGAAGAGGAGGATTGATCTAAATTTTGAGTGTGTTAATTTACAAACATTATTTAACAGTATCACTTAAGGCCATTTGAACATCTTATTCCAGTTTAAATAAATGATCCCCGACAGGTAAAAACTTAGCCTTATCAAAACATAAAAATCTTGCCTTAATTTTTGATTACGAAATTTGTAAAAACAACAAACCCAATCTCTAAACTGACTATAATGTAGCACATTTTTAACAAAATATTTACCCTAGTTGAGAATCTATTTAAGGAATGCTTTTAGATTTAGTGTGAACTTAACTTCAAAACATTCATTATATTTACATTTTACATTTTAATGCACCAAAAATATACTCAATGTTTGAATTTCTTGCTGCCCTATATTGTCATATTTTTATTAACGTCTCTGTAGCCTCATTGTGACATCACTTAAGTGTGACTTTCTCCGTGTATATTTTTACGCGTGAGTATACACAAAAATGGTCTTCAAACCAATTTCACAGTTGGCTTAGTAGAAAAGCACAGCAAATGTAAATACTGATAATTGATAGTTGATAGTAATTGACATAGTGATAGTTGAATACTTAAATACTTGTTGACATTCCTAATATGAGGGAATATGTGGGAACAAGAATGAACAAGCATGATAATGTGAAAATGTTAATATGCAAAGAAGAAGAGTAAAATCCCTTAAATTATTGATCCTTTGTCCTCATTTTCTCCTATTGCTGTCTTACTTTTTGGCATTCTTTCTCTCTTATCATTACCTTCAGGTGATGTTCTAAAGGTGAAGGAATAAGTGACCATAACAGTCACAAAATGATTCAGATTTACACAGAAAACTTTTGAAGAGAAAAATTTGGTAATTTAAAACTCATTATCATCTTACCTGCAGTAAGTACAGACTGTATCAATGGCCTGTAGAAGAGCCTCTTTCCCTGTCCAGGTGCGGCCTGAGAGTCCAGCCAGAAGTGTTCTTAGCAGGTGCCCAAGATGTGGGGGTCCCAGGCGATCCTTCAGAGTGGAGGCCACGGAACTCATGGCAGCTGCCGCCTGGGCTTTAGTGGACCAGGACTGGGAAGTTATAGTGTCCCCCAATAGACTGACAATCTCCTCCAGGTACAAACGAAGACCAGCCTCAGTACCTGAATAATCTCAGGTATATGTACAATTATCTATTCCACAATAATTATTATGATGACTTTTTATGTACAAGTGTGTCCAACATAAACATGCAGATGTGAAAAATCATAGTGCATAATCCTGGCTAATCTGAACATGACTGCAAATGTGTGCATGTACTACATGTACCCCCACACCTATTTCAATCAAGACACTCATGTCTTTACCTCACTGAGTAAATATAGTTAGTTACTATAATCTACTTTTGTTTAGTTTTGTAGCCTATCATCTAGATATTGTAGCATAATGTTTAATTTGCTAGAGATCTTCCACACATTGTGGTATAATGATATCTTCCATATCTAGTGACATAATGTTTGATTTGCACCCAGTGATATAATGATATCTTCCATATATTGTCACATAATGCTTAATTTGCACACATTTTGGTATAATGATATCTTCCAAACATTGTGATATAATGATATCTTCCACATATGTAAGTTTAATGATATTTTCCACACATTGTTGTACAATGATATCTTCCACACATTGTGGTTCAATGATATCTTCCACACATTGTAGTGTAAATGATATCTTCCACACATTGTGGTATAATGAGATCTTCCACACAATGTGGTATAATGGTATCTTCCACACATTGTGGTATAATGATATCTTCCACACATTGTGGTATAATGATATCTTCCACACATTGTGGTATAATGATATCTTCCACACATTGTGGTATAATGATATCTTTCACACATTGTGGCATAATGAATCTTCCACACATTGTGGTATAATGATATCTTCCACATATTGTGGTTTAATGATATCAACACATTGTAGTATTAATGATATCTTCCACACAATGTGATATAAATGATATCTTCCACACAATGTGGTTTAATGGTATCTTCCACACAATGTGGTATAATGATATCTTCCACACTTTGTGGTATAATGATATCTTCCACACACTGTGGTATAATGATATTTTCCACACAACATGGTATAATGATATCTTCCACACACTGTGGTATACTGATATCTCCTACACACTGTGGTATAATGATATCTTCCACACATTGTGGTATAATGATATCTTCCACACATTGTGGTATAATGATATTTTCAACACACTGTGGTATAATGATATCTTCATATCATTGTGGTATAATGATATCTTCTATACAATATGGTATAATGATATCTTCCACACTTTGTGGTATAATGATATCTTCCACATAGTGTGGTATAATGATATCTTCCACACACTGTGGTACAATGTTTACCTGGTGTAGCATCCAGCCAGACTTCCTCCCACACTGACATTTTCTTCTCAGTTTTCTCTTTATCTTCAGCTTCTGTTTAATGAGAAAAGTCAGTTTTGCTTAAAAGCAACTTGAATCATTAAAAAAAAACTCTTTAAGTGTTTAATAACAAAAAAACTTTAAACTTTTATAGATCTATTTAGATTCCACATAAAAATTCATTATGCATATTCAAAATTTTCTAACAAAGCTTCATTTATATTTTAAACTAATTTAAAAAAAAAAAAAAAAAAAAAAACCCTTCTGTTTATCAACCTTTTTCATGCATGGCAAAGAAGGCCAATGGTAGAGCCAGAGCAGCATGTCTCTTCAGGATGTCAGGGTTGTACTGAGAGATGGCAGCCAAGGTCAGTCCACAGGCAGATCTCACAGAATCCTCTAGTTAAGGGAATAGAGTAAACGTTTAATTATAGAACAAAAACCCATGGGCTGCCATCAATGGTTTGCCCAGGTTCAAAAGTAAAAAAGTTGTACGTCAAATAAATAACAGAGACTGGCAACTGCATGAAATCTCACATAATCCAGTGACCCTCAAGATTTCTAGGACAATCATTTCCACAATAACTCATATATATAACTTTATTTTTGGCAAACCCTTCATTTTAACATGATTTTTGTTTTAATCCTAGCCAAAGAAACATACTGTGTACGTGGTTTATTTTTGCCCCAGGTTATTCTCATTTATCACACTTTCAAAGTATGTTGACCCATTTTAAACTCACCCAGACACAGAAGTGTTAAAGAAATAACTCTGCCTTCATTAAATTTGCCAAGTTTTAAACTTGCTTACCTAAGAAGAGGGTGGAAATAAAAGGGATGCAAAAATTATCCTGTACAATAAAACATAGTGAGTGAACAATGCTTATAAAGAGTTCATGTTTACAAGGAAGTAGTTTTCATTCCCTAAGTTTTAAAATTAATTATAAATTCATTGGATATAACAAAGTATGCTTGTTATGAATCAAAATTGTTTGTCCCTGGTACTTTGCTGTTAGTGTATTTTACTGTATACAGCACTTGGCACCTTTTGGTCAGAAGAAAAACAGTAAATAGATTATCTCTGTTCTTCTCCTGCTTATTGTCTTACACATATACACACCTTCCTTCTCCAGATACCAGGTCCTCAGTCGACTGATCAGTTTCTCCACGCTACTGTCTTTGGCCACCTGTCATGAGTCAGTCACATCAAATATTTAACCCTTTATTGTAGGTCTCTAATTAATTAAGTTGTACATGTATTAGACCACCAAAGTAACATTTAAAATATTTCTGAATCAATGAAAATGATCATTATCACTCAGAATAACCAATCATTTGTTCCAGATGATGCATTCAAGATGAAGTAGTTGACCTTGACCATTTGACCTTACTGACCTTCACCAATTGACCCAGTGCTGAGGAATAGGATTTCCTTATAGAAGCATTTCTATCACTCAGTCCAGATAAAAAGGCACTCATCAGCTTTCCTACAATCAGTATGCAATACACAGTCAATGTGAGAGATACAGACAATGCAATATAGGTTTAATAAATAGTTAATTTTTTAAAAGAATGAGATAAATTATTTTTATAACCAGGAAAATATCCATAGGTCATGAATGCTTGGCCATAAGCATGTTAAAAATAGTTTTAGCTAGATGTACAAGTACATATAAATGTGCAATAAGTTATTTGAATGAATCATTCATGGTCTTCAAGAACAGAGCTAAAGAACCATCAGGAACTGTGTGTGTGCAGGGTTGTCCCTAAGACCCAGGAGTCAGGGAATTTCCCTGCCTACAAAGACGTAAGCCCCCCCCCCCCCCCCCCCCCCCCAGTTATTTTGGTATTCCTTCTAAACCCTAAACTCCCATTAGAAGAGGAACCCCAGACCCCCTTCTACTTTTTAAATGTCCCCTTCCATTTCAATTCTCAGGGACAACCCTGGTGTGTGTGGGGGAGGGGGATCTATTGTGATTCTACTTAAATTTGTTCTCTTTACCTACCTGCATGTGGAGCTAAGTCTAGTGGACAATGATGGACAAGGGACACAACCAAACTTGAGCATCCAGCCTGAAAAAAAAAAAAATCAACAACATTATAATAAGCATATTTTACTTACATATATTCTTAAATTTCTGATATTTTTTATTGATGTTAATAGAATTAATATCTAGAGACCAATATGAAGTCTACGGACCTTTGTACCGATACCAATACCACTCTTGATGAGATCTGTCAACCGTGGAACCAACTCAACCAAAACATCACTGTCAACGTACTGTACACACTACAAAGATTACAAAATGTGTTATCTATGGCTTTGTCATCACCATAGAACTTGGTCCATCTCTAGATACTTCATATATACACTGTACATGTAGCTTTCATTAATGCAATACAATACAATGCAATTTGTTAAAGTTTTTTGAGATTTGACAGTAAGCTTGGTCTATTTGAATTACTTTTTATACTTACATAGTTAACCGTCTCCATCATGGGGGACATCTTAGAAGCTGCTATACGAGCACTGTCCAGCTGTGTAATCAAAATTATTTTTCAATTAAATTTCTCTCTGTGATATCTCTCTTAGCTTCGGCAAAACATATATTCATTTTTCTACTATAACAGTTTTATCTATGTAATGAAAACAATTAAAAAAAAAAGTTCTACAGAGTTTGTTATAATCATCTACAAGTACTGTAGGATCTCAGCAGAGAAGAGGAAGTGATCTGTTTTGATATAATATTCACAAGATTTGTATTTTTTTTTTGGCAGCATTATTAAAAATCAAGTGTCGATTTTTGAGACCTACCCTTTCCTGTGCCTCTTCACTTCCTGCAATCCTGAGACTGAAGTAGTTCATGACCTGTGGCTCCAAACCACTGACTGCTTCCAGAAGGGCAGTCACTAAGACAGCAATGTGGGGTTTCAAAAGGGGGCCTGCATTTTTACTTATTTTTAACAACGTTGACAACCTAAAAGGCATTATGTTCTGATGTAGAAAATCCTTCAACTTAAGTTTATTACCTGAGCAATTACATTACAATTTTTGGCCCATTTTGAACAGTATTTACTTTTGACTTACCCAATGGCTCTGACCTCTGGAACAGGGCTATGTGTACTGACTTTCAACAAGCAAGGTAGGACTAAGCTTGTGGCCTTCTCCCCCATTTTACCATAGTTTACATCACAGATCTTTATTGAGGCCTAAAAAAAAATATATATATATATATACATGTACATATTGGATACATAATTCCTAAATAAGAATTGTCTGTAGTCAATCTGTCAACATTCAAAGCATCTACCATGGCTAATTTTTATGGCTGTGCAATTTTCACAAAAATGAATACAATCTGCTGCACTCTCATATGCTTTGTAATTTTTCCTCTATACAATAGCATGCACATCCAAGAAGCAAAATTGTTCATTTCTGTACTTAACACAATTTTTCTATAAAGTAACTTACTCGACTGAGAGAGCGACAAGCCAAATCGGCAGCATTTCTCACTGTCTCCTAATAAAACAAAGTAAACCCATAGGATTAACAAAGATTTAATGATTCTGTACCACAGATCTGTAAGTATCAAGCAGGTATATTGTACAAGCATCACTGCAAGAGAAGTAATACACATGTATGACATCAATGATTGTCAATGACTCTAGACTTTAACATAGTGTCATAATCAAACTATACATCTGTATAGTATCTTCTATCATGTGTCAGTCTTCCTATTTCAACTTACTTTAAATTTGTTTCCCCACTAAAACAGTGTTATTCATTTGATGGTTTGATGAAAGATCTGGGGAATGTATATGTAAATGTAAAAACTGCTATAAATCCCTAAATTAATCATTTCACAAATCAGGAACATGACATTTCTCTTTTACATTATTTAATTTACTTAAATTTGAGTCCCTTAAGGTCAAGATCTAGTAAATGAAAAGAGCCTACAGATTTCTTAAACTTGAGAAATAAATTCCTTTTATGATGCTTTATAACTATAGTTCGGTCAAATAAGGTGTATCGGGGCATAATTTGTAGGAAAACAAGACAAAAAATCATTTTGTAAACCGTCATTTTCAATGAAAAATTAAGAAAGCCAGTCATGAATATGGGAGTTTTTTCCATATCAAACAAAGGAAATGTATCCAGATTACCTACAGTTTCTCAGAAAAAGGTAATTTGTATGTTCTTAGCCTCTTCTTAAAAATAATGTAAAATTGAATATAGGTATCGGGATTACTTTTCACATGATTTCAAATTGAATGCCATGAAAATACTTTGTTTTCTTCATAATTCTATTTGAGCTGTAAAGTACGGGAAAAGGAAAGTTTAAATTGTTTATGACGTCATAATGGATCTAGCACCAAAAACACAGTCTAAAGTCATTTACTAGATCTTGTCCTTAATTCAATAACTTATAAATCAATCTTTTTTTTTACCTTGATGTCATCTCTGACTCTTAAACAAGTCTCCCATAATTCTGGGAGCTGATCCACCACATCATCCAATGGCCTTCCTCGTAGCAAATCATTCACTGCCAGGCAACTAATTAAAATTACAGATTAGTCATAATACCATTTATATAATAAGAATTCTTGATGTTTGCACATATAATTAAGATGCCCATTACTATGCTGACATTTATTTCACATACATATACATGTACGTCTAGTCCCCAACAATTTGCAAAAAAAAAAAAAACATTACACTCAGACTTCCAACAAAAAGATTACCTGGATTCCCGAACTCTCCACTGAGTACTAGTTAAATTCACAAGCAAATCCCTCAAAATCTCCTTCATGTAGGTATCAACCTTAAACACAAAGAATTATACCAATTATATAGAAGACTACATCAAAATCTATCAAGAAATTTTTTTACATTACTTTTGTTACAAAATCTTTAATATGACACAGCCTTACAGTGTTTTTGTTATCTTTGACCAGGGCATTCCAGATGGAGCTCATGGCCTGCTGGATCTTAGGATTGGGATCAAACTGATATCTGTACATCTTAGGGACTATCTGGGACAGGAAGGGCTGGAGTTGTTCTCCAGCCTGGGCTGCTATGGTGCTAAACCCAAATGCAGCACCCTACCATGCAAAAAATATACATGACTGTATAGGGTGCATACACAAGTGTCAAAACAAAGCAGTTGTTTTGGTGTTTGCATATGATGGGATTAAACACCCTTCCTTTACTGATTATGAATATGAATATTCTCAACAATGATTAGTTTTAGCATCATGATATTAAAGGTGTACATTGTATAAAATGGTCACTCAACCTTTCTGGAATTCCACATTGCATTGTGATTGGCCAGATGCATGAATTTGTAAATAAGGTCTGGTTGGTTAAGGTCATTAGCAATAGAGCAGAGCTCTCTGTAGGTCGATATTCCTCCACTAAAATGTAACAATACTATAGTGTTAGCAATAAATCACTAAAATGTAACAATACTATAGTGTTAGCAATAAATCACTAAAATGTAACAATACATGTACTATAGTGTTAGCAATAAATCACTAAAATGTAACAATACTATAGTGTTAGCAATAAATCACTAAAATGTAACAATACTATAGTGTTAGCAATAAATCACTAAAATGTAACAATACTATAGTGTTAGCAATAAATCACTAAAATGTAACAATACATGTACTATAGTGTTAGCAATAAATCACTAAAATGTAACAATACTATAGTGTTAGCAATAAATCACTAAAATGTAATAATACTATAGTGTTAGCAATAAATCACTAAAATGTAATAATACTATAGTGTTAGCAATAAATCACTAAAATGTAATAATACTATAGTGTTAGCAATAAATCACTAAAATGTAACAATACATGTACTATAGTGTTAGCAATAAATCACTAAAATGTAACAATACATGTACTATAGTGTTAGCAATAAATCACTAAAATGTAACAATAGTAGAGTGTTAGCTTTTAATCACTAAAATGTAATAATTGTACAGTGTTAGCATTAAATCACCATATACAAAAATGAATCTGTGTGATTTACAAAAATTAAACGTGAAAACAGAAAGAAAACATTGGAAAAATCTCAAAATTCCATCTGAAGCATATTCTTCATGTTTACTTTTCATTTGAAAAATACTGATTGAATTATGAGACTGCATCATAAAAAACCTGCCTCATTAATTTACATGTAGGTCTGAATGAACTCAATATTTAGCAAAGAATGAAAAACAGAGTATTACACTGCACATCAAGAAAGCATAAGTATCTAGTGTTCATTTTTTTTATAATAAAGTCACACACATTTTAAAGAACAGTGTGACCTGAATTTTGTTTTTGCTTCAAAATGCATCTTCCACCAACAATGCAAAGTTATAAATTTAAAAGAAATAAATAAATGAAGAGTTGATAAACAGAGCCTTCCAGACAGAAGTGACAGAGTCAGAGATATTTGTAAAAATTAAATACCCATCTGGAGTTTTCCCTAGGGTTCCCTCTTCAAACACAGCTGTGTCCCCAGTCACTTCCTTCTTAGTGCTGAAATTAATTCGTAAAACATCAGTAAAATATAAAGATAACTAGTAACTACCGGTACATTTGTGAAGAAATTAAAAATGCTAAATCATAGCAATTAAATGTCAAAATTATTGATACTGTTCACTTCTGAAACTTTCAATTACTGTGTGTCTTCCAGTCTCTTTGTTATAAGATTTCTAACCATCACTCCTGTGAAGTCCATCTATAGTTTGATTACAACACATCACATGTGTTTATACTTTGCATCACTGTTTTTCTACAACATCCTACCTAAGCATCACCATATGTTAACTCTGTCCAGTCAGCTCTTATGTGTCACTAACATTGATTCTTAATCACCAGTCACTTGACATTACCATTAGAGAGCTGATACTGACCTTTTACCAGTGGTCAGTGTCTCAACTAGGTCATTGACATTACCATTAGCGAGCTGATACTGACCTTTTACCAGTGGTCAGTGTCTCAACTAGGTCACTGACATTACCATTAGAGAGCTGATACTGACCTTTTACCAGTGGTCAGTGTCTCAACTAGGTCATTGACATTACCATTAGAGAGCTGATACTGACCTTTTACCAGTGGTCAGTGTCTCAACAAGGTCCGCCACCAGAGAGTCTTTCTGCTGAGAACTAGAAATCTCGTAAATCATCCCCAGGCCTTTAGAAGCTATATCCTGTGTTACATCTACATAAAACAACAGATTTCATCACTGCTATAAATAAATCAACTCCTTGACAAACTTCAGAGTAAAAATGCATTCCTTATTTAGTTGTTAAATATGTTATGTCTTTAATTACATTACCATCATTCTCAGTCAACATGCCCATGAATGCAGACTGAATGTTGCTGAGTTTATTTTGTACGACAGTGTGCTGTCCACACTTCTTAACCAGAGTTAGTAACCAGATACAGGCAGCCTAAAAACAAAATTGTACCTCAGTCCTAATGAAATCTCAATAAAATACTGATACAGGAATGTACCATTTCTATTACTTAACAGTTAATCACTGTTACAGTTTAATATTCTAAGAGGGTGTCCACAATTAACCTTAAACCCTAAGATTAAGAAATGAAGCCTTAATATTCTGATTAAATTCTTGGAAAACTTTTAACATCATTGATCTCTTCATTTGTGCCACCAGTTTATTTATATTAGGTTTCGTCCATATGCTCTTTTTCTGTGCCCTCTTCCTGCATTTCACATAGTGATAAAAGTTTTTAAGTACATTGTAGAAATCGATGACTACATTTCTAACATGAGCTGGTACATGTACAACAAATTTAGTCACATATTTGCTTTTGGTGCTTTACCTGTCTAAGATGAGGATTAGAACTGACAATAGATTTAGTCAGAATGAGGTCCAGGTACCAGCCCACATCATCCTCCACTGCACTGATGCTACTCTGTGTTAATGAAATTGTAATACACTGTATTCTATGACTGTCATAGAAATAATTCCTTTCCTGAATTCATCATGTTTTCTTTAGAACTTAATTACTCGCTCAAGTAAATGTAGCTATCCAATTTATCATTAACACTGACATATTGTACATTAGCATTGATACAGTATACAATAAGTATACAATCATCACCTGGTAGTCTGCCTCAGTCTGTGTCCACAGGTCCCTAGCAGCAGGAGAGTTAATTCCCATAGCAGCAAACACCAAGGCCTCAGCTGTCGTCAAGTGGAGCTCAATCTGTTTGGGCTGTAAAAAAATAAACATACTAAGAATGTTAAAAAAAAAAAATAATAAAAAACTCTGAACTGGTCATCTACTGTCTCCTGCATGTTGTGCAGTAACTGGCATTTATGCTTTTTCTGACCCCTCGATTTGACAAGCAAAAATGTACTACAGTAAGAAAGGTAATGATTGCTATAAATTTACCTGAAATGAATCCATCAAATACTGCACTACTTTCTTTCTAAATGGAAAGAGTTCATCTCCCACACACATCTGCCCCATGGTAAGGGCAGCACGCTCTTTCACCTAAAAAAACAATGTAAACTTTGAAGTTTTTTTTTTTGAAGAAGTTACATACTTTATAAATTAACTTACAAGTATTAAAATGCAAGGAAAAGACAAAGACGTTCATTCCATACTTTATTGTTTTGACTTGATGACTTGATCAACTTCAGCAACATATTCAGAATAGAGAGCTTGGTTATTTCCCCTTTGTCTTCATTTTCTTCACCAGGTGGCATTGGTAATGACATGTTCCTGCTGATTTCTCCCAGGGCCAAACAGGCACTGGACACGAGGGTCACATTAAGCTCTGTAGCAGACTCAATGATGCTCACTAGAGTAAACAAAATAAAAAATTACATTGTACAACTTCTTACAGAGGAAATAATGGTGACCAATCCTGAATCAATTTATCTGACATGTATCTCGGTAACTGACACCTGTTACAGACCTAGTTGTTTGATGGTGTCAACAACAACAGTGGTGATAGATGAACTCATTTTTCCTTTTTTACTTCGTAGGTAGCGTCCTATCAAGTAACCCTGGGCCAGAATAGATCCCTGTTGTACTTCAAAATTCTACAACAATGGATAAAACAAGGACTCATTGATACAGACAGGCTGCTGCAGTATTCATGTCTTGCTGTGTTAAAGGTTTTATGAATGTTGATTTATATGAATCTTTTTATATGGCAGTTTTTAGAGGTCACTGTGCTGCTTTATAAAACAAGGTACATGTAATTAAGTCTTTTCTTGCTTAAATGAAAATTCTTTAGACTTGTGAAACTCACATAAAAACTTTAAATCAAAATGTAAATAAATGTGTCATAAAATTATACTTTATCTGACATTCTGGACAAAAAGTCTGTGAGCGTTTCCAGGACGTCTGTCTCCGGTTGGCAACAAGTGACGATGGCCAACATCTGACTGGCATAACTCTTCAGATCTTCTCGTGAAGAAAACACGTAGCTCTGCAACATCAAATCGGATGTTTTATTCAAAATGTTGAAATTAGTCATTCAGAGTACCCACATATCTTCATTATATACAGATTACTTCTGCAGAAGGAAACAAATTATCTCACTAAGCATCATTTTTTGTGCCTAGTTTTAGCAAAGGAAGGAAAAAAGTAACTTTTTTTTCCTCATACCTTTATCCAGTTGAGCTGTGAGACGAATCTTGGGGCCAAAAGATCTGATGCAACTGCAACCAGTTCCAATAAACAAAACATTGACACTGGACCTAACATAAACAAAATAGACAGATTATCAGCAGCTCAACTACCTAACCCTCATATAAACCATACCAATACACTCAAGAGTTACCTCCAACTGCACTGAGAAGCCTCTGTATAAAGTTGAGGTACAGTATGACTGGGGCACTCTCACTGGAGTCCTTCTGGAGGAGCTGTCTGACATACACAGCCACCTGGGGGGAGGTCTCCTGCATAGAGGAGAGGGAATCCGTGTCACAGGAAATCCCCCCACCATGGACCAGACAGAGACGTAGATACAAGATCATCTAAAAATAGACACCATGTATATATAGCACCAGAATACATCTGCATCTCAGTAATTTTTAAAACCGATTCCAGGTATTTTATCTACAATAAGTCAAACAAGCTTTTGCTGAGAGATAATAGGGAATTGTTGCCGAAATTTATTCTGACCTGTTCATAAGCTGCTGGAGAAAATGGCAGTTTCTGACTTCCAACCGTGTGCAGTCTCTGTGAGGCAGACCTCTGCTCAGCCTAAAGTGATACATACAGATTATTATTACAGGAGCTCAATCCAAAGAGCCAGGTCACAATGAGTTGACAGGCATGGATCATAAGATCAAATGAGGAGTGATGCTTCCAGTTTGATCTGATGATAGGTGCCTGTCAATAAGACATAATAAATATATATTATTCTAACAGTAACTTGATCCAAATAGCGGTATCACATCGAGTTGACAGGCGCGGATCATCAGATCAAACGAGTCGAGTTTGATTTGATGATCCGCGCCTGTCAACAGGGCGTGATACCGCTCTTTGGATCAAGTTACTTTTATAATGATAAATTTATTATATACCCCTTTACAACTAGCAAAATATAATAAAAGGAAACTTTTTTGATCGATTACATAACTTTTATCCATTAAACAAACCATTTTGTAAAGGAATTTTTTGATGCTCAAGAATAAAAACATCATTTATCTGTGTACTATGTCATCAGTTTCAGAGAGGGGTGATATGGATTCAGAAAACCACAGTGTTGTGATCCGGAACGTTGGATCACAATGTCATGTGATTGCGTAAATTCAACAGTAAATCTGAGTGACAAACAGTTGGGTATATAATAAGGCTCATGATCAAGTTACTATTTATTATCTTCCCTCCATTATTGACTTTAAATACATGCAATAATAAAATCTTTGGAATCAATCATACAATGCTTATATATTAAACAAATCACATTTTAAAGGAACTTTTTTTGATATGCAAGAAAAAATCATTTTGTAATGTGTGTACTAAGCCATCATTTTCAGGTGATATGAATTCAGAAAACCAAGTGTGATGATCTGGAAACTCTGAACACATTGTCATATGGTTGCATTAAATCACCATTAAAACTGAGTGATTCACAATTGGGTATACAAATGTATAAAAAAGGGAATCCGTCAGACAGAAAATACCCCACAATAATATAGAACATAGTCTGATACAAAGTGTGTCTTTTCGAGAGATTTGTATTTTATGGAATTTATCGTAGTTGTAATATTAATGTGATAATATATACCAGTAAATAACTATCAACAGTAAGATATGACACACACCTGTGTGTTGATAAAGTTCATGATCTGAGAGAAGTCTGGTAGGACAACACTGTCCTTCTCTATCTCATTACCATCCTTATCTCGTTTCTTTTCACCGTATAATGCTTTCCGAGCCTCGGTCTGAATGTCTTCTTTGCTATAAATACAAAGAGTGGAGATCAACAAATCACACCGATTCCGTATCATTTCTCAAAACAAAAAGTCAAGATCGTAATGGCCAAATGTATTACTGAAGCCAAGTAGACATTTGTTCTTGTCAAAAAACAGTGTGTAGTTTGATTTGAAAAACTGACTTGTGCAGTGTACAGGCATGTTTCAATTAAGACTTCCAGAATTCAGGATATGACCTGTTTTATTTCATTTCTAGTCACTGACCATGTAATGTAAAATTGCATCCGACTGAAAATGATACAAAATTCTTACACGTCTCCACAGGCTAACAATAGAATAAAGCGA
Organism: Saccostrea echinata; assembly: GCF_033153115.1. Taxonomy (NCBI): domain Eukaryota; kingdom Metazoa; phylum Mollusca; class Bivalvia; order Ostreida; family Ostreidae; genus Saccostrea; species Saccostrea echinata. Next base: position 1,741,649 of record NW_026889790.1, on the reverse strand, counting down.
GATGGTACGTGATCTGCTGGGAACACAACCTTTGCATACTGAACTGCCATAGCCCTCGCCTGGGGTTCATCCTGAAAGAGAGATTACAGTGTATACAGATTTCAGCTTAAAGGAATGTAGCAATTTAAATCTTCAGAAATATTTCCCAACCTTCTCTATATTCTGAGTAATTAATGCCTCCATAAGTGAGGACGCTGATTGGTCAATTTCAGAATAAGCTGATGACATCAGAGACAATGATTCTTGAATAGCCAATCGAGATTCAGAATCCTCCTGAAAACATAAAGTTAAACATTCTCAGTCAAATCTGAGGCCTGTTCAACAGAGCGAACGTTCATGAGCGCTCGCCAAAATTCCTTATATCTCTAATAGAAATGTTACTGAGCGCAAGCGCTGTTGAACAGGCCTCTAAATTCAAATACAGTTAAACTTCGTTATCTCGAAGTTGACGGGACCGTTGATGAACTTCGAGATATCCGGGGGTTCGACATATCGAGGGTTATAATTCAAATGAACTTCAAATAAACTTAGTGCAGAGAACATGTACTTAATAGTAAAAACATGTCAAAATTCCTTCTTGTTTGAAATTCTGTATACGTTTTCTTTAATATACATGTAAATGTATTTAGCAATAAAAAGATTTTTGCATCCTCTTTATAATTCACAAAATAAAAACTTTGTATAATATGCACAGAATTATAATCCAATATGGCAAGTCAACCGCTACTATCGTTTCCCATGTATACATAATCGGATATCGTCTATGCATTGTAAGTTTAAAACCGGTCGCGGTCAGAAAAATGAAAACGAAATATACATTTTCTTTTATTGGAAAAAATGTTCATACATGTATAATCAGTTAAAAGAAAAATATTTTACCATAATAAAATCACATGCAAAAGAAGAATCACGCACTTTTGTCTAACAAGAGAACAACACTGAATTACAGGGTACTATAGCACAAGTTTTCACTGCGACACACGCTCACATGATGGTGTGTACGGACGATTGTAAATTCTGCACGCTCATATGGGAACAATAAATTCTAATTGCATTAAATTACAGAATTTTGTTTCACTTCGATGTTTATAATTTTCACTTTCATACGCATAAACTATGTATGCGCGCATATTTCACATAGCATTAAATTTATAGCGATTATCAAGATAAACGTACCCAAGCCACAAAACATTTAGCGTGTCATCCACGCGTATGCATTAGACTAATACACACAACCTTTGGCTTGCATAATTAAAATCATGGTAAGCCATACATACACTTCGTATAATTATCGCACTATCATCTGTTGATCACAGGAACACAGGTAACCCGAGCGTGACAGACAGGTTGGTGTTATCAATAGAGCATTCAGTTTACCTACGGACTTGATCATCAGAGTGGAAAATTATCCTGACTTCGAGATAACGCATGTGATTTTAATGAATGGGTACACGATTTTACTTCGAGATAACCGGGGTATTCGACATTACCGTGTTCGACATAGAGGGGTTTATTTCAATCATTTATAAAGCAAATTTCGTCGGGACCGCGGCCTTTCTTCGACATGTCCGGGGTATTCGAGATATCCGTGTTCGAGATTTCGAAGTTTAGCTGTATATGCCGGTACAACTGAAATTTGCAAATAAATATATTTTATATGCTGGAAATCTTTAATCAATAACTTCTTTCAATGAGTTTGTAATGAAAAAAGTTTATTTATAAATAAAAGTTCTTTCATTACATATCTGTATCTACAGCAATCCAAAATACAATGAAATCAAGGTCACATAGCTAAATGTGATACAATGTCTTGTTACTTCAAGGCTTCTGATTTGTTCTATTTTGTGCTTCCAGTCTCTAAAATACATACACCTCACCTGACTGATGGCATCAAAGAGTTTCTGTGCCAGTCCAATATCTTTCTTCACCAACTGTGGAGATCGTCTTACAATTTTACCCACAGCGACATAGGCAAGACTGCGGAGTCTGGAGTCATCCTTGGTCTCTGTGATCAGTTTCATCATTCCAGATAAAAGAACAGAGCTGATTGGCTGAAATTTAGCATCTGCGCAACTGTAAATAAGAGCATCATCCATTTTCACATCTTAAATATCACATACTGCAGAGTGGATGGTTTAATGATACTTTTCCATCTAAATCTCCAGATGCAGACTACCACTGGAAAAACATTACAGATTAAGACTTCAGTTATAATTCCCCAAGAGTTGCTTTGGTCTCATCTTTTCCCAGAGGAAAAATAAACATGCAAATATTGATAGTAACTTTCCACTTCTTTTGCTGGGTGGGAAGCACAGATTCTGAGCATTACATTTGTTTCAGTTCAACATTAAAATCTATTACTGTTCTAACAAAAAATATCATGACACACAACTTGCTATGCATTACTGCATGTACATGTACTGTAGACTGGCAAATAATCATGATGGTTTTAATTTCACTATGTTCGCGATTCATCGTTTTTCCGTGAAATTAAATCCATCGTGAAAGCTATCATTAGTTTTTAAAAACTTTTAAATGCTTATACGAAATTTAAATTAATTTCTCGCAGCATGAAATTAAAATCATCGCAATTGGTACTTTCTGAGAAATCATGAAATTTTAAGATCGTGGAATTAAAATGACTAACAGTATACAATATATATTAAAATCATTTTTGCTTTGCATTTGTACTCATCAGAAATACATACTTAAAACAAACATGATGGACAAACTGTACAGCCAGGTTCTTCAGTTTTGCATTTGTGTTCTGTCCATAAAGGCAGTCAAAAATAACCTGAAAAATCAAAATAGTAAGTACCGCCCACTATTGGCACTGTAGAAAATTTTCAAATATGATACTTTAGAAAAAAGAGTTTAATATATAACTTTCTAGATCTCACCTGAACACAAGAGGGAAACATGCCGGCAGCCTCCCGTGACTTTAGGAAGAATGGAAAGATCTTAAGTCTGATTCTGGTGCAGGCTGGAGCCCTCTTCATTTCTGGTTTTGTGGGAAGCTAAAAATAAACAACTCATTTCTCTGATAAACCAAGCTTGGGCAACCATTTGCGAGTAATTCATAAATCAAAGAGTTCCTAAATCAAGTTTTCCCAGATTTCCTTAATCATATTTTTTAAATTTTATTTCATTTTGAAACTTGCAGCATAATCTCCTATTCATAATGATTTTCAAAATAAATATTTTATTCCCAAATTACTGCAAATGTACATAAATTATCATGCTCAAAAGTTACTACAGTCTTCCTTGTCATTTTATTGGTACATTTTTAGCAAAAATATAGTTTATTTAATTATAGGTTATGTATTTGACAAGCATGAGAGGCACTTAAATATGATCAACACTTAATTATGTTTACAGTACACATTTCTGGATAAGTATATTTACAGTACATGTTACTGGATAAGAATGCTTTCAGTTTTTTGGAAATGAAATGAATTTTTCAAATTCTACAGAGGATCTTACCTGTCCCTTGACATCCATGGTTCCTTGGAAAAGGCCAAACAATTGTTTCATAATCTCCAAATCATTCCAATCTACTGTTCTACAAAAACAATCAAATCAAGCATGTAATCATAATTAATTTTATCAGTGTACCGAACACAATTACCGGGGTATAGCAGTCCTATATTTACAATATACAAAGCTTCATATGCATCACAAAATCTTACCCCTGAATTTTCTTTAATTCAAAATCTGCTGCTGTGGCAACACTGCAAATGGAACACAAACAGTATTGAAAGATTATCACAATGAATAAGCACAGAAATCACAATTCTAAACAAGAACAGAGAAAGAAAATCACTTCGCTGTAAGCATAAATTTATTATTAGCGCATTTGCTATAACCGTGTTTTACTGTATACAGAATTATTATCTTAATGTAGTCTATTTGTGCAGGAGGAGTAGCATTTTGAAAAAAATTCACAAAAATTCCTATTTTTAGTAACCATGGCAACACTGTTCTTTGAAATCAAAAACTGATAAATAGAATTATGTATCTTAATACAGTCTTCTTGTGTAAAAAGTTTCACCGAAATCAGATTAAAACTTCAGGAGAGGTAGTGACTACAAATTATAAAGATGGAGATATAGGGATCACAAAAAGAATGCAGTCATAATACCTGTGACGTGTGTCAGATGAAGCTATGATGTAGTGACAAATGACAGCATTTTCTGGAAATAACTCTGCTCCCAGGAATTTAATAATCCCAAGTTTAGATTTCTCCAAGGCTTCTGCTGACATTGGATTGTCCCCTGTTACTCGCCGCAGGGAGTACTCATTCATTGCTGGGGGTATAGTAGGTTTTGGACTGCTTCCTGCTGGAGCACTTGCTGGCCGTGAAATTTGACTTAACATACCTTGAACACTATTGAATTAGAGAAGAGACTGGATGAAACGGCAGTACAACTAAATACAAGTATTTTTTATTAATGTATAATCCCAAGACTGACTATATCTAATCAAAACCAACTCTTCAAGACGCTTTATAAAATTGATGAAATTTTTTGGGAAACATTGGGAAAATTTAAATCAAAAAAAGTAAAAAATGTTGGGTTTATCTACCGGTACTTCATTTTTTAACATGGGGCACCAGCAATTTACTCAGAGGAAAAATGTTCAAGGCAACAAAGTATTGACGTTGCTTACTAAGATGGGAAAATTACATGCAAATAAAGTGTTCAACTAATAGCTTTGGCAAAATAAAATTTAAAAAATACTTGAATTGAATACTGATTTAGAGCTACAGTGTAGATTTCAATTTATTATATTCTATATGTAAGAGTAGATTCTCTAACAACGTAAAAATACTATGGAATTAGAATTCTTTAGTATGTTGTGTGTTGAAGGTCCTTATAGAGGTAAAATTCTGGCACCAGGCTTTAAGTCTCTACAAAACTCAAAAAAATAAAATCTGGGTAAATCTCCAATTTAAAACTAACTTATATGGAAGCAGCAAAATGTCCATGAAGTAGCTCAGAATGTCAGTCCGAGTTTTCTCATCAATAACAAACATACTCTTCCTCTTCTCTGGTTCAGTTGGCATGGTAACATGACTCAGGGCTGGAGTCATCAAAAGAAGGATGCTAAATAGAACAAAAACATCAAGAAATAGATATTTGCATTTTCAGAAGTAAATCAATTAAGATAAATTAAGTAAATGATACTTTATTACCGAAGAACAGGTCACCATGACCTATTTGTACTTCAGGATAAGGCAAATATGGACAAATTATAAAAAAAATAGTTCATACAATTATGTATCAATTCCAGATTGCTGAGAATCGCAGACAAAGCCTGTTTACCTGTCCTGTTGTGATTTGGGTTTGCCTTCAAGACATTTCAGAAGTAAGGGAACTAACTCTGCTTGTTTTTCAGGAGTCAGTCTGGGATAACCCATCCTTATGTAAATTATGGAAAAATTCTGTAAAAATAGGGGAAAAAAGAACAACTTGACACATAATCTTATATGTTTATATCAAAAGTGAGAAGCGAATTTTCATCTATTTAACTGTCTCTACCATTCAAGAGATTGAGAAAATAATGCACAAGTGTTCTGTGCTTGAAAATTGTACAGGAAAAAGTGAACTAAGTGTAATTTTTAGCCTCTTTGTGCAAGACACTGAGACTTTTTCAACTGTTCATATGTAAATACATGTCATAACATCTGTGTCAAATTAGAACTGTTATCGATCACACACAAAGGACGCTTGAAGAACAAGAGCTAGGTTTACTGTAGAATTTCCTTTGTTTAAATGAATAATTTTTCAATAATTTCAAAGCATTATAATACCAGTACTTCCAAAAATATAGGGATCAAGCTACAAGTATTTTATCTGCTTTAATGATGACATATTTGAAAAAAAAACTGTTTAAAAAACATCTTTTTGTGTTCTCTTTGTATATGGATCTTTATGGATCTACATGGAGAAGTGCCAGGGATGGACAATTTTGTTTCTTTGGAAGCATTATTCATTATATCCGTTAAGTTTACAATATATTTTAAACTCACAGGGAATGAAAATCACTTTGCTGTAAGCATCAATTTATTATAAGCGTGTTTGCTATAAGCATGTTTTACTGTATATTTATTTATCACATACTTAACACTGTTTGGGTTTTTACATCATATGAGAAGTCAACTTTGGCTCTAACTGATTTTTTTTTCCTTTTAAAAGAAAATATGAAATGAACAAGTTATACACCCTAGCTCTTTCTGAAAACTCAAATATGATTATTGATGTGGCCTGTGGATCTTTGTATTGATTAATCAGTTACATATATATATATATATATATATATATATATATATATATATATATATATATATATATATATATATATATATATATATATATATATATATATATATATATATATATATAAAGCACATTTTACAACAACTCTTAAACTAATATAACTGCCCTAAGTGAAGAAATATTAATATAGAAAGCACAAAGAAATTCACTTTTATAAGGATACCCACTTCCACCCCAGCCCGGGGTTGAACTCTCGACCTACGGAATCTGTCTCCTAGCAGTGTAGGAACAACGCACTAGACCGCTCGGCTATCTAGGCAAGTCAAAAAACTTGCTTTTGATGCCAATGGAATTCTCACGGCGCTGTCCTACACTACACGGTCATTGAGAATGGAAGTGAGATACAGTTATTTGGACATTAGTTTTATTAGAGGATCGTTACCAATACACGTTGTAATGAAATTAATTTTTATTTATAAAGCACATTTTACAACAACTCTTAAACTAATATAACTGCCCTAAGTGAAGAAATATTAATATAGAAAGCACAAAGAAATTCACTTTTATCAGGATACCCACTTCCGCCCCATCCCTTTATAAATAAAAAATGATTTCATTACATTTCATTCATTTGTGCTTTCTATATATATATATATATATATATATACACTCACTGTGATGATAGATGTGGCCTGTGGATCTGTGTATTGATTGATCAGTTGTTCCACTGGCAGGAGAACCTTAGGACGACTCTTTAATCTCTTATTGACATGGACCAATAATTCCATAACCTGAAACATAGACAATGCTCTCACTGCTCCTCATATCATTTACCCTTAAGACAATAATTTAAATTTCTTATCTTCAACATCATTAAAAGACTTCCCAGAAGCACAGGTGTACAACAGATATTTCAAAATTTACCAAATATGCAAAGGAAATATCTACACATTGCTATAGGGTCACTCAAAAAATCTCAAGCTTTACAATTCCAATGTATCCTTGACCTTGATCCATGTTCTTCATTTTATTTTCATAAAACCAAATATAACTCAACCTCTGACACAATGACATGGCCAATTCTGTAATGTATCAGATTTTACCTTTTTCCGTACAGCCTCATCTGTGCTGTTGAGTTTGAGTAAAACAGCAGGGAGAAATCTATCGAGGCAACTCTCTAGTTGTTCATCAGACTCAGAGGATCCTATTCTCAGAAATACTCTCTCCACAAGACCTAAAAACATGTACACAGTGTAGTTGTCTTACACACAACTGTACAAAGACCCAGTTCATTTTTTTCTGTGTTTGGATTTTTAAATCTGTTACTATAACATTCCTTTTCCACAGGCTAAGAAATAATTATTATACTTTATGCTAAAATAAACTACCTGGCACTGTACACTACTACATGTAGCTTGAGCTGTGTATCAGTAATTATATAAATCAATTCAATTCAAAATCTTGAAGTAGTCATCAAAGATTCAAATGTTCTGAGAATCAGGTAAGTTGGGTTGATAATCTGATCATTTTATAGCCAGCAAAATGAAAGGCCAAGCCCAAAAGCAATGGTAAAAACAATTGACACATGAGAACAAAGAAAATTCTAGGACACCAAAATTCACGGTAAATGAAAATTATCCTGTATTTTGAGCTTTTTACTACAAACCTACATTTTTCTTGAATTCTCGCTCTGTCAACACCCAAAATCTCTTTGATGTGTGACTTACAGTACTTGGTTAATGTAAACAAAACATCATGATTGACGGAGTTAAATATTTCCTGTGATAATTACATTGTATTTAAAATATATCAAAACTTCTCTTTGGTTGAATTGTTTTTATAAGGTTTTTTTTTAAATTATACCAACTTGTAATTTTGTCAGTAGAAAAATGTGTCAAAGAGAAGATGATATAAATTGAAGCAACTCTGGTGACAATGACACAAAATGTACGCAGGACTGTTAAGGCGTACTACGAAGAAATCAACGGAATATAAACGTGCATAAATACATACCTTTTTAAACTGAATTTATTTTTGTAAAGCTAGTATATTATCACATGACTTTTATATTAATTGAAATAACATAGTAAACCCCGCTCTGAACGGAATTTTGGTTTGGTCACAGTATTTGATAGTCACATGATAAATGCATTTAATGTGTACTGTATGTAGGTCATCAACAAATTTCAATATCACAAGGGCATACCCTAGTTATAATTAAAAATATCAGTAATAAATTGTATCTATATAACTTGCAGTTTATGAAAAGTGCTGCTGCTTTAAATAGAATTCACATTTTATTAGTTTAAATTTCAAGTTATTTGGCTCTAGTCGAAATATGTGTGACCTTTACCATGTATTTTATTTATTTATTTAGTAATGCTCTCGATTTCAGGAAAGCAGCAGCACTTTTCAAGTTAAGGAATGTTTCCGTTATGCATATTTAAAAAATGGTCAAGATCTACTGTGGAATCATCATTGTTCGTGGGGGATCAATGTTCGTGGATTTCGTGGGTCACCCTTACCCACGAATTTACATCCCCACGAACAATATTTTTGTCAACGTACTGATTAATTAAATCTACCAAATAAACAAGCTGCCCACGGAATTACATCCCCACGAACCAATAAAATTTTGCTTGCCCACGAACATTGACCCCCACGAATTTAAATGATTCCACAGTATTAGGTGTATGTCCTTGCGAAAAGGCGATTTAATGAGGCACCTTGGAGTGAAACATACACACCCAGTACAGAAAAACATGGTAGAATTAATTCAATACATTTTCTCTCTAGTTTTTAAATAATGGCACTAAACAAAGGTTTCAGATTTGTATCAATGGTCTACCTAAGATTTGCAAATAATATTCTGTTTAATAATAAAATGCATTTTCCACTGTGGTTAAATTACTTGATCTACCTCTCACTGCACATAAAATACATCAAATTTTACCATGATGACGTCATGTCGACAAGTGCATTGCGATCAATAACTTGTTTATATCTTGCTGTGTGGGATTTAACTAGCGACAAAAATGAATGCAATGGTAAGTTTTGATGTAGTTTATCACTCTTATGCAGCTTAAAACTGCAAATTATTTCATTTTCTATTGTTGTGAGGAATTGCTATATTTCTGTGATGTCACAGTAGACATTTCCCGTATAAATTAGGCCCCGCCCCCTTTATGCAGCCTTAACAGAGCTGCATAATCAATAACTTACTTGCTCTGCTTGATCATAATTATTGTCCATCCTAACAGAGAAAAGCTTTAGTATCATGAGAAAAATTAAATTGACTTGGGACAGTGATTTTTACACTGTACTACATCTTTGTAAAAATTGTTGTGAATATTGATATTCTAAAAGTGCGAAAGATGCTTGCAATAAGATATTAACACTAAATGCTGTGGTACATTTGTCAGTGTTTGAAATAACTGTCCACCCGACACGCGCAAATTTTGCCGCAGACCAACAGATTTGCACGTATCAAGGCCCGGCTGGATGTCTTAAAATTTGCCATAAATTAAAATTCATATATTTGATAAATATCTCTCAAATCAACTAATAGTATCGGAAGCTAAGTGTAACAAGCAAAGGGGTAGAATTTGACTGCCTATAGATTCGGGATGGAAGTTATGGTGATTGTGCCCCAATCACATTATCGCTTAAAACAAATTCATATAAAACTTTTATATTCTTGGGCTAGTAGAATTTTTGCAGGGCTGACAACTTTCACTGGCAGTCAGCCCTGCATGTCTAGCTTAAATTCCACCGTGAGTTTCAAACACTGCATTTGTTAATTTGGAATACACTTGCAGGTCTGGTACATGTACAATCACTAGATTAAGCTACGTAGCTTGAATTACCTACATAGCTTTATTTACCTACCTGAAGTAGCTTTATTTACCTACCTGAAGTAGCTTTATTTAGCTACTAAATCAAGCTTATTTCTTAAATTAGCATTTTTCCCAGAAAGTGCAGAAAATTACACTTTGATGCAGTGATAATTTTCAAATTTGAACTCATCTGAAAACAATTCATGTAAAAATCACTCTTGGAGATGTGTCTTTTTCTGCGCAATTGCAATCAAAGTTCTAAAAGTTTTGGGGCTATATACAACAGTTGATTTGTGACCTGACAGTTACTTCTTGAGTGAAATAATAAAGAAAACTAGTTTTGGTTAACATGAGCACAATGTGAAGTAATCATGCTTATCCACACCTCATCACACACAAGGTGTCTACAGCTACTCAAACAATGGAAATACTGTACATATTTTCCTTAAAAGTGTTCAAACGCAGCAATGTTAAAACTATCTTTGCTTTAGATTGCTTTTTAAATAATATGTAGCATAAATATTAGTAGACATTTACTTGCGACTTTTTGTCTTTTTAAAATAAAAAGCAAAATTATGAAAAGTTGCCTTGAAATAGCTAAATAAAGCTACCTGAGGTAGGTAAATAAAGCTACGGTAGGTAATTTAAGCTACATAGCTAAATGTACTGATTGTACTGGACCTGACTAGTAAATACGATTCTTCTGTCATTATTTTTGTACATTATTTTGTGCATTTTTTGATGAGCAATGAGCAGCATTTGGGTTTAAACATTATCACGTGTATGCATTCAAGTCCAAACATAATTTATCAACCTTAATCATGTTAGTAAGAATTGGAGAGGCCAGCGGTGGGGATGAAAACGTTCTTTTGTTACAAATCGAACAATCTGATCAATCACAATTTAATTAATTCTTCATAAGCACAGAGATTTTATTAAATTCGTAAAAATTATTTGTGCATTCTGATTAGAAACATGTGATATTACTTATTAAAACCCCTTGAATTTTAAGAAAATATTTGTTGGGGGATTGTAAATTGTATGTAAAAAAAACTTACTTAATTCATCAGGTTCTGACATCTTTTGAATTTGAATCTGTAAGCAGGTTAGGTAAACTTCTGCCTGCTCTGACAAAGCAAAAGTAGAAATTTTCAAAGATTTTTGTTAAATCGAGTGTGATTTTAGTCGATTAAAGATCTAAAGTTTTTTTCTTAGGAGATTAGAAATATCAAATTCAAGTTTCGTACATTTTTTATGTAGGATTTTTCGCTATCACAAATATGAAAGTGATTCACATTCACATAAATGATCAAGATGATGAATAAATATTTTACGAAATATATTACGAACGCTGAACATGTTTACGACTGCTCTTTATATAGCATGTATAGTACCTTTATATTTTTTACCTTGCGTTCATATGAGATTAGCTTTGATATTCCATTTTTGTACCAATCGTATATCTTTTTAGCATTCTAACATTTTTGTTTAATTTTACGACTTTTGTGAAGACTGACCTATGGCAATGTCAGCTGACTTTCATTTCGATGACCATGAAAATGATTGAATGGCAGACAACAACAAGGAATTAGAATCCAAGGAAGATAATTCCAAGGTGTCAGATCGCAGAAACGGGCATCAATCACGTACTGGTCTACAAACCATTAATTTACATCGGCCAACTGGAAGAATAAACGGTAACAATTGAATATACACACGTTTATCTTAACTTTTGAACAAAATCAAGTTTCAGTCTGACAAGATAACAGCAAACACCTTTTTTGTTAAATTTCTTGCACCTCCTACAGGTAATGATAATTTTATTCAATGATATATATTGACAATTGTTTTAACTACAGACTGAATTGATCAGAGCATGTAATTTTGCGGATTACACTATAATTTAGAGCTAACTCATATGGCGAGCACCAACACTCTCCCAAATGACATTGACAATACTGCTGGGCAGACAACAGAAGGCCCTACACCAAAGAAATCTTTGAAGAGAGTGGCATCATTTTATACTCCATATATGGAGGATCGCTTGAGAAGGAAACTGAAATTTCATTTCATGGGACCACATGAAAAATTTAAAGCTAAAAGAAAGTGTCCCTGGAAACTTGTTCTACAGATTTTTAAAGTTTTTCTTGTAACAGCTCAGGTAGGAAATATTTTTATCAAAGTACATTCAAGGAAATTTGATCAGTGTAGGATTTGTGACTATTTGAGAGGCTAGGCATACTAAAAAAATTAAATTAGTTAAACTGCTGATAAATATTATATTAACACACGCCACATCTAAATGCATAATAATAAGCAACTTCAGTGGTGTTATCCCAACCTGTTTGCTTTTGAAATCTTTCTTTTTTTTTAGATTGTAAAGAAACCTGTATTTTGAATACAAAATGAAAATTAACTTACATTGAAACAAAACATACTTCAAAGGAATTTACAAGAAAATGTTGTTTTACAGCTGATAATGTTTGGGTATGAGAGAGCCTTATTTGTTGAGTATGTGGAGTTGAACAATATTGCCATGAAACACATGTACCTGCTTAAATGGGATCCCAGCTTTGAGACGATGCCTTACCCCCCAGCCACAGGAAAATATGCCATCTACAAAGCAAACGACCTTATAGATCATATCAATTTTGCTATGAAACAGGTAATATTTGGATATTTCAAGATTAAATTTTTGTCAGAACAATTACCATATTTTGAAATGGATACTGTATGTGTACATGAATTGGCGTATTTAAAATTTAGCGCAATTACTGGGAGTGGAATTGTTGGCGAAATCATGAATTTGTGCTATATATGTCCCTGCTGTATATTGTACTTATAAATGATTTATTAGCTGTATTCATGAATTAGCGCATCGTTGTCTGCGCTAAAGCCGCTAAAATATGAAGCCTGCTTTTTTAAGTACACATACAGTAACTTTTAAAGACTTCTATAAAATTGTAACTTGTGTTCTGATGTAATATATAAATTAACACTCAATCGTGATCCGTAAAAGTTAACTAGGGAGTATGCATGCACATTTTGCTATCAAAATTAAAATCTCAAATATGTCTGTCCTAATTTACAGTTCAACCGTACTGAGGAATTGACCCTTGGATCACTTAGATTTGCCAACAGAACAAAATACCTCAGCATGTGTGTGGAGGAGTACAGGGAGGGAAAGGTGTATGACAATGACACCTATGTATTTGATCCCAAGGTCACCACAGGTATTCTTTATATACAATGTACAGGTACATTATATCGACAATTGTTTTTAACAATCTTTGGTCTTCTTGGAAAATTTCTTGCTTTTAAATATGTGAGACGAAATAAGATATTTATAGTGAATGGTTTTTACCTTCCCTCAGTGAAGTTTATAGGAGCCTTTGCTATGCCCCTGGCATCAGTGTGGATGTCCCAGTTAAAGTTTTAACATTAAGTCTATTCAAAAGTAACTTTCGTATTTTAGAACTTTAAAAGCAAGTCTATTCTAAAGTAACTTTAAGCCCATTCATTTGGTGCAAGACTTTGCTTTCACTTATAGATAACCATTCATTAATGTGAGCTTTCAAATTGTAATCTTAGAATTCTTTCTTGTTTTTTTTTTTGTCCCTCTCTTACACTGCAAGTGGGGGATATTAATTTGGGTCTGTCTGTCCCATCTGTCTATCTGTCATTCTGTCTGTGTAACACTTCTGTTACTGGACAATATTTCAAAGTGTTTGAGCTTTTACAATGAAATTTATTTTATATTACAACTCCCTATGGCCTAAAGAAAAACTCCATTGATTTTGAGGTCAAAAGATAAAAGGTTCAGGTCAGGAAACCATACATTTAGAAATGGATTCAAGATGATAAATTAAGTTTTCTTTGAGCTTTTTCAATGAATTTTCATATAACTCTCAATGTCTTAAAAAAGACCCTTTGTGATTTTGAGGTCAGAAGGTCAAAGGTTAAGGTCAGAAATTCATATATTGCAAAATAATTTTTTTTTTCCAGAGGACAAATTTTTTCACAGCTTTTTCAGTAAAATCAAATGATGTAAACGAGAACCCTACTGATTTTAAGGTCAAGGTCAGAAATTCATACATTGCAAAAAATGGTTTCCAGTTGATAACTTAGTTTTCCTTGAGCTTTTTCATGAAATCTTTTATTACATGTATTATAAGTCCCAATGATTTAAAGAACTTTACTGAGTTTTAGTCAAAAGGTCTAGGTCAAAAGTTTATATCTTACATAAAATGGTTTCCAGGTGATAACTTTATTTCTACTTGAGGTTTTGCAATGAAGTTTTATTCCTTTAGTCAATAAGATTTGAAAAAAAAAATTGAGTTTGAGATCAAAAGGTCAAAGACCAAGGTCAAACATTCATATATTGCATACATAATTTTCAGATGATGTTTTCAGTTCTCTCTCTTTGGAAAGAAACTTAAGGTCATGAATTTCTTTTTTAAGGCCAAAAGCTAAAAGGGCAAGGTTGACCTTTTTCTTTCTCTTTCTGCATTTTTTTCAAGTCTTCCACCCTTTTCCTTAAGTGAGGGACACACATTCCCTGAATTAGCTTGTTTCTTTAAAGTAACAAGGCTTTGTGACATGTAAGAGCCTGAAGAACGGGATCTTAAAATACATTTTTTTTCATCAGTTTGTTTCTCTCATAAAGGTTCAATTTTGAGGCTTCTGTTCTATCGCATCATCACATATTGCACACATGAAACATCATTTAGATGACTGTGAATGTTACAACCTACTGTCCAGTCACTAATATTTGTTATTTCTTGATTTCTTTTGTAGTTTGTTTTGATCTTCAGCCAGTACCTGTATATAATGAAGCAACAAACAGTACAGAACTTCAATATGATCTTCTTGCCATTCTGAAAAAACAGAACAGAACCTTGTATTTTGATAGGTAGTTGATTTACGTTTGAAATTCTTTAAGCATCAAACATTCGTCAGACTTACAAAAAACCTTCAAGGTGTTTAAGGTTCAATTAAGATATTGAAGTTTGCCACTAGTTTGCTTGAAACTTTGTTCATAGAATGTTCATGATATGGCATGAATATTAAAATTAAGATTTTTGATAAAACCATTATATAATATACATAAAGTAGTTTAGCCATGCCCCCCTCCTCTCAACTACTTGTACTGATGAATATAATACAATAGTTGAACAATCATTTGTCCACATACTTAAAAACTCTCCTTTCTACTTAAGCTGAATCTTGAATTCTGTCACTTTAATGAATGATTAAATTGTACAATTTCAGAATTCTTTTAATCACTCTTAAGTTCCGCCTGAGGTCCATTCGACTAGCTCTGGAGAGGAAGAGTCATGAACCGGAATGTTTCAAAATCAATGGCAGGGTAAGGGCAACTTTTACTGATATATATAAGAAATAAGGTTTGCATTTTTATGGATGTTGCAGGATAACCTCCTCAGTCGAGAAATGTTTTTTTGAAATAGAAAAGCTGAGGCTTTTATATTTCAAACAACATTTGGCGACCAAGGAGGTTATCCTGCATCATCCAAGACAACAAGGACTTTATTTCTATTCTACTTACAGCTCTAAAATATGGCTGATTGTTTCCTCTATAGAAAAAACAAATTAGGTCACCATGTTGTGATTTGGCTGTTCCGTTAACACCAAAGGGTCAACTTCTTTGTTTACTTGTGTATTGATTGCCAAGAATTGCAGACAATTAGAGCGTTCACTGGATAACAAATATCCTTTAATAATTTATGATTTTGCTTGCAACATGTATTAATTCATTTTATGAATTATAAATAGCAAAATCTGTTGTCGATTTAATTGCTTTAACAGTAACTTCAGGGAATGTAAGTGTATAGGGAGGTCTGTGGAACATACAGCCCCTTTAGCTATAAAAATAGACATTTTGTAAGCTACATGTATTTTAGGCAATACACAACATGTAGATTTGCAGAAGACGTCACAATGATATAGTCTTAATATGTATTACATTCTAAAGTCACATTTAAAAATTCTTCTTTACAAGTTTTATATGTTTTTCTGATCTGATAATTTTTCGATGAAGTTCATGATTTATTGCGGAATAATATTGCACTTTCAAGTTTGAAAGGGATGTAATCAAGTCAGTTGAGAAAACATTTCAGTAGATATTGATCTTCCTTTCTTAGAATTTGTGCAACGTGTATACAGTCAAGCCTCCCTATTCTTGGTGCTTGTCAAATCGTCCAGATAACTGAAACATCCATTTAAATCCAAGAAAATATTTGAATTTTATTTCTCTTTGTTTTATTCAAAAGTATGATGCATATACTGGAAAAATATCATTGAATGATTAACGATTCCATTTTTATCAAGAGTACAGTCAAGCCTTGTTAATCTGGACTCTTATGTTCCTTATATTTGATAGATATAAATGTTAATTCTGTTCCCAAAGGATGAAGCATCTGGAATATTGGTGTCTAAATTAACAAGGCTCCACGGTATACTGTTCATTGTACTGTTTGTTATCTCCATATTTCACTTTATAAAAGTTTATAAAAAAATATGTCTAACTCTAAACATTTATTGACAGATTGTGTTTGATGACAGTCTAAACATTTATTGACATATTGTGTTTGACAACAGTCTAAACATTTATTAACAGATTGTGTTTGATGACAGTAATAAGGATGGACAGATGGTTGTTGATCTTTTCTCTTCACTGGATGAATTTAAGTGCAGTGGAAAATTTAAAAATATGTGTAAGAATGTCTGAATACTTACTCGCATTTTTTAATTGGCAGACTGTCTATTGAATTTTTTAACTTTCAGACAGTTTGACAGTTATAAATAATATCATTATCTTGTCTTTAGAAGATAAGACTGTTTCCGTGTATTGATGCCCTCCTCCGTTTCTTATTCAGCTGTTGTTTGATAATGTTCTCCTCTGTTATACAGCTGATGACCAGGCTGATAAGCTGGGACAGATGTTGTTTGATATTTTCGTCATCCTTGTCAGTGTTTTCTCCTCGTTCCTCTGTATAAGGTCTCTGTACAGAACTCACAAACTCAGAGTGGTGAGTCAAAGGGCTCAATTTTGAATTTAATGACATCTGTATGAAAGTTATTATAAATAATTAGTTTTTTTGACCCCCATATTGATTTGGAGGGGGGGGGGGGGTATACTGGAATTGGTGCTTCTGGGGATGCTTAAGAAGAAGTATCTTTTTATTTGTGCTTCTACGGAGGGTATCAGGCCTGGTAGGACAGCTCTAGTTTATCACATGTGCAGTGTTTTTCACATATAACAGTGTTTTTCATATATAAAACTGTTTTTCACATGTAAATTGTTTTTCACATGTAACAGTGTTTTTCACATTACATGTACAGTATATCAGAAGCTCTAGTAACAATAAAGAGAAATCGTGGAGAACAAAAGCACAACTATGTATGCATGTTAAGTTGTTTTCATTTTCTAGTGATAATTTTTGTTATGATTACAGGAAACAGTGCAGTTCTTTAAGACCCGCTACAGGAAGGATCTGAGTTTCTACGACAAGTTTGAGTTTGTTAACCTTTGGTATGTTTTGATTGTGATTAACGACATTCTGACAGTGGTTGGATCTTCCTTCAAAATTCAGCTAGAGAGGAGGGTAGGTAGCATAACCTAGCTTATTACTCATAAGTGTCTGTATAAATTCCTTGTTTAAAATTATCTAAAATACTTGTTTTTGAATCAAAGGACCTTGCCCCAAATTTTGATGACCTGCCAATAGATTATGACCCAAAGACGGTAATTCTCAAAAATGCTCCTTCTCCCCACAGCTGTTTAATCACCCCCTCTACTTCCCATATCCTCTCTCCTTTAAATGATACTCACTAATTCAAACAAATCCTTTAGGACAGCTTAACACAGAGCCTAGTCTGCATTCCTTTATGTTTTTATTTCCCCAAGCAAAACAATTACATGTATACATTCCCCTCCTCTACCCGACAAAATAAAAAACAATGATTCAATGATTAGTTCATTCCCCATAAGAGAAATGCTTTTAAAAAGAAATTCACATTGCTGCACTATTTTCATTAAGGTTTGATGAAATACATGTATTTCCAGTCACCTGAAAATCATTATATTTATTCTTATATGAATCCATATTCAATATTTTCAATATAAAAAGGAAGTCTTTTATTTTAGTGTATAAATGTTAAATAAATAGGATCAACTATAACAAGCTAAGTCTATTTAACCCCCCCCCCCCAAAAAAAAAAAAAGAGAAACAGAATCTAAATCAGGCAAGTAGTTGTTTTCATTCACTAAGAGCAGTTTGTGATTTAATTACAATTTCACCAGCAGATGTAATTCACACTTGGTGACTATAATGAAAACTTCATTTTTCTAAGAGGTACGGTGTATTTTACTAGCATGGAAAGTAAATAGTATGCCTACAAAAATTAAGCAAAATTCATACAAGGGCTGTAACTGCTGCCCTGTCAGTTTAGTTTACATGTTGCTGTACCACTTTTCAGCATGCCCAGAGTTCATCAGAAAACTATGACCTTTGTGCACTAATGCTTGGAACTGGAAGTTTGCTGGTGTGGATGGGAGTAATTAGATACATAGGCTTCTTCAAAACTTTTAATGTAAGTATATTTTCTTTTTGATAATTGTATTGACTTTAACAATATAAAACATGGTTGCATGTAATCAATTAGTCTTAACTATGATTATTTTGAACTAATGCTACTGGCCAGCTTTGATTTGACTACATTGTTTGATGATCAATCCTACTGAAAAGAACTTCTGGAAATTATGAGCCTCGAATTATTAATGTCTCTTGGAAAGAATTAAAACTTATGAATCAGCATTTCAAAGTATCTAAAGCATGCCAGTGTTTGAAAGTGTTTGATATCAATACTTATTTATGTGTGTTGTTTTTCACTGCATTATTTTGTGTCTTCTGAGAACAGATTCTGACTGTGGTGTTAAAGAAAGCTTTCCCGGACATGATGAGGTTTCTGGTAACTACAATGATGCTGTATCTTGGATTTATGTTTTGTGGCTGGGCCGTGCTGGGACCTTATCACATCAAAGTAAGTGAAGGCAGCAATTTAGGACCAATTTTGAATCTTTTATTACCAATACAGTTGATATTGACTGGGTTTGCAAGATGTTGTTAGACTTCTTTCTCATTAAAATAATACTTTTTTACCGGTACTTATATTTTGATCATGTTGATACTATGTTTATTTACAGTTCCGGCACTTAAGTACAACCTCTGAGTGTCTGTTTTCATTGGTGAATGGTGATGATATGTTTGTGACATTTTCTGCGACTGTGACAGAGGACACCTTAGTGTGGTACTACAGTAGGATATACCTGTATTTATTTGTGTCACTGTTTATTTATGCTGTCCTGAATCTCTTTATTGCTGTTATCCTCGACACATATGAAACCATCAAGGTAAGGGAATTGCTAAAAAAAGTTGACCAAGAATTCTAAAAAAGAAAAAAAGATTATTTTGTAATCTTGAAGAGTGAACAGTTTGATATTTTTATAGTAGTACTGTTTATTTTCTAATCCTCAAAGAATGAACTGTTTGACATTTTTATAGGAGTACTATGAGCAGGGCTTCCCTAAGAGTGAGTTGTTTGAGTTTATTGATGAGTGTGAGGATTCACCAGACTCCGAGCTGTACAGAGGGGAGGATCGAACATGCTCCTGTGGTGTATTGTCTCTGCTTTGCTGTTTCTGTTGTAAAAAGTCAGTAAAATTGATACCGAAACAATTTTTTATCATTAGGGTTATTTTCTGTGATATAGTTGGAGAAAGGGGATAGACATCATTTTGTTGCCAAAGCAACATGGGGATTTAATAACAACACCTAAAGAATTCTTGTAAGTTTTCACAGCACAATTTCTGAGATGGCAGAAATAGGAAAAGTTTTTTGTCTGGACAGAAACTCATGAAAGCTCATGACCAGATATTTGTGATAGCTCTGTACCAAGGTTATTTGGATAAGGTTTAGGCTGCAGAACAAAATTAAATTATTAATCTAGCTACAACTACAAAATGTAGAAACATTAAAAGATTATACCTGAGACTAAGGTTGCTTGTCCTGACCCTGACCGAGAGCAATTGGTACAAGGTCACAAGCTTCAGTTCAAAAAATCTTGCCTAGGCCATAACTTTGAAGCTGAGTAATATCAGGTGGTTATACTAGGCACAAAGGATGCCTGAGAAGTTGAGATGGCAAGGTCAAGGTTTTCTAATGTAACAAGTTTAGATCATACCTACCCTCAGGATTTATAATGATCATAGAATATGTCATGACTCTAAACAAAAGTCATTTAGGAAAAGTCAAGGTCAGATAATTTAGTGTGTTATATTCTGAAAGTCTTCCAGATGATAAATTATTAGTCATAACTTTATGTTGAAGGTCATATGTGGCACAACAATGACTTATGATCAAGATGCCTGTCTTGATTCTTAGCCATTTTTGGTTTCACATTGTTTATTGTAACGTGGTTCAGAAATTCAATGTTCTTATGACCATGGCTTTTTAACACTAAACCTGTCAAGGTCACTTTCATACTTGTCACAAAGAAGTTGCTCAAATCAAGAAGTTTTACAACCTTTAATCAACAGCATATTTGTTCCATTAAGGAAGTTCTAGTTTGTAACAAACTGTTGCATCTGAATTAACATTTCAATAGACACTGATTCTTGGTGCATTTTCTTGATCACATGAAAAAGGTATTATCATTTTACAGAAAATGGATAGATTGTTAACAACAATAATTCCTATTTCTAAATTTTGAATTGTTAGCAGTAAATGCTGATGGATTTTATTTTCTTTCAGAAGTAAATCAGGCAGCCCGACAGAGTACACAAGTCTTCTCCACTGACCAGAGTCTGATGATCAGCATATCATTACTTAGGAGGCTTGTCAATACTCAGTAACCACACCCTAATTACAGAGTACTGTACTAGCCTTAACCTTCATAGACCACCGAACATCTTTGGTCTGGCCAATAACATAATCTTAACCTTCATAGACTGCCGGACAACTTAGCTCAGGTCAATAACATTCCTTAACTTGGATATGTCAAGCTTTAATTATATTCCATTGTGAATGCTAAATGACTTTTAAACTTCAGATATGTTGCCATTGTCATATTTTTTATGTAGGTTGTAGTGCATGGTAAAATGGTGCTTTTTTGTCTTTCTTTAAATGTGCCTAAGGATTATGATCTATTGACTTGCTTTATTAAATTGTTGTTACAGTAGTAGATTATGAGATTGAATGTACAAGTATTATATTTAGATTTTGTGTGGATGTATAATATTAATACAGTTTGAAATCATGGTAATGTGTGATTAATGCAGGGTACAGACCATAATATCAGCCAGCCTCTTTTACCAAATAGCTATTGTAGCATTAAGATATAAATCATATACATTTATCATTGTCTTTACATGAATTCAACTGTGTTAAAAAAGTCTCATGCATATAGCAAGAGTTCTTTACATAATTCCCATAAAAAATGAAAATAATAGAAAAGTTGTTTACATCTTGGAAAAATTTAAATTAGGCCTGTCGTATGAAAAAATCATTCAAGTACATGTATATAAAACATATTTCTGTTAGGTACTGCTGATAAACTTGTTCTAAAGGAGTCTTTGTTTTTAGTGATTCTGTGTGCTATGCTTGGGACAAGGATATTAAGTAGATTTTTGGTTAGGGATGCAAAATTAGAATGTTTTCTATAATTCGACAATTTTTGTATATTTCACATTTTGTCTTTGTATCAAAGATATAGTGTAGTCAAAGGCTTTGCATAATTAATATAAGTGTACCTAGTTTGTTACATTCAAAATGCTTAGAGTACATGTAACATTCATCAAATTTTTATCCCTCACTTAAAGTGGGCAGTATTAATTTGGGTCTTTCCTTCCTTCTGTCTGTAACTCTTATGTTTCTGAAGAATATATCTTAAAATCCTTTAGCTTTTGCAATGAAATATAAATCCCTATGACTTAAAGAAGACCCCTATTGATTTTGAGGGCAAAGGTCAAGGTCAGAAATATATATTGCATAAAATGACTTTCAGATATTAACTGTTAGCTCTTTTTGAGATTTTGCAATAAAACTTAAGATTATGACTCTTTCTAATGTAAGAAAGACCCCTACTGATTTTGTGGCCAATAGTAAAAGATCAAGGTCATGGGTTCATGTATGGCATAAACTGGATTCAAGTCTGCAACTTATTGATTCTGAGGTGAAAGAACCAAAGGTCATATCACAAATTAGTATATTGCTACAAAATTTTCTTGACATCACAAATAAACTGCTTTCCTTAAGCAGGGCACTGATATTTTCTGAGTAAGAAACACTTCATATTTAGAATTCACAATCAAATTTTATTTTTCATTAATTTATTGAGATCAAATCAATTCTTCTTCCTACCCCATCTCCATTCTTTTCATATTACATTACTTAAACAAATCTCATGATAACATCAATACACAATATCTTGGAGAAAAACATACATATTTGACAATATGCAAATTGAGCACATCCACAACATATACACGTACTAGCTGTTCAGCTCTGAATGTTAAGTATTGTTCAAACATTAAGATTTTATTTGAAATTTTCTTTTATTCCTCGTGAATCTAATAATGAAAATTATGAAATTGGAATGAAAAAAAATCATGTACAGGATGTTCCTATTAATATGAAAGTAAATAGTTATTATACTGCAGTACAAGAGGTATAGTGTAATGCTACAATAATCCTTTATTTTGTGCATATTTTAAGAGGGCTGGGTGGTTGTGGCCATTTTCAGACTATATTGATCTCCTTTAGAAGAAGAGCTCCATATAAAGATATACAAAAATTATCAAATTTTAAAACTAAAATGTATGAAATTTTTGTTTGCCAAATGATAGTTGACAGCTTAAGATATCATATCTAAAAAAATAAGTTATATCTGATGGTTAATTTGTTGATCCCCAAGCCTCCTTAATACAGTGACTTGAAATTGTTTTAGTACTCAAACATTCACCCTTTGTTAGGACAATAAAGTGACACAATTGTTCACAGAATTATTCAGACTAGTCTGATGTTATTAGACAAAGATGAAAGTGAATTGTCTATCCGATGCCTAGATCCAGATTACCCTCTCCAGGGAGCTTTTCTTTGTGTTCGTTATTCTTGTCCTGGGACAGACATCCCTTAAATGAGTTCAATCTCACATCTATCTCACCATCTTCCAGCTAAAATAAAATTGTGCTCACTTCAGTCACTGGAGTACAACAGGTACCCACCTCTAACATCACCATACATAACATAGATACAACAAGATGCTTTTAAACATGCAATATTATTAACTAAGGATTATTTAATTTTTTGTTTAAGTTACTAAAATCACATGAATACTCATTTATAGTGCTATTGTTTGTTCAGATGTGATTCTGAATAAAGATGTACAAAATATATCTTTTATCTTTCTCTTATATATACATACTGGGTCGTCTGCATAGATCTGCTTATAACAGAAACTGGAGGTACAGTTTCTTACACAGGCTGTCTGCTCTGCTCCAAACTTGGACAAGCATTCTGGCCGTGTTTCACACAAAGCCTTAGCATTCTTGTACTTCCTGTCCTATAGAGAAAGCATCTGATTTCAGTAAAGTGCATAACAATTTTTGTAATCTTTTTGTTTAGAGTTAAAACTTGGAAACAAAATCAATTTTCCAGACTTAAAAACTTTTGGATCTTTTAATTTATAAGACACCTGCTTTATTGTCTTCACAAGTTAACTAAGTTTTTTTCCCCTTCACTCAGCAGAATAATGCAAAAAAGTAACTAATTAAATTTTATACCCCCCCCCCCCAAAAAAAAAAGAATTGTCCAAAGATGGGTCCTGTAACTACAGCTAATGAAAAGTGAATGCATGATCAAGGGAGGGGACTGGAAGAAATAGGTGAACACTTGATCAAGGGAGGGGACTTGATCAAGGGAGGGGACTGGAGGAAATAAGTGGATTGCTCTGAGCTTGCAAGAAAGTTAAGAGAGACAAATTTTACAAGAGCCCCATGGACCACAATTCTCCCTAAATCAGTATGGCCCTGATTTTCTTCAGCAGCAGATTTTACCCTCCTCTCATATAATCCTATGTATATATTGTGGCCCAAGCCAGGCCCTGTGGGTTATGATTTGAACAAACTTGAATCTACACTACTTGAGGATGCTTTGATGTAAAGGTGACTAGTCTTGGCTTTGCTGTTCTTTAGAAGATTTTTTTTTTCACTGCCCATTGTGGTCACACCCTACCCCTGGGGGTCATAATTTGAACAAATTTGAATCTACAATATCTTCTGATGCATTCATATGAATTGGACTAATCATGACTTTGCTGTTCTTGAGAAGAAGATTTTTAAAGATTTTTCCTATTTATTTCTATGTAAAATTTTGATCACCCATTGTGGCCGCACCCTACCCCAGGGAGTCATGATCTGCACAAAGCTGAATCTACACTACTTGAGGATGCATTCATTTAAATTTTTTTAGCCCACCTTGAGCCTTCAGCTCAAATGAGCTGAAAAAATTACTGGAATATAAGGAAAGAGATCAAAGAAATGAAAGATAATGTAAACAACTCCATTTAAATGGATTTGATTATTTTATCAACTCCAGTAGCTTGCTGCTGAAAGTTTCCAAGCTTTATCAAATGATTTCAGGTAAAAAGACAGCAAGGCTATCAGTTATATGTTTGTTTTGAAGTTGTGGATCGCTCCTTGGCAGGTACTTTCTAATTCTTATTCTCCTGTTTCAGTAAATCAAATGAGATTTTCCACTCAATTGGGAAGATAATGTCATTTATCACTAATTGGGAAATTATATCAAACAATTCTCCAGAAATGAAATTGAATGATGAATAAGTTTGATCTTTTATTTAATTATTCAGTTTTAGTATCAATGTGAGCATATGTCAATAAACAAATCATCACCAGAATCAGACTTCTATTTTATTTCATTCTGTTGATTCCTGGCCCCTGCCATGCTTGTTTAATACATATTTTGATCTTGTTTATTTAATTATATACTGAATACACATTTTGGGGGGGGGGGGGGGAGAGGGTATTTGCAGTTGGGGAGGGGCCTAAATTCAGCCCTACATGGGAGCAGTGGAAAATCCCTGACTGCACCTTTAAGTATAAATGACATACATCTCTCTTTTTCCTGTATGTATACTGTTTAAACTCGTACTGTTTCCTGCTCTCCACAATTTCTGTGACAATGACAACCATGACCAAAAGCAAACAGACATCCTCCAATCTCATCTGTAACAGAGATTAAATAATAAATACACTATAAAGAGATGAACAGACATCTGTTAACAGAGATTAAATAATAAATACACTGTATAGAGATGAACAGACATCTTTTAACAGAGATTAAATAATAAATACACTGTATAGAGATGAACAGACATCCATTATCGAGATGAACAGAGACACTGAATGAGACATTCAATCTATTTTCAAATCTGTATGTCATATAATTTACTCTTCCTTTGTCAGGTACTGATAGGATGTTAGGAAACTAGTATTAAATTCTGCTTATCCTTTTTTTTCCAAAAGAAAGCTGATGAAATATAAACCTTTTAATCCCATTGTACATGTAAATATTACTATTATAAATAGATCAAAATGAATTTTTACCAAAGGATAAGCAGCATGTAATTTGTATATTTTTAACTGATTTCAGGAAACTTGCAATTTTAGCCAAAAAAGGGTATTCCATTGCCATTCAACTCTCTTACAGAGAAGTGGATTATTATCATAGGCACTCCCAAGCTTAATTGTTAAACAAGAGGCCCATGGGCCACATCGCTCACCTAAGCACATTGGCTAGGCAAAAGCACAAAGCAGTTCAGTATTGAAAAGATTGCCCGGGGAGGGGGGGGGGGGGACTTGAATTTTAAACTACCTGATGATGCTTCCATGTCAATATAACAAATGGCTTTGTTGTACTTGTCTGAGAAGATTTAAAAAAAATTTTCCCATATATTCCTTTGTAAAAATTTTATCCCCCATGGTGGCTCCTCCCTATCCCAGGGGTCATCATTTAAACTTAAATCTACACTACCTGAGGATGCTTCCATATCAATATGACTAAACATAGCTTTCCTGTTCTTGAGAAGACATATTTTTTCTATATGTTCTTATGTTAAACTTTCGATCCCCCAATGGGCCCCACCCAACCCCTGGGGGTCATCATTTGAACAAAATTGAATTTACACTACCTGAGGATGCTTCCATATCAAAATGACTCGTCATGGTTTGCAGTTCTTCAGAAGAAGATATTTTCCTATAAATTTCTATTTAAGACTTTGATCCTCCATTGTGGCCCCATCCTACCCACAGGGGTCATGATTTGAACAAAATAGAATCTACACTACCTGAGGATGCTTCCACATAAATATGATCAATCAGGGCTTTGCTGTTCCTGAGAAGAAGATTTTTAAAGATTTTTCCTATACATTTCTATGTAAAACTTTGATCCTCCATTGTGGCCCCACCCTACCCACGGGGGTCATGATTTGAATAAATTTAAATCTACACTACCTGTGGATGCTCCCATATAAATATAAACAATCCGGGCTTTGCTGTTCCTGAGAAAAAGATTTTTCCTATAAATTTCTATGTACAACTTTGATCCCCCATTGTGGCCCCGCCCTACCCCCGGGGGTCATGGTTTGAACAAACTTGAATCTACACTACCTGAGGATGCTTCCATATAAATATGACTCATCATGGCTTTGCTGTTCTTGAGAAGAAGATTTTTCCTATATATTTCTATGTAAAACTTTGATCCTCCATTGTGGCCCCACCCTACCCCCGGAGGTCATGATATGAATAAACTTGAATCTACATTACCTGAGGATGCTTCCACATGAGTTTCATCTTTCCTGGCCCTATGGATTTTTAAATGATGCCATTATTTTTTCACTAATTCCTAATTATCTCCCCTTGAAAGAGGGCGTGGCCCTTCATTTGAACAAACTTGAATCCCCTTTACCCAAGGATACTTTGTGGCAAGTTTGGTTGAAATTGGCCCTGTGGTTCTTGAGAAGAAGTCGAAAATGTGAAAAGTTTACAGACAGACAGACAGACGGACAGACAGACAGTCGGACGCCGGACAAAATGTGATCAGAAAAGCTCACTTGAGCTTTCAGCTCAGGTGAGCTAAAAATATATATCTACTATACTATAAACATGTTTATAGTATAGTAGATATATATTTTTTAACAATTAAGCTGGGGAGTGCTATGATTATTATTATAAATGGCCAAAAATTGGTAATTGTGGTTTTGAGATACAACTTCCTCTGACATTTGAATGCACGCATATGGGAGGGGGAAAAAATCCTGAATTTAGGACAACTGGGTAAGAACAGAAGAGGCTTGTAAATCGTCTCCCTGATGTGCTTCTTGGTTAATACTGTTTTTACTTTAAAAATCTCCCTCGAAGTGGGTTTCCCTCTTTGTTGACAATATTTTTTTTTTGTATTTTTTATCAACTGTAAAGGGGGGTGGGGGTCTAGAGAATCCATGGTCATGTGCCTGCGATTTTTTTCGTCATACTCAAAAGCCCATGAAATCAATAAAATTTCACCTATATTAATTGATGGAAAAATATTACATTCCTGTATTCATTCTGTAACATACCGGTAATCGAAACTAAAGAGGCTTTCTTGCTTCTGGAATATAACAATATTGTCAATATACCCAGGGACCTATATACTAGTATATATAGGTCCCTGATATACCACAAGAGTTCGCAATTTTATCAATAGTCAATAAAAATCACTCGATTGACCAAGCCATGAGCTATGCGTTAGCATAGCGAAATGCATAGCTCATGGCTTGGTCAATCGAGTGATTTTTATTGACTTTATTGATAAAATTGCGAACTCCTGTGAATATACCTACCTTTGATAAAATATTGAATGTTTTTCGTCGTAATTAACCGGAAGTAGATCTTGAACACTAAAAGTCTACTAGGTCAGTGTTTAAATCCGAATAATTATTTTTTTAATTATAATATTATTTTATGTTATCGTACAATTGCCGTACGTACTGACGAATGCTAGAGGGTGTGTGGGTAAATGATACCATTTCATAAGGAATTGACTGAAGGATATACAGAGTACATATATCACACCTCAAATCTGTTGTAGAGGTGACAATCATCCTGTTTTCCTTCTTGAAGGCAGACATCAGCAAACGCATCCAACTTACAAAATTACAAATAAATATACCAAGATGCACACTTTCCCTTTGCATTGTAACAAATGCCACAGAAGAGACCAGTATTTAAATGTGGGCCCTCTGAATCACTATTTAGGTGCTCTATAGAGCTATCTGGAATCTGGCACTCAAACCCATCCAGCTCCTCCCTCTTTAAAGATCTGCTCAACCCAAGACATCAAACTGGGCTCTTACCTCAGAGTTCCCTGGCAGATTGATCATTAACCTGTTTGTCACTTCCGGGACATGAAGTGGCACCAATGTAAAAACATAAGTAATCAGAGATTACAGAGCTTACCTCAACGATTGTTGTCTTTAAGCTGAACACGATTCGTAAAAGAAATTTGCCTGCCATATTCAATTGGACTCTCGCTATATCTGAGGGCCCCTATATATAGAGCCGCTCACTTAGTCACTGGTCAGTGTAATCAATCGTCACCGTTGTAGATGGACGTGTGCTATATAGCACTCGGTAGCGACAAAAAATAACTGTTTACTTCTAATGCAGGATAGTAAGATACTAAACAGACTTACAACAGTTGCACAGGTCAGTGCAGTATACAAACAAACACAAATACACGCAACTGCAATAAAATGTAAACAAAAGGTAATGAAAGATAACCAGCACAAACACGGGTCGCCATTCCACGCCGATACCCTGGACAATAAAGCAGTCAGATGTAACGAATGCGAAGAGTATACCCTGGTGCTGATATCGTAGATAGTAATACATGTATTGAAAATGGCGTATGCCTATTTACGAGTTGTGTTCAGCTTTAAGGCAAAGTCCCACACTAAACTAATAATCTACTAGTGTGCATCCCTAGATGCAACATTTATGCAATTTTGGTCTGATAGGGCTTGCAGTTACTTAGGAATGGACTTATCTAAAAAACTTTAGTCACTTATCCAGAAAATGTAGGTCAAATCCAGCATCCCAAGCAAGATTGAAAGTGTTCCTCCCTTGATGCATCATCCATGCAAGTTTGGTTCAGACAGGCTTTATAGTTTCTTGACAATGGACCTGCTCCAAAGACTTTAACCTGATCATTCATCCAGAAAATGTGGGTCAGATCCAGCATCCGAAGCAAGTCCAGTAGTGTGCACCCTTAGATGTATCATGCATGCAAGTTTGGTCAACATAGGACTTATAGTTACTTGGAAATGAGATCTGCTAAAAAAATCTTTACCCTGGTCACTCATCCGGAAAATGTAGGTCAGATCCAGCATCCAAAGCAAGCCCTTAGATATATCATCCATACAAGTTTGGTCAACATAGGACTTATATGTAGTTACTTTAACTTGCTCCAAAAACTCTAACCTGCTCCAAAAACATTCTTTAGCTGAAATTGCTTGACTGGTACAATGAAACACACTAGAGGCATCCTCCATGCACCTCTGATTGATATAGGGCATAGAAGTACTTGAAAAAAAAATCTGCTCCAAAAACTTTAACCTGGGATGCCGACACCGACGATATTACATAAGCTCCGCCAACTTCGTTGAGGTGAGCTAAAAATGCAACAGACCAGAGCAGGATTTGAATTGGGGGCCCCTGAATCAACAGTCAGGTGCTCTACCAATTGAGCTATTTTGACAACGGCCATCAAACCTGCCTAACACGCCACATTCCTCCCTTCTTGAAAGTCCCCCCACCCAAGAACAATTGATATCAAGAGGTCAAATCATGAATAACTGATTGCAGAATTGTCCAGCTCTACTACGTTTAACTACAGAGAATGATCAAAGAAATCTATCTAGAGTTCAAAAGGTACAAATTTAGCAGTTAAAATTTAAGCAAACTACTATGAAATTGCTAAAATAAGAATTAGCATCCCGTCAAGGAGAAAATAAAGCTATATGGTATATACATACTCAAATGTTTAGTACATACATGTACAATATGACAGGAGCACCATGTTGCTAGGTTTAATACTCACAAAAGTTAACAAGCTCATGTAGTGAACATCAAGTTTACTACTAATAATTAACATATGCATTCATACATGTATTTGAGAAGATCCATTAAAAATTTTTCAGTCCCATGTATTAAATTTATTGGTAAATGTACTAATAATATAAATATCAAATGTCATTGATCTATATACATGTATTAAAATATATTCAAAGATTCCTGATGCTCAGAAACAATTCTTATGTTTTGGACTTGAACACAATTCTGGTGGTGCCATACACTTGTGATACGGGCGATTTCTTCGTCATTCCAGTCGGGTACGCTTGGCAGTCTGTTGTTTTTTCTTTACTGTTTGACTGTTTTCCTTGTCAGCTGTGCTGCTACCCCCCGCCCCTGTTCTACTGTGTTGTACATAACGTGTTACCGTGGAAACACCATCCACAAACTTTGTTTTATACAATACATTGGCATTGTTAAACATTCCATCCTTCAGAGAGACCACTATGAACTAAAACAAAAAATAATTTACATGTAATTACATGATTACCATACATGCATTACCTAATACAAATTGTTTTAGATACTGTCTCAAATTAAGGTAGTCCGATCCTCAGGTTCTGCAAATCAGCTTTTAAGTAATTGAAAATGCTCAAAAAAATGTCTCTGATTTCACATAAATACGTGGATTTACCCATGGAATTTCTTCAAAATTCATCATTATAGTTAATCATATGATATAGGGAAAATTATCATATTTCAAATATATTTTCAGGAAATGCGAATAAAAACACCAACTATGCATTTTCTAATCTAAAATTGATCAACAAATATAATTTAGGATAGAAAAATATAGGTATCCAGGCATTTGGAGAAAATTGCATCTTTTTTATGCTTATACAGTAGTTTAGTTCTTCTTTTAACTTCAATTGTTATATAATACATAGTGTAAAAAGCTTGTGCTATCATTGCTAGACATCACATATCACATCTGATTTCATTTCATGCTAATAAGCAGTGGTATCTAATGCTAGACTAAAGGAAATTTGATTTCTCTAAAAATGAATTCATTTTTTTTCTTTTATGGGGTACAAATGTCAACTTTTTACATGACCGTTTGTAAGACTTAAAAGAACCTTGAATCATTTTAAGATGCATAAAATGAAAATTGTTGCACGAAAAGATCTCAATTTCAAGCTTCATTTTGAGACTTTTTAAATAAAATAATAATTTTAAGAGTTATCCTTCCTGGCTGAGGATCACATATCCTTAAATGCAGAAATAGTAGGCAGTATTTCTCTAGAGTAACAGAAGTTGAACCCTCTTTACCTGTGAGTGCTTGAAGTGTGATTTGATCATTTGTCCAATATTCTGTGTGTGCGATATGTCTAAAGCAGCATCCACTTCATCCAGGATATAGAGAGGGGCAGGTTTAAAAAGCAGCATGGCAAGGATCAGTGACAGTGCTATCAGAGACCTACAAATATACAGAAATCCCAGTATAAATATTTTTTTTATCTTAAATGTATAATACAAACATACTGTAGGTTATGAAAGATTACATAGCTCTCCTTAACAAACACAAAACAAATATTTTAGTAATGTGCATTCCTAGATGCATCATACATGCAAATTTGGTCTGGGTAGAATTTTAGTTACTTCAGAATGGATTGACCCAGAAAATGTATGATCCAGCTTTGATAATTCCAAAAGTCTGGTATTGAGCATCCCTCGATGCATCATATATTCAAGTTTGTATCCGTAGATGTATTCCCCCCACAAGTTTAGTCACCACTGTACAATGTACACGGGGAAATTTTCATCTCCCATTTTATTTTGCTCTTTTAGCCCTCATAGTCAGTGTGCAATTTCAAAACTAGACAAATTCAAGAGATCATTATATGCCTTTTAAAACTTTACGTGGGCAAATTTAAAACAGGGTGAAATTTGCAAGTGTGAAAGGGTGAAAATAACAAGGGCCAAAAACAACCATGTATACAGTACTTTAAATATAGATGACTGACCTTTGACCCCCACTAAGCTCACTGAGTGACTCCTTCCACACATCACCAAACCCGACCCGGACCTCCAACCCATCCAAAGCAGACTGGCCTTCTGGGGGAGACAACTTCGCACGAGCCCCGGGAAGCAAGGTGGAGAATATTGAACTGAAGTCCTACAACAAAATGTTATCAGAACAAATTTTCAAAAAACATTGTTTTTTAATTCATTCCATTTGTTGATTGCACAAGTTTCATGGTGCTTACTTTCTTTTCAAATATTTCTTTAAATTTCAGCACTTTATCACTCATCTGACATGTCCATATGGAGGAATATAATTGTTAACCTGTTTTTTAATTCATTCCATTTGTTGATTGCACAAGTTTCTTGGTGCTTACTTTCTTTTCAAATATTTCTTTAAATTTCAGCACTTTATCACTCATCTGACATGTCCATATGGAGGAATATAATTGTTAACCTGTTCCCAACCCCAAGATTTTGAAGCAATACCAGACCTTGTTAATTTGTTCCCAGGCTTTAGTTAATGAATACCAGACCTTGTTAATTCCAAGGCTTCAGTATATGAAGGAATATCAGACCTTGTTAACTTGTTCCCAAACTTAAGTTACTGAAGGAATACCAGACCTTGGTAACCTGTTCCCAGGCTTTAGTACATGAAGGTATACCAGACCTTGTTAATTCCCAGGCTTTAGTTAATGAAGGAATATCAGACCTTGTTAATTCCCAGGCTTTAGTTACTGAATACCAGACCTTGATAACCTGTTTATGAAGGTATACCAGACCTTGTTAATTCCCAGGCTCTAGTTAATGAAGGAATACCAGACCTTGTCAATTCCCAGGCTTTAGTTACTGAATACCAGACCTTGATAACCTGTTCCCAAGCTTAAGTTTATGAAGGTATACCAGACCTTGTTAATTCCCAGGCTCTAGTTAATGAAGGAATACCAGACCTTGTTAATTCCCAGGCTTTAGTTACTGAATACCAGACCTTGATAACCTGTTCCCAAGCTTAAGTTTATGAAGGTATACCAGACCTTGTTAATTCCCAGGCTTTAGTATATGAAGGAATACCAGACCTTGTTAATTCCCAGGCTTTAGTTAATGAAGGAACACCAGACCTTGTTAACTTTCCCAGCCTTTAGTTACTGAATACCAGACCTTGTTAATTCCCAGGCTTTAGTTAATGAAGGAATACCAGACAATGTTAACCTGTTCCCAATCTAAGATTATGAAGGAATACCAGACCTTGTTAATTCCCAGGCTTTAGTATATGAAGGAATACCAGACCTTGTTAATTCCCAGGCTTTAGTATATGAAGGAATACCAGACCTTGTTAACCTGTTCCCAGGCTTTAGTTAATGCTTCATTCTTTTTCTGGTCCAGCTCCTCAATAACAGCAGCTATCTTAGCTTTGTCATTCAATACTATCTTCCTTTTCTTCATCAAGTCAGTGCACTGTAAAATAACAGAAAACAATTACTTATAATAGTGATTATTCTACAAGTCAATTTAAATAATGCTTCTCAATGTATCAATGCTTGTTTTGCTTTTGTACACATACTTGCATCATTTAATTTATCTCTATTGTTCAGATCCATACCAGAAGGAAACATTCATTTTAAAACTAAATGTTATCAAAATGTGCCAAGTTTTGAATTTTCATCAATGACAATAGTTTCTATGTTTCTTGCTATCAGTTGCTATATTACAAAGTACCTGTTCCTCGGCCTTTCCCAACATGTTCATGGCTCTCATGTTGACACTTTTTGACAGTTTATCTTTAGATTCCTGTAACTTTCCAATCCTTTTCTCTGCTACTTTTGGATCGTTTGCATGGAAGTCATATGCTGTGTTTGGTTGTCCGAAGTATTTCTTCTCATCAATGATCCAGTCATAGTTCTGTAGTAGACTTTCCACCTGCACACCAATAAAGACTTATATTTATATCCCTATACCAGTAAAACTGAAGATACATATTATATTCTCTGTGAAGGAAAAAAGGGGGATTAAGAGAGTTAAGAAGGCATATCTATCAGAAAAGTAAAATCAACCAATATGCAGAAGTAAAATTTAATATCAAAATTTGTAAAGTTCAGCAACAGACCAACTCCTCTGATATGGCCACATGTATTACAAATGTGATGTGCTTTCATTTTCATAATTTTAGAGGTCATTTGCAATACATCAGTCAAATTGCAAAAGAACAGTTAAGAATGTATCTTTTACATCAGAACCAAACAATACTGACCTCCCTGGCAGCTGACTTGGAATCATTCTGGAACTTGGAGATCTTGTGCTCGAGTTCCTGGATTTTTAACTGAGAGCTGTGTGTTTCCTTCTGCAAGTCTTTCTGTTCCCCGATCCTCTGGGAAATGTCCTTGTTACAGGCCTTCAGGAGATCCTTCTGTTTGTTTACAGCATCCTGTGCCTCTTTGACTTCAGCCTGCCAGTGAAGTCATGTATATATAAATAATTACTTCATTATATTCATAGGTATATACAATGAAATGATATTTAATCAATATCGATGCTATCTAGTGTTTATGTTGACTCAATGAATTGTGCTTTCGGATAGTAAAGATGATGTGCTTTAAAAATGCATACCATCTTTCAATGTACGTGGCATCAAATGTTTATAAAAGATGTGTGAAAGAGCTTTATATTAAAATAAAAAGAATGTAAAAAACCACCAGTTTACATAGTAAGGGAATTAAGAGCACTCATTCCATGAAGTGATCAATTTATTTATTCATGGAACACCATAAATCCAAGTTATGTGAATGTAACAATTGGATTCATAGTTATTGTGAATTTTGTGATGGATTTTCCACAACCATCTAATAGGGGGAAAACAACTGTTTCTCATTGTGACCGTTGAACATCTGTTTTAGTACTTAATGTTTTTTTTTTTTTTTGTTTTTTTTTTTAAATTAAATCAATAAGAATGATTTTGAATTGCTTTTCCCACAATCCATTTTAATTAAAACATTAAATCTTTGTGGCAAAATGTAAACATGAAATAGTCCAGCATGTTTTGCCTTCATTCATCAGATTGGACAACTCTATTCGATAGCCACCTCTGTGAATAATAGCCATACAAGGTAGATTCCTTGGACATGCACATCTCTCTTTTGTAGTAAGACTCATCCATTCTTTACATCTTTTTGAAAAAACAAAGGCTCAGAAACTAAGATGAGTTTTGCTTTATAGGGACTAGAAAATCACCAATATCAATGCAGTATTTTTCATAATTATAAACGATCTAACTACTGACACTATTCAAAGGGTGTCTGTTTTATTCAGTCTTTACTGAAAAATATCAAATTGTTGTAAAAATTTTTATAATTCCTCGTAGAAAAAGGGGTCGCTGATATGTTATGGGAGTTCTCCTTTGTTGACAAATATGCTGGTTTTGTGTTGCAATGTATACATGTACAACTCCCTTGAATTCTGGATTTACAGTTGCATTCCCATTACATGTTACCTTTGTAGCCTGAGATTTCTCACTGACTTCCTTGATCTGTTCTTCAAACTGAGCTATTGTCTCCTCCACTGTTTTAAGCTGGTCTTCATTTGTCTCTATCTCTTTCTTAAGTTCCTCGGCCTCTAACTTCAAACTGTCCGTTTCCTGTAAAAGTCACTCTTTAATCATTCTATTTCTTCACTTTCAGACTTCAAGACAGCAAATACACATACAGTCAAACCGCATGATCCCAAACCCCATGGGACCAGGATCAAACTTTGAGATATCAGAGAATTTGAGGTAACAAAGTTAAAAACATAAAGAAACATAGGTAATCAAAGATTACGAAGCTCACCTCGACGAAGGTTATCTATAAGTAAGGCAAATCTCACATCATATTTTTTCTAGTTAGTGTCATCCCAAGATCAATATCCATACAAGTTTGGTTTAAGAAGGACTTATAGTTACTTGGAAATAGACCTGCTCAAATAACTTTTAACCTGTTTACTAATCAAGAAAATTTTGGCCAGTTCCAACATTCAAAGCAAGTCTGGAAGTTTTCATCCTTAGATGCACCATCCATGCAAGTTTAATCATAACATGCCATAATATTATATAGCTACTCCAAAAACATTACCCTGGTCACTCATCTAGAAAATGTAGGTCAGATTCAGAATCCAAAACAAGTCTGAAAGTGTCCATCCTAGGATACATCATCCATGCAAATTTGATTAAAGTATGGCTAAAATTCACTCATCTAAAAAATCTAGGTCAGATCCAGCATCCAAAGCAAGTGTGGTAGTGTCCATCCCTAGATGCATCATCCATGCAAGTTTGGTCCAGGTGGGGCTTAAGGTTACTTGGGAATGGACCTGCTCCAAAAACTTTAACTTGGTCACTCATCTGGAAAATCTAGGTCAGATCCAGCATCCAAAGCAAGTGTTGTAGTGTCCATCCCTAGATGCATCATCCATGCAAGTTTGGTCCAGGTAGGGCTTAAGGTTACTTGGGAATGGACCTGCTCCAAAAACTTTAACTTGGTCACTCATCTGGAAAATCTAGGTCAGATCCAGCATCCAAAGCAAGTGTTGTAGTGTCCATCCCTAGATGCATCATCCATGCAAGTTTGGTCCAGGTAGGGCTTAAGGTTACTTGGGAATGGACCTGCTCCTAAAACTTTAACCTGGTCACTCATCTGGAAAATCTAGGTCAGATCCAGCATCCAAAGCAAGTGTTATAGTGTCCATCCCTAGATGCATCATCCATGCAAGTTTGGTCCAGGTAGGGCTTAAGGTTACTTGGGAATGGACCTGCTCCAAAAACTTTAACCTGGTCACTCATCTGGAAAATCTAGGTCAGATCCAGCATCCGAAGCAAGTGTGGTAGTGTCCATCCCTAGATGGATCATCCATGCAAGTTTGGTCCAGGTAGAGCTCATAGTTACTTGGGAATAGACTTGCCCCTAAAACTTTAACCAGGACGCCGACGCCAACACCGGGGGTATAGCATAAGCTCATCTCGACTTCGTCGAGGTGAGCTAAAAAGTAGTTGGGACTGCCAACTCACTTTGACATATCCCTGGTATTTGAGATATCAGTGTTAAAGATAACAAAGTTCAACAGTTTTTTAAGAGCAACTCTATGAAAACCTTTACCTGGTACTTTTCCTTCATTTTGCGGCTGGATTCCTCCATCTTTTTCTTGGCCTTGGTCACCTGACTCTCCGCTTCCTTCAGCTCCTTCTCCCTAACTGCTTTAGCATTCTTTATTTTATCTTCCAAATCCTTCGCTTTTTTAGACATTTTCTTTTGAGTTTCTTCAGCCTTCTTCAAAATTTCCTCTTGCTCATCTGCAAAAATAACCAGCCTTCTTTTCTTAAAACATACCACAAAATACATACATGTAAAACATTCAATTATAAATTAATCTGTTTTTGACTGTTCTTCAGACATTTTGCGTACCTATTGATTTTTTCAGAGTTTCTATTTCCTCCAGTTGTTGGTGATGTGAGCCTTGTTCAAGACGAGCTTTTACTAGTTCTGCTTCCTGGACTTTCAGGTCATATTGTTGCTTAAATTTAGTGTACCTTGAAATAAAAGCAGTACATCTAGACAACTATCTGGATGGAAAAAAAGGAAGGAAGGGTATTCAAAAAGCTGATTTATAAACACAGGATATAAATGACTCCTTAAACACACAAGATTCAGAATATGGACAGGTTTTTTTTTGCCTTGAACTCAGTGTGAAGATAAATGTGTAATTTATGCATACCAAGATTGTATTCACATGCTTAGTAGTACCTACATGTACTTTGTATTCAGGGCATGTGGTGCAAGCAAACATCGCTTTAACTTTTTGTTCTGTCATTTACAAGTATTCATCGTATGGGTACTATTACAGTACACTGTATCCAGTTTTATACAAGTACTGAATTCACTATGTAGATATAACTTACTTTTCTACAACATGTTTGAGTGAGTTGAGCTCTTTCTCCACCTGATGTAGTTTGTTTTGTTTCTCTTGAAGTCTTGACTCCACTTCAGTGAACTCCTGAAGTTTCTCTAGGATAGAGCTGGTCTGGGCTCGAGCACCTGTAAATGTCAAGGTACTCTAGTTTCATCAAGTTTTTATATACATGCATATAATACAGGAATAAATTACTTTGCTTTGAGAACATAATAATCATCTCTGCCCCATTTCAAATGTTACAAATCTTTCATTTCTAAGAGATGTTTAACTTCATTTTTCCTTCACCTCCTGTCACGGTTCCAGCTGGATCAAACGATTCTCCATCCATCGTCACACACTTTTTCATTATCTTCTCATCAAAGGCCACCTTTTTGGCACTGTTCATGTCTGAACACACAAATACTGACCCAAATACAAACTCCATTGCAGCCTTTAAATCTTTGTTATAATCAATCAAAGACAAAGCAGTGCTCACATTTTTCTTGCCAACCTATTAAAATAATTTTTCAAAATGCAATGTAAACGTACGACACAAATATACCCGGTACACAATATTATACTACAAAAAAATTCAAAATTTTCATAAATGCAAGTAGTTTACAAATTAAAATCTAAGAATTTTTAATGAATATCCTTAATGACTAGACAGACCAGATCTTCAGCTCTTCTGACTACATCAGGTGCTATGCTTCGTGATGAGATCTTGTTGAGGGGTATAATAGTGTACCTCCTCCTCAGTTCTCCCTTCTGAATCAGCTTCTTTCCAGTGACTTCTGTATCCACCACCACATTATATAACTACAATGTACAAGTAAAGTCTTGACAAAACTTGTTTTGAAAGAGGTTTGTGAAACAATATGCTTGCTGCTTATTAAATTCCCCCTTTATCTTTGACCTCTGTTCAATCATGAACAATGACCTTGACCAATTTCAAGTTTGAATCTCAGGTAGAGATGTTCAATTGCCAAAGTTATGCCAATACGTCTTTGAAAGTTTAGAGACAGATGAAGGTTAAGGGGATGCATATACAATGTACATGAAAGTAAGTGCACTTTAATTCATGTACTAAATTCAGGAGTTGAATTATGGCCCTGCTTTAACACAGTCATGCTCTATGATACTATAGACTACAGCTACAGTATACATGTACACTGTACCCAAGAATAGTCCTTACTTATCACAGTCTAATGCTCTGTGATGTTACAGATTATTGATATGTGTACATTGTACCAAAGGATAATCCTCACCTTTCCTCCAGCTGATACTTCTAAGCCTGTTGCCATTTTAACATCCTTGACCTTGATCAATTTGCATACCAGGCCATGAACTTTACTTCGGTCAAAATTTTTCTCAGGGTCTTTGTAATCAAACTGCAGCTGTGGAAATCTTGAAAAAATTATAAAAACACCTTTGTACATGTAAATACAGTTAAACACAGTTATAGCAAGCATGCTTATAATGAATTCATGCTTACAGCAAAGTGATTTTTATTCCCTGTAGTTACAAGGTGTTTTATGATCTTATCTGATATGATGAATTAAATTTTTTAACAAATGAAAAATGTTTGTCCATGGCACTTTAACACATTCTACTGTTTTGTACAGTACATATGAATTCACCATCCTTTTTTTTTTTAGTTTCTTAAACGTTATCAATTATACACAAGA
This sequence comes from Saccostrea echinata, assembly GCF_033153115.1. Classification (NCBI taxonomy): domain Eukaryota; kingdom Metazoa; phylum Mollusca; class Bivalvia; order Ostreida; family Ostreidae; genus Saccostrea; species Saccostrea echinata. The sequence continues at coordinate 1,701,709 of NW_026889790.1, read as the reverse complement.
ATAATTTCCTCAATCTTTAGGCCTTATAAGAGTCCAAACATTAATAACATTTTACCTTTCCACATTTTAACCTTATTTTAAACAACAAAACATGTAGCAGAGTAAATTAAAGAATAAGACAATGCAAGTCTGTAATGAATCTGTTAATTACCTGGCCTCTAGTGTTTCCAGTTGTACCTGCAGTTTATGTACTTCCTGGGACAGTGTTCTACGTTCAGCAGCTAGCTCCTCATCTCTGCCTTCCTTAAAACCCAGCTTACTCATCTCAGCCTACATTAAAATTATTATGCCAAAAGTATTAAATCTTGTCATTTTCCATCTTAATGAAGAAACATGCATCAGTGTCCAGATGCCTGACTAAAGTACCTCTAAAGCCTTCATATTTTTCTGTATGTCATCATAAGCACTCTTGTCCTTCTGGTAACCTTGCTCTGTTTTCTTTAGATCTGACTGTTTCTTTTTTATTTCCTGCTGGGCATGTTTCAGTCTATTAATGAGAAATATAAAAAAAATATAAAATAAATTCATTTCTTAACCTTTTCTGTGGAAACTGGATACTGAGAGAGGATTTTTTTTGTCTGTTACCTCATCTGAGCTTGTTTAGTTTCTGTTTCTGCTACACTGATTTCATTTTTAGCAGCTGGAAAAAAAAAAATCAAATATCAGTCATTATAAGATTTCATCAACATGAATTCATTTGTTTATATTTGAAATTTCATCTTGTCCTAAATCTATATTCTGATTAATAATTTTATATATATATATATATATATATATATATATATATATATATATATATATATATATATATATATACATACGATCAATTGACCATCAGTTTTGAAGATGATCAATGTTAGATACTAAAGATTAATGTGTCTCAACAACACACAATTATACATGATCCCATTGATCATAACTTACTCATAAGCTGGTCATTGAGAGAGGCGGCCTCCCCATCTGTGTTACTGGACAGTCCAGCACTGACTGCCTGGTAATGTTTCTGAGCGGAGTCGTGAGTTTCCTGGTCTACCTTACTCTGGGACTGAAGGCGTTCTAACTCTTCCCCCACTTTACCCATGTCCTTCTCCTTGCTGGCCAGGGCTTTCTTATCCTACAACATAAAACAATGTCCTTATCCTACAACATAAAACAATGTCCTTAGTTCATTTGTCTAGAAACATCCTGTATTTTGACGATAATTCACAGATTTCTAAAGAATATTTAAATTTCTTTTTTTTTTTTTTTTTTTGGAAACTTAAAAAAAAAATCCAACAAAATGAATACTTATTTCTATGCATTCAAAATCTACATTTTAAATGACTAAAATATTTTAAAGTAGTGTGATATCTTGTGTTTTTCATGAAGGACTTTAATTTGTGGATCTCATGAAAGCAATAAAAAAATTAAACCCCAGGAAAATAAGTGATTTCACAGTATGTTTTTCACTAGTGTACATAAATTATAACATTCCTAACAATGTGGCAAAAACCTACATCTTGGATGTTTTTGGCGAGTTCCTTTTTCTTTTTGTTTTCTGCTTTTAGTCCCTCCTTTTTGACATCCACAGCACTCTGAGCCAGGGCTTCTACTTTCTGTTTGTCTGCCAGAGTGGCCTCTAATTTCTTCATGACACTCCCTGACTCCTGGTCTCTTTTATTCTCTAGTTCTCTGATTACTCCATCCAGCTCTTTCACTTTCTCATCAATCTGTTATGAATACAATATTCTCTCATGTACTTCAACATCCACTGAAGGTCATACATATTAAAAAGAATCTGCTCAATAAATAGAAATTTGAAATGTTCCTAATTTGAATTTGAGATCAGAGCAGTACAGTTTCCAAAAAACCCACCTCTTTCATTCGAGCGTTCAGTTTTTTTATATGTTCTTGCATTTCTAGTAGTTCTTCAGCACTCTTCTTTTTCTTTTCCTACAATAAAAAAATCAAAGTTAATCTATACTGATTTTGATTTGTTTAAAAAAAATGGCTAATGAAAACACTTGGAATTTTTTAGATACAAAAACCACACAGTTACATGAGATTATTTCCAGTACAGCTAAAATTCCAATGCAAGCAAACTTTTTATTCTATTTATTGAACCAGTTCAGTTTATTTCTTTGTCAGTCATACCTCTGCACAAACAAACTGGTAAGCAATGTATAGCTTGTTTAGATGCTCCAGTTCTCGGATGATTTTCTGATATTCCAGATATGAAGATCTTTCTTCTCTTAACTTTGACAGTGTCGGCATTATGTCTTCTTTCAAAACCTATTTATAAATGCAATTTCCTAGAGCTAGAAACATGATTTTAAATTGGCTAATCTACATTTTAATGAATTATGAATCCAAGCGACTGCATGTACATTTCTAAATAAGAGTAGTAAATAAAAATAAATGGTGTACTGTACCATGTCAATTTCTCGAAGTTTTGCATCTTTCTTTTCAATAGTTTTTTGTGCTGCTTCTTTCTTACTTTCATAAAGTCGTGTGCCAGCTGCTTCCTCAATCATTGATAATATCTTAAAGTAAAAAATATTTCAATTAAAACTGTGATTTCAAAAAATAACAATATGGATACATATGTACATTTATAGTGTATTTAAACAATAAAATGCCTTCTTTGATTGTTAGTATGGGAATTAATGTTGCAGCTGTTGCAGAAAAAATGCATAACCCACGTAAGCGAGAGGGCCTTACTAAGGACAAAATTTGAAACATTTCCTTGAAAGCTAAGTTAGTGCATCACAACAAGTGTTGAAGGACAGACAGATGGATCATAAAGCTAATGGAGTCTTGCTCTAACAGTAAAGTTCATCTGTATAAAATTTCGAAATGTTACCTTAAACACCGTTTGAGTTACTGTTATGGTGTCGCAACGAAAGTGCCATGCATATATATTCAAACAAGTACAAAGAGATAGACAAAGTGATATAACCCCAAAATCTATGGGTGTCTTGTACTTATAATAAAGTAGTAGTACATGTACTTACATGTACATACAAAATTTGAAAATATTTCATTAAAAACTGTTTGAGTTATCCCGTCAAAACACAAGTACTGATGGACAAACAGATGGAGAATGTGCTTCCTTAACATATTCATGCAGGGTCCTTATTATAAGGAATTAATTTAATAGTTACCCAATTTTATATGTGGCAATAACCTGGGTAGCTATTAAATTCATTCTTCAAATAAAATTTTACTTCAGTAGAATTTATTGTTAATACTCCTATTTGTCAATCTTGTCTAAATAATGTAACAAATCAAATCGTGCATTTTCTTCCCCTCTCTATCTAACCGATTTTCTTTTTCACATCCTGTACATCCATGGAGTCCAGAGATGATTTTTGGGGGGAGGGGATTCAGTTCATATTAAGGAGGGGCATTGAGATTCATTATACGAAGGTCTATGGAGATTCAAGAGCTAAGACAAGGCCAGGTTTTCCAAAAATTAACATTCTTGTCCTATTTTGTAAGTGTTTATGAAAAAAGATCTGAAAGATAACCAAAATAATATAGATCTACCAACTACTCCCATTATTCCCCAAGTGTATCATTGTAAACAAAACAAAAAAAAGATGATTTCTTCTTAATCCCATAGACAGGACTCAGGGTTTGAAATTCACTATATACAACTTTCAAAATGCAAGTTAGAATTCCCAAATTGCGAGTTAAAAATTAGGTAACTCGCAAAAACTTGCGAGTTGATTTTTTTCCTTGGGAAAAATCAGTCCCTTCTTGGTTATAGTTTTTATTTCGGTTATGTACTTTATTTTCCCCTTCTTTAAATATCAGTATGGCTAGTTTTTTTTTTAATGGCAGTTGGAAGAGGGTGCTGAAAACAAATGAACAGCACCAACAATGATGATCATCAAGGACCAACCTAGGGGGCGACTGAGGCGAAATAGTCGCTTTTGAGCGCCAAACTTCGCCGTAATTTATCACGAAAGAGAAGTTTAAGTCGCCTTAACATTTGCAACCCCTTTATTGAAAATCATAAAAAATCTATTAAGAAACGTGGTAGTATCGTCACTAATTTAATTAATCTGGTTTTATTACTGCTGAAATAAGGGAAACAGCAGGACACTTGCACCTGCTTTGCTACTAATGACCAATGCATCGAATACTCTGTCGGAACTCCTCTAGATTTTATGCTTCCGTGTATGAAAAAGTCCACTGTTACAAGACGCAAAACAGCTGGACAGCTATCGATGTCATGCCAAAGATGTTGGAGATGATTTTAGATCTTTTTATTGTCAAATGATTAATACATGCTGTGAATACAGACATATTTTTACTGTTAAATTGTGGAGTTATTAACTGTCTAAGAAATTACACGTCTGAGAAACATAAGTAGTTCAATCGGCATGCAGTTGTGCATCAAAACTTTTTTTTTTTAGAAAAAGAATTTAATATTGAAAACAAATTTTGAAGAGAAAATAACAAAATTATGACTATGCCAAGAGCCTGAAAATCTAACCCTGGGAGGAGAGAAAAACGTATGAATCACTTAAAAGTTTTAATTGTGCATACTCTGCAAGAAATGAAAAAAAAAGTTTGATAAACAAGTTTATCAATTAGAAACTTTTACATTGTCATTCTTTTATATATTTTGCTAGATATAAATTTATATACCTTGTAATCACAGGTACTTGGGTCTCAGTTTATAAATATGCATGTACCTTATTGATATGTAAAAAACTTTTTTTACATATCAATAAGGTACATACATATTTATAAACCAAGACGCAAGTACCTGTGATTTATTTAAGTAATAAACAATGAAATTTTTTTTTTTTTTTTTTTTTTTTTTTTAAAAAGTTGAATAATGATCAATGTGCGCCACGTGCCCCAAGAAGTCTCCCTAGAATTCAAAACTTCTCCCTACATTTCTCTGAGGGAGAAGTGAAGTCTCCCTAAATTTTGGGTCTAGGTTGGTCCCTGATCATGTGTTTCATTTGAAATCTTAAAAAATAATAGGGATGGGAAAAGGGTTAAATATAACCCTCGGAAAAAAAAAAAAAAAAAAAGGCCAGTTGTGAATGACTTATTTGTGAAACTGTATTATAAAATTTGTAAGGACTTTGTCACTTTATAATAATAGACGTATAAATAAAGTACCATATGTTTAATTCCTCATATTGCAGTTAAATTATCAAGATAAAGTGAGAATAAAACCATGCATTGAAACTGTAGCAAAATTAAATAATACGACAGAACACAATGTTTTTGATTTAAATCAATAATTTAAATAAAAGTCACACTGTAGTTGTATTTTGTGTATTACACGGTAGTTACTCTTCCCTTAAGTTACATGTATTTAATTTTAATTTTAAAAAGGCTTTTATGTGAAAATTGCGAGTAGCCTTATACAATTGCGAGTTCACTTTCTTGGTACTTGCAATTATTTGCGAGTTGTAATTTTAGGGAGTTTCTAACCCTGTCAGGTTTTACTGGTTTTATTATTTAAGTGCCAAAAAATAAACCTGAGTTCATGGAAATGATTGTCCTGTGTATCTTTCATTGATGACTATTAAAAAGGCATTAGTTTAACAGATTGGTCATTGCAATGAATTAAAGCAAGCTGCTTGAGTGTGTTAACACTGTCATATTTTATAGCAATTTCAACACTGGAAATCAGAGGCTTTATCAACTTTAAAAAGAATTCAAATGTGGCTTTGCCTCAGAAAATTATATGAAGTTACATGTATGCCTCATTTTAATACCTCTGGAGGCTTCATGTTGAGGACTTTTGTGATCCTTCCTTGCATGATGAGAAAGTGTGGGTTGTTGACATTGAGCTGGACAGACCTAAACAGATCCTGCACTCTGGTGTTGTTGGCATTACTGCCATTAATCAAGTATTTATTTCTTCCTCCTATTACAACCTATATCAAAAACAAAGAAATATTTATGAAATTACAAGAATTCTATCTCCATGTAATAGTCTGATTTATATTGTGTCACTTGTCAAATTTTTTCACATTACATATGGCTTTGATGACATTCATTTCAAAAAATTTAAAATAGTAAGAGTAGCCAGACTTACTTCTTTCTGCACTCACATAATTGAGGGGAAAAAAGATTCAAAGTTGGGAAAATATGGCTGATTTTTGGATTGGGAATGAGTCCGGTAACCGGACCCAAAAACAAACCAGGAAAACCCCTGGTCACCCTAACACCTTCACGGTTCTGAATTTTGAGCTTTTACCATCACTTGTTTATAATTCCAGGGATTTATCAGTACCTTCTCAGGTGCCGAAATTCGGCCCCATTCCCAATCGAAAATGAGTTAATTTTTTCCCAATTTGGCAGTATTTTTTCCCAATTGGTGAACAATGCTTTTATATTTATTTATCTTGGAAGAACACAAAGTAAAATTGTCAGATTGTCTGTAATTTTCATCTATTTAACTCATTTAGCAAAGTTTCAGTCATAACACGTTTAAAAACACTGTAAAAACATCGCCAACTTTTAATCCGAATTTCCTCCGTTTTTCTGAAAATGGTGATATTGTGTAATAATATAGATTTATTAAGTTATTTCAACCTACTCAATTGATGTACGAGTGAATGGTAAGGACTGTAGGCATTATTTCAAATAGAAAAATATATTTTCAATGCATTAATACATATTAAAGGTGCTTAGACACAGATTTGAAGTTAATATTTTCTCAAATTTTCTGTATAATATCACGACTTATATATTGCAATAGCATTTCACACGAAAATATAATTAAAAACTTATTTTATCTGGAAATTATTGGAACTACGAATTCCTGGACGCGTTTGATTAACACATCCTTGCACTTTCACAAATTTTATCTTTATCCTTAACATTTAAGAAAAGAAGCGATTTTGTTGTGTATTAATGAAAAAAATTACATCTATAATCAAGAAAATTCAGAGTAGAAATGTGCGAAAGCAAACCCCATCACTAATATCGTCAACCCGTGCTCAGTGTTATGTACAGAGTTTAACAAATTAAATACACCCGTGAAATGTAAACTGTTTTTGTAAACAGGGTTGGTCAGGAAATACCAGTGGTGGTAATTACCAGTGGTAAATACCGGTATTTCCCGTCCTGGGAAATACTACAAATTTTGTCTTAACTGGGAAATATTGGGAAATACAAAGTTAAAGATTTTTATTTCTTTAATTCATTCAATCTTATACAAAATTCAAAAATAAAAATTATTAACATAAAAACAGAGGATGAGTAATATTGAATATGTCTCAAATTGCAATTTAACATATTCAGAATGTATCACTACTCCAGGTCCCATACCCATAAGCATTCCGAAACATTTCCCTGGCTGTGTGAAACTTAAGTTTTCCAAGTCAATTTTCTTTTCAGTTTTGTAAAATTATTAAGTTTATTAATTTATAAATCCAAGAACAAAACAAACTCATTTCAATCCTTCTATAAACACTGGAGTTATTACAATAAATCATGTTGTTTTAACAAATTGCTCTGGGCAGTTTTGTGCTCCTGTTTTGAGAGATAATTACCTCGAGTAGAACTGAAAGGCTTCTTCTTAGGTTTGATATTACATTATTATCCATTTCTGTACTGTATCTGTTTGTATCATATTGTACATGTACAGACTGATAAGCTCCAAAGCTTAAAGTAACAATAATGAAGAAAGAAAGATATTTATACCATACTCTACAATTAAGAATTTTCTTAGATCCTTTTTTACTTACTTAAAAAACCCAATTGGGATCTTTGGGTTAATTTCATGGACCTTTATAGACTACAGCTGACTAAAGCATCAAACAAATGACACTCAAATGACTGGTATATATATACTGTTTTATAATTATACAAATGAATTACTTGGAAATTTTTTTAAATCAGGGACAGTGATACCAGGTAGATATCTTAGCCAATAAGATGTCAATATGAATGAAATATGTAGCTATTTCTTATTTCCCAGTATTTCCCGGGAAATACCAGTAATTCCCGGTAATTACCAGTATTTCCCACTGTCCTGGGAAATATGAGTATTTCCCAGTTTTTTGCCAACCCTGTTTGTAAACAGGCACGAGCTCTGTTATTGTTAATGTTTACGATTCACCGGGTTTGTTCAATTATTAAAGTTTGCACACACCACTGAGCACGGACTGACAATACTGTGACTGGGTTTTGCTTTCGAACATTTCTACTCTGAATTTTCTGGATTATAGTTTTAATATTTTTCATTAATATACAACAAAATTACCACTTTTCTTAAGTATTAAGAATAAAATTAAAATTTGTGAAAGTGCAAGGATGTGTCAATCAAACGCGTTCAGAAATTTGAAGTTTCAATAACTACGAGATGAAATAAGATTTTTATTATATTTTAGTATGAAATGCTATAGCAACATATAAGTCATGAAATTATACAGAAAATTTGAGAAAATATTAAGTTCAAATCGGTGTCCAAGCACCTTTAAAAGAGGACTTTGAGAAAATGTGTACTTAGTATAATTTTTTGCAGGAGGTTTATAATCTCCAGAAACAGATTCTGTAATGACCTAAATTGGAATCTCATGCACACATGTACTATTCTAAGTTGTACAAACACTTTATACTCATTGAAGTCAATTTAACTTTTATTAGTTTATTATTCATAATTGCATGATCTATAAATTAGTTGGATCATATTTAATTGTCTGTTTGATTGCCCAAATTAGAGTTCATGCTGAAGTGTTAAATGAATTACACCTGAATACATGATTTAAGCAACATTTTTAATTTTTCCCAATTTCAACAAATAGCCGATAATTTTTTCCCAATTCCCCAAAAATGGCGTTTCTCAAAAAATAGGCTGATAAATCCCTGTATTCTCTAAAATACAATTTACAATATATAATATCATGTATATATAATGAAGGTGTTTATGATGATGATTTCAACAGACCTGTCGTGTAATGGTGATTTCATCATACTGTTCATAACCTAGAGGACTTTGTTTCTTGTCCGCATTGTCAAATGTGATGCTGACAGTTGCCTTTGTGACACCCGCCTGTCCATTTTTGTACACAAGCTCTTGGAGATTTGTTGCCCTGACCTGTATGATATTAAAAATAAATTCTACAATAATAATCTCAATTAGGTGGGGGAGGGGGGGGTACCTGTTCAAGATTTGTTCTTTTATTTTACTAATACACACAATTTCCAATATTAACAGTTGATTATCTATATCTGATAAAGATATTTTAAAGAAGAACAACTAATCAAAACACAAGTCATCCCTACTTACATGTGACAAGTTCGTGATTCCCAAAAGAAAACAAATGGAATCCAAAATGTTGGATTTCCCACTTCCATTCAACCCTGTTATTGCATTGAAAAGTGGATCGAATCCAATTATCTCCGTTCTCTGTGCATATGACTTAAAGCCATCAATAACCATAGATTTTATATACATTGTTGACAGTTATCACCACGAAAATATTACATGGCGCTCACTGAAGTTTGGCTTAAATATGGCGCGCGTGAATACGCATGCGCCTCAATGTACGGTGAAGGTTAATGCGTGTGGATAATATTCGATCTGTAGTTACACGCAGCAACTTCATCGCAAATGTCAAGTAGCTACGGTAGAGGGTTGTCCGATTAAAACGTGGACAAAGCGTTTTTTATTGAAAAATAAGCTTAAGCTAAGCTTAAAATTTCAGCAAAGGTTTATCGTATTTGAGTACATCTTTTGTCTTATAACAAAATAAAGATTGTATTACATTTGAATGAACAGAACAGAACAGAGCATTTTATTTCTAATTTAGAGCCCATAACAGACAAGTATGAAATTATTACAATTATAAGGAAAAGATATGCCAAAGAATAGTAAAGAGTTAGTAAATTACATGGCTCAGTTCAACAATAATCTTGTACTATTTCAGTTAAAAGGAATACAATGTATGAAAGTGTACAAAAGGCCCATGAATTTATCTTATATCTATTTGAAATTTGCTGTGTGTTCCAAAAGTTTGCTAACTGAGCTTAAATCTATTTGAAATTTGCTGTGTGTATTGACAAAAAAATGTACTAAAGAGTAATGAAAATTTTAGAGCGCAGTTTAAAGAGAGAGAGAGAGAGAGATGTATCTAAGGAAGTCCATAAGGAAAGGGGGTTATCATTTCAAATGATTGAATTTTATGACTTTTCTAGCTGTGTTCTTGCACAAAGGATTGAATTGAAAAACCAATCGCATCTTTCCGAGAAGTATTTGAAGTCTGTAGTCCAACTAGTCAAGGGTCATATCACAAACATGATTTAAATACCAACATTCATCAAGATCTGTGTAGCGTAGTGGTTAGAGTTTAGTCTCAAAGGAAAGTGAGACTTAGGATTTTTATTGCTCGCTATAGGGTTCGAACCAATCTGTATACGGCGCCGATCTAAGAAGGCTGATCTTAATTAGATTGGGGTTCGCACCCCACGAATACCACATTATTTTTTAAATAATAGAATAATTTTTGCCGAGGTTTTTTTTCCTAGGAAAAGTTTTTTTTCATAATTTCATTAATTTCAATAATGAGAACTTTACTCTAAATACTAAATTCATAAAGTGATTATGATTTTTATATATCTGAAGCTATAGGCATTCTGCACCTTGTTCACCCACCTCCTTTTATAATGGTAAAAAAAAAAAAAAACAAAAACAAAACACTTAAACAGGTTACTGAATAATTCAATATTTTTTGCAAGCAATAAAACCGAATGAATTCAAATTTGTCCCATTTTTCCGCATCCAACATCCACAGCCGTCTTTTTTTTTTTACCCGACTGTACGTGGTAGCCCCCGCCCCTCTCTCTCTCTCTCTCTCTCTCTCTCTCTCTCTCTCTCTCTCTCGTTATATACATAAGCAAATTTTATCCGTAAGAACTGCAGTAGAAAATAAGCAGCACTTCAGCATATAAGTGATAAGGAAGTGGAATTTAAATTAACACACAAATATGAAAACATTCCTTGGTCGTCTTCCATCACCCATGGCAAAGCAAACATTTTGCCGGATTCTTATATGCTACACGCATATCATTCTGTTACTATTTTCATTCATTGCAGTATTCTGTTTACTTCCGATTAGATTCTGCGTTACATTTTATTTGATTTACAACTGAAATACATGTGATAGTTTGCAAACTTAGATGAACAACACTTAGTTTTTATTATCTAAGAGCTGAATTTATACATCTCTTGATTAATATACCTGTATTAGATCGTTATTCATGTGAGAGACACTTGTTGCTAACCACGCTATTGTGTATCGCACCTTGTCAACAATCTCCATTTACGTAGAGAGCAGCACACACGTGCCTTAAGGGTCAGTATTAATCTTTTAATTAGCCTGTCAGTAGATAAAAACTTATATTAAAATTCTTATTTAGATATTCCTTTCTTATTGAAGAGAATATCGACGCTGTTTGAATCCAGAAATATATATCGATTATAATATAAAACAATGTTAGAAATATAAATAGCGAAATAAATAACTGTTCTGGTTAAAAACTTTAAGAATCATTAAAAAAAGCATATTATTTATTCATTTTCATTAACATAAAACATCATATGAAGAATATTTTTAGAAATTTGTTGGAAGAACAACAGATTAGCTTTTATTTGAATATTTTTCACCACTGTAAATGTCTTCATAATCATTAAATCAGAATTTTTTTAGGAGCTTAATTTTTTATAGCAGGTAATTTAAATATGATAATTTGGGTTAAATTATTTACCACCTATACTTTGGATCATTAATACGCAGTAATTTGATGCTTTTGTAAAATGAGCACATATAATATTAAAATGATTTAAAATCCTTTGTCATCTTCCCATACCCTGGTCATAATGATTTGTGTCACACAAATGGGATCAAAACAGATTTGGCTAGGAGTAAACAAAGCATTAAGTGGTATTTAAACATTTATGATCATTGATACTTCAAGGCTTTATTGTCTGGGTATTGTTGTTTGTTGATGTGATCAGATCATGTAACCTGAAGTATCTAAAGTTTAACAAGTGAAAAATAGGTTTACAAAAACCCAAAACCAGTTTTGGGCATATCTTCAAATAATTATTAAAATTTTAGATTATAATTCTTTATGCTGCCTCAAATTTAAAATATTTACATTTGTATTATCAGCACTTTCAGTGTAAAAGGTTGATATCTACTTTATTCCTCTGTCTTAACTACATGCTTATATCTGAATAATGAGGTAGATTTTTTAAATTCTTGAACCTTATAATGTATTGAAAATGAGTGTATTAACATAAATGATATGGTTTGGTTTAGCTTACAAAATACTCTTAATTGTGAATAATTAAAAAAAAGAAAAGGTGTGATATGTATAGGAAATATTGATGACAATGTACTGAATTCATCCACAGGTGGCAAAATGAGTGCTGCGATGGTTGACAGAAATCCAGAGTACCCCTCAGCTGATTATGGTCGGTCCATGTACGACTCCAGACCACAGAATGATTATGGTCGTCCATCGTACGACTACAATCGTCCAACTTATGATTCGTACCAGCAGCCAGGGGACTATAACCGATCATCCTATGACCCTCCCCGGGCCCAGGAGAGGTATGACCAACCCTCACAGTACCAGAGGGCCCCTGACCCACCAGTGGTAAGAATGTTTCTGATTCATTTGGTGTATTTGTTTTTTGTATGATTAACAGTTGTTAGGTTTTTTTTTTCCCTTAATAACAATTTAAATACATTTCATGGTAATGATCATACATTCATAGAGTATATTATCTACTTCGTAATTGTAGCAAAATATAGTATATTGGGTGATATTCTAAACTGGAGAAAATATGAGATTTTTTAATTTTAAAGAATTACTTCATATTTGTGAAAGACTTACTGTATCCTACATTTTTAAACATACCATTAGTTAATTTCTGGAAACTTCTATTGTAATACCATATTTAAAGATTTGTAAATCCAATCATAAGAGGACTCTCTTTGGAGTTAATGGAATTTGTAATTAACAGACTTATGTAAATATGTTAAAGTTAATTCTGAAAATGATCACAGCTAGGTATACAGTGGAACATTTTGTTAATGATGCTAAATGCTGGCAGGAGAAGGCGTAAACTATTTTATGATATCAATTTTCTACAGAGGGAAAGTTGACTAATTTTCATAAATGTCAACTTGATCATTAATGGCATAATAATAAATTCACTGCTCTAAGGAAGAAATCTTAAGATGCCTGGAATCGATCCTTCACTGCACACCTTATTATGTATATCTATTCACAGCTTAAGAATCTACAGCCATTATATATTTGCTCTCTTGACATATTATAAGAACTATTGATTTTCTGTGCAAACTGTGTGTTGATTGAATTTTAACATTTATATATAATTGAAAAGGAAAGTTTTAAATGTGGAACACAGAGATCTTATCAGAGAAAACCTGCTTAAAACACTACATAGAATTAACAAACAATAACTGTTTAGTGTATATAATGTCCATTTAAAATTTAGGAAGGCAAACACTTTGTTAACATCAATTCTTGGATCAGCTATTGTATGCAAGATAAGAATTTATAAAAGACCATCTTTAAACATTATCTTGGTTTACCCCCTCTCAACCCCAGATTTAAACTCTGGGGACATTGGTAGCAACAAAATTTATCCCTTTTTGTCAATCTTATTAAAATTTGATCATCATAGCTTTAGATATTTAACAGTTTTGGTAAAAAAGAGATTTTCTTTTACATTTTAATATTGTGAATTGCAAGGCAGTGTAGTTCATAAAATATCTTAAATACCATAAGTTACATCATACTCTTAAATGTTGTATGTTTAATATAAGAATATTATTTAAAAAACCTTTGCATATTTGATACAAGCTGATGATTTACAGATAACTTCTGGGATAGTCAGTTTAAGTGATGAAAAAGCCAAAGAGCGCAAACATCTGATACAGATGGAAATGCGTAAGGAATACGAGGACCACATACGGCGAGTATGTAGCTCCTGGCGCCCTCTATAGGCAGAGGACTGACTTCCTAATGCTTCTGTATCTAGTGCATGATCAGTTGAGATTTAGTCAGAGCATGATTAAATTATCTTTATCTCATTTTAGTGTTAGACTTATCATAATCACCTAGGACTGTGATTAAATGTAAATAGATTGTCACATAAATACATGTATAACAAATTTTGAAGTTTTTAGAGGAATAATTTAAGACTGATTTGTACTCAGCTTATAAATTTTTGATTTGTTAACATATTTTGATCACTTCACAATTTCATTACTTTAAGTCATTTATATCTATGGTTCAGTGTATGTTCATATATTTTTCACCTTTTATTATAAAACACATGTACATTTCACTCTTGTTGTTAATGCAATTAGAATGATTTTTTTCCCTAGTCAATTTTTGATAGTTTTTGATTAAGTAGGTTTCAAATCAAAATGTGGGCATGCAAAAGTAATGGTTGGACCCCATATCAGTGTCAGAACTAGGTGTGTCTTGAATACATTTTAAACTACAGGCATATTTACTAAATAGGTAGAAATATGGTTAGAGGAAGGGGGAGGGGGGCTATACATTTTGGGGCCAATAGACTCCAGGGGAAAGGTACTGATGTGCTCATTGTGATGCAATAGATCAGATATTTTTTAGTCAATTAATAGATGTCAGATTAATTGCATGAAGAAATGAATGACAGTCCTACAGAATTTTATGGCATTCAAACAAAGTTTAGGATTTAGACTACGGGTATTGATTAGATCATTATATGTTTATTTGATACAATTACTCAGTTATTTTTAACCTAAAGATTTACATAATTTGGCTAAATGGAAGGGTTGTGAAAATTTGTGAAATTATGTTTGAAGGACTTAAAATGTTAGAGACTCCAAACTTTAAATCAATTTTCAAACAAGATCATTAAGGCATGATGAGATCACATTTTGGAAAACTCAACAACAAAAAATTGCATGTTGAAGATGGTCCAGAACATAATTTTTATAATTTAGATCAGGCTCAGAGGCAGATCAAATTACTACAAGTTTATATATTTCTTTACAGACGTAATTTAGGATCTATAATGTGTTTTACTTACAAATATCATTGATCCAATTTAGTAAAAGTTTAGAAAGTTCTGTCGATGAAGGTTACCAAAATTCAAGGTCAAAATTTTGTATATTCTGATAGGCAAAATTTTATTTGACTCCAAAACTTGAGGGAGCTTCAACCTTTATCCTCCCTATATCAATAATACTATTGAGAGAGAGAGAGAGAGAGAGACTAGAGCCAAGGTCATAGCATCATAATGTTGTCATTTGAAATAAGCACACTGCATGCAGAGTACTTATATAACTTTGTCAGTTACATCTACTTAAAGAAAACTTGATATGAATAAAGTAGAATACATGCATGAATAAGAATTTTAAATTTAATTAGTATGCATGTAGAAGTATTTTGAACTATCAGCTTACGTATAATCAAAGTTAAAATAAATGCAGTCTGAGTTGTCTCCCTCAATAATTTGTCAGGTTTAGCACAGATTTTACAATCTCATTTGCTAGGAAGTGTATCTGTAGTTATGTAGATACATATGTTAGAAATCAAAAGGAACAAAGGACAGGTTAGCTAACACTGTTCTTTCTCTTAAAAACAGTGGCCCTTAATTTTCACAAAAGATCTTACAAGTTAAGACTAAGACAAAATTTTCCTATTCACCAACCCTACATCTGTAGTGTGTCACAAAAAATCTTATATTTCTATTACATTAGATTACAATTGTGAATAATATTTAGGGAAAAAAATCTTTAAAATAAAGATATTAAGAGATATCAAATTTTTATCATAGTCATAAGATTTTTTATGAAAAGGGCCACAGATACATAAATACCAAGCAATTTGTATAAGGCTACTGTCAAGACATGAAGAGGTTAATTTTAGGGGTTTATCAGCATGGTCAAGTGTCTTGGTTGTAACTCTTAAGTAAATAAACTGTAGACATATGGTAGAGAACTGACTGGGAATCTCCAAAAATAGACAAGGGAGCAAGGCTAGGAGGAAGATTTTAGTCTACTTAAAATCCCGATTATTGGGAAAGACTGCCCCTTTCTGAAATTAAGGCGAATGGTTGTATGGTACTTTAGTCTGGAATATACTATCTGTTTTTAGCAAAAGCCTGTGTATTATACCACAGGAGCCCCAGAGCAGGGACTCCCCATAGGAAACTATGGCCAGACTCGCAAGGTTCTGAACGATGAACGCCACCGAGACTACAATAAATTTATAAAGGAGGTATACTGGTGCGCTAGTTATACATGTACAAAGTATTTGTAGTCCTGTAGACTCGCACCAATTGCACAATATACTTTTATCATTTTATTTATTTCAGTTATAAACTTTCTACTAAAGAGTCTTTTTCAGGTCTTCATTCAGGTGTTTGCTAACAATATTAAATTATTAGCTAAATATTGTATATTCTTTGATTGATTAACATATTTTTGTCTTTGTGCTAGTTAATACTTTATGCTAGACATTTCTTGTTTCTTTAACTGATAAAGTTCTCTACCTGAATGAAGGTAATTTGGTGGTTTATTTATTTTTTTCTGTTTATTTATTTATCATATTTTTATTTCAACAAATTGTCTGGTTATTTTTGTACATTTCTTTGTTTCTTTCAGATAAAACACTATAACTTCTTTTCTGCACTATTTTCAGTTTAAAATTTAATGAACCAGAGTTTATGTTCAGTTAAAATCTCTGAAAAAAAATAATTAGGATTTATAAAAGAAAGTATTTCATTAAGGGATATAAATTTTTGTTCACACACTAGAAAGAGGAACAAGCGAACAGACATCGAGATGAGGTGTTACAGCAGCGACAAGCCTCACCCCCTCGTCAGCCCCAGACTGAGATGTACGACCACAATCAGATGTCACAGACACTCCGGGAGGAGAGGAGGAAAGAGTACAATGATTACCTGGTGAGTGGTCGCGTACCTGTGTGGTGACATCAATAACCAGAGATTGTAGTGAAACTAAGATTTATCTTATTCAATTAGAAATTTCTGCATGACCTGTATTTAAAGTTTATAACAAAATAAGTTTATAAATGAAATAAAATAGAAAATAGAAAGATATACACTTATTAGGCACTCAATATTCCTTATTTAATTATTAGGCACTCAATATTCCTTATTTAATTATCTGCATGGGAACTGTAATAAATCAGTTATAATTTTAAGACAATTGACCCCATATCATCATCTCTCAGAATCTCTAAATCTTGGGAAATGCCCATTAAGAAAGATGAATGCAACAGTAGACATAAATTTTTATGCATATGAATATCAAATGATTATTTTATATATGTATTAAACTGTATAAATATCTTTTTAAGAGGTTGGCAAACAAAGGTTTCTGTTAACAATCAATATTTCTAAGTACATACATATGGGTTTATGTTAACAATATTTTCAAATAACTGTACATATACATTGATTTACCTGTAGCGTACATCAAACTGATACTGTCTATTTACATATGATAGAGGCACTCACTGTCAATTAGCACTTTTTCCTACTGTATTCAAATCTGCTATAGTGCTGTGCATGCATACCTTTCATACTCTGTAAAAAAGTGAGAGTGACTGACATTGTTCAATAATAATACATAATTTCTAAAGGAGAATCCTAGGCAAATGGATTTAAAACCAGCCAGGGATGATCGCCCTTTGGGTACTCCATCACAGGTAAAGTCATGTGACAATCATGTGACCAGGTGGAGGAGGAGCCTGAGTGTGGGTGGGGCTTTTGTATTAGTGCATCATCACATCATGCTTGTGGTTAAGGAGCTAATTAACATGAAGTTAGCTTTGTTTAACCTTAATTTGTCCTGATAACAGAAACAGAAGGAGATTCTGGAGCATGAAAACGCTCATCGACCAGTAACTCCCCCTGGTGGCCTCGCTATAGGGGGATATGATGTATATCGCAATCAACTCAAAGCAGATAGAGTGCGTGAATATAGGGAGTCTTTGCTTAAGGTAAAGCAGCAGTGCCATTCTTCTTCTATGAGAGATTGGTCATTTAAGTACTGGACTTCATAGCTTATCTTTCTGACTGATTTCAATTGCCTACATTTTTTTTCTACACAATCAGTTAATCTTTCATTGGTCTTCTTGAAATCATACTAGTAAGTTTTTTCCTCTTAAGTTTAATTCTTGAAGAATAAAATTGAAAGTGAATTAGACTTTATTTTTAAAATGAATAGCAACAAAATGAGCAATGGTTGCAAAGAGCAAAAGAATTTGAATTGGACACCTCCCCAAGCCATGAAGGGCACTTGGATTCTGAGCGCCCTCTAGTGGGCTCTCCGCGGAACGTAATCATAGATTATAAAAAACTTAAAGAAGAGCTAAAAGCAGAGCGTAAGAATGATTATAATCGACTTTTGGAACAGGTAATTTCAAATCTTAAAATTAGAGAGCTAGGTGTCCACGCATGATCATAGTTCTGTGTATGATATAAGAGCTTATAGAATCTTTACTCTAGTAGTGTAAATAAAAAATGATTAAGAACCAATTACTAATTAAGATACTGCCAGTATAGAATAGTCCTATATATCTCTCTACTTTATAGATATAGTGTACACTCTTAGTGACAATATATTCTTTTGTATGACAATGTAGCTTTAACCCGCTGTCTACAAACTACTCTTAGAATTACACCCAATAAATCAAGTTCACAATGTGTGTGTGTTTGTTAACTCTTATTTAAAGATCGAAAATACACAGGTAAACTTAAGTCCATTAAATGCACACCAACCTTACTGCATAAGCGCAAGCATTCCAATGGAAAGAATTTCAAATAAAACTTGGATCTGCAACTTAAGTACAGAATCATATACCAGTATATCACAGCTTTGTAAAGTATATATGAAATAATAGAACAAATGTTCAGTTCAGTGTATACTTATCATATAGAATATAAAACAATAAAGGGTGATCAAAAATATAATAATTAAAGGAACAGGTATTTAATATTAATGAACATTCCTTTCTGGCCTTGCTCATACTTTTAAGCATATTGTTTAAATTTATAAATTTTGGATAATTTATAAATTACTTGATTTAAAAATGATGTGAAAGATAATAAACAATTATTGAATACTGAGAAATAATTTTAAAATTATTCCTTGAGTTTCTAAATCACAAATATCACAAGACAGGTATTTTGGGGGGAGAGAGAATGTCTCTCCTTGAAGTAAAATGTTGGAGTCCCTGGGAGAATAAGCATTAGTGCAAATGTGCAAATGCCAGAACAGAAAAAAAGTTTGACCACTCATAATATGATATAAGGACTTAGGAAAATATATGAAAATGATATGAATGATAATTATTTGTAATATTAATTAATTAACTACACAACTGTATAATTTGCCATATGACGTATATAATATGGTGACATGGGTATATTGTAAAATCATTTTGTATGCATGCCTATGTAACTATACAGTTGCACTTGTGTGCACAGTTGAATTGTCCTATGTTAGCATGTAACATAGGTAATAACTTTTGTGCTTTCGTTTACTTTTTGAAAATATATACATGTATTGTTTTCAGTGTGTGTCATTAAACTCACGTTTTGGATTGTTATATGTTTGTTTGCAGTGAAATAACACTTCTAATACTTGCACAATGTATTGATTTAGAAAGAGGTTAATGGTACCCCCCGTGCCCCTCCCACCCCACCTGTGGGCCTCAATATACCCACGGAAGCTGAGAGACACAGAATTGCTGAGCTCAAGAAGAAGCAATATCGAGAGGAGTTACTGAGGGTATACTCAGATCGTGCTTTATTCAGTATCAATCGAGTTTTACTCAGTATTTGTTGAGTTTTACTCAATATCAGTTGAGCTATACTCAATATCAATCAAGTTTTACTCAGTATGAGTCATGCTTTACTCAATTTCAGTCCTGCCCTTCTAAGAATCAGTCAATCACACTTTACTTAGTATTAATTATAAAAAAAAAAAAAAAAAAGACTTCTCCTAAATATAAAATAGAGGTTGAATGAAAATTATAAATTGTCTTGGAAATATCTCAATTTAGCAGTGATTCCAAAATTGGCAACCTAAAAAGAAAAATAATATCTATCAAAGCATAGAAAAATTAGTGTTTCACATTTAAATGTTGATATGCCACATAAAATGAAATGAGCAAGTCGACAGTTTCTGTCTGTCTTCACCTAGGTTATTGTTTCTAAATTTGGCAATGTTGCCATTCTGAACTTTTGATTGGAATATGATACCCGAAATTTGTTAGGCAGTCTATAAGATAAGACACAATTTATTTTTTTTAATTTATAGATAACATAAGATTGAAATCTTATTCAAACATGTCATGGAAATCTTCAAACTACTTTGATAATATATATATATGAATTGCCTTAGAACTACAATATTTTTTTTAAATTTGATTATCTGGAAACAGCTTGGATTGCAAAAAATAAATTTCTTAAACTTCCAGCAACAAAAAGAGCAAATACTGAACCGAGCTCAACACCAACTGGAAATTCCAGTGATTGACCGTCGCCAGGCAATTTCTGACCCCCCACCTCCCCTTGATTTGTCCCAGGATCGCCCACCCTCAGGGAGATGGGACCCTGATTCTTACAGACAACCCAATTTTGGTGCTGTAAAGGTATGCTGCCTTCCACTCCTTATCACACTGTAAGATCAACTTTTTTGGAAACAGCCCAGATTTTAGGAAATTTGGTTTTTAAAGTTGAAAAAATGTTTCAGGGTTTCAGAATAGCTTCACTACCTAGTATTCCTTTCTGATTGTTTCAGCCCCAATAAATGTTGTAATTATTTATTAAAATTGAAAGTAACGGGGTATTCACTTGATTTGTGCATGCTGGGTGAATGTTATAGCATCTTTGCACTTTAAATTGTATCAGTATGTGTGAAGTGTAATTCCTTTTCAGACCTCACTGAAATATATATCAATAATATTCCTCACATATTAAAATGGTCATGATTTTAATGAAATATCATATGTATTAAAACCAAATATTTATGTCTATAACTTTGAGTCTGAATAAAATTGCATGCTTGATGAGATTGAAGTAACAAAATTAACTGTAAATTCAAGTGTTTTTCCAAAACTGTTGTGTAATTGTTCCTAAGCTATCATTCACGCAGAAATGTTTAATTGGAGGCCATTAATTGGTATATACAGACTTGAGAGCATTATTTATTTTCATCAGCTGTGCCATCATACTTTAAATGACTTTAAGATGATGAGGTAAATTCAAATTTTTATTGATTTTGAGGAAAAAAAGTGTATTTTACATCAATATTTTGATTAAAAGTCATCAAGTGCAGGTCTGCTCCAGCTCTATCTTTTGATATAATATGATATAAGATATTAAAAACAGGGTGGGGTCAATTAAAAATCTTTCCATGAACCAACTTAAGGCCAGAAATAACAAAATTTACAATAAAGCTTCTTTATTAAGTGAAATTAAAGTTTTTTTCCCAAATCGCTGCCCCGGGGCACAAATTGGGCCACAATCTCTCAGGAACTATAAATATCAATAAGCATATCCATGTTATATAGACTCGTTTTTTTCCCCCAAGTGATGACTCCTGGGGCTACAACACAGGAATATAAAATTTTATAAAGATGTCCATGCGAAAATCAAGGAACACTTTTACTAGACATCTGGCTGTAGTAAAAAATGTACATGTACTCTGAATTACATTGTTGAAATCATGGATTTATTGGGGGGGGGGGGGGTCTACAGTAAGGGATTCATTTATCTACTGTAACAATTGTCAAAATTGTGACTTAAAGATGAGGATTGTGGCTAAATTGTACCATATTGACACATGAACACAATATTTTAGAAACAGGCATGAAAATTGATGAGAAATGTATCATCTAACACCATTGCCATCCTCTTCTTCAACCATTTAATATACACATTACTGGAACCTGCGGTAGATTTGGCAACCACTTCAGAATTTGCAACATGAATTGTTTTTAGGGATGGTCCCAAAAATGAAGTTTTATGATGAGCATGGAACAATTACCATCAGATAATGTTTAGATGGCTTAAAATGATTTAAACTGACAATTACCATGTACTTGTGTACCATATCTTTGATAATTAAGAGTTGTTCAATAAAAACAAGTGTTTTTGTGACGTGATATCAAGAATGTGTGACATGTAAAACTTAAAGCATGCCTCCATTGACCTGCTTAAACAATTGTTGAAAAAATGTTAGAAAATGGCTTGAAAACTGAAAGGCTTCATATATAACTACAGAGAGTAACATCCCCCCCACACCAAGCTAACATCGGCCATGATGATTACGGATCATACCGCAGACAGACTGAACACGAAGTCAGAAACAAGGAGTACAACGAATTCCTTGCCAAAGTATGTACTATTAGTTCTCAATACTATCGTTAATATTGGTATGACCTAACCAATAAGAAATACAATAATACAATACATTTCATTTTAAAGAAATACATGAAATTTCGGGTAGAGATGTTATGAGAAGTTTGAAGAAAGGAAATAATTTTTAGTGATTCCATCTTTGACTTCTGTTGATCTTGATGCACCTCTATGTAAAACCAGAAATATTGATAAATTAATACAATCACTTCCTCATTACCTCTGAGGTTTATACTGATTTTTTTTTTGTAGAAGCAACATTTGGAGGATGAGAGGCGGCAGAAATTAGTGGAGCAGCGTCAACAGGCTCCGGCACCGATCATCAAGGGAGACTACTACAGCTCAGAACAGTACGACCACAAACGGCAGGCACTGAGAGACCAGCAACATAGAGAGTATCAGAATTACCTCAAAAGCGTAAGTCTTAAATGACTAACTCTTAATCCTTCCCTGTAAAACTTTAGAATTCATGTCCTATAGTTATAGCCAAGTTGTCCAAAGGTAAGTTTTGTGAACTTACAATCTAACTTACCCGAGTTAATGCTTGGTAATCCAAATTGTCTTAAAAGTGACTGTGTTACTGCATGTGAAATTAATGAGTTGAAATTAAGATAGCATTAATATATGACTAAATACCCTGTAATTAACTTACAAGTGTGACATAAATGCTATCATTGAGAGCATTATACTTCCTATGCTGCTCTGCATGCTGCTTGCAGATTGAATAGAGATCTGCCTCCAGCATGTAGTGTTTTATAGTGCTGTGAGTTTGGGTGCATGCAGTCTAGTGTTGTTTGGTCTGTAGTGTTAGTAGCTGCATGTTAAGAGCTGTGTGTTGAGGTTAGGGCCACTAACTGCTGGGTGGACGTTAAACGATTTCTATATATAGCAGCCTGCCACACCTCCAGAGGCTTATGGGCTCCCGATAGGTCAACAGCATTATATCCCCAAACAAAAATGGATGGAAAGGCAGAGAAATATGGAATACAACCAGTTGTTGAAAAAGCAGGTATAAATTGTGTTCAACAGCTTTAGAAGTGTTATATTATACTCAAGAATTTCTTAGTCATATAACATGGTGTATTCATGTGGATGATGTGGAACTCAAATAAAATAAACCAAATCAGATCTAAAAATTTAGAATAAAGGAATCTGAGTGAGAATTGAGTTTTAGAGACATTTATTGTATTCATTGTCATACATGTGGTAGGCATATGTTTATGTATTGTATACGAGAGTTTGTCATAAACCACTTCCGTGTTTCTGAAGGATGATCTGTTGAATCCAATGTGGAAGGGTAATATTACCAGCCTCCCTATGGTAGAAAGTGAGCTCAGGTACAATGAGTTTCGCAAAATGCAGGAAAAACAGAGAAATAGGGACTACAATTTTCATCTTCAGGTAGCCATATTTATTATGGTAACCATTTGTTGTGCCACACATGGTGGTAGGAAATAGGTCTCATGGTTCTAGTTTGACATTTATTGTTGGTGAATCTCTGGGCATCTTGATGTATGGTATACATGTAATCATTGGACATTGTTATCTCACATTTTGATATATATCTACAAAATAGAACACCATTAGAAATGTATTTTATAATTTTATTGAAGACTCATTCCAATAAAGAGGTCCATCACAGCAGTGTAAAAACAAGTAGTATATATACTAGTGTAGTATTGGTGATGGTTGAGAATCTTGTATGGTATAGTGGTACCCGGTAGGCATGGTTTGTGGTACATGTAGCACCAGGCTTTAGAAATTCACTCCAGCTCTGTAGTCACAAAGCACTAACTACATGCAAAGTGTAAAAATATGGGATGGTTTAGAACAGATATGACCTTGACCTATTGACAGCAGTTTTCGGGGATAATTTAGTTTTGACTGTAGATATTTGTATGTAATGTTACAGCATGAACAGCAAAGTAAACGAGCCCCAACACCAGATTACCTGCAGGGGTTACCCCTCAGTCAACGGCAATATGATAACATGCGTAAAATGCAGGAAAAACAACGAAATCAGGAATACAACCAACTGCTGGCAAAGGTATAACGGGGTGTGATGGCACGGTGACTTGACATCTTTTTTGTGGATTTTGATTGGCTATCTTAATCTTTCCTGGTTTTCATTTGTGGCACTTTGCACATGATCTTGAATGGGCGCTGTCATTCTAGCTAATATCTTTTACCTTCTTCACAGATATTTGAAATTAATTGTTTTTGCATTTCAATAATTTTTAATTCATTTCTTTGAAATTCATTACATTTTTTTTTTCGTATTCAATCAATAAGTTCCTAAACCTTCTCTTTTTTCAATCTTTAGATATGTGACAATAAGTAAATTAAAATTGACCAGTCCAGCTGGAGGTCTGACAAGTGTACTAGACAATTACAAATGTGGTCAAGGGCTTTTTAATGCTTCGTAGAATCTGCTGTATAATTAGAAAAGCTTTTCCTAAATGTTTGCTATGAAGTGATTTGCCTTGTGTTTTTATATAGATTATAAATAAATACGAAGAACTGTTTATAATAAACATATATAAAATTTGTATTGAATTTCAACGTATATTTCACCAAGATACAGAAATAACAGAGATTTTAAGAGCTGAAATATATGACAAGTCCCAGCATTATTCTAAAAATCACTCATCATTGGTTGTGTAGCTGATGAAATCTCCGAGATAAGGCTATAACCATGGGTCACCAGTGTTGCAGCTGTATTTTAGATTTCTCCTTCATTATCAAATTTAATCATTTAAAGAAATTTATGAAACCATAACATTCTGAATCATTTGTTAAAATGAATAAAAAAAAGTTCTACTTTGTTATCCTTGATAATTTTAAAGATTTGCAATTTTAAATGGTGTGAGTTTTGAAAAAAAATACTATATAATCAATAGGGCACACAAGAAATCTCAAGATTTCAAACAGTTGTGAATCTCTGTTATATTTATGTCTCTTGCTTAATACATGTATTGGATTTCTTCGAAGAGGAAAACAGGAAAACTATTCTAATTATCTTCATTGATTTATAAAATAACATTTACAATAATTTATCTCAATATTCTGATAAATACTTCAATTGAGTTTTTAATATTTTTTTTTTTGCATTGACCAACAATTTGTAAGATTTTATACAACATTTACCACACTTCTAAAATATATATATACTGATAAAAAGAAATCAACTTTCCATGTACAGTTTTTTTGAAAGATCACAATTATAGAATTATGTCAATAATATAATTAATGTTTAATAAAGTATGCAGTTACAATAGAATTTACTATTATATATTTAAATAATCAACTTTCTAATCCAATTTTTGTTTTGAGAAATCAGACTGTGGTAAATGGTAGTATATCTGTTTGTATCTGTCTTTTGTTTAATCTAACTTTTCACTAATTCAGAACTAATCAATAATGTATATTTTAACAGATTTAACGTATGTATCTATACTTAATGCATTCACTGTATGCACACAAGGGTGTAGGCAGTAACCCAAAAAGGGGTATATAAATATTACACAACTCATGAACAGCATGCTTGAACAGAAACTGAAACCAATATAGGTATAAAATTCAACAGTTCGTTTTTAACACTTTCAGAGAAAGAATACGTCAAGTTTCATCAATTTATGGAAACATAATCTACAGTACTATACAGGGTTATTTTCGCCTCGTGTTATTTTTGATCTTCCACCCTTGCAAACAATTTTGCCCATTATTTTTTTTTTTTAAATTTGCCCAGACACCATTGTGGTTAAGAGATAATGCTGCCTTTCTTGAATTTGCCTTGTTTTAAATTCACCCACTTGCAATAAGGGCAAAAGGGACGAAAATAAAACGGGGGCAAAATTTTTCCTGTAAACAGTATATGCACTACTGTACAGGTCTATTTTCACTACAGATTTAATTTTATGATTCCTTAAATTCATCTTGAGAAAAAGACCATGAGTCTTAGGAAAAGTAAAACATAAGTAATAAAACTTGGATTAAAAACTGCTAATTTAAAAAAAGGTAGCAAAAACCTATTATTGTCTGAAAAATAGGAACATAGCGTCATGCTTGTCATATGACTGTACTGGTTGCTTTCATAATTAAGGGTTATCAAATTAGGAATAATTCAGTCTCAAAATCTATATAAAAAAGAGATATATTTGTATGTAAATTAAATTTATTTCAAACAACTCAAGCAGAAGGAATGTTTTTTTTCTGATTTTTTTTAGAAAGGTTTTGATAGACACCAACCTCCGGAGACAAATCGTCGACCAGAGCTAGGGATGAGGAGCGAGTTCCAAGACCAGGTTAGTACAGTGTTGTTAACCATAGAAACAATTCCTCATGTAAATGGAACATATAAATTACAATACATATACATAATAGAAATTTCCATCCCACTTACCCTCTTCACCACTAGAGTTCTTTGTTGTTTAAATCTGCTGCAAAAGATGATCTGCTTGCTGCTTCAGACTGGTTTGGAGGAAATTTAGCCTTATAGTACATGTAAAACTTAATAAGATTGATTTAAATGAAAAAAAATCTTTCATTGCTTTCATTTCTAAAAAAAAATAATTTAATTGCATTCAACTGTATTTAATCATAAATTTCATTCATCTACAATGAAGATTTTTCTCTCATCATTATATCTTTCCAAAGTACTTTTGTGCTTTTGTCTTTGTAAATAAATAATTAGGCAAATAAGTAGGATTTGATAGAGAAGGAACAAACATTGAGTTTTATTCACTCTCTGCTTCCTTTAAATAGTTCCAAGACCCTCTGGCTAACAGGAGCACACGCTCCTCCGAGATGGAACAATATATGAGTCGCGTTGACAATCAGGCCCGATTTAATCTGAATTCACATATACAGGTATTATTTCCTCTGTGCCATCCAACATGTCTTGCAGAGTGTCTGACATAAAATGATCCCAGACTAGGACATACATATATAAACTCTAACTAATTGAGATTCTCTGGTAGAAGTTTGTCTATCGTCCATCTGTCTGTCATCTTGTCATATCTTGGACTACAGAGCAAATTTCAAATGTATTTACCACAAAGCATACTTTAGTGAAGAAGTAACACATCAGAGTTGCCTTCCAAAGGGAGATGATTATTTCAGAAAGATCATTCAAAAATCTTCTATAGAACCATTTCATAAAAAACACAAAATTTAATATGTATTAAAAACTTCATTTTGATGTAACATCAGATTTCATGGTCCCAGTGCCACAAAAGAGAGTTCATATAGCAATAAATTTATATATCCTTTGAGCAGCATATGTATGGATGTAATTTTTGTTTCACTTTTAAACCTACAACCACAACCTTTCAGATCAAGACAGTGGTGGGTTAAAGTTAAATAGAAATAAAGACTTCCTAAAGAACATTTACAGTATCAAGAAATGCAGTACGTCTTAGTCAGCATGGACTTTTGTTTTAAGCCATGTAAAAGAATCTCATTAATACAGTTGCACCTCATTAGTCCGGACACTTGTGTTATCATGCAAATCCTCTATATTAATGAAGTTTCCAGAATACTAAAACAGATTTGGTATATATAGGATCACCCATGCTTTTTGGTTAGATTTTGATCCAATGAGTTAAGTGTTTTCTTCCTTGGCCTGGGGCTAGGAATCACCACAAACTGGTGGGAGATTCATTTATCACATGTGTTACAAGAGGCTTTGACAGGTTTTACACCGTTTTTAAATATTAATCCACTTCATTTGACTTCAAGGCTTTTATATAAAAATCATTGTGACATCGCAACTGTTGATATAAAAACAATATATCATATGTATAAAGGAATAAGCATGTGATAAAATATAAAAATAAAATGTTCCTCACGAACTTTGGGCAGAAGGTGAATCTTCCCGGTTATTGGTGTCCAGGTTAATGAGGTTCCACTGTACATACTGATTTAAAAGAAGAGAGAGCAATGTGACTCAGATGACTATTGCAGATGTTAGTTTATGGTCATTTCTTCCTTAAATACCCCCTCCCATGTTTAGAGGCTCTGCAATGTGTTGAGATAGTCTGGGTTTACTGGAGTTTTGAACTCTCCTTACTATGTTTTATGAGTTTTTTTTTTTAGATCACCTGAATTTGTTGGTTTTATAGATTTCTGTGGTGGTTGTCAAGCACATTTTTATTTCTTCCAAGTGCTTTGATTTTTTTTTTCATTGGTTCAGTGTCTTTTGTTTTAAATGTTTGTATATATACATCTGTATTTGTTCAATTGAAACTTGTTTAATTACACCTAAAATCAGATTGGCAGCTTTGTTACAAATATTTCCAAAACAATACTTATTACATTTGATTGAAAGTAATGTTAATTTTTATCAGTAATTTTATTTGATTAAATATAACTATCATTTAAAGAATATGCTTAAGTTCAAGACATTGTTTTTGGGATTTGATTAGCTTAATTTACACTGTATGAAATGTTTCACAGCTAAGTTATAAATTAGATAAGTGCATTATTCACAATGTGGAGGGTTTCAATGCATGCTTCTATAATCTGGAGATTCACTGTGGGATTTATCACACCTTGAAAAATGATCAACTGGTGATAGACCAGATTCTTTGAACTCTGTATTCCTTGACCTTGACCTGTATTTGTTGTATGGTGGTCTTGTTGGTTGTTGTATGGTGATTGATGTAGATGGTATGTTGGGGCTTGGGTTCATTTTCTGTTGGTCTCTAAATGTGAACTTTACGGTAGATTGCCCCTCAGGCTGTGTCCAGTGATTATGCTCGGACCCACAGTGGCAAGCTCCAATCTTACGGATTGATGACAGAGACACAAGATCAGGTGAGGTGACCTTGACCCAAATTCATTGTCATCTTGATTAGTAGATAATTTTTGAAAAAAAAATTTACATATTGTTGTATGATTGTATAGTTTAGAAGCCCAACTATAAAAAGACAAGAAATGTTGGATCAGGTAACACTGCAATTTAATTTCATTGTCGCCTTGGTAATCGGGTAATTGTTTGCAGTATGTGTGATTTGCGTTGGAGACAAGTGGCAGTTGTGAGGTTAGCTTGTTGTTGTCATTTTTTCAGGCATATCTACCCTGGTATTTATTTATTTCATCTCTTTACCAAGTAATGAGTGGTTTGAGTTGGACTGTATATTTTTACCAATGAACATTGGTATGAGGCACATTTTTATTTTGCAGAAATAGAGGGCATTGAAACTGTTGGTACATTTTTTTGTATCTTAAAGTTTTGTTAATAATTAGCAAAGATATATTGTTTTAAACCCCTTTGACCTTTGCTTGTAGTGCATTTAGATTCAGACACAATAACTTATGGTTAATGAGGGTTTTGATGGAAATCTGTTGTTTTTAGTGCTGGATATTTGTGTACAGGTTTTGTTAATGCAGAAGTATCAAGATTTGCTTTTGTAGCCAATGAAGACAAAGTGAATAATGTACATCATAGACTATAGATCTAGTCGTTGATTTTTTTTCTAGCTGATTTTTATTAAAACATAGAGAATTTTGCACATGCAACAATTATGAGAAGTCTATAGTATATCCCAGTGTTGCAAAAAATGAAAAGCTTTTTCATCAGCAGCATAGAGTGCCCATAATGTATTTACATGTATATCATTTCTGTACAAAACACTTTTATTCATTATGATTTGGGAATTTTGTCTTTTGATTCTGAGCAATTTCTGACCCTGACAGCAATGGAAGAGTTCTCAAATCTAACTGTGTCATTTCCTAGTGTCCGCTTTACAACTGTGTGTTGTTTCCTAGTGGTCTACTATGTAACTGTGTGTTGTTTCTTAGTGGTCAACTATGTGTGTATTATTGTGAATGGGTTTCTCCCTGACAGGAGCCAGCAGGCAGACAGTCCCAGAGGAATGTACCCCTGGGGTCCCTAATCACGGGAGACAGGGTGGACTACCCCAGCAGTGCTAATGTGAAATTTAACAATGAACGTCGCAGGGAGTACAATGAATACATTAAGGTACCGTTATTGCTGTTGTAGACTAACCATCCACTAATACTGATTGTTCCAGTCTAACCCTTGACCTCCAGAATATGACATATGACCTCCAATCACTTAAATGGTTTTTCTTTGTCATAGCTCACAGTAACATTTGTTGGTAAAATGTAATCTTCTTTCTTTCTGTGTAATTATATAAATTTTTATTTTTCCTCAAATATATTGTTTCTTTTGACTTTATTAGTTTGAACAATCAAAACTTTTACATGTTTAATCTAGCTATGAATCCCATTCCCATATATATATGTACAAAGTACATTTAGATAGATCTGTGGTAGAATGCTAGCTGGAGTTTGAATAAGGTTTACTTTTCAGAATTATTATCATTGGCAAAATGATAGGTTCTGTAAATGCATGCATCTGGTTGGTAAAATAAAATGGTATCTTTCATATAACAAGTCACACATTATTCTTAGCCCCAAGATCTTAAGAACATCCACAGAAAGAGAGAGGAGGCAATATCTAAGATTGAATCTGATGGCATAGACTTGGACAAAGTCCGAATCTTCCCTCAGGGAGAATATCAAGACAAACACAAACAATTACAGGAAGAATGGAGAAAAAACTTCCGTGATTTCGCTGCTAAGGTTGGTCATATGAGTTACCATAGTAACCGTTCCCATAGATTTAAGAGAGTTGTAATCTGAATATTCATTTGTAATCTCGCCCTAAATAATCAAAATAACACTGATCACTTAATACTGAACAGAAGCATGAAATAGTAAAGAAAGAGCTAGAGGAACGTGAGCAGGAACTAGCAAAATATTACCGTAAGGAGATAGATAACCCTCACATCCTGCCTGTCGGGGAATACAAGGACAAACAGAAACTTTTCCAGCAGCAGTGGCGAGAGGAATGTCGGGACTATTACTCAGGGGTAATACTACGTGATCTTACTTATCCGACAGAGATTCAGGGCTCATACTAACAATGGCATGTAGTGAGGTGTTTGTCTAATAATAGAAAACATCCTCATGTTTTGACGATACCAGCTTATTTAACTTTCGTGAAAATGTTTTGCTTTGCATGCTTCAACAGGTGTGCATGATCATGCTACACAATATTATAATGGAAATTTTCCTATGGTTGATGTAAAAAACAGTCATCAAATGACTGCCTGGAAGTTCATATGGAATTAACAGAATCTGCGTGGCATTTAACAAGTGGCTTGGTTTGCAGTGGTGCATGTACCAATATAACAGAATGAGAGAAAGTGAGTTAACATGAGGTTGAGCTGTTGTGTATTGAGAATGGTGTAAAGACATGGATAGAATGTTACCTTGTCTTTGTGCAGCACCCTGTGGTTCAGAAGTCAAAAGAGATTTGGAAGGAGGATGAACCTGTTCACACCATACCACAGTCCGGAGAATACAAAGGTCGCAGAGAAAGGCTGAATAATGCACTACGAGAGGAGTTCAAAGAATATCTGAGCCAGGTACTCTCCTCCAATCAAAACTCTTACATCTGCTGATGCCATAGCAACTGCTCGATCTTAATCATACTGAGGCCATGTGACATCCATGGTAACCTAATCTCATTAATTTCATTTCAGGCCTGGTTTAAACGTCCCTTGCAATGGTATAATTAACTGATTGCAATATGCATGTCACTCTTTTGCATTTTATTTCAGCAATGATATTCCTTTTAGCACCAATTCTGATCAGATTGCATGGTTCTTCACTTTCTTACTGGGTTGTCTTCTCCTGTTTAACTGATCCATTTTGACTTTCTGTATTTTGTGAATGCTTCTACACAGATCTTTTTCTGGTCGTCACATTTTCATTTTTGTTTATTATAAGTATGCCAGACTCTTATCACCAAATTATGATCATGGTTTTTGCTAGAAAACTTTATATAATAAACATAAGGCTCTGCAATGTCTAATTCTTCAATTCTGAAATTTGAATAAGATTTAAATAAAATTTTATTCAAGATTTAAAAAAAAAGGGGGGGTCATTATCACAAGGAACATGTAAAAGAATAGGGAAACATCAACTCATAGACAACATTGAAAAAAAAGTGGTTACATATATTTCAAAAAAATCCTAAATTGAAATTTTGGCCAAATTATCATCCATGCCTTTGACCTTATTAACCAGAAAACTCCCCCTAAAGAGCGGCTTAAAGTGTTTGGGCAGCAAGGGGCCGTCTTGTTTGATCCACTGTATAATAAGGACACCAAGAATCGAGTTCGAGAGGAGAGGTCCAAAGATTTCCAGGACTTCCTGGAGGTAACATAAGACACTGCGTAAGATTGGCTGGATGGTGGCGGGATCCCCTTTTACAACCAATCATATTTCATGCTTCATGTAATAAAAATGCCTATTACTCTGTCTATTCCTTAGCTTTTATATAGTTATTTATTCATTGCATAGCATTTTATCATAATTAGTGTGTTGGGATTCATAATAAATATAGAGATATATATTTCAATGGTTTGTTGATTTTTCTGTTTTTCCCTTTTTTTGTAACAAGATTCAGCATTTCTTATATGTAATAAATGTCTATGGTATGTGAAATATTGTGTCACATGTCATTTCTGTACAGATTTGATTACTACTAGCTTATATTAAACTTCATGTAAAATTGTGTTTATTGTGGAATGGTTAAATGATTTATATCATAATTTAACCTTCAAATGATATTTTTCATGTAAACTCCTTAAAACATTTGCTAGCATGCTCAAAGAGCCTGAATGATATATTTTACCAATAAAAGTATGTTTGCATGTTCTTATTATCCTAAAACTTGTAGCAATAAATACAACTTATTTGCACATGCATGTTACAGTATCTAAAAAGTAGTGCATTATTTATTATTAAGGCCTGAATTAAAAATGTTTCAAATCTTTAAAACTTAGCATTTTCGTTTATTGTTAGGAATGCTGTATTGAAATAAATTTTTTTTTCTGTCTTAAAGTTAAACTATCAGAATAGGAGTATATTTTTAAAAATTTTTATCAAAATTTGAAGTTAATTTCTTAAAAACAATGATAAATGGATTTACTGGTATGTAATCAAAGAAAATTTTAATGTGAGCCTAATATCAAAGTGTTAAACTTGTGTACACTTTTGTACAGTATATGTTATCAATCTAATTCCACCGTGATCATTTATTACCAGAAACAAGAAGCAGAGCGATACAGAAAGCAGGACAACACGCGATCGGAGAATCGCATCGGTTTCATGTCTCAGCTGGGTAAACCTGTGGAGGAGATCAGAGAAAGGCTCGCTAAGGAGAGGCATGAGGATTACAATAAGTATCTACAAAGTGTGAGTACAGACTCTTTGTCTAGGACTTCCCACCCCCAACACACCACCCAACCTTAGAATAGATAAGTACTCCCTGTCTGTCCACAAGTATCTAACACTCCACAACCCCCACCCCTCCCCAATAAAAAGAACATGTACCAGGTCTTGTCTATTTGTATCCCCCATCACCATGAAATAAGGGTGTTTTTTCCCATGGATGCATCATTGTATCAAGCGCAGTTGTGATGTCTAGAATGCATACTTTGGTGCAAGACCTTGACACATCCTCTGATCAAAATCTACCTTTGTGCCAAATATGAGCTTCAAATGTTTCTTAATTCCAGGGCTAATATGGATCAGACAAGAATTTTTACACTTCCAATTCCTATGACAATGAACTTGTTCAGGTGACTTTGGTCACAGTCATGACAGACCCTATTGGTCATTTAGCTACCTAGAATTGTCCTGACAGAGTACTGTAACAATTCAAAGATTTTTATGATTGAAATGGTAAAATTCACGATTGTCTGCATACATCACAGTAAATATATATCATCTGTCCCTTAGAAGAAAATTTAGACCCAACTGCCTAAATATCAATGAAGAAATGAAAAATCCTCTGTCTGGAGATCAAATTAAGTACATCTGTCATACTTGTGTCCAGGTAGACCTAGCCCCCCCTCCCCCCCCCCCCCCCCCCAGCCTATTCCAGTACACCTTAGTAGTAATGCAACAAGTAGTAATTAATTCCTAGAGAAATGATTAACTAACACTGGACTGGATATGTGCTATGGTGAAGGTAAGCAATCTAGATCTAAGATATAGTTACAGTTAATTGGGTACAGGTTAGACAGCAATCACGGTAACGTTTTTTTGACATCATTAACAAGTCTAAATATTTAACTGTTTATAGTGTGTATATATAATAATGTAGATTAGTATAATTATGTGTTTGCATAAACAAAGAAGGTATCAGAGACAATTTGTAGTGTTTTACACAATATCCAATACAAGGGAGTAATGGTGCTGTTCTACTGAATTCCAGCTAGGGTTGTATTGATACATAAATACATGTACTATAGTAACTTGATTAAAGGGGTTTAATCATGTCACATTGACATTGTGAAAGTGGTACTCATTACCTGTCCAAAGATATGTGATTCAAGTCGTCATTTAAATTAATGTAACACATGTAATGTTGTGTATACCCTATTTTTTTAATTGATGAATAGAAGATAAGTAAAAATGAATTCTTGTAGTGCAAATAAATATATATATATATGCATTTTAAATTTTAATATATTGTTATGCAGTAGTATCATCACTTAGATGTTAATGAAAAAAAACACATTTTATCTGTTCCACTTGCATTAAATGGATTTAAATATCATTAACTCCATCCTGAAATGTAAATTGTGGATATCAGAGAAACTGTATATGACATAGATATTTGTAGAACATGCATAAATGAAAAACCACAAGTAAGAGTTATTGCCCTTGTCATCATTTTTAAATTACAGGAAATACTTACTTTTACTGTCTCCATTATTGTAACAATTAGATAACATTTCTAAAATATACTTTTATAATGCAAGAAGTTTAATTAATGAAAGATTACACAAAGATAAGGGTGAAGCCACCTTAAATATAGATCTGAAACACCAATTGCAACTTACATTTCTTATTTGAGAAACTCTCCAAATTTTGATCCATGTTGAAAACCATTAAAAGTAGTATATGCTATTGTACATGCACTTGGTCTATATACAAATATATTGATATTTTAATTGAAGGTTGCATTTGTCAAATTTTTTGTCATTTTTCCTTTCTTTGCTAGAACTATCGTCTCCAAAAAAAAAGTAGTTGTAGTTTTGTTCAGTATTGAAACAGCACCTTTTCAACTCCCTGGTTTTTTGGAACACTGTTTTTATCAAGGTTGTAATGGTAATAGATACATGTATGGGAAGTTTGAGGTTTAACAGCTTGTATGTGTTGTTTGCATGCTTCTTACAGAAATATAACTCAAAGTCACAGCAGCGCCCCCTGGAACGACCCAAGTGGGTGGATCCCAATATTATGGAAGTAGGTCAAGCCTATTTCATTTAACACATTACAGAATCTTTGATTATTTTTCACAATAAAAAAATATGTCACAGTACATATATATAGTACATATATCTGAGTTCATGGATTTTTAACTGTAAAAGACTTAGAAGTATGTTGACCTTTGCTCTTGACCTTACAAATATTAGGTAAACTTCCACATCCAGATTTGATACACCAAGATGAGTCATAACAGAAATTAAAATTAAATTAGATGGTTTAGTTTCCAGTAAACAGTTGATTGTATTTACTTTTAAAATGCTGTATAATATTTTTAGGATAATTGGCAGAAGGAAGCTGGAGGGTCAAGGTCAGCATTTTATCAACAGTGTTTAAATTCTGTCTTAATGGCTATGTATCTAAATTTGTGTGAAACATTCCTATTTTCTTTTCTTTTACCTCTCTTTATTAGGTCATCTGAGTCATTCAGGTGACCTATTGCTATCCGTTCTCGTCTGTCGGCGTGCGTCGTGTGTTAACATTTGAACATTTTTAGCTTCTTCTCTGAAACCGCTAAACCAATTTCAACCAAATTTGGCATATAGCATCTATGGGTGAAGGGGAACAAATATTTTGAGTTTCATAGTCCCTGCCCCTCGGGGCCTGAGGGGTGGGGCTAAAACCACCAAAAATAATGCAATCTTTAAAAATCTTCTTCTTTTCTCCTGGACATCAAGCAGTCAAACTATTGGCATGATTGTAATAAGCATTGAGCCCTCTACCAAAATTGTGAAATTCATGGCCCCAGGGTCAGGGGTTCTGGCCCCAGGGTGGGGCTATATAGATCATATAGTGAAAGTGCATTATTTCTTTGAAAATCTTCTTCTCTCTCCTGGGTATTAAATAAAGTAACTAAGTACATAGTTATGAAGAGCAAGAGTGCCTCTTCCAAAATTGTGAAATTCATGGCCCAAGGGTCAGGGGTTCTGGTGTTAGGGCGGGCTCTTTTGATTATATAGTGAAAATGCATTAATTCTTTGAAAATCTTCTTCTCTGCTCCTGGGTATTAAATAAAGTACCTAAGTACATAGTTATGATAAACAAGAGTGCCTCTTCCAAAATTGTGAATTTCATGGCCCCAGGATCGGGGGTTCTGGTGTTAGGGCGGGGCTCTATTGATTATATAGTGAAAATGCATGAATTCTTTGAAAATCTTCTTCTCTGCTCCTGGGTATTAAATAAAGTAACTAAGTACATAGTTATGATGAGCAAGAGAGCCTCTTCCAAAATTGTGAATTTCATGGCCCCAGGGTCAGGGGTTCTGGTGTTAGGGCAGGGCTCTATTGATTATATAGTGAAAATGCATTGATTCTTTGAAAATCTTCTTCTCTGCTTCTGGAGATTATTTAAACAAACTAAGTGCATGATTATGATAAGCAAGGATGCTTCTTTCAAAATTTTTAAATATATGGCCTCAGTTTTTGGGGTTCTTGAGGGGGGGGGGGGGGGGGGGGCTCTATTGATTATATAGTGAAAAGCATTAATTCTATTAATTAATCATTAATTAATCCTGTCTGCTCCTTAGTGTTGAGCTGATAAATAAATTGCTTAGCTATGATGAAAATGGGAGCTTCGAACAGAATTTTTAAATCTTGTGGTCCTTGTGGGGGGGGGGGGGGGGGGGGGGGCTTTTGATAATATAGTGGAAAAGTGTTAATTCTTTGAAGTCCATAGTTATGATGATGAGGCTAACTCTTCCAAATTTGTAAATTTCTTGACCCTTGGTCTTGAGTTCTGGTGTTAGGGTAAGGCTTTGTTGAATCTGTAGTGAAAATGCATTGTACCTGTGAAATTCTTCTCTGCTTCTGGGCATATCGGAAGCAAACTGAGTAAAAGTTTAAATGATATAAGTAAGCGTATTTCTACCAGATTTTTGAACATCTGGACCATTTGTCTAAGCATTCTGGTCCTGGGCAGGGCTCTATTAATTTGTATTCTACTGAGAGAAGTTATTCCCCTTCCCCATTCACCTTTGATAATTAATCACTGTAAATAATGTATTTGAAAGGTTAATTAATTATGCAAGAATGTTTATCGTATAATTCAAAAAGAAGTTTCTTAGTTTTAATAATCAGGTAGACCTGTAAGTAAAAGATAAATAAAAATGAGACAAAAATAACTTATCTTATTAAAAGTTCTTCAAAGACCATAAGAGAGGTCAATGCTAGAGGTCTTAATATGGGTTTAAAAATAGTACAGAAGCACTAATAGTTTGTTAATAGTCTGCATGGTGATAGTGTTAAGTGGGGGACAGATTAGAACTTTATTTATGAGTTGATACTGAATACTAGACTAATTATTTTGTTGATCCTGATCTTCCTACTTCTCTTGCTTTAGGGCAAAAAGCTTCATCTATCAGTGTATTTAACTTCTAAATTGTTGTATTATACTCAGGTGACCGTTAAGGCCCTTGGGCCTCTTGTAAACATTAACATTTTATTTAAAAAAGGTCCAACAGCCGACCACCAAGTAACAAACCAGTCCAAACTCCGACATACGAGGAGATGTTACAGAGAAAGAGGAGAGAGGAGGCTTCCTATAGACGTTATGATGATCCGGAATATTCCAGATCAGGGGATCCAGGCAGACGACCCATGCCGTAGTAAGTCCAGCATATGTCAGATATATTGTACAGTCTACCAGTTGCATTGTTTGAGATGACTTAATGGAATGAATAAAAACTGTTTTATTTCATAATATTTTGTCAAATGTTTTTTATTTACAGAAGACCATGTGACTGAGATTACGTTCTGATTTTTGTACAGTAGAACAGATAGACCGGCACTGCATGCACCACTTAATGTGACTCCGTCCAGTATTAGACCCTAACAATCGTGTAGATTTGAGTATTAACAAAGAGCAGCTGACCCAAAGTGACTGTAGATATTGACTTGTATATATACAATAACTGACTCGTATAAGAGTTACTTCCCTTTATACAGACTCTGCTGATATATATAGTGCCTGTTCTCCCTGATTCAGTACATTATTCTACAAGCAATGACAGTGTGAAGCTTTAATATCATGTTATTTGTTACTCATTAATCATATTTTACTTGGAGTTTATAGGAAAGTGCTAAATTGTGGTTTTTTTCGTTATTTTTTTGTTAATGTGAATGTCTTAAGTGTGTGCCATAATCAAGTCATCGAAAAAAAGTTATCAAGTTACTGAACCCCCAGGTAAAATATATAAAATACACTGTTTCTGTAATATTTATTCATTTATAAGCACTATGTTGCACTTTTTCTTCAACAGTTTATTTTATGTGTTTATTTATAGTACATGTATATTGAGCCAAATATTGTATAAGAAAACTTGATACTGCTGAAAGAGGGAAATAGTTCTGAGTATGAATTGTAATAATCTGTTAATGTTCTGTTAAATGTTTCTCAAGTGCTGTATAATTTATTGGTGGTAAAGGATTTTGATGTGATTTAGACTAGGAGAGAAACAGGAAAATCTTCTCAATAGAAATAAATTATAAACAGAGAGGTTTTATCTTGTTATTGTGTGTCTATACAGCTGTGTTCCTAACTAAATATTTGTGACAATTTTATTAGTGATTGTCATTTAATGTAACCCTTCACAGAGTTCTTACAGCAAAATGAGGAAAAAAAAATGAAGTGCAAGGTCAAAAGGAAGGTCAAGGTAAAAAAATTAGGACACAGTTGAATTGTTCACCAATTTGTATCAGTAAATGATGTTTGATGATTAGTTGTTTTTTTTCTTTTGTAAAACTAAAGTAAATGTAAAATGAAGAACGGAAAGGTCTAAAGGAAGGTCAATGTCAGAAAATTATCTCTCATAAGGCAGGGACCTCATATATAGCTGTGTATATGTACTTCATTACAAATGGTGCAATCTTGATTAAAGCTGAACACGACTCGTAAATAGGCATACGCCATTTTCGATATTACTATCTTAGATATCAGCACCAGGGTATACTCTTCGCATTCGTTACACCTGACTGCTTTATTGTCACGGGTATCGGCGTGGAATGGCGACCCGTGTTCGTGCTGGTTATCTTGCATTCCCTTTGTTTACATTTTATTGCAGTTACGTATATTTGTGTTTGTTTGTATACTGCACTGACCTGTGCAACTGTTGTAAGTGTCTTTGGTATCTTACTCTCCTGCATTAGAAGAAGCACACAGTTATTTTTGTCGCTCCCAAGTGCTGTATAGCATACGTCCGTCTACACCAGTGACAATTGATTACACTGAACAGTGACCAAGTGAGCGGCTTATATATAGGGGCCCTCAGATACAGCTCGAGTCCAATCGAATATGGCGGACACATTCTTTTTACGAAGCGTGTTCAGCTTTAAGTGTCCCTAGTACTTGTCTGTACAGTGGATTATACTTATAAAATATATTCTGAAGTAATTCGGGACTAAAGAGGACCATTTTTGAAGATTGCTTTAATTTTGATGGTTTTAGTCCCACCTATCAGGCCCCAGAGAGGCAGAGCCCATGAAATTACATTTTCCTTTACCTAGAAATGTTATACTGTTTACAAAAATTGTTTGAAAATGGTGCAGTGGTTCGAGAGAAGAAGCTGAAAATAATCAAAAAGTGAACAGTGTGTTGAAGATTGCAATAGGTCACCATAGTGACTCAAGTGACCTAAAAATCCCAAGAACCATTAGGTCAGAAAGCTTCCTGACATGGTGAAGATTCAAGTTTATTCAAATCATGGCCCACAGGGTGGGGTCACAAAAGATCAAATTTTTACATAGGAATACATGTTACAATTCACAAGAAATTATCTTGCCATGATAGGTCAAATCAATATGCAAGCATAATCTGGTAGTGTAGATTCAAGTTTGTTCAAATCATGGCCCCCAGGGATACAGTGAGGCTACAATAGGAGATCCAAGTTTTACACGGAAACACATAGGAAAAAATTTTCTCAATAACAGCATGGCTATGTTTACTCATACACGTATCAATACGCATGCAAGCATCCTCAGGTCCTGGTTATTAAAGTTTGTTCAAATCCTGGCCCCTACGGGTAGGGTTGGGCCATTATAGGAGATGAAAGTATTATATGGGAATATATTTACAGGGGAAAAAAATCTTCCTTTCAAGAACAGCAAGTCCATGATTAATTATATAAATATGGAAGCAGCCTCAAATAGTGCAGATTCAAATTTTTTCAAATTT
This sequence comes from Saccostrea echinata, assembly GCF_033153115.1. NCBI lineage: Eukaryota > Metazoa > Mollusca > Bivalvia > Ostreida > Ostreidae > Saccostrea > Saccostrea echinata. The sequence goes on along the minus strand of NW_026889790.1, from coordinate 1,660,713 downwards.
AGCCCCCGGGGTAGAGTCTGACCACAAAAGGAAATCAAGATTTAACATGAAAATATTAAGGAAAAATCTTTGAAAATCTCAAGAACAGCAAGGTAATGATAGGTCATATTATGGCCCCCCAGGGCAGGGTGGAGTACAATAGTTGATTTTTATAAGAAAATAAAAAATTGTGGTCCCCCACATTCAGAGTCTTAGTGGTTGGGATGCAATACAAAAAAGCTTCTTCTTTTTTTGAAAGTTACTGCAAAGATTAAAGTTTCTTAAAACTGCATCAAATTTCAAGATCAAGTTCATGAGGTCAAGTATCATAATGTGATCTGAAAGGTCTTGTCACAAGTAATGCACATGTGAATAGATATGAAAGCCCTGTCTCTCTGGAACAAGTTACGACCAAAATTAACATTTTTGATAAGTGGGTCATACTTATAGGTCAAGGTCATGAAATCAAAAATGATAATTCTTTCTGAAAGGTGTTGCCATATGTAATGTACATGCAAAATATGGAATCCCCATCTTCTCTTGTTCAAAAGTTATTACCAATGTTAAAAATTTTGAAAAAGACTGTAGGTTAAACTTTAAGGTTAAAGAGGGATACAGATTTGAAGCTCATATTTCTGAACAATTCTAAATAATATCAGACTTATATGTTGCTATAGCATTTCACACTGAAATATATTGAAAGCGTGTTTAGAAACTTCTTTTATCTGGAAATTATTTAAACTAAGAATTTCCAGACACGTTTGATTGACACATATCCATGCACTTTCACAAAGTAAACTTTATCCATAATGCTTAAGAAAAGTAGAAATTCTGTAGTGTATTAATGAAAAATATGAAAACTATACTCCAGAAAGTTCAGAGTAGAAATGTGAGAAAGCAAAACCAACTCACCAATATTGTCAGTCCATGCTCAGTGATGTGTGCAGACTAAACAAATTGAACACACCTGATAAAACGCAAACACTAACAATAATTGAGCTTGTGCCCTGTTCACACACACAGGTATTTTATGTGATGTTTAGAGGAATGTCGTTGTTATTGAATTCTTAGAATATTAATCATTATTATACCTCTGTGAATTTTTTCTATATGAAAATATGACGAATAAACCTGCTATTTTTTTAAACCGTGGAATAGTTTTTGTGCTATTAGCCCATGGTGAAATAGTCATCAAACTATTCACCGGCAGCATTCCGTTTCCCTCGCTTTTCATCTCGGAGCTCTTCTGGTTTTATCCAGATTGTGACGTAACATAAGTAAAGTCGGCTTCGTATAATAAAACACCTATTTACTGACTATTCGGACAATAGCAAGTTTATCGTCCCCCTCGACAGCAACTATTTCCCTCGGCTGCGCCTCGGGAAATAGTTGCTGTCTTGGGGGACGATAAACTTGCTATTATCCTCATAGCCAGTAAATAGGTGTATATTAAACTGAAGTTATTTTTCTAATAAAAAGAGACATTTAAAATTGTAAACAAAGCAACTGTGTCCAGGCCCCTTTAAAAACACGAGATCAAAAATCAGTACATTCAGGAAGTTTCTGATCTTGTAACTGGTAATGCATATGTCAAAAATATAAAACCCTATCTTAATTCTCTCATTCAAAAGTTATCAGCAATGTTCAATTTTTTGAAAATAAGATCAAAAATTATTTGGAAATGTCTCGTCATGGGTAATACATATGTCAAGTATGAAATATGAACATCCTGTCTTTTCTCTTTAAAAATCTTCTCTCATTCAGAGTAATTAATAACAATTAAAAAGATTATGAAAATTAGGTCAAACTTCAAGGTCAGGGTTATGTGGTCAAAAATCATAGTACATTTGGAAACATCTTGTCACAGGTAATGCACATGTCAAATATGAACACCCTATCTTTTCATTCCAAAGTTACCAGCTATGTTCAAATTTTTGAAAATTAGGTCATATGTCAAGGAAACAGGGTAAAAAATCATAGTACATTCAGAATCGTCTTGTCACAGGTAATGCACATGTCAAAACTAAATGCCATATATCTTCTCTCATTCGAAAGTCATCACCTGCTAAAATTTTTGAAAAGTAGGTCAAACTTCATGGATCATAGTGCATTTGGAAAGGTCTTGTCACAGGTAATTAAGATATGAAATATGAAACCATGTCTCTTCTCATTCAAAAGTTATGACCAAGGTTAAAGTTTTTGTGACAGACAGACTGACAGACAGACGAATGAGATGTAATGTCCCCTTGTTTTCATGACATCCACACTTCGTACATCATAAATTTGCAAAAATTCCTAAGTTGTGCCGATTTCTTCAAATTATGAACAAGGGGGTAAGGTGGGACTATAATTGGAGGTCAAATTTTACAAAAATAAAAATCTTGATTTTTTTTTCCTCCACAACAGAAGGGCCTCTGTTTTCTTACTGATATTGAAGCATCCCAATGTTGTTTGGATTCAAGTATGGTTAAATCATTCATGTAACCCCTTGAGGCTAGGTCAGGGTCACAATATATGCAGTCCAAATTTTTTTTTTGGGGGGGGGGGAGGGGGGGTATCTTCTGAAGAACAGCAAGGTAACTCCGGTAAGGCCTGTGGGCCTCTTCTTTAGACCTACCTTTACAGAATTATGTTTTATTGAAATAAAACCAAAATTTAGGGAGAAAGATCTCAACAGAGCATTCTTTCTCTAGTAGCTGGTAATGTTTTAGTGAAATGCTTTAGTTTCAGTGAGATTTGACCAAAATGCACAAATGGTCATAGCATTAGCTCTTTGAGCCTTGACTCAGAAGAGCTAAAGATTGCAGTCAAACCAACAGACAGTAGGTAATGTACCATTTAGCTCTTCTGCCTTTAGGGCCACTTATGCTGATATTTTCTAAATTGTTATTAATCAAAAAAGAGACCAGAAATGGTGATTCTTTGATTTGATTTATTGACAGCATGTTTGCACACTGCCCTTAAAAGGCAAGTTGTACATGTATATAAAATGAATCTCAAATACATGTATAGAATATCTCATCAAACGTATATTCCTATATAAGATTGTGCATATAATGGCATTAATATGTAGTATAAATAGGGAATGTGCAGCTAAAGATATAAACATTTGATATAAAAAATTGTTGTCACAATATCACAGCCATAGCTGATGACGTAAAATGTTGTTTATTTACAACTGTTGATTACGGTAATCACAATGCTTTATGTACAGTCCTTAATTAAGTTAAATTTTTCTACCTATTACACGGTTCATGTGCATATAAAGATTATCTAATATCAAAATTGCATAGAGTGGTCTGTGTTTTTCATATGGCACAATTCTGTATAAAATTTGTATAAACAAACAACAACCTAGGGCATTCATTGGCGAAGACCAATGGGCTATTGCACTCACATGTATTGCTATTGCTAGCAAATCCATACTAAAGCTTCAAATAAAGAAAAAGGCCACAATATCAATATTATTTATATTTTCAAAAAATAAAATTTTTCCTGTTGAGTAATTAAAAGTATTCCAACATAAATTTGCCCATTGCTCAAGTGACCTAAAAATATATAAAGATAAATTGTTTGTGACATTTGAATGTACAAAGTGCAGATAAATACAATGCGATATTAATGTGTGTCGCTGAAAATTAAACATAATGTGATATTAATGTGTGTCAATGCAAACAAAAATTACTGATTATGGTAAATGTATTGCATAGTGTTTCTAAAATTATGATATCTTGATAAGGCCTTAGAGCAGTTGAACTTGTACATAAAATGTAAGTACAGTAAAACTCACTTATAAGGAACTCACTTACAAGAAAATCTGGGTTAGAAGGAATTTTTTATGAATCCTGTATAATACTTTTCACTATGTTCCTTACACAGATATAAAGAATCTAGGTTAAAAGGAAGCAAAATTTGAGGTCCCTGTAACTTCCTTATATCTGAGTTATACTGTACATATGAAATGAATTTTGGCACATCTACAAAGTGGAATAAATCACCAGCATTTCATGAAAAATAATGCTATCATTCATCTTGACTTAGTCCCCCCCCCCCCCAACTAAACAGTAGTATAACTAGTTGATGGGGATCCTGCGAGGTAACAACAACTTTTGGTACAGATTTTTTCCAACACCATCGATGAAAGTGAAAGTAGCATTCTGTTTTGTGATTTCCATGTAAGCAAACCCTCCCAGATCCAACATCTTGGCCCAGAAGAACTTGGACGACCCTGCAGGGACATCTTTTGCATGAGCGTTGCTATTATCAGCAAAGTTGGCTGCTCCAATCACAAAGAAGTTCATAGTCAAGCCAGGTCTTGAGACTTGTAGATGCTGGAAAAAATAACTTTGGTCTACACCAACATTTGTAAATCGTGTAATAAACTGTAATGATAAAACAGGAAATTTGTTTTGTAATTACACAGGAGTCTTGTAATAAAGAAGCAATTTCCTCTGCAATGTATTACTATGAGCAACAGAAAGACTTAAAAATTTGCAAGGAACAATGGAAATCTTGTTTTCCCATAATCCTAAACTTCAACTCTTCAAAGAACAAGGTTCACTATAAGGGCCTTTTTGGCCCTGTAAAAATCACTTTTAGTTGACAGCTCTTCCGATATAATTTGGAAACATGGTGACAACCTATCTATATTTAAATGACATAATTTGGTCATGGCCACTAGTTGATGTATTATGACACTATGAATTGGGTTATCATTCCCATTTCCTGCAATTGTCTACCAAAATCTCCAATACATGTATTTCAAGCTGTTTTTCAAAACTACTATTTGAATACAGCACAATCTCTGATCCGAAAAGTACAATTAATCAAGTATTTATGGATAAAATAGTTACTGTATTTTTGGAATCAAGGGGGTGCACTTTGTCTTTATATGTAAAGAAAGACTATAAAGTCTCTTCTTTAAAATAATATTTAAATTTAATTTTAGATGAAAACTGATTAACTGGTAAATAGATAGGGCCATTTTATGCTTAAAGTGAACCTACTCTTTGGGAAATAAATATAATACTAATGACTAGGCTATGTCACTGTAGTTACCTGCAGATTGTGATCATGACCAGACAAATACACTGCCTGGTATTGCTGAAGAAGGGGTAACAGTTTGTCAATTAGACACTGGGTGGGGCCATGCTCGGCAATGGAGTACACAGGAAAATGTCCAGCCACAAACAGATAGTCAGCACTGAAAAAAACCCACACATTTATAAACACATTGCCACTACTTGAGATCATATTAAAATAGCTGTCAGGAATATGATACATACTCAGTATACATATAAAATTTTGTGACAACCAGATCAACAGATTCCTAAGTTTTCCTTAAAATTAGTAGAAAAAGGTTGCAGACAGAAAAAAATACATAAATAAATAAAAAAGCCAATGTACAGAAAGTACTGTAAATCAATATTTATTTATTTTTTAAAAATATCTGCAAGTTTAACTACCCTTAATTACTCACAAATATCTGTTGTTGGAAGTCATTTCTCTTGTGTATTGTTTATTTAAAGCCTGATGACATGACTTCCTCAATGTTATCTCTTACTCTTCTCAAGAATTTTTGATTGAAGTATTGCTTCTTTACCAAGTTTCCTCACTAAGAATTGAGGAACTTTACCAGGAATATTTCTTTGATGCATTTTCATAAAAAATCACATGGTAATAATGATAGTAAATAATTTTGGTATAATATATTACAAAATTATTACAAAAATGATTTTGAGGAACTTGTCATCAGACCCTAAGAAGAATGTTTCATTCATTAGTTGTGACAATAAAAAAAGTCACAAATGGTGATTTCAGATTGTCAATTACAGTACATTTGTAGCAAACAGCAGTTGGTTTACAGTATAATCATACAATATACCGTAGCTAAAACATAGATCCTAGTTGTACATGTATATGTACTGTTGCACATAAACATTTCCTTGATGCATTAGTAACACGCCTGAGTAACTGTCAGACAGACAAACAGTACACTTGCCTGCTACTTTTCAGGTTCTGTGTGATCCAGGCCAGCTGGTCATCTGCTGCCCCAAGGTCAACAGGTCCATGTGGCTGGTCATGTAGGAAATCGTCGCCAGTGTTCCCACACAGTAACACAGTGTCAATCATCAGAATCTGGACCACACCCCCTCCTGGGATGTTGTAGGTCAAAGGATAGTAGTAGTTTGGAAATCGCCTGTTGTAATTAAATGATCATTTGTTTGTGGTTACATGTGACACTTACTCTCACTAACCTTTCCAATGACAAAAATAAATCTAATTTTCAGAAACTTATCTCAGCCTCTGAATTAAGAGAACCTACATTATCCTTAAGTTCATAACAATTAATGGGAATTTATCCTTCTAAATATTTTTATAATCAGTTAAGTCTACCGTAGACATACTTTTTTTCACATGGGATTGATTTACGTGATGTATGCGGTCAAAAATTTTTCCACGTAAATTTGTGAAAGTGTACTTTAAGTGCATGTAAGGGATACTATGGCAGTCCAAAAAATAATTTTCTACCTGCTGATTGAACAGAAATTGTGATTCTGTGTAATTATGACCCCATGGAAAAAAAGTACATATACAGTATTTCACAAAAATTCAACTTTCATACAGAAAGATCTTAGAGCATAAATCTTTTTAAGTTCTGTTACCAGACTTTGGAACGCTTGGAGTATTCAATCTGCCCAGATACATTTCCATTGTGGTCATGGTTACCTGCCACTAAATTCCAGGGGATGGAGTCCAGTCCTGGCTGAGCAGCAAATACTTTCTCAAAAGTCTCCTACAACAATACACAGTTAAATACTGTAAGTCGTTTTAATTCCACTGTGTTAAAATTTCACGATTTCTCAAAAAGTACCAATTGCAATGGTTTTAATTTAACGCTGCAAGAAATGAATTTAGATTTCATATAAGCATTTAAACGTTTTTAAAAACTAATGTAGCATTCACGATGGGTTTAATTTTGCGGAAAAATGATGAATCGCGAACATAGTGAAATTAAAACCATCGTGATTATTTGCCAATCTACAGTATAAAAACAAAAGGATAACTCTTCAAGACTAATACAATGTAGTACATTGATAGAAGATATGCATATTTTATAATTGATAGGTAATATGTCTTACTGCTGTGTATCGTCCAAAGACTTAATGGTACCTAATATACCACTTGTCAACCCATAAATAAAGCTCTGAAATTATTTTAGTAACTTTTCCTATTTTTGACTCATTATTTTAAGAATAAAGTTGAAAGTGAAAATAATTTTATTACCTCAAATCTTTTGTCATTTGAATCTTTTATTCCATCGTAATAGAAATTGTCCCCCAGAGCCAGGATAGCTTCTGGACCATACTTTTTAGCCACAACAGACATTTGTTTGGCCACACCCATTTCTATGGCAGTGTGGTAGGGGGGAGTTGGAAGACCTCCCCAGTCCCCGAGAATCATTAGTCGAACACTGTCCACTGCCAGACATGAGCCTTAACATAAATTACTACATTAACTAAAATACCCTCACAAGACCTTCAGTTAATTTTTCAAATCACAGAGTATAATACCCACAATTTTATCTTGCATTATGCATTTTCCCTGATTTATATATCTATTACAAGGAAATTTTTCAATTTGAGGCTATCTAAATATCACATTGAGGAAATTTGCTTGTTTTCACCTTTACTTCACAAGACATACATTACGATTTAAGACTACAAAAATGTACCGGTAGGTCATGGCTTAATATCTATATAAATATATAATAGAATGATGTTTTGATTCCTTTTAGATAAATTTAGAGTTCCTGGCTTATTCAAGTAATTGAGACAATACAATATTGCATATGTGAAGTACTCCTGGTTCTATGCAAAATCAAATATAAATAATCATAACGTGATTTTGTATTCAGTAAATTTGGGACATACAGGTATAGGGTAGACTTTACTTTACCGGTCCCCAGATCCGCAAGATCCACGTGCTCATTGCACTATGACGTAAGATTTATGTCACTCAACTGATAAGGGTTAGTTTTGCACATTTTTCGACTAGTTAGGGTTAGTCTTGCACCCACCTGAAAGATTAGGGTTAGTCCTTGCACAAGTTTTCGACTGATTAGGGTTAGTCTCGCATTCATCCGAGAGATTAGGGTTAGTCCTCGCACATGGGTTAGTCTAGCATCCGCCCGGGAGATTTGTGTTAGTCCTCGCATACCATCCGAGAGATTAGAGTTAGTGTCTTGTTTTTTTTTTTTAGATTAATTAGGAAATTCAGATGCTTCTGTATTTTTTGTAATATCTTAATTCAGCTTCAACGACATCTCGTTGGTTTGTTTACATGAAAAAAATGGCTTAGTACAAAAGAAACGGCACTAAGCATGCGCCGCACGCGCTTAATTCGTTAACAATTATTTTTTGTCTCCTTTTCAATGAATAAACAATATTTATTACTTTCTTCAGAGAACGAAGTTAAAAACGAAGTTTTAAACTAAACTTTTAACCGTAGAATTCGATTTTGGGGACAAAAAGGCTTTAAACCTCCTACTTTTTTTTTTTCCAATCGCTCACGCGATCTCATATATATTGAATTTGCCTACAGCTATATTTTAGCGCGTTTTTCTGGGGACCGGTAAAGTAAAGTCGTTCCCAGGTATACACATTTTGACATTATTCAGCTGTTCTAATACTAGTATGCCAGGACACTGGACAGTCTCTCTTGAAATGGCATGGAAAGACATCATCATGATCAAATAATTTTTAAAGAACATTAATTTATAACCTCAGGGACCTACATAATAACTATACTAGTCTAGTATAAATAGGTCCCTGATAACCTGTTAAGTTCGGTTATCGTATTGCTGACTTGCACTATCTCTTAAGTACCTTACATGAGTGTGTATTTATTAACCCCTTCAGCTCTGTCAGAGTTTCAAACTAAAGAGAGGGCTGTACATGCAGGTATGCATGTTTTTAAAAAGCGAGATGTCAACTTCATGTATATCCAATGAACTGACATATATGGTAATTTTTTTAAGAAAATATTTCACTTAATTACACACATGTATTTAAACAAATATCTTTCTCCTTCAGGATTATTTACTCACCGATGAAGGAAAACGCAAAAAGGAACACAAACCATTTCAAGTTGGATGCTGCCATCTTTGAGTCATGTGATTAAAATATCATGTGATCCATGTGATATATATCTAGGATTCGAAACCAATATCGTAGCTGGGTCCGGATTATTTGTATGTGTTTTTTTTTTTTTTTTTTTTTGGTCAGATGTGCATTTAGAATATTTAAAAGTCGAATTTCAAATTTCATTAAGAATAAAAAGACTGGGATAAATATGCTTGAGGAAGCTCTAAAATGTTTTTTGGACTTTGAGAAAGTTGTGTCCTATGAAGGTCCGAGTAATTATCTTGTTCATTTTCAAAATAGGGTACCAGGACATATTTCTTCATGAAAAATGTTCCTCATATTTTATTGTCTTTTACAACTGGGATCTGGCAAAAGTTTTAAAAACTTAATACACCCTTTCCCTATAAGTGAATTATTTATATCAAATATTTTTATACATGCATATGGGTCACAGTTTAAAAATGAAATAGCACAAAAATCACAATACTCACACAATCAAAAATTTGGACATAGGATGCATATATCATATGACACACAAACTGAAATAGAATTCACTAAAAGTAATTCTTGCATCAATCACAACAAAGACAGGCTAGTATGTCAATCAAGATTGTAGCTCTAGGTGCATAGAGCTATATAGCCACTACAATCTGGAACCTAGCCCTAGTACTATGCATCAAATGATGCTTCATTCAGACAAGTTTGCTTCCCCCCCAAAATTGTATATATTCTTGGATCCTGACTGATACCATGAAAATACCAGAGTACTGCACAACCCTCCCAGCGCACTCTGCTGAGGTGAGCTTAGGAAAGAAAATGAAGAATCTTTTAATGTTTATAAATAATTTTATTCATAAATATATGATCAGTCATAATGCAAAATAATATGAAGTTTTCCCAACAATCAAACAGGTAATGAGAATTCAATGAGAACAGATATCACAATGTCTATGTCAATAGATGACCTGATTCATGTCACATGACATGTCACATGACATGATATGTCACATGACATCACTTGTTCAAGTCTGATTATGCTAGATCTAGAGGTCACTTGGACTGGTGAAATTTCTTAGAAGAGTCTTTAGCATGGTCAAGTAATAACTGGCACGGCGTGAATTGTTCTCCATAGAGTTGTTCATACCGCCTCATTCTGTCCACTAATTGTCCGGCGCCATGAAGGTCAACATAGCGGAATGGACCTAGGAATAATTAACAGACCAATGACATAATGGTAAATGGCAAACAATTTTATCAATGCTTCTTATAAGACAATTTACTTATTAAGAAACATTAAAATCTAAGCAGGAAAAAAACACAACGTAGGGTTGCGATTTTATGATGCCTACCTCCGAAAAATGGTGGGAATCCAAGTCCAAATACAGCTCCAATATCACCCTCCACCTAAAAATAATAATGCTTTGAGTGCTAAAGAATTAATCTACTTTCAAATAAACATTTTTGAAGGACAATGTATTGTAGATTATACCGTACAGCCGTTTTCTTTGGGGGGGGGGGGGGGGGGGGGGAGTTGCAAGTTTGATTTTGGTGAATCCTATTCCATTTATTTGGGATGCATTTTTTATTGTGAATATAATATCTGCTACGAGCTGTGGCAAAAAATATGTTCTTAAGTATGAAGGTAACAATGATTTCATCTAACATTACAAAGGCGTGCATTTTTCCTATGAAACCAAATACACATCTCAAGCAACACCTAGAGCAAGTTCAAATGTATACACATATAGAACCTGAATTCATGATTTTTATTTTGGTGAATCTTTAAAAATCATCAAAATCGACCAAAATTATATCCCTGCAAAAATATCCAGCTACATGTAAAAAGTAATACATGTCCCAAGCTGGTCCCAATTTATCTAAAGAATACATACTACACAATGTAAATCTGAGAATTCACAATGCTAGCATATAGACTAAAGTCACATTAAGAGTTGCAAGATAAAATTATTATCCCCTCAAAATATGCTGAACCTATTTACAATGTATGTACAAATGCTTTCACACAAGATTATATTAATAAATGTGATAAAATGTAAATTTTCAGAAAATAAAGAAGAGTTCCTTCAATAAAATTACTGTTACTTTTTAGTGATAATGGGCAAGTTAGACAGTGTTAAAAGTTCATCATCAGACTTTCTTATCAATTATGATTAATGACAGTGCTACTCCTGGTGTAGTTAAACTTACGGGTGTTGTGAGAATTCCCTCCTGTAGACACATCACAGCTTCATTGACAAATCGTGAGAACAGTCTGTATTGGTAGTCCTCTGTTGAATTTCTGTAAAAATACAACATACCAACTAAATTAAAGACTGAAAGGGTGATATTACCATAAAACCTACATTTTCCATCTGCAATTTATCAAGTTGAATTTTATAGCAAACTTTCTGTAATTGTATGTAAATAAAAATAAAATATCTTAATATGGTTCAAGTTTATAAAATTAAAAATATCCATAAACTCTGTCAGTGACTGTCTTAGGTGGTATCATTTGTTGAACAGCATCCTCTGGTCAGGAAGAGGATAAGTAAGTAAGTAATCCATAAATTCTCCCCAACTTACGCCTCTGTCGGAGCTAGTCGGTGTCTGTTAAGAATTGCTAGGGCCTCCATGTTTTCTGTTTTTCCCTTCTTTTTGCCTTTACTTGGATCATACACAAAACATCCTTTGCCTGATTTCCTACCTGTAAACGAGTAGAAATGCCTGTGTATCTATCAGTTTCAATACACAAATATTTAGTCTTTCCCTATCAGTACCAGTCTCATACTTATTTGTACTTGTAATTTGTGTACTGAGAAACTTTTTGAATAAAGGGCTTAAAACATATATACATGTATATCATGTCAATTAAATGAAGAATGCTCTAAATGAACAAGAAGTATAACATAATATCATAACATAATACTCATTTCTCCACTAAAAACAATCAACACAGACCTAAACACCCAGCTGCTACCATTTCTTTCAGGACGGCAGGATCACCTCCTCCAAAGCGACTGCCGAAAGCCTTCCCAAGATCCTCGGCCACATGAGCTGCCACATCAATGCCCACTTCATCGGCCAGTGTTGCCATTCCTACTGGCCAACCAAAGCCTGTGGTTACCTTGTCCAGCTGCTGTGGGCTAACACCCTCCTACAGAAATAATCATACAGGTACAGACAATCTTAAAATACACTCTACTTCTGTGGGCTAACACCCTCCTACAAAAATAATCATACAGGTACAGACAATCTTAAAGTATACTCTACTTCTGTGGGCTGACACCCTCCTACAGAAATAATCATACAGGTACAGACAATCTTAAAGTACACTCTACCTCTCTTTGTAAGGTGTGTTTGTCCTATGTTTACTTGAACAATTTACTTGTCTCATGTAACTCATTCTTCATAGCTTTTCATATCAATACATGTACAAGAAACTATTTCATAATGCCTAATATTCATAAACAGAAAGTCTGCACTCAGAAAGTGCTTGGTTCAGGATTACAACAGTTTGAAGTAATTGTAAATGTCGTGCACATGTATATGTATGTTATAAATAAGTTTACTAATGGAGCAAGCTAAGAGATAAAAATTTGGTACTTTATTTTATTTTCTTAAATTACAATACATTTCATTTTCTAACACAATTGTGTACCCAGACATCACACTCTACTCACCTGTAGGAGTCGAACAGCCTCAGCCAACATAGGAGCCAGGATTCTGGTCGTGTAGAAGCCTGGACCATCACCAACAATGATGACCAATTTCCCCTGACGGAGCCCCACATCAACAGCGGTGGCTTAAAAATAAAAATATCTTTCTACTTCTAAGTACTAAATAAGAAAACAACTTTCAAGAATACCATACACATGTGTTACCGTAAAAAATCTCCATTGAAAAATTTCCTTGACAATTTTTTTTGTTCTAAATGACCTACATAACTTTTAAAAAATCAACCTCACAATGATTTACAATCTCCATAGCAGCAGTTAACACCATCCATTAGAAATATTAAGATCTATTCAAAATATTAATTCTTTTTTGGTGTTACTGTTTTTATACAATTGAATTTTTCACGTTAGCTTACCAACAGTATCTTTTGAGGTCTCTGGTGTGGTGATAATTTCCAAGAGTTGCATTTTCTCTACAGGTGAAAAGTAGTGCATTCCAATGACCTACAGTTATCAGTGGAAGAGATATATGTATCATTGAGATGTCATTAAATCTATGCAAAATCAACAGGTTGGGTAATTTGATATAATCTTTTATAACCTTCTCTGGTCGAAGACTGGCCTTGGCAATCTGAGCTATAGGTAAAGCTGATGTGTTAGAGGCAAAAACACAGTGTTCCGGGATATACTAAAAAAGAAAGGTTTGGTATTAGGTATTACCATCATTTTTGAAATACATACTCTTGTAAAATCATAATTTTTAAGACTAAGGTCAAATACATGTACATGAAATAAATTATTTAGGTTTTACACTCACCTGTTCCACCTCCTTGATGAAATGACGCTTGATATTCTGATTCTGACTCCTAGGTAATTATTTTGATTTTACACCCACCTGTTTCACCTCCTTGATGACATGATGCTTGATATTCAGATTCTGACTTCTAAGTAATTATTTAGGTTTTACACCCACCTGTTCCACCTCCTTGATGACATGATGTTTGATATTCAGATTCCGACTTCTAGGTAATTATTTAGGTTTTACACTCACCTGTTCCCCCTCCTTGATGACATGATGCTTGATACATGTATTCAGATTCTGACTTCTAGGTAATTATTTAGGTTTTATACTCACCTGTTCCACCTCCTTGATGACATGATGCTTGATACATGTATTCAGATTCTGACTTCTAGGTAATTATTTAGGTTTTATACACACCTGTTCCACTTCCTTGATGACATGATGTTTGATATTCAGACTCTGACTTCTAGGTAATTATTTAGGTTTTACACTCATCTGTTCCACCTCTTTGATGACATGATGTTTGATATTCAGATTCTGACTCCTAGATAATTATTTAGGTTTTATACTCACCTGTTCCACCTCCTTGATGACATGATGCTTGATACATGTATTCAGATTCTGACTTCTAGGTAATTATTTAGGTTTTATACACACCTGTTCCACTTCCTTGATGACATGATGTTTGATATTCAGACTCTGACTTCTAGGTAATTATTTAGGTTTTACACTCATCTGTTCCACCTCTTTGATGACATGATGTTTGATATTCAGTTTCTGACTCCCAGATAATTATTTAGGTTTTATACTCACCTGTTCCACCTCCTTGATGACATGATGTTTGATATTCAGATCCTCAAACACAGCCTCAATGACCATATCACATTTATGGAAGTCATCGTAAGTTAATGTGGCATCCAGGTTAGAATAAAACAAGTCTCTCTCAAAACTGAAAGATAATCACATCCACTCTGTAAATGCTCTCTAAAATTTGACATGTTGCATACTGAATTTCATTTTCCTTTTTCTACAAGGTACTTTAAGTATTATATTCTTTGATATGCTTCTGGAAAACTAAATTCCTGAGAGATTTAATGAGACACTATAACTCACCTAGTCATCTTCTTTTTCTTGACGTCAGTCTGCAAACCTTTGTAGATTTGTTCTTGGCCCCTAGCCAGTCCAGACAGAGACATGTCCTTCAAATAGACATGCATATTCTTATCTATTGAGACATGAGCAATGCCGGCTCCCATCAGACCTGCCCCAAGGATTCCAATTGATCTACAAATCAAGACATTCATAATTTCACATAGAAAGTTTTCATGTCCATCACAAGATTAATATTTTAAAATCTCAGTAAAAATAAGATAACAAGAGAGGAGTATACATACATGTAATTTTCTAGATTTGGGGTGGGGGGTTATAAGTTATCAGAGGAGGGTATAAGTACATATTTAAGATACATATACAGTGGAGCACATGACAAACAATGCAATATTAAAGCTCCAATGTATATACATATATAACCCATAAACCACCAAAACATAATATTCCTTGTATTTTCAAAAGTCATCAAAAATATAAATATGACTCAGACATAACCCACTAGTATTACTTGAAAAAAAAACAACTTGTGACATAACAGAGTTTATAGACACTTTCAAATTTAAAAGATTTATCACTTACATGTATATTGAAGAAATACTATGTCTATAAAGTAATTGTATTTGACTTCTTAATAATTCTTGACTTACTGCGAGGGACGACTCGGTGCACCAAACTTGTTCTTTTTACAGGCTGTTGTTCCATAATATAGACCAATCAGAGCTTTGGATTCACTAGTCATTGCCAGCTCCCCAAATGCCTACAGTAAATACAGTGTAACCTTAACAATTCTCACTGCTATTACAACTGCACAAAGTCCTAACAACAATCTTTATAATAATAATATTCTGTAATTAACAAATCATATCAGAATGTTAAAAAAAATTGTCCACTCAAGTTAAATCTTCAATAACAATGAAGTAACAAATGAAATTACATGTATTCTAATTTACTTTAAGCAATATATTTCTTTTGACACTTGGTATCAAATTATTTAAGCAGATAACTTTCTACCTTTGCCTCCATTTCATATCCAGTAGCTGGATTTTCTATGCCATTTTTCACAACATCAATGATTTTTAGAGGGGCGGGGTACAGTCCCTTTGTTTTCTTATTAACTGCCTGCTTAGCTTTGTCAAAAAAATAATTCCTCCCTGCAGGCACAGCCAACACCAAATCTATGGCTTCTACAATGACAACATAAAATTAAACCACATCTATCAAAATGTCATTTCCAAAGTGTTTTAGTGCAGATAAATATATACAATGTACATGTACTTGTATATTTATGTTTGCAATCCAGCAAAGCAATTGAATTACCCAGATATTTGATAATCAGCTCTAGTTACTGCCCATCCTGTTCTGATTTACTATAGTCAAAATATATTAATTTAAACTCCCTCTCTACTCTAGCCCTTACCCATCTCCTCATGAAAATCAAAGCATTTAACACCTCTTTTTACTCTATCCCTTTCCCCTGCCCAAAGGGAACTCCCTCTCTACTCGACCCCTTACCCCTGCCCTAAGACAAACACAAGCTTCTTACTTTCCATGAACTTTTTCTTTCTTGGAACTCTTGGAGTTTTTGACACTGCCAGCCTTCTGTAATTGAAACACAAAATGACTGAATCAGTTACATGCTATTCATTGTATCCAGAGAACACATGTTCCCAACCATATCCAATATTCTTGACACCAAATCCTTGACAAAATTAAAAAAAAAAACAACAGAAATATGTCCATAGGACATGAATGCCCCGCCGAGGGTAATGCAACATGAAAATTTGTATTACTGTAGTGCATGAAGTTTGATGAGAATATCTTGAATAGTTTCTTTAGAATTGAGATTGAAATCTAAAAATTTGGATAAAGATAATAACTTCTCACAATATTATGTACAATTGCATAAGCTTACATAAAAATATCTTAAATGATTTCTTTAAAAATCAGCAAAATGCAAATTTAAGAAATATGATGTCAAGGTCACAGGAAAGTTCAAGGTCAAAAACTTATGATGTAGTTAAATAGCTAATATGTATCAGCATATTAAGTTTGATAAAAATATCTTGAATGGTTTACTTAAAACTGAACTTAAACACTAAGTTAAGAAAAATGAGGTCAAGGTCAAAGGAAACATCAAGGTCAAAAAAACGTTGATGCATTCAAATAGCTTACTTCAGTATGTACCAGCGTATGAAGTTTGATAAAAATATCTTGAATGGTTTTTTTAAAACTGAGCTAAACACTAATTTAAGAAAAGTGAGGCCAAGGTCAAAGGAAAGGTCAAGGTCAAAAATGTTGATGCAGTTGAATAGCTAACTTCAGTATGTTTCAGCATATGAAGTTTGATTACACTTTTTTGAATGGTTTCTTTAAAACTGAGCTAAACACAAATTTATGAAAGGTGGGGTCAATGTCAAAGGAAAGGTCAAGGTCAAAAAATGTTGATGCAGTTGAATAGCTCTCATCAATATGTATCAGCATATGACGTTTGATTAAAATATCATGAATGGGTTTTTTGAAACTTAGCTTTGATCTGAACTAAATGCAAAGCATGACGGAAGGACAGAAGGATGGACATGACAAACTCTATTTGCCCTGGCCATATTCATGGCGGGGCATAAAAATTGTCTGAGAGACTATCCAAATTGATATTTGGTCTACGGTTCAATACATCAGTTGTATGCTTAATAATACAATGTACATTAAGGGTGCAACGATAAACCGTTTGACGGTATATCGCGGTATATTTTTCCACGGTTCAATTCACGATACGCTAAACTGATATCGCGGTTCGGTTCAATCGGTCCAGAATTATCCGTTTTGTCCGTTTTATTTCCTTCTTTACTATTTCAAAATGGCTTCCGTGCAAAACGTGAGGTCGCCGATAACGCGTTTATGGCAGTTAAACTCATCTCCAGCATCTTACAGACCTCAGATTTAACACGGAGAAGGACTTAATGTGATTATAAGTCATAGATGTTGAGACAAATGATAAACCCTTTAGATCTATAAACGTATTCTTTGGTAATACACGATATTCCATCACGTGTGTATTTCGATGAAAATTCGCTGTCTTGTTGACTAAAACGTGTTAACACAAGAAATATGACAACCGGTTTTCTACGTAAATAAAAGGAATAAAAGAATGAATGTCTTCCTTTTTCATTCCAATTTAAAAGGAAGATTATTAGAAAAGGTCCACGTAGTTCCCTGTAAATGTTTATCATTGGTTTAGAATGTTGTCACAACTCAAAGATCTACCTAACAATCCAATTCAAGTTAACAAAATGTTATTTTGATTATTATTAAAAAATGTGAACATTTTGTATAACCCTGCCAAGTTTAAAAAAATATGATGACAAACTTGAAAGACTTTTTAACCTCAGTTGTCATGTATTGTGATACGTATCGTATAGTGAATTGAATACCGTGATACGTATCGTATCGTGAGGTTAGTGTATCGTTGCACCCCTAATGTACATGCATCTATTCCCAAATCTTTTTCTATGTCTATTTTGACAAACTGATTCTCTATAAGCATGTTTTACTGTACTTTGGTTTCTGGATGAAATAGATATTGATGTACCATGGTATAACTTCATACAGAAACCACAGTACAGTAAAACAAGCTTATAGAGAACACACTCATAATGATTTGATATTGAATTTATATACTTGGCTTCTCCAATGGCAACCTCTTCCAGATAGGCCAGGGTCCTGACTTCTGGGTCATCAATGCCTGGTCCTGCAAACATAATACATTCAATAAAGAAAGATCTTAATCTTATATCAACAAGCAGAATTCAGAGAAATCTGTTTTACTTCCCATGGCTAAGTTAAACACTACACACCTAATGGATCCACCAGGTGATCAACAAGTCCCAGTTTCTTGGCTTTGTCTGCTTTTATGTTTTTCCCAGTCAGCACCATATCTAATGCAGTTTGCATTGGGACCTGCAGTAGAAGTTAAATTAAGAGCAATGTACTAATACATACATGTATATCCATTAAATTACAAAGCTTTTTTTCTCTCTTAATGATAAACCGTTCCTGGGATGGTAGACATATTCATGGCAAGTTCTGTTATAAAACTATTCTGAATGGCCTAGGGAAAATACTAACCAGACTAAAATATCATTAGCTTCAAACTCAAAGATTTCAAGGGTACCCATCAACCCATTGTCGCAAACCACAGCCAAAATGTATGATCCTCTCCCATTCTGGCTGTGGTTGAATGAGAAGAGAATATTTCGTAGCTCATTAAAATACTGACCAATGCGAGTAAAGCATAGTTGGATAATGAACTTTGATGCAACCTTTCAATACCCCATCCCAGTATACGAAACATTTCTTGTATACTGTTGATGTCAATTGTTGATTTCAATTGCGATGGAAACAAAAATTGTCATTGGCTGAACAGGACGTCACAACATAGAGGTGTAAATATTCAAGATTACGACTATTTTTGTGATCAAGCAGCCACGGGTAGGAAAGAGCTATATGCAGACTCCGGACCATGGCTTGAGATGATGCCATCAACCAAGAAATTACATCCTCATGGAATACTGATTTATAACCTAAGTGTATGTCTTTCATAACAAGGCATTCACCCATTAAATTACTTCCCTACACAAATGTACATTTTAATTTTTAAAAATCCAGGAAAATTAGCCAACACAAATTAAAATGTACTAAAGTGTAAAAATGACCTACAATGGTCTGGGAATATACTGAATTACATGTACATGTATCTTTTGATATTTCATTCATTTACTCATAACAAAATCTGATATGCACTGGACAGTGGGAAATCAACCTTTCATGAGATGACAAAAGAGAATAATGTATCAGTTTTAGAATAGAACTTTCCTTTGATGGCTGGAATGATACTGGCCAGTTAATGTGTAAATCTTTTGAAATGACTGGACAGAATACTGATCAGTTAAGGTAAAATGTAAAACCCTTCTGTGATGACCAATACTGACCAATGTGCATGTAGATATAAACTCTCCCATGATGACCAATACTGACCAGGTTAGATATAAACTCTCCTGTGATGACAAATACTGACCAGTTTTGGGAGTCGCTGAGTTCCCCCTGCTCCTGGTAAGAGACCTAACATCACTTCTGGTGTAGCTAGTGCTGTCTTTTTGTTCTTCACAGCAATTCTGTATTGACAAGCCAAGGCCACCTGAAAAGAGTATCAAATATAGCAACAAGCCCAAAGAGCAGACAGGAGAAGGGAAAGATGTACCATATCTATACATTAACTTTCCTTGCTCATTTATTCAAAACTTACCATAAATATGAAATAAAGAACATAATTCTATTGTATGAAATGAAATGATAACTGCTCTATATTTGTATGTTCCCTATTCCTTGAAAAACATCTTGTTCGTAGTGTTTTACATAGTGTTGTAAGAATACATTTATATCTTTATTTAAACAGTAAATAAAGAAAAAAACATGTGGTTTTATTTGACTTATTTGTAGTGCTTACATTTTATGGTAACTCACCTCCAGTCCCCCTCCTAAGCACTGACCCATTATGGCAGCTACTATTGGTTTTTTACTGTCCTCCATTTTCTGGAACAGAGCCTGTCCATTTTTTGCAAGAGTCTCTACTTCCTCTGCAGTTTTACATGCCTCCAGCATCCTTTAATTATTAAAGAAATTTAAAGCCACAATTTACAATTTCTGTCACTGAGATATCAGATTTTTCACTGTGATAGTAGATGACTGACCCAATGTCTGCTCCAGCGATGAAACACCCAGGCTTCCCTGACCTGAGGACCATACTGTGGACATTGGGATCTTTGGAAGCCTTGTTGAAGCATTCTTCAAATTCTGATTGAACATCTCTTGACAGTGCATTCACCTTTCAAACAAATGTTTGAAATAATCTTCAACAAGTTTATCTTCTATGAAGCATAGATCTTTAATTTATTCTTCCAAATGTCTAATTTACAATTAATGTTTTTATTTTACCTTTGATCCTGGTGTATCAAATGTGATCACAGCAACATCATCTTTGATTTCATATTTGAGATGCTCTGAATAAAAAAAATTATTTGCAGTTGGCATGTTTAAGCTTATGCTTATTCACTTTACTCAGTAAATGACAAAGAAAAATTGTTTATTCCTTATAGCTGTAAAGATTAACAAGTGAGGAGAGAAGAAATTCAAACCTATATCTACTAATGTTCAAGAAAAGCCAAATATTTTAAAACTCAAATATGGTTGCTATGGAATTAGCAACAAAATTACTTTAACTAAAAGTGGAGGTAAAATATGTGAAATTTATCATTACACAGACTTAATTGTTATTTGTTAATATATGAAGTCTACTACCTTTGTTGTGAAAAGTTTAAGTTATTCTCTGATATGCAACTGAAGCTAAGAAGCATTGCTAATATGGATCAAATTGCTCAGAATCTGCACCATGCACCTACAGATTATTTGTTCCAAACGCAACTTCAAATATCTTACTTTGTAAAATTGATGAGGTACTCAACCAATGTCTTTGTGCTGGAAAAGAAAATGTTTGTATATGACATGTTAATAGCTCAACATGGGCTTGATTTTAAGGATATTTAAATTTACTAAATATAGCTTAAGTTCTCTAAGGACATTCTCTAAGGTTTCTCTGGGTTCTCTGTTCTCTGCCCAAAGGGCACATGCCCTCTACAATGTACTAGCACCGATTAAAAATTAACTGGCCCCAGACCAGCGGGCTATCAATTTTTTTGAGCCCTGATCTTTTGCTTAAAAGTATTAAAAAGCAGAAAATATCTTTGATTTGGATTGCTTTTTAAACAGTTTATTCAAAAAATAATTGCAAAGTTTGTTAATTTTATGTAAAAGGTATTATAATCATAATTGCAAGCCCAGTCATCCATTCCAAATGTGTGATTTGGAGAGGTGGATCTAAGTTAAAAGTGAACAGTCCAGTAATACCACAGGCCTCTGAATTTCTATCAATAAGTTGTTATATAATTGATCAGAGTGTGCCCCCTCTATATATAAATACACAGTGATATATATACCCTCTCAATATATAAACAGAGTGATATATATACCCCCTCTTTATATAAATACATCTGTATTTATATATAGCAGGGGTATACATATCACTCTGATCAATCATACAACGACTTATTGATAGAAATTCAGAGGCCTGTGGTAATACACAACTGTGCTTGCCCCAACAGTCACACCATCAACATATTGTGAAAAAGACTTCCATGCATCTAGCTAAATCAAGCTTTTTTGAATATAGATTGTTCAAGCTTAGATAGTTTTTAAGTGACAGACTTGTGCCTCATTAGACCTGCACGTATCTTAAGTTCTCTTAATCCAGCTGTATCTTTGTGGGTTCCATTATCAACTATCTGTAATAAACTTTTCTGTATGAAATTAAATTAAGAATTTTTCTTCAATGCTAATTTCTGCAGGTAACCTTGGGTGTCATTTACCCTTGTCAAAACAACTTGGTCATACAAAAGTGTCCATATTCAGTTCTGAAAATATTGCAACCAACTGTCCAAAATCAATATCCTTACACTTACCTAAGAAGCTTGGACTCCGTAGTCGTGCAAACTTCACTGCCTTTAAAACAGACGTTGCCATTTCTTTCACGGACTTGCCGGTTGCTCTTTGGACTCAAATCATATACAACCAAGACTTCAAAGGGTGCCAATAAAACAGTATTACTTCTAAACACACAAATCACTCTGATTGTACGGGAAAAATGCTATCCTTGTAACGTTTGATTTACACAGAAGATTCCTACAAGTGCTCAAGCTTTTATTAAACCTAGATTAGGGTCCAAAGAGCAAGCAAACGGACGACATCAACAAATTGAGTGAGGACGGTTGGAAGAATAATGGCAAGTCCCGTTTTAACAGCTGTGAAGTATGCAAATGCCACAAGGTGCATTTTCAGAGGTAAAATTTTTATTGTAAATACATCGAGTTAAATTTGTGTTAATTTAGTTAGATAAATGGAAACCATGGCATTGGTAGAATTTGACTTTGAAGAGTGGTCAATGTTCAACATAAGTAGAGTATTCTCCATACCATTACTTCATTAACCGCAGTTGATAAATCTGGATAGAAGAACATGATGTGTTCAGATGTTTTTGTTTTAATTTTTCAACCAAATTAGGAAAACAGTGCAAGCCAGGTGTGTGGGATCAAAATTTATTCAGTATGGGAACTAAGTAGAAGGTTCTATCGTTAAAATGATACATGTCCTACGGACCTGGTGAGGGCCTGTCCTGATACACAGTTAGAATATTCTAACTATATGGGAACAAAATAGTCCGAAATATCTGACGTTTCCAGGCGTTTTCATGATTTTGATATTTGAAGTGCCAAGAAAACGTCAGAAACGGTGCCATTATGAAAAGTGGAAATTCATCGCCTCACAGGAGGCAGCATTCTTGGGTTGATTTTCGATACATGCAAACTGAATTTAATATCTAACTCGTATGTTTTCAACAGTACAATGCTTCTAGTACTTACCAATATCGCTTTTATTGTTCTTTTGTAATATAAAGTGTCTGGTGAAAATTTTATATCAAACTGTCGAGGTAAGCTTTGATTTCTTGCATTTTGAAATCTTGTGAGACTTGAATCAAAATGTGGAGTGATATTTTCTTTGAAGCAATATTGGCAAGAACTAGAAGCATTGTGCTGTTAATAAGTTAGGAGTTTGACATTTAATTCAATTTGCAGGCATCGAAAATTGAGTTCAGTTTGGGGCACTGAAATTTCCACTTTTCGTAATGGCACCTGGCACATCAGGTATCAAAATTGTGAAAAACACCTGGAAAATGTCAGATATTTCGCACTAAGAACAAACCAGCATTGTGGTGACAATTTTTTGCTTTTTTTTTTTTATACATGTATATACTTTGCACTGTGTCTTTTGAGAAGAAAATAAATTGGCATGGTAGTTGTGATGAGAAGACAAAACCTGTTCATTGACACCCCCCCCCCCCCCTAAAAAAATGAGAGAAAAAAGAATAGGGGGAAAGACAATAACAATTGCCTTGTTTCTTGTTCACAGTGAAGTCACTGTAGTTTGTTCAGACTTTGACTCTTTTTTTCAGATGCAGTTAGATGTGTCAGCACCACTTCTTCTCTACAGTCTCCCCGTAAGTCATATTTTTAATTGGAATGCCTTTAGTTAATTAAATTGGAAAGTATTTCTGTGTGTGTTAATCCTTTGATGAATTGAGACCTTTTATGTTATCCTGAATTATAATTTTAATGGGGATTGGGTACAAATTAAACAGATTTTGATTTGGGGATAATAAAGACCCAAAACCTCGTATTTTCTTCTTTTAAAATTAAAATTGCCTGCAGTGATACTGTATTTTTGTATTTTTTTTTCTGGGAAAAATCTATGATGATACCAGGGCCAGAACTTTTGAAATCTCTTTTAATCATCTGTGCTTTTGATACTTATCATGACTCACATAAAACCCTGACCTTTGACTTCCAAGTCAATTTCTTAGTCTTTTTGCAAGGAAGCTAGTCAGGGCCATTACTTTTTTTCTTATCTTTGAACTTGGGCTTATGATATTTTTGTGTACAATCTTAAATTTATAATACAATATATGCCAGGACCTACATTTAAATTAACCTCTGACAGCGAAGTCACAGTAAATTTGTCATTTTTTAAGGCAAGAAAGCTTGTAGGGTTATTCCTTCTGTTTATCTTTTGGCTTAGGTTTATAGTGTACAACAGTGTATTTGACTTAGGTGTATCATTATTCAGATCTGATGTGATACTTGGCAGACAAAATTGTATACCCCACTGAGCTACCAAGAAAGCCATTGAAAATGCTACTGCCACTTTGTAATTCTCTAGAGTGCATCCGTTATCATTGTTTTCCTCATATACTAGTTTGTCCAAAACTTGATGAAGTCAACAATATTTTTTTATTGGCAAGCACAGTTGTCCAGATTTATGATATTTAATTCTGAATTTCATCTTAAAAAAAAAATTATGTGTCTTTGTCATTGTGACTTCCATTTAAATGGTTTGATAAATTAGAAGAAGGGGGCTAAGTGTATTAATATTACATTTTGTTGTATTTGTTCATTATTGTTACTTGTCAGTTTTTGTCATGTTCAATAGGTAAGATTTATATTTTTAAATAAGGAAACAGGTTTGAATATTTTCTGCTGTACTTTTTTAGGGAGACCTAAAACTGGAGGGAGAAACATTGTCCTTATAGATGGAGTCCGTACACCTTTCCTCCAGTCCAGTACCACCTACAAAAACCTGATGCCTCATGATCTAGCCAGAACAGCTCTCAAGTTAGTACATGTAATTATGTCTGTTCAAGAAATTTCACTGAAAACAAAAATTAAAACTTTGTTACCTTTTTTGGAAAAGAAAATATCCTTTCAAATCAAGGTTTATCTAAAACTTATAGCAAATGGTGACATAGGTATGTAATTCCTTTGTTATATGTATATGCATAATGTTTTGGAATGAAATTTTGAAGAAAAAAATGATTGTTTTAACCATGCCCACTACAAGCAAGTTTTACATTATTATTTTAAATCTGTTTTACCTATTAATTACGTGCACACACTAAGTTTATTGCAACAAAGAAAGGTTTCACACTATCTTTTTCAGAGGTTTACTGAAAAGAACAGCTGTTAACACAAGTAAGTTTATATCTATCTTTGATGAATGATATTAGGCCTATCAGAGTCAAAAAAAGTTAATTTTAACATTTTGGTACTTAATTAGTAATGGAGATTTTATGAATTGTAGACAAACACATAGATAAATTCTGTATTTATCATTTTGAATGTGTTGTTACATGTAGATAAATTCTATATTTATCATTATGAATTGTGTGGTTACACATACTAGATAAATTCTGTATTTATCATAATGAACTGTGTGGTTACATGTAGATAAATTCTATATTTATCATTATGAATTGTGTGGTTACATGTAGATAAATTCTGTATGTATCATTATGAATTGTGTTGTTACATGTAGATAAATTCTATATTTATCATTATGAATTGTGTGGTTACATGTAGATAAATTCTGTATTTATCATTATGAATTGTGTGGTTACATGTAGATAAATTCTGTATTTATCATTATGAATTGTGTGGTTACATGTAGATAAATTCTATATTTATCATTATGAATTGTGTTGTTACATGTAGATAAATTCTATGATTATCATAATGAACTGTGTTGTTACATGTAGATAAATTCTGTATTTATCATTATGAATTGTGTTGTTACATGTAGATAAATTCTGTATTTATCATTGTGAATTGTGTTGTTACATGTAGATAAATTCTATATTTATCATTATGAATTGTGTTGTTACATGTAGATAAATTCTATAATTATCATTATAAACTGTGTTGTTACCTGTAGATAAATTCTATATTTATCATTATGAATTGTGTTGTTACATGTAGATAAATTCTGTACTTATCATTATGAACTGTGTTTTACATGTAGATAAATTCTGTATTTATCATTATGAATTGTGTTGTTACAGCTGATATTGAGTATGTAGTGATTGGAACGGTCATTCAGGAAGTCAACACCAGCAACATAGCTAGGGAGGTCTGTTCCAGTACAATTCTTCCATCAAATATTTGTATTAAGTAGATATTGTGGCTATTTTCATGAATGAAAGACATAGAATCTGTTTACAGTTCCCTCAGTACATGATATTTATTGGTTTTGATTACAGGCCTCTCTGGGGGCAGGATTTTCACAGAGGACACCAGCTCATACAGTGACCCAAGCCTGCATTTCTTCCAATCAAGCTATATCTACAGGCATGTAAACTAGGTTACTTTTAAAAATATACTGTACATATATATCATTGTACAGTCACTGTCTACCAGTTTGTAATCAGTGATTGTTGTTTTCTGTACATACATGTACATGTACATTTCAGATGATGCAAAATGTGCCATTACTGAACAGTTTTGTAGTGCATTTGACCAGACTATTTTTTAGGTCACCTGAGTCACTCAGGTGACCTATTGCTATCTGTTTTCATCCGTCAGTCGTAAACTTTTGAACATTTTCAGCTTCTTCTTTTGAACCACTGAACCAATTTCAACCAATTTTGGCATATAGCATCAATGGGTGAAGGGGTACAAAAATTGTGAATTTCATGGTCCCTGCCCACCTGGGGCCTGAGGGGTGGGGCTAAAACCATCAAAATTAGTGCTATCTTTAAAAATCTTCTTCTTTACTCCTGGACATCAAGCAGTCAAACTGTTGGCATGATTGTAATTAGCATTGAGCCCTCTACCAAAATTGTGAAATTCATGGCCCCAGGGTCAGGGGTTCTGGTGCTAGGGCGGGGCTATATAGATCATATAGTGAAAGTGCATTATTTCTTTGAAAATCTTCTTCTCTGCTCCTGGGTATTATTGAAACAAGCTGAATACATAGTTGTGATAAGCAAGGGTGATACTACCAAAATTGTGAAATTCATGGCCCCAGGGTCAGGGGTTCTGGTGCTAGGGTGGGGCTATATAGATCATGTAGTGAAAGTGCATTATTTCTTTGAAAATCTTCTTCTCTACTCTTGGGTATTATTTAAACAAATTAAATACATAGTTATGATAAGCAAGAATGACTCTACCAAAATTGTGAAATTCATAGCCCCAGGGTCAGGGGTTCTGGTGCTAGGGTGGGGCTATATGGATCATATAGTGAAAATGCATTATTTCTTTGAAAATCTTCTTCTCTACTCTTGGGTATTATTTAAACAAATTAAATACATTGTTATGATAAACAAGAGTGACTCTACCAAAACTGTGAAATTCATAGCCCCAGGGTCAGGGGTTCTGGTGCTAGGGTGGGGCTATATAGGTCATATAGTGAAAATGCATTATTTCTTTGAAAATCTTCTTCTCTACTCCTGGGTATTATTTAAACAAATTAAATATATATTTATGATAAGCAAGAATGACTCTGCCAAAATTGTGAAACTCATGGCCCCAGGGTCAGGGGTTCTGGTGCTAGGGTGGGGCTATGTAGATCATACAGTGAAAGTGCATTATTTCTTTGAAAATCTTCTTCTCTACTCCTGGGTATTATTTAAACAAATTAAATACATAATTATGATAAGCAAGAGTGCCTCTTCCAAAATTGTGAAATTCATGGCCCCAGGATCAAGGGTTCTGGTGCTAGGGTGGGGCTATATAGATCTTATAGTGAAAGTGCATTATTTCTTTGAAAATTCTCTTGACTACTCTTGGGTATTATTTAAACAAATTAAATACATAGTTATGATAAGCAAGGATGCCTCTTCCAAAATTAAGAATTTCATGGCCCCTGGATCAGGAGTTCTAGTGTTAGGGCGGGGCTCTATTTATTATAGAGTGAAAATGCATTTATGTTTAAAAATCTTCTTCTCTGCTCCTGGGTATTATTTAAACAAACTAAGTAAATTGTTATGATGAGCAAAGATGCCTCTTCCAAAATTGTGAAATTCATGGCCCAAGGATCAGGGTTTCTGGTGTTAGGGTGGGGCTATATAGATCCTATAGTGAAGGTGAATTATTTATTTGATAATCTTCTTCTCTGCCCCTGGGTATTATTTTAACAAATTAAGTACATTGTTATGATACACAAGGATGCCTCTTCAAAAATTGTGAATTTCATGGCCCCAGGGTCAAGGGTTCTGGTGAAAAAAGGGGGGGGGGCTCTATTGATTATATAGTGAAAAAGCAAAATTTCCTTGAAAATATTCTTTTCTTCTCCTGGTTAAAAAGCAAAGAAGCTAAATGTATAGTTATGATGAGCAAGAATACTTCTTCCAGAGTAGTGAATTGCATGACCCCTGGGTCAGATGTGCTGGTGTAAGGGTGGGGCTCTTGATAATATAGTGAAAATGCATTAATTCTATTAAATAATCCTGTCTGCTCTTAGTGTTAAGCAGATAAACAAAGTGATTACTTATGATGGGCAAACTTCTGGTCCCAGGGTGAGAGGCTCTGGTGTTTCTCGCTGGGGGAGGGGGGGGGGGCTCTATTGATAAGTTTGTTAATATACTGTATGGTGATAGTGATAAATGGGGAACAGATTAGAACCTAATTTATGAACTGTTAATTAATACTAGATTAATTATTTTGTTGATCCTGATCACCCTATTTTTCTTGCTTTTGGGTAACAAAGCTTCACCTTTCAGTTCATTTTATACTCTATGGATCCTCTAAATTGTTGCATTATACTCAGGTGACTGTTAAGGCCCTTGGGCCTCTTGTTTAAATTTAACAAACATTGTATTGTATATCTTATCAATCTTTTGCTATGGCACTGTAAATGCTGACAAAATGTCAATAAATAAGTGATAGTTTATTTCCTGATTTAAGGTGTTGGAATGATTGCCTCAGGACAGATGGATGCAGTGATAGCAGGAGGGGTGGAGTTTATGTCAGATGTACCGATCAGATGGGGGAGGAAGCTTAGGCAAATGGCTCTAAAAATGAACAGAACAAAGGGGGCCCAGGCTCAGCTGTCCCTCCTCATCAGAACACTGGCCACCAAACCCAATCTTCTGGAGGTTTGTAATACTCAGTCTTGTGGAATTTGTAATACTCTATCTTCTGGAGGTTTGTAATACCCTGTCTTCTGGAGGTTTGTAATATCCAATCTTCTGGAGGTTTGTAATTCTCTATCTTCTGGAGGTTTGTAATATCCAATCTTCTGGAATCCTTTTAAAAATGTTGTAGATTCCAATGTGTAAGTGGTCAAAATTCACAAAATTTATTTCATTTGAGAATCCATTTTATTTCATAGTTTATTTTTAATCAACAGTTTGTAACTGCCATTTTGTAGATTCCTGCTGTGGCTGAGTTCTCCACGGGTGAAGTCATGGGCCACTCAGCTGACAGACTATGCGCTGCCTTTGGAATCAGCAGAATTGAACAGGTTTGATCAGAAAATAATATACCACAGAATGCATTTGCAAAATTTCATACATATCTCTAGTAATTCACTTTATATACCATTATTATTAGGATGAGTATGCCTTGAGATCACACACCAAAGCTCACTGGGCATCAGAAAAAGGCCTGTTGTCTGATGTTATACCATACAAAGTGCCAGGTAATGGGATGCCAAACTGTTCAAAACATGTAATATGAAGTAGAAATTCATGTACATCACCATAAGAACATTATTAATACTGTTGAGCTATTTGGAGAAATATTCTGACTTGCTGGATGCTTTGCACGTAAAGGAAAGCGTTTCTAGTTCAGTGTGTTACAGTTTGATTATCAATATTGACAGGTGTTGCTGAAACAGTAGTAAAAGATAATGGCATCAGACCCTCATCAGTGGAGCAGATGAGTAAACTAAAGGCAGCTTTCATCAAGCCCCACGGAACAATTACAGCAGCCAATTCCTCCTTCCTGGTAAGTTTACAGGGCACCTGTCAACAGTGGCTCTTACCAAATACAGTTATGTTGGTTATATACAAATTAGTTTAAATTGAGCATAAAGAAGTGTCAAGATAGTACCGGTAATTACATGTGTAAGAGCCCAAGAGAGAACCATCAGCAAACTTCTGTACTGTACACAAGTCCATTTTTTTTCTTTTAACCAGACTGATGGAGCCTCAGCATGTTTGATAATGTCAGAAGAGAAGGCCTTACAGCTGGGATTTAAACCCAAGGCCTATCTTAGAGAGTTTGTATATGTGTCTCAAGACCCTAAAGATCAGCTCTTGCTGGGGTAAGAAACTAGTTTCCTTTCATTGTACAATTTGTTCTAAACAACCACATCCTACCTTAGCAAGAAACTAATTTAGATTGGAAAATACTTTTCTTTAACTAATATTTGATAAAGGATTTTTGGCTGTCATGCAAACAAAGACATGGAAAGTTGAGAAAGTAATATATTTATCAGTGATTCTTGGAAAGAAAATAGTATTATTGTATTATGCTTATTGCATAGATCAAAGAAATCATGTTTTTATGCCCCACCATGAATATGGTCGGGGCATATAGTGTTTGTCATGTCCGCCTTCCATTTTAGCTCTGTTCAAAGCTCAGTTTCAAAGAAACTATCCAAGATATTTTTATAAACTTCATATGCTGATAGATATTGATGAGAGCTATGCAACTGCATCAACATTTTTTGACCTTGACCTTTCATTTGACCTTGACCTCACTTTTCTTAAATTAGTGTTTAGCTCAGTTTTAAAGATACCATTCAAGATAGTGTAATCAAACTTCATAAGTTGATCTATACTGATGTAAGCTATTCAACTGCATCAACATTTTTTGACCTTGAACATTCCTTTGACCTTGACCTCACTTTACTTTAATTAGTGTTTAGCTCAGTTTTAATGAAATCATTCAAGATATTTTTATCAAACTTCATATGCTGATACATACTGATGAGAGCTTTTCAACTGCATCAATATTTTTGACCTTGACCTTTCCTTTGACCTTAACTTAATTTATTTTAAATAAGGGTTTAGCTCAGTTTTAAATAAACCATTCAAAATATTTTTATCAAACTTAAATATGCTGATACGTATTTGTGAGAAGTATTCAACTGCATCAAAACATTTGACCTTGAACTTTCCTGTGATCTTGACCTCACTTTTCTTAGATTTGCATTTTCCTTAATTTTAAAGAAATCATTTAAGATATATTTATGTAAGTTTATGCACATATACATAATTTGGCTAGAATTTATCATCTATATCCAACTTTTTAGATTTCAATTTCAATTTAAAGAAACTATTCAAGATATTCTCATCAAATTTCATACACTAATACAAATTTTCATGTTGCATTGCTAATATACCCTCGGCGGGGCATTCATGTCCTAGGGACATATTTCTAGTTTGAATGTTGTTTGAAATTTAAAAGCCTCCGCCTTAATAATTATTTCCTGACCTCAGAGGTTATACTGTAACATTCATGAAAATGTGTTCTTTATTTCTTGAAGAAATATTAACTGCTAAATTCAAATGATACATGTTCTTTTTCTCCGAGTTTAAAAGAGTACAACAGTTGGAGGTGCTTTATGTGTACTTATTGGTGTGTTTTAAACTGTCACATAAATTTCAGTCCAGCTTATGCAACCCCGAAAGTTTTAGAAAAGGCAGGACTGGCCATGTCTGACATTGATGTGTTTGAGTTCCATGAGGCATTTGCTGTGAGTACACATGAAGTTTACAATGTTCAAGTATATGATATACTTTTTAGCTCACCTCAGCTGAAAGCTCAAGTGAGCTTTTCTGATCACTCATTGTCTGTCTGTCCGTCCGTCTGTCTGTCTGTCTGTCCGTCTGTAAACTTTTCACATTTTCAACTTCTTCTCAAGAACCACTGGGCCAATTTTAAATAAACTTGGTACAAAGCATCCTTGGGTGAAAGGGAGTTTAAATTGTTTAAATAAAGGGCCAAGCCCCCTTTAAAGGGGAGATAATCAAGAAAAGACAAAAATTGGGTGGGGTCATTAAAAAAATCTTCTTCTCAAGAACCACTTGGCCAGAAAAGCTGAAACTTTGGTGGAAGCATCCTGGGGTAGTGTAGATTTCTAGATTGTTCAAATCATAACCCCCGGGGGTAGAGCGGGGCCACAATTGGGAATCCAAGTTTTACATTGAAATATGTAGTAAAAAGCTTTAGAAATCTTCTTCTCAAGAACCACTGTGCCAGAAAAGCTGAAACTTATGTGGAAGCATTCTGGGGTAGTGTAGATTCTTCTAAATTGTTTGAATCATGACCCCAGGGAGTAGGGCAGGGCCACAATAGGGAATCCAAGTTTTACATTGAAATATGTAGTAAAAATTTTTAAAAATCTTCTTTTCAAGAACCACTGGGCCAGAAAAGCTGAAACTTATGTTGAAGCGTTCTGGGGTAGTGTAGATTCTAAATTGTTTGAATCATGACCCCAGGGAGTAGGGCGGGGCCACAATAGGGAATCCAAGTTTTACATTGAAATATGTAGTAAAATTTTTTAAAAATCTTCTTTTCAAGAACCACCGGGCCAGAAAAGCTGAAACTTATGTTGAAGCGTTCTGGGGTAGTGTAGATTCTAAATTGTTTGAATCATGACCCCAGGGAGTAGGGCGGGGCCACAATAGGGAATCCAAGTTTTACATTGAAATATGTAGTAAAAATTTGTAAAAATCTTCTTTTCAAGAACCACTTGGCCAGAAATGCTGAAACTTAAGTGGCAGCATCTTGTGGTAGTGTAGATTCTGAATTGTTTGAATCAAGACCCCAGGGAGTAGGGCGGGGCCACAAAAGGGAATCCAATTTTCACATTGAAATATGTAGTAAAAATCTTTAAAAATCTTCTCAGGAACCACTGGGCCAGAAAAGCTGAAACTTGAGTGGAAGCATCCTGGGGTAGTGTAGATTCTAATTGTTCAAATCATGACCCCTGGGGATAGGGTTGGGCCACAATAAGTCCTACAAGGGGGAAAATCAGGTGAAAAGGCCAAAGTAACTCAGGTGGGCATTGTGGCCCATGGGCCTCTTGTTTTGTTTTACCTGTGATTTTGTTGCTGGTGTGACACTTGGTATCCTTAGTTCACAGTTTTATTTTACTCTGTTTGACAGGGTCAGATTTTAGCGAACCTGAAGGCCATGGACTCCGACTACTTTGCTAAAAACCACATGAACAGATCTGAAAAGGTGGGTGTAACAATAGAAAAAAAAATTAGTAGTTTAATGCTTGTTTCATCTATTGCTATAGAGTTTTAACTTCGATTAAACTTCAGGTAGGGACCCCAGATCTGTCAAAGTTTAACCTTTGGGGAGGCTCCCTCTCAATTGGTCATCCCTTTGGTGCCACCGGGGTGAGACTGGTCACAACAGCAGCCAATAGACTTATTGATGAGGATGGACAGTTGGCCCTTGTAGCAGCTTGTGCAGCGGGGGGCATAGTAAGTGTGACTCTTATGTACTAGACATTGATGTATAAAGGAATTGGACGAAATTAAAATTTGGGAAATCTGATTACTAGTAAGAGTTGCATCTTGGTATAAATTAGTGTTGATGTTACAACCCAGTGCATTTCATAACAAAGATATTCTTATTAAAACTTAAGAATTAAGTGTAAAAAGCATCTCTTTATTTACAGGGGCATGGAATGATTGTAGAAAGATATCCACAAAAGTGAAAATCTCTTTGATCAATGCAGATTGTGATATAAACTCTCATATGTTGGACTTCCTCTGGTGTGTTGTCTAGTGGAAGAACTACAGTGCATAATGTTAGCACTCTATTTGTACAGAATATCATTCTTGTATTTATTTCATTAAACATGACTCCATTCTACTTAGTATGTTCAGTTAAAAATATTTCTCATATTTGCAATGTTCATACATGTATTAAGGGATGTTTCATGGGTCTTATTAAAGCAAATCAATACAATCACTGAGGTACAGTCTCATTTGTAAATATATACATGTATACTAATGATTGCTAACCTTAAAGTATTGTAGAAGCACTTTTTTCTGTGTGGTATTAATTTACACATGTATGCAGTCATAAATTTTCTGCATAAAATTGTCCCAGCTTACTTAAGTACATTTAAGGCATATAGAGGCAATCTAAAAAAATATGCACAATTTTCCATCAGCGGATGGAACAAAAATGATCCCAAAGAAATGGTCATTTTCTATCCATGACTCAGCCTTTATGCATTGTATATTACAAACATGTTTACTCCAGATGTTGTGTAATCTGAAATCTAGTCTATACTGATGAAAACTTTTTGTCCCTTTGGCTAAATTAAATTGTTTAAAATGTTGTCTAATCCGGAATGTTGTTCAATCCAGTCACATTCTATGGAAACAGTAGTGTCCAGATTAGACATGTTTATACAAATATTTTAAATTATAATAATAATTGCTTCAGTCTCCCCCCCCCCCCCCCCCCCCAAAAAAAAGATGCTTCAGTTGACATGGATTGACGGTCTTAGGACATACTGTAACATCTAGATAGATGGAAAAGCCCATACCATGATATGGCAAGTCAAAAGACAGGTGTATTATATAAACCAGAAGTCTCTGATGAGACTGTAGCTCTACTGGTCTATACATATAACAAAGGAAAAGTAGCACTTGGATTTGAAACTTCGCAACATGCAGCAATAAATAGAATAATGTATCTTAGTGTAGTCTACTTGTGTGCCAATATATATTGAAATCAGACCAAAACTGTAGGAGGAGTAGCATTTTAAAAGAATTTCACAGAAATTTCTATTTTTAGTAACCATGGCAACACCGTTCATCGAAATCAAAAACTGATGCACTAAATTATGTATCTTAGTGTAGTCTACCTGTGTGCCAAGTTATATTGAAATCAGACCAAAACTGTACGAGGAGTAGCGTTTTAAAGGAATTTCACAGCAATTTCTATTTTTAGTAACCATGGCAACATCGTTCATCGAAATCAAATACTGATGCATTAAATTATGTATCTTAGTGTAGTCTACTTGTGTGCCAAGTTATATTGAAAGCAGACCAAAACTGTAGGAGGAGTAGCATTTTAAAGGAATTTCACATAAATTTCTATTTTTAGTAACCATGGCAACAAAGTTCATCGAAATCAAAATCCGATGCTTTAAATTATGTATCTTAGTGTAGTCTACTTGTGTGCCAAGTTATATTGAAATCAGACCAAAACTGTAGGAGGAGTACTGTTTTGAAAAATTGTTTACAGACAGACGGACAGACAGACAGCTAGACAGACAGATGGATGGACAACGGACACCTTACTATCGCATAAGCTCTTCTGGTCTCTGACCAGTAGAGCTAAAAAAGGTAAGGTAGAGAGGATCCATTACAACCACATCTAGTAACTATGCATTTTAATTTGACAGTCAATTGCAATTAAGAGGGAGACCAGATCTTCCTTAATCCTTCTGCCCAATTTCCAGGAGCTCTAGATAGCCTCTGCTTGGCCAGAGATGCTCTGTTACCTTTAAAATGAAGAAAAGTCATCCAATAACAGGTGCACATCTTTATATAGTGAATAATAAGTGTAAAAATTTTCAGACAAAATCCAAGAAATAGTCTCCAAAAACAGGTCTGCACAAAATCACATCTACAGACAAATGGACAGACAGACGGACATGCCGATTCCAATATACCCCCCCCCCCCAAAAAAAAACTTCATTTGCGGGAAGTATAACTATATACCATATCAAACTGATTCATCTTGATACATACACTTTACCACTGATGCTAATTACCTCATATATTCAAGAAAAGTTCAATTGCTGATAATTTATTGGTGTAAATACAATAAATAAGAGTTCTGAGCGATGTTCCTGAGACTTGGACCACAACTTCGTGGCTGTGTGCGGAACCAGCATGTTTTTTTCCTTGACATTAAGTCCCTGATGTTAAGTCCTGAATTTCTGTAATATTGTCTATGTATTTGTTAATGGAACATTCAGGCATATAAATGATGGTCAAATATAACTGAAGGATATTTATGACCCACATTTACGACTTCTTATACACTGGCAACAAAAATATGTTAATTTTTGGGATTACTATGGAGATCTTTCATGCATAATTATTACACATTTTAACAATAAATAGTATAGTACAATACATGTAAGACATCAATGCAAGACCATGCAAATAATTTGTGCAATAAAACCTTCTAAGAAGTACCATAGGAAAAAATTAACATGAACCCAATAAACAAATACAACAATACATAAAAAAATTTATACCAAGATTTAACCTAATACCCCAAAAATACATAAATTAATAAAAATTTATAGGTTTTGATGCTGTATAACATGCTACTGAAGATGAAGTTTTGTTTATCTGCAGTCTAAATTACATATTTCTGTTAAATGTCTTGCTATTTCATATTTACTTCAATTTCCTATGTGGATCCACATACGTAATTCAATTTATCATGTAAATAGCATTTTATAGACGTTAACAGACTTGGTATTCTCGTCCTGATCCATGTAGTACTTAAAAAAAATTAAGTACTTAAAAGTACATGGTAAAGTAAAATGTTACAAACATTTATCATATCATTTACATGTATTTGGATGAAAATTTACACACATTCATGTAAATCAAGAAATGTAAAATATAAACCCAAGAAAAGTGTATAACTCATCACAATAAAATTAAGTGGAAATGACAATCAACTGAACAGCAAATCTCACATCTAAACAATTGTATATACATGTAGATGTCAACAAGTTAATTCAGTAATAAATACTGCACAAATAATATCCATACAAAAATATAATAAACATATTCAATTGATGCTTTAAATTATTTTCACAGAAAGTACATTAGTTAAATTAAAAGTTAAGCTGGCAAAACTAGGACATGTAAAGGACAATATTAATAATCAAAAGAAGGACAAGCTGTTTCATCTAAATTGTTCATAGAAACTTGAATGCTGAAACATGTATCAGTCAACTTATCAGAATAGCACTGGGATATATTCCTTCTGGGTTTTTTCTTCTGACATACTGATGCAGCTTTTTTCTAATGTCAGGGCTTTTCTTTCCAATATTTACAAATAAAATGTATTCAACAGTCTTGTATGCATAATGACTGTAGTGGATTTACGAAGATTGTTCTGTACAAACAACTTTAAAAAAGTATCCCTTATACTGTATATCAAATGATTATTTCTTACACGATCTGACAAATTGAATACTAAACATCATTGAACAATACATTTGACATAAATCTGACCAGAAATTACAAGTTAACAAGCATTCATACATGGAATGGGGATTGAAATTATCTGCCCCTACTACACGTTTTTATTTTCAGATCTGCTCGTATCAGGATGATGTGACACTGGTTTCTGTTATATTTTGTAATTCCTGAAAATAAACAAAGAACAACGTTTATCATACTTAACTGGTACCCTGACTAACACACAACACACACAGATATATATATATATATATATATATATATATATATATATATATATATATATATATATATATTTCCATTTCTATTTGTTTTCTCTGTGATAACTCTTTGAAAGTTAGTTTAGTTGATTTCTTGATCATTCTACCGGAATGTAAATCTCGCCAAGCGATAGGCAAGGAGCTAAGGAAGCTTAATATGCATGTAAATCTTGTGCGTCCGTCTTAGCATCTGTAAAGATGTAAATCTCGTGTGGCCGTCTTTGTGTTTGACGTCAGTGGGAGGGTACTATTGAAATTGACATGGGAGGCCTTGTGTAATTTAAATCTATTAGTCTACATTTTTAAAATCTAAATTTACAATTTTATTTCATAATGGAATAGAAATATAAGGAATCGCTAGTATGCCAGGGACATCAACAATAGTTGGAAATGTGGGATAATTTATGCATAACGGGCGTAGCCAGTATATGGAATCTCATTCATGTCACCCATCGCATACTAAATGTAATATTCCATACAACATAGCAAGACGCATATGCACAATAGTAACTGATACATCTTTAAGGTCGAAAAGGTTGGAAGAATTTAAATCATATCTCAAAAAACAACATTATCTGGAGAATCTTATAAATGCCGGAACTGAAAAGGCAAAAAGCATTCCTACTTCTTTACTAAGGAACAATTGCCGCAAGGATAATAGTGAAAAAAGCAACATCCCTTTTGTTGTAACGCACAATCCATGCAACCACAATATTTTGAAAACAGCCAGGAGATTTTTTCCCATTTTAGAACAGTCTCAAAATTTAAAAGATGTTATCAAGGAGTCACAAATAATTAACAGCAGGAGACAGGCACCCAATCTAAAGAAAATCCTAACCAGAGCAAGATTTGCATCGGACAATGCCAAAGTCGTCAAAAAGTGCCGTGACCCACGCTGTGGAACATGTGAATATCTGGAGGAGGGCAGTGAAAAAACTCTGAAATGTTGTAAAAAATAACACCAAATGCCAACATGACCAGTAGGTCAGAAAATGTTATTTATTGCATAACCTGTCCAACCTGTGATGAATACTACACAGGACAAACAAGCAAACTGAACGCACGTGTGCGAGTCCATAAACAACAAATTCAGGACCCTGACATAAGAAATACGCTGTGCAGTGAGCACTTTGCTATTCGATCGTCGGTCCATTCAACTGATAGTCGAATAGTCGACTATTCGTTGACATCCCTAATATATATATTATACAATTAATTACCCATTATGAGGTCAACATGGTGAAATAAGGACCTGAGACCTGGCCCACGAGGTGACCTGACCTGACCGAGGCCGCGTAGCAGTTGAGGTCAGGTCAGGTCAGCGAGTGGGCCAGGTCGAGGGTCCTTATTTCACCATGTTGAACTCATAATGGGTAATCAATTGTTTTATTATACCGATATAAGTTAAGACAATTAATTTTGTAGGCTTAATTACTAAAATAATCAATTTTGCATATGACCTACGAACTGTTATTATCAGTGTTCCATCGGGATCGGGATTCGTTATTGACGTTGTTTACTTTTCGCCTGCAAGTCTTGTAAGTTTTTGCACCGCCGATTTATTAAAACACTCTGTGATTGTCAGTAACATGCATTTTTATAAATTCACAAATACCATTCCCGAGTACAATGACAATCTGGTGCAGACTTTTACTGTACAAAAGAGCCGAGTCTGCATTCGTTGAATTGACATTGTAATGAAAGTTTCAATGAAAACGATAAATTTTATGACGCATCTTAAGGCCAATCGTATTCCGTATCATAAAAAGACTGTACAAATTTTTATAACAGCATTTTTTGTAATGAACAATCATTAATGTATGCATAAATTTTTAATTTGAATGTAATTTAGATTAACAGGTCATTTTTAGCGGTCATTATTTATAATGACCGGGTCATTATACCCCACGTGCAAAGATTCCTAAGTCATTATTGCTGTAAACAGTACTTTTTGGAGTCTAACAAGCCAATCAAATTTGAGTATTCTAAATAGAGGTATAATAAATATATATAAAGCACTAAAAATGACCAACGACACAAACAATAATAACTGTCAAATTTTTGGGACGACCTGTCCCTTCCTCAGAACAAAGAAAAAAGTTAAGAAGTCATAAAAACAAAGGAAATAGAGAAACAAAAACAACTAGCACTACTATTAAACTACCAAACACTAAATATTTACAGTGTTACATGTTTAATTTGAAGTTTATAAACAGTTGTGAACAAAGAAATCCGGAGCGCTATGAATTGCGTCCGGTCTATCGGGTGTACTCTCGTGAAGTGCGATTTACATAATTGAACGAATTAGTTATCTAATTAATTACGACCAAGCAGTAAATCATACATTGTCTTATTCTCTCAAAATAGCGTAACTATACATGATAAAAAGAAATTAAAGAAAGATAATATGGAAGGGCAATTTTAAAATATGAATTTGGATATATTATAAATTTGGTAATCTGATAAAAGAAATAAACAAAAATGTAAGCTGTAAATATTTGGGTAGGTTGTTCCAGAGTTGCTAATGCCAATTAACAGTAAAGTTTACACATTCATCATGGTGAAGTCATTAAGTTTGTTAATACCATTAGGGCGGAATGACTTCAGCCTGTGCATCCAGAACTTTTCCGACACTTAGGATATACAGTGTTGTTGGTTTTTAGTGCTTATATATATATATATATATATATATATATATATATATATATATATATATATATATATATATATATATATATATATATATATATATATATATATATATATACTGGCAAACCAAAATTGAAGACAAACTATTACAGAGGATTTTGTTCATGATTACATAATGCAGGTGGAATTGAAATGACGGGTAATATTTATTTCAATATAGTCTTTGTGTACCAAGTTTTATTCAATTCTAGCCAACTGTAAAAGTAACTTTACAGTTTATCAAGTATAAATTTTAGAAACCATGGCAACATAAATCATAATAATTAAAAACAAAGTTACACTTTTATGAAATCTTTGTGCATCAAGTTTCACTGAAATTTGACAAATACTTTAAGATAGGTAGAATTTTGAAAAAAATAACAGCCAACATACTCTACCAATGCCCGAGCTCTTGGTGTTCTGACTTTGCTTATTCTGCATAAATTTGCATAAACTTTCCAAATTAAGTCTACCAGTTAGTTTTATTCACTTAAAAAAAATCTGACAAACCATAATAGCACTTCAATATCATTAGATTAGTTAGTTGAATACTCACAACTAAATATTTAGATAGCCAGTTCACTAAAAATCTTACCTGCACTAAAGCAACTTTATCATGATTGTCTCTGTGTCGTACAATACACTGAGTGAACACACTGTAAAGTTTCTGTAGTCTCTCCACATTAAATCCTTCTGTACTAGCCACCACCCTCTCCAACAGCTGTTCCAGAGCCTCTCTATTTATCACCACCTTGGTCAACTTGTCTGGTTCCGTTTCAGGTATCAATACAGGGGGCTCTGCAAAACAGAAAATTGTATTAATGAAATATAAATCTGCCAGTGGTAGTGAACATCATGTGTAATTTTACTCACAAAATTTAAGAACATTTTTACACTAGAAGTGTCCATGGATGCAAGTCACACAGAAGCCACACACTTTGACCCATGATCTCAAATCCACTGAGCCCACCCAAGGCTAAATTATAAAATTGTAATTCAACCCACTCCTCTCAAGTTATTGCAAAGAAACCAAAGCTGTATAGAAATCTAACTAGCTAGTAGACAAGGGTAACCCTGTATGCCTCCCATTTCAAGGGGGAGGGGGGGGGCTAAAATATTACCACCTTTTAATTTTCATGACCAAGCAGATGCAAGTTTACTGTACATGTCATAACTACCATAATGTAATAAGGCCAAATAAAAAAATATGTGTGGTTCCGGTTACCCGACCTTCCCTATTTTATACCCCCAACCCTAAACTTTTTTTTGGCAATAGATAGTTTTCACATGACGTATTTTCTCTCTGAGTTATTTCCCTTGGCCGCCATCTTGGTGGTCAACCTGGTAATTTTTCCTTTTTGTCTTACCAAATCTAAGAGGGTGTAGCAGAAATATTTGGGGGAAAATCTTTATAGAATAAAAATTATGAAATAAAGGAAGCTTTGACAAATGTATATTTTTCAGAAAAACAATGCTTCTTACCCCACAATGGCCAGTATAAAAAGTTAAAGTTGGTTGAATAATGAAGGAATATGAGCATGTTGACCTCCAAAATGGCGCCCAACGGGAAATAACTCTTGCTAATTTGGGCCCACTGAAAACTATCTATTTTCATATTTTTTCCGGAATTTCCCCCGATTTCCATCAATGGCTCCAGTTTAAGTTTTAGTTTCAGCAATGACGGCCTCCTTGCAAAACATAGTGCAAGTGTTTAATAGTGTTAAATCCAAAGCAACCTAGCATGTAGGTGTCCCCTACCAATATTGACTAGTATATTATCACACCACATCTAAATGCCATTTGCAAAGCAGTGATAGGTATTATTTAGAAAAATTTAAGAAAATCATTTTGTTACCAAAAAAAAAAAAAAAAAAAAAAAAAATTCCTACCTACCTACCCTAATTTTTTTGGAAGTGTAACCGGAACCACGCATATTTTTTTGTTTGGCCTAAGTATTTTTTAAAAAGCTCTTTCTGCATTAAAATTGATGTCAGGAACACATACTCATACTTAAAACCTTATACCTTTTTCTACAGGAGTTTCTACATTATCCAAAGAGATCAATTTCTGTTTTGCCAGCTGTTTTGCCTGTTCCACACTGTCTACAGAATCACCATTACTATCTACAGCACTGCTGATTCCACTGTCTACCTCCATGGCTGAAGGTTTGAGAGTATCTGTGTTTGGGGGCAGGTCCTCCTTGGCCTTTTCAATGTCCTCCTTTTTGTCTGAGACAGTAGTCAGTATTCTGGGAGATAAAGCCTTCACTTGTCTGCTCGACGGTGACATGTGAGCATGGACCGAGGGTGATTTGGAACTTTTGGGGGTTTTGCTATTCTCAAGTTCTGTGACATCCACTTGCAGGGTTTCTAAATGTGGAAGTGGACTTTTTTGTGTACTGTTCTTCATCACAAATTTTTTGTTCAGTTGTGCTTTGACAGAGGGAAGGGAATATCTACCAAACCTTTTGAACCTTCTTCTCTTTGTGTAACTCCAAACCTCTTTCCTCTTTGGTTTTTTGGGAGACACAGTGAATGCTCTCTGAGTGAACAGAGCTGTTTTTGTTTTCTTTTTTGGAGAAGTTGTGTTTCTGATTTCCATGGACTCCTCTTTTGAGGAGCCCTCCCCCATCCCTTGTTCTCCCTCTTGCTCTTGATTTTTGACTGGAGACCGTTTCCTCTTTTCCTCGGACCACTTCTTTTCTACCTGATCTAGATCCTGATGATTCTCAATGTCTAGACCTCTAACACGACGACTGAACCTCTCTTGATTTGTCATCATAGATTTGGTCATATAAAAGGCAGGAACATCACCGGTTTCAGCATCTCCTTTAATCAACCAAATAAACATAAACTTGCTTTATAATAATTATAGCATTTTTTGTTAAAAATACATAATTGAAATATTTTGATATGTCTGCATTTTATAAAGTTTTAATTTGTGTGGACTCATGCATTACCTCTTCTTTTCCTTGATTCAACAATGTCTTCACACTGTTTTTCAAACTCAGGATCCAGTTCTGTATCAATAATGGCATGGAATGTGTCTCTCAGAGCACAGGCCCTATGACGAATGGCTCGACCTGTAGTAGATCAAAACTTTGCAGTTTTAGAATATTACCTCTCCATCCAAAGGCCTCTTTAAAAACTACCAGTATACTAGTTGATGGGGTATTATAGTAGTGTACTTAGTTTTCTTTCTATTTTAAGCAGCATAATTTTCATTTACGTAAAAGTGTGATTTTAAAAGCCTTTGAATCATATGTCTGTTAATGTATAGAATCTTACTAGCTGTGTCCCTGTTTGGGTTGTATTCCAGTGCATTACTACAAATCAAGTCAACAT
Organism: Saccostrea echinata; assembly: GCF_033153115.1. NCBI lineage: Eukaryota > Metazoa > Mollusca > Bivalvia > Ostreida > Ostreidae > Saccostrea > Saccostrea echinata. Next base: position 1,617,002 of record NW_026889790.1, on the reverse strand, counting down.
CCTCCAGGAACTCCTTGCCAGTCTGATACTGGTGCATATCAATCTTGGACATCATGGTGGACAGATCCATTGGTTTAGAGATTACATCATAGTAGTCAGGCACCTAAATACATAAACATAGGTAATCAAAGATTACGAAGCTCACCTCGACGAATGTTATCTACATGTAAGGCAAATTTCACATCATATTTTTTTCTAGTTAGGGTACATCCCAAGATCAATATCCATGCAAGTTTGATTTAATTATAGATCTGCTCAAAAAACTTTTGACCTGTTTAGTAATCAAGAAAATTTTGGTCAGTTCCAACATCCAAAGCAAGTCTGGAAGTTTTCATCCTTAGATGCACCATCTATGCAAGTTTAATCATAACAGGCCATAATATTATATAGCTACTCCAAAAAATTACCCTGGTCACTCATCTGGAAAATGTAAGTCAGATTCAGAATCCAAGGCAAGTCTGGAAGTATCCATCCCTAGATACATCATCCATGCTAATTTGGTTAAAATATGGCTAAAATTCACTCATGTGGAAAATCTAGGTCAGATCCAGCATTCGAAGCAGTTGGTTAGTGTACATCCCTAGATGCATCATCCATGCAAGTTTGGTCCAGGTAGGGCTTATAGTTACTTGGGAACGAGACTACTCCTAAATCTAAACCTGGTCTCACATGTGGAAAATCTAGGTCAGATCCAGCTTCCGAAGCAAGTGTGGTAGTGTCCATCCCTGGATGCATCATCCATGCAAGTTTGGTCCAGGTAGGGCTTACAGTTACTTGGGAATGGACCTGCTCCTAAAACTTTAACCTGGTACACATCTGGAAAATCTACATCAGATCCAGCATCCGAACTAAGTGTGGCCATGTCCATCCCTAGATGCATCATCCATGCAAGTTTGGTCAAGGTAGGGCTGATAGTTACTTGGGAATGGACCTGCTACTAAAACTTTAACCTGGTCACTCATCCGGAAAATCTAGGTCAGATCCAGCATCCGAAGCAAGTGTGGTAGTGTCCATCCCTAGATGCATCATCCATGCAAGTTTGGTCCAGGTAGGGCTGATAGTTACTTGGGAATGGACCTGCTCCTAAAACTTTAACCTGGTCACTCATCCGGAAAATCTACATCAGATCCAGCATCCAAAGCAAGTGTGGTAGTGTCCATCCCTAGATGCATCATCCATGCAAGTTTGGTCCAGGTAGGGCTTATAGTTACTTGGGAATGGACCTGCTCCTAAAACTTTAACCTGGTCACTCATCTGGAAAATCTAGGTCAGATCCAGCATCCGAAGCAAGTGTGGTAGTGTCCATCCCTAGATGCATCATCCATGCAAGTTTGGTCCAGGTAGGGCTGATAGTTACTTGGGAATGGACCTGCTCCTAAAACTTTAACCTGGTCACTCATCCGGTAAATCTAGGTCAAATCCAGCATCCGAAGCAAGTGTGGTAGTGTCCATCCCTAGATGCATCATCCATGCAAGTTTGGTCAAGGTAGGGCTTGTAGTTACTTGGGAATGGACCTGCTCCTAAAACTTTAACCTGGTCACTCATCCGGAAAATTTACATCAGATCCAGCATCCGAAACAAGTGTAGTAGTGTCCATCCCTAGATGCATCATCCATGCAAGTTTGGTCCAGGTAGGGCTTATAGTTACTTGGGAATGGACCTGCTCCTAAAACTTTAACCTGGTCACTCATCCGGTAAATCTAGGTCAAACCAGCATCCGAAGCAAGTGTGGTAGTGTCCATCCCTAGATGTATCATCCATGCAAGTTTGGTCCAGGTAGGGCTTATAGTTACTTGGGAATGGGACTTGCTCCTAAAACTTTAACCTTGGACGCCGACGCAGGGGGTATAGCATAAGCTCATCTCGACTTCGTCGAGGTGAGCTAAAAAGTAAGAGCTTCTTTCAATTGTCCCTTGGTAAGGTTTATGTATTATGATATTAAGCAGTAAATACTATATTATTAAATATACTGTGAAATCACTAATTTTTGTGGAAGTATGATTTTCATTGTTTTCATGATATGAAGAGACTCATAAATACATGTACATGATAAATTTCAAATATATAACAACTCAGCACTTCTGTACAAATGAAATCAAATCCCCATGAATTACTCAGTTTTCCTTGAACCTCGAAAATTTGACCCCACAAAGATAATATTACAGAAGATAAGCCTCATTTTGATTCAAAATTTATGTTTTAATAGTATAATGTCTGCAAATAAATACAATAAGAATAAGCTAATTCTTAGACTGCATGTAAATACCTACCTCTTCTATATCCACAGGTCGAGCAAAGATGTAGAATTTTCTGTCTTTGACTACTTTGTTGATAACCTCTCTAAGGAATATACGTAACTCTCTAAGTGAACTCTCTTCCTTGTCCCTCAGAGCCTTCAGCTCTTTGTCCGTCAGTTTTCTGGGAGGAGGGAGAGGTGCTTTGGGTAGAACTTCTAAATCCCTTACTACAATATTAATCAGCAATCAAATAAAACAATGGTTGGTGTGTGGAATTGAATCAAAACTTTGTAATTTAACAGAAGAGCGAGGCAAGTATTACAGTACCAATATTTATCATTGAAAATTGATCACTTTTGAGTTTGAAGTAGAATCACTAAATTTTTTTATTGCTTAAAGATCAATGTTATCTTTCACTGCAGTGCTATCATCTTTCTTTTAAATGCACTGAATACTACAAATATGTCAGATTGAAATTTTATGATCCTTTTTTTTCCTGAAAAATCGAATTTGACAAATAGAATCTTTTTGAAAAAATGTGGCCAGCTCATAAGAATGTCAATACAGACTTGTAATAATTACAAACAAATATCAAACCATTAACATTAATAACATCCAACATCTCACCCTTCTTTTTCTTTTTTACACCTAGACAAAAAACTTCCAGGTACAGCTTCTGTTTTTAGTCCTACTTTTTTATTATTGAATCTCAATTTGTTCAAGATCATTAAAACAATTAACAGACCATTTATAATATAAATGTATTATGTTTATGTATTATGTTTGATTCTTCATGTGTTTTTCTAATAACTTTGAATCAGCAAAATCATTATTTAAAATGTATTAAGATATACTCAAAATTGCATTACTTAAATTTGCCTTCAATTATTCTGATTAAATACATGTAGTTCTTTTCTAAGTAAATGACACATCTAGTTACTGGACCTTTATTTTTCTTGGCAGTCTTTATCTTTGTGGTTTGATTGAGCAGCAGATCTTGGAAGAATTCTCTCCTCTCTTCTGCAGTTGGATTACTGACATTAATCACTTCACTGCTGTGCTGTCCAAATATACCCTTAACCTACAAAATAGACCAGGGTTTCTCCATTTTGTGCTCTGCATACAGTAAAAAGACAAGATGAGTGGAATACAAAGAATACCACCTTCAAAATCTGCCATTTTAAGACTAGCATAAATTCTCATGTAAGTTAATATTAATGATAAGTCAACAAAGACTCTACATACCCAGGGATCAAGCTGTTTGAGAGGTTCTTCACTTGTGGCCAGGAGTAGGATAGCAGATGAAGGGTCCAGATTTTGGATGGTGGTAAGCAATGTTGTTTTCATGGACTCAGACAAGACATCCCACCACTGATTGATACGAGGCAAATAAACAATACATGGGGAGGTTCTCATCGCCTCACGGAATACCTATAAAAAACAAATCACCAGAATCTGTTATTGGGGTGAAACAGAAAATAAGTCATCAATTCACACATTAACTTCCATACCAAACCCTGATATGTAATGAATACCCATGTGACAGTATACTGTCATCTTCAAAACTGAAGAAAAACATTGGACCTCAGGTCTTGACCAACATCTTATGGGGTAAGACAGCCAAAAATCTCTGATGAGACTATAGCTCTACCCATTTTTATTAAAATTGGGGAAAAGTTGCATCTTACTTACACCATTCACTTCAGTTTATCATTTAGTAAATTATAGTATATTATAATTAGTAGTATAATACTAGTAAACTAGATATATATATCATGTTCTCTAAACTTGTACCAAATTGTTTTGAAATCAAACCAAAACTGTAAGAAGTAGTAGTATTTTGAATTTTTGAGATAATTCTACATGTATTTAGGTAACCATTGCAACACTTCTCATTTGAATCTAAAGCCACTTGTTGAAATACCAAGTTTTAATGAAATTAGACCAAAACTGTTGGAAAAGCGGTGTTTTCTGTGAATTTCACATATTACTGATTTTAAGGAATCAGGCAAAATTATTTACTGAAATCAAAAAATCGATAAGCAGAAGTGTGTACTTTGAATTAGTATATTTGTTCCACATATTATTGAAACTAGACCAAAACTCTTGGAGGAATAGCATTTTGGATGAATTTCACACATTATAATCTACAGTCAAACTTGTCATAGTGGTCACCTTTATCCAGCGGTCACCTGTCCTATGCAGTCATTTTATTTCCTCCCGATGAATTTTCCTATATAATGTAACTCTATTAAGCGGTCACCTGCGTAACGCGGTCAGCAGTCATCAAACTTTATTTAAAATCGCCGTTTTACCTTGTATATAGCGGCCATTTTGTCCAATCACTTGACCAGATCTAGAGTCAGTTGACCCCCAATTTTTGTCACTAATGTAAATATTAGTCTAGTATGGCGAGATCATGGAAAAATAATTAGCCTAATTAAAACCGTTTAAAATATTGGATAATATATTTATTTTGTTTAAAGAAAACTCAAACAAGGGTGTTAATGACCAAAATGGTTATCAGGAAAACGAACTTATGAAAATCTTACATTATGGAATTGGAATCTGGTTTAAAAAATTCTGAGTGATATTAAAAAAAAACAATGCATCCTTATTTATCTATTAATGGGTAAAATATTTAGGTGTTTCCTAATTATTAGTTCACATTTGGCATGCCCAACTCCGATAGGTGTTATTGTGTAAACTCATGGCAGGCATTTTTTAACACCTAGGAAACGTATTATTTGTAGAAACCCTAAAACTGTTTTGTATACACAATGTGTCCTGATTATCTCGTGATTTTCAACTAGGTAAGACGACCGTTAGGATTAGTCACGCTTTGTGAATTTGATATTAATTTGTATTGTGCACTGCTTTGATCAACTGAGAGTATATGACTTGTCTGTTTATTACGCAATGATTTATGTATTTTTAAACATACAATTGTTAATTTTACGTAACTAAACATGTTTTTTTAAAGATGCAGTTTAGATAAAAATACATTATGTTTAATTCATGGCATTGCATGATAATTTCTTATAATAAAAGAAAGTTTTGTTATTGTTTGGATGGAGGATAATGCAATGCCCTATTAAACTCATTTTTTTTTTGTCATCAAATTTAGCTTGAACTTAATCTGGAGACTATTAAAATTTATTTTTAAAAAAAACTTAGTGAGACCATTGATGTCCAATACACATCCTTCTTTAATATTCTATGATGTAGTATTGTAAAACACCGAACTAACATAAATTGGAAAAGAATTTTCTTGAAAAAGATGAACCTCTCTTCAAAGATCACCTCTCTATAAAGGTCACTTTAATGATTCCCAAAGGTGACTGCTTAATACAGGTTTGACTGTATTCTGAGCAAACAACAAAACCATTCATCAAAATTCAAAAAGCAATATAGGCATTATGTAGCCTTAATGTAATACATTTACACTATCAATTGCCCACATCTGAACTCTATAAACTTACATGAGCACAAGCTTCCTCGGGGGTCCTGGAGGAGATACAGAACATAGTGGCCAGATCCAGCAGGTGAACTGACAGGTGTTCCATATGATGTAGCAGAGAAGGACCCAGGTGAGTGGTCTGTCCCCTACCAGCCGGTCCCTCCAGAATCAAACGGGGTCTGTACAAGCACGGCTTCCTGCTAGAATAACTGTTAAAAAAGTTAAAAGAGAGGATAACAAACACACCTCAAAGCATATACATTAGTTCAATACCTAAAATGTACTTTTAAGTGCTTTAATTTTTTTCATTTTCTCTCATCAATTAAAGGTTCAAAAGCATTTCAAAAATTCAAAGACAACAGCATTTAGATCAAGAGCTGATCAGTCATATACAGTATGTGCAGAAATTTCAGTGCACTTGTGGATACCTGATAAGATTATCCATGAATTCTTCATCTGTGACTCTACTTCTTCTCTTTCCCTCATAAATTGTCAGCATCTCCTGATTCTCCTCATCACTCCAATCATCATACAGTCCCTGAGACTGGGCTACACAGAAAAAAAAAACACACTTCAGCCCAGTATCTTATCCAGAAAAAAATATGTAATTTGACCCAGATTATTATCTCCCAGTTAAGCCACAATATTTCTATTTCATATCTTACTTTTAGAGTCCTGAGATGTCTGAGCAATACTGACAGGGAAGGCTTTGTGTAAGGCCTCTAAGGCAGTTGAGAGAATGTTTTGTAACAGTGGCCTGATATGACAACTGAGGGCTTTCCCTGGGGAGGCTACACATCGCTGTGAAGCTGGGACAATAGACTGCATGGCTCCCTGGAAGTCCTGGGCACTGACACTGATACTGGACACATCAATCTGCAGCTTCTCTGAGGACTGGTAGATCTGAGGGTACCTCTTCCTCAGAGCAAGCAAAGCAGCCTCAGTACAGAGAGCCTTCAAGTCTGCTCCACAGTAGCCTACAAAATCACAGTTTTAGTCTAATTAATGAGAAAACTTACCTTCTAAAGTTTGAAGAAAAACGGTTATAATAAATCATGAGTTGTGTGCTTCATTTTATAAGTTTATGTGGGTAATTTAGATAACTCACTAAAGACTTACCAACACAAAGATCAGCCACACTGTTAATGAACTGAGGTAGTAATTTGGGGTTCCAATCTTTAGTGTGTATAGACAGAATTTGTCTTCTTGCCTAGGAGAAACAGAAAACATAACAAATTACTTCACATACATGTACATGTATATGCTGCTGATTTTGTATACAAATGCTTTCCTCATTAATGTCTCAATGATTCTTACCTCTTTTGAGGGCAGAGAAAACATAAATTCTCTGTCAAATCTGCCTGGTCTTCTGAGGGCTGGGTCAATGGAATCAATTCTGTTGGTAGCTCCAATCACAATTACCTCTCCTCTGTTGTCAAGCCCATCCATTAGGGCCAGGAGTGTGGACACAATAGAGCTATGGATTTGATCCTGACGACTAGATCTGACAGGTGCTAGTCCATCTATCTCATCGAAGAAGATGATAGAGGGCCGCATCTGATAGGCCTGTATCATTGTAACATAATAAAATTTAAAAATTGTGAAGTCTGTAACAAATTCAAAGAATCATCATAATCAGGGTTAAATTTATCTGCGCCATGATTAGGCCTAAGACAAGAATATGTTTATTTACAATTACATGGTAATAAAAAGAATATAGTTTCAATAAGTAGGAATTTTTTTTTCACATAAAGTTGAATTACAAAACTGACCACTTGAAGCTCTTTTTTTCTTGCTAGTTTTTTTTTGGTTATCTACCCAACAGCTCTCACAAAGTAATAGGATTTAAAAGAGTTAACATATGGGCATATAATTTGGGGATTGTATGTGATGTCAAAATCCAGAAGTCTCCGACAAGACTGTAGCTCTACTGGTTTTTGCTTAACAAAAGTAGCAATTGGACTTGTAATTTTGGAAACAGCAATAAATAAAATAATGAACCTTGGTTTAGACTGTTATGTGTCAAGTTTAATTGCAATTGGACAAAAACTGTACTAGAAGTAGCCTTTTGAAAGAATTCACCAAAATTTCTATTTTTAGTTACCATGACATTTGTTATAATTAAAAACCAATGCACAGGATTATGTGTCTTAGTGAAGTCTACTTGTGTACCAAGTTTTATCCGATTCGGACCAAAACTTCTTTGTTCATGGTTAAATATGAAGATGAAGAACCCTGTATAATGTACATCATAACATGATAAAGTCAAATCTTTTTCATCCTGTCTTCCTCCCCTTCAACCCTCAAATTTCCTTGTTGGTTTCAGAATTGCACTAGTTTTGTTTCTGGTATATACTTTGAAGTTAAAATGAATCAAATAAATACATGTACATAAAATGCCCTCATACTTGATCAAAGAGAAGGCGAAGCTGACGCTCTGACTCTCCAACCCATTTGCTCAAACAGTCTGCACCTTTCCTCATGAAAAAAGCTACACGTTTATCTCCCTTGCTGCATTCATTTGCCAAGGCTCTCGCTACCAAAGTTTTTCCTGTACCTGAAGAAAATTCATTGTATATTACATGAAAAATTACAATTCCTTGTAAAATTAATCCAGTAACATGAATATCTTTAAATTTCCACAATCAGTCAATCAAATCCATGCAACCTTACCAGGTGGTCCATAAAACAAGCATCCTCTAGGAGGTGCTATCTTAAATCTCTCAAAGACTTCAGAGTAGAGAAGTGGGAAAACAACCATTTCTTTCAGAGCTCTGATATGCTTCTCTAGGCCTCCAACACTCTCAAAAGTTACCTGCAGAAGACAATCACTGAAAAATGACTTCATTACAGTAACAGAATATCACAGGGAGGAAATACATGTACATGTATTAGATATCAAAATTACATGTATAAACTAAACAGGTTTCCACAGATTCATATCAAAAATACACTGAATGACTTTTGACAAAATATGCTACTTGTATGGACAGTTTTCAACAAACTGCATGTATATAAAAATCTTACAGATTTATCAATTGTCATAGGGTCGATATCAGCCAGACTGGCTCCAATCCTCTGTCTGTCCTTCATGGTTCCAACAATATCTTTGTCTGTTAGGTTCATAGGCAGGAGCTGATTCCGTGCCCTTGCCATACTTTTGGCCTTCCTTCTCTGGAAGTGCTCTTCATCACTGCTAGACCCCGAAGATGATGAAGAGGTGCTGGAGCTGCCATGAAAAGCTCTCTTTCTTCTATAAATCAGAAAGATTTTCAGATTATACATGTATATTAATGCTCCAGGGAATAAATTACCTGCACAATTAGATATGATTCTAGTTGGCCCACTTCCAAAATATAAAATTGCTTTAAAAAAAGGATACTGGACGCTATCTTATTTAAAATCCTTGTGCAAATATGCAATGAAAATGCAAAATACATGTACTGTAGGTAAAATTAACTCCATTTTTTTAGTTAAGTATTGTAACGAGCATTACTTCAGCAACTTGTAGGACATGGATAGGAATTACAAGCTTAAAAGGAACAGAGTACTGTAACAACATGTGATAATGCCTGTAAGAATTCTTGTACGCCTTAGACAAATTATCTAGTTTTTATTGTGTTCTTTAAGGGTGACAACATACCTAATATTGACACGTCGATGTGCTGGAGAACGATAAACTGGCGAGTGCTTCTTCTTCCGTCTCACAGGTGAATCTGGGGCATCAGCAAAAATTGTGGGCTTCCTACGCCGTCTCTCTTCTGCAAAACATGGAAGAATCAAAAGACCACTCTTACAATTCAACTGACCTTAACATTATTAAATGTTCCTAAACTTACCTATTGGCACTTCAAATAGCTGTGTTCTAGGTTTGTGTTCCCTGAGATAATATGAGCGTCTTTGTGATTTGTCTGACTTCTTATCCTCTTCATCTTCATCTTCCTCCTCCTCTTCATTATTTTCCTCACCGTCTTCATCTCCTTCTTCGTCATTTTCTTCTTCTTCTTCACTGGACTCTATGCAACACAAATATTGAAAGTCTCTGATGCTTCTTCTTTTCAAATACAGGTAAAAGTATACATTCATCTACTTGTGTTAATAGTATTCATTAAATTCTCAAAAGAAATCTTCCAATTATACCTTCCATAGGTACCAATAGTTGGGCAAGGAAGAATTTTATTATTTTTTTTCTGTCCTTATTTGTCTCTCTTGACATTTCCATCCAACAACTCACCACTTTCTGAAGACTCGTGTACAGGCATTCCATACATATCTCTCTTTACTGGTTTCCTCACTCTCTTTACTCTGCTATACATGCTCTCTTCCATGTCATCAACCTGTGAACAAATACTCAACCATGTGATATAATGAATTTATTCCTTAATGTTTCATAAAACCAAACATGTGATACAATGCATTTATTCCTTAATGTCTCATAAAACCACAAACTACAAATTAACTGCTCTAAACACAAATCCACAAAAACCTTTCACTTTTCCAGTTGCGCTATAAATTTTTGTAAGTATAGAAAAAGTCTACAAAACATTTTTTAAATTTTGCTAAATAAATATTTTCAATCAAGTTTTTGGTAATATCTGGTTATTTTGTCACCACCTTCAACTAATAATGTTTCCTTTTAAAAAAATAACTTAAGTGATATTGTATATATTATACTTTAACAATAACATACATTATCTGTTTCTTCCACTCTTCTTTTCTTTCTGGGATTGTCCTCACCATGATCATAGCTCTGCTTATCAACATACAAGGCCCTATCCAAAATCTTGGGGTCAAACGTCCCATAAAGCAAATTCTTCTGTCGACTACTGCGGCGCACAGCCACCTCTTCTTTCTCCTCTATAATTGGCCGACTTCTACGAACAGATCGTACTGGCCTTGGTGATGGTTTTTTATGGGATTCTGAAAAAAAGTTTTACATCAGTCTACAGAACTGGCTAGTGGCTACCCAGCAACTTTCAACCTAAAGTGATCTTACCAAAAATACGAAATTAGCTGGATGACCATGCTTTTGAGTCCCATGATCATATTTTTCATCTTATTTTAGTTTTTTCTTGTAAAAACTGGTTTAGCTCACACCTGTGCATTTTGATGAGATACATTTTATTATTACATCTGTATTTTGATCTTATATCCTTTTCCAGTCCAATCTGAAGTCAAATACTGTGCAGTTATTGAAGTCTACACAATTTTGTTTAAAAAAAGAAAGAATGAGTGCACTTAAGTACGTCATTTGGAACCTTTTCGGCTACCCATTTTAAGCTTTAATACAATATATCGCTTAATTAATCTATGATTATTGTGCAAGCATATTCTTTTGATATTTATTCCTTGAATTTTTTGTCATACATATTTCTATAATTACAGACAATGTCATTGAAAAGAACATATACAAACCTTAAATTCCGGAAATTTGAACGGGACCACTTACGAATTTAAGGTATCCGCAAATAGGCGGAGTCATTTAAATCGCATGGATGTGGAATGTAAACATTAGCACATATACGATTTTTTTCGCACTGCGAATTTAAATGGAGAAGAGAGAGATTGTGTAGTTTTATGGTGCACAAATAATAAATGATTCCAGTGTTTAGGGACGGGGAAGATGTCTCGCCCTGCAGACCATTATACAGAGGCGACATGAGCCTGTACATGTACATGTACTTACTAATCACACTGTCAATACCAGAATTCTTTCAAAACACCCGTAATGAAAAATACAAAGTAAAATAAGAGACATATAATCTTCAAACCCTATTAAAATTTGCGCAAAAATCTTCCATAGTTTGAAGCTGAAAGTACGATAGATACTGTCACAATAGAAACTTTCAATAACAAACACAATGAAATGCTCAATGAAAGCCTTAGCGTATCGAACAGTGGAATGTCACGTGAGTAAAGTGATTATAATATCAATCGTTGACACTCGGTGAACTGTTAATTTAGTGGCTAATTCGACCGTAGTTTGGAGACTTTTTCAAAAAATTAGATATGAGCCGCAATTTGTCCAACATTGTCCTTTGGATATGTTGAAGTTTAAATCAAAATACACATTCTGTGCAAATGAGACCAATGGACAAGTTGCGGCTCGATGTAAACAATGTCGTTGAAAACTGGTATGCATATGAATAACAATAGAAATGTGACAAAACTGTTAGACCTCCGTCTCAAAAGCTAGTGTCGCTCGGCATTATTTAATACTTTCATGTAGTATAATATACCAAAACCTGCTCTTAAGACATTGTTTAATACCTATAAAACATAAAGTTTATGACTTTTGGAATTTTATTTTGCGCAAAACACCGGGACCCAGCTCTCATAGCTTAAGTGCACTCATCCTTTACGTCATGTAGATGTTTTCCCAATTGAAAAAGCACTGGACCCATTCCTAATTGCTGGATGCAATCAACAATTTTGTGATTCAGTCAATATCAAGAAAACATGAAAACTATACACAACTTTCTAATTTTATTGCTTATACTGGTATGCACATTTATTGAAATTGTACATCTTGAGCAATATTAGCGTTTTCCCTTTATTTTAAAGTAAAGGGTTAGAGATTAATTGTAACAGGTTATGGGATGAGGTTTATGAACAAATCTCTGTGGACCTTACAAGAACTCAATTTTAAATTTTTAATTTCAAAGCAACATTTTTATCAATTAAAGTTGTCAATTTGGCTGGTGGCCGGTTCTTAGGGACAACACTGATATTATGCAGAACCCACTTCAAAATGAATCATTGAAAATGCATTCTGACTTTGTTTTGTTTTTGTAGTTACATTTCCTAAGGCTTTAAAAATGAGGAAAAAAAATATTGTTTTTTTTTGGGGGGGGGGGGGGAGGGTAAATTTACATTTTTAAACTTTTTACCGATTCCACCATCTTGGTTTTGACGGAGGACAAAAACAACATCAGATTGTAAGTCAAGCACTTCAACTAATTACCAACAGCTTTTTTAACGGAGCCAAACTGAAGTTAAGACGCTGACATGCTTTTAACAGGATATCTGGTCCATGGCCATCACACTTAGACGAGCTCATCTTTAACCTCAGTCTCACTTTTACAAAAGGAATATATAGTGGAAAAGGGAGACTGAGATCAAAAGTGAGCTCAATTTAAGTATTATGGCCCCAAAGCCAGGTTTTGTTTATAGAATTGGCTAGATAATTTGAAAATTTTAAATTTATGTAGAATTTTTTTTTAAGAATAATTTTGAGATTTTTTTTTTCAGGGGTATAATTTAATTTTTAATACATATTTACACACATTTATTTGTTAACATAAACACTGATAACAGAAAATTGAAAATCTGACACCTGCTTGCCCAAATGGATATGAACACAATATGTTGCTTATATCTCTGATATAAGTTTAAATGCTAATTTTGTAAATCTACCATAAATTTCTCCATGTTTGTGCTCACCATAATCACTTTCTTCATCTGTTGGGTCATCATCATGTATAACAAACCTACAATCGAAGTACTACATATTTAAGTTTTTAACTCACTGAATGTTAAATGATTGCTCTACATTAAATGTTACCATATCTATGAACGTAGAAATAATTGTGACTGTTTTACCTGCGCCTGGTAGCTGCTCTAGTACTTCTCTGGTTTACAGACTTTCTGAGACTCCTTGGTGAGAAATCAACAACACCACTACTCTCATCTGTTTCTTCACCCTGAAAAGTGAAAATATTCATTGATTTGTGTAATGGAATCAATGTGCATAGTTTTTGTGGTAACATCAACTTAAGTGAATCAGTCATCAACTTAAGTGAATCAGTCAGCGACATATCACAATAAATGTGCACAGATTTTCTTTGGCTGTATCGTTCAGCAGTTCAGCATGTTTCCCTGGGTGCATTCATAAATATGTCTCGGATAAAATAAATTCAAGATTCAGGTTCAAATACTGTCAAATCAAGTATTAACCATTGCAAGATTTAATATTATAAATTAACTTAATTAATTTTGCCAATAACTAAAGATGCTACGATATACATGTAAGTGAAAGTAATAAATAAGTAGCATCTATGTTTCCGAGGAAATTCGAAATGAATGAAAACCCTTTGTTCGATATCAAAGGATGTGCGAATTCACACTTAGATCAGATGAAATCTCACGTTTGCTTCATGGTCCCTCTTGCCGAAATCTTCATGTGACAAAAACGGGACTTCCGAGCGATTTTCCGCTCGGTGTCTAGTATTCACCATTCTTTTTCGGCTGCTTTCCTACTTTCATGAAGCCCACTCACACCGAAAGTACTTACTACGCAAAGTATAGTGCAAGCATATTACACAAAATATATGGAATTTATCTCGAAAATATATTCTCAACCAGGTAGAAATAAATGTAAGCATTATAAAACTATTATTTTAGAAAGTAATATGTCCAGTTATTATATTTTTAATCATGCGGATGATATCGATGCCATTTTCATAACATAGGTAGAAAAGGCGCCAAATGCGATTGGGTGGTCTCCCACGTTAAACATCGAAGAGATCACCAGCAGGCATGTTTAGCGCTGCATTTTACAAAACTTTCCTCAGAATTGTCTTTAGAAAGGAGATTCAGGAAAATTTAAAGTTTATTACTCTGAATAAAACCCTTAAACACTAAGTGCAATGTACATGTATACAGTATATTGTTTAATAAATTTGCATCATCCCACTGTTTCTTTTTGATATTGAAAATTAAATGAAAAGGGGAATGGTACGTGAGTCAACTTGAAAGATTACTTTTTACCCTAACCATGCTAACAGAAATTTTACTTAATTTATAGTAAATATTTTAATACTTTGACCAGTTGACTTACTATGATATGAATCTTTAATACTCCATATAAAACTTTTATGGGGGAGAGGGGGGGGGGGGGGCTTGCAATGATGTTATAGTAATAATATGTCATGTATGAAAGAAAGTAAAAGTACAACAGCCTGTGTGTAAATGCAGGGACCTATATACTATACTATATTAGTATATAAGTCCCTGGTAAATGTTACTTAATGAACCCACCCCTCTCTCCCCAACCCGTGTTATTCTGCTCCTCCACTCACAAATACATTCCGTCATCATCTCAGATGAGCAGTATGTAAAATATATACATCTATACCGGGAATTTTTTCAGATGCCATTAATAATAATGGCATTCATTTCCCCTGATATAGTTTGTTGTTTTGCTGCTGGACATTCTTCTATTTTGCATTTTGCATATGGAATTAATTTATTTGTATATTTTATTTCGATTTATAAGTAAATAATCTTGAAAAATGGCGACAAAGGTAATGAATGCATGAACTGATTTTTAAAAATCGGAAAATCGGCTTTTTTAAAATTATTTAATTCTTTGAAAAAATATACAAATAAATTAAAGTCAGATGATACGTTATTTCCTCAATAATCTATATAAGAATCTGATAACTGAACTATTGCTTCTTTAACAAGTTTCCTTACCAAAAATTGAGGTTTACCTTACCAGGCATTCGTCCAAGATACCAGAGGATGGTAATTCTTTTAAAGTCCTATATTGAAAATAACTTGATTTGCTGATTTAACAATTTTTGGTGTTTTTATCATTAAAGATAATTTTTAAAATAGTTTAGAAATAAAAAGACAATAATTATGAATATTTTGGTATACTACAAAGAGAGTCATATATTTAAGGAACGTCGTCGTCAGACCTGAAAAGAAAATAGTTTCGGAGACATTATTCATGTATAACTAAAAAAAAAATTTAATCTGAATTTAAGATATACTGAGTTTAGTGCAATGAAATGGACAAGAAATGCAAAGGCGATACTATCTATGAAGTAAGGCCGGGATATATCCTAGCGTATCCAGAAAGAACAAGTAAAATTACAGAAGAATATTGATTGATTGTATGTTGTTTTACGTCTCAATCGAGAACTTTTTTATTCCAAAAGAGTTGTCACCAAAAAAGGCCTCAAATTTACGGTAGACCTATATATATGGGTGTCAAAATCTAGATAGCTTTCTCAAGTAACATCAGAAGTACTTAGTAATAATGGTCGCAGTTTCGAACATTTTTTTTTTTTGAATTTCATTTTCATTTTATTTAGGCCTATAACTTTGATATCTTTTTAAAATTTATTTTCTTGATGTATATTTATTTATGAGTATACAATGAGATCCTCCCCCCACCCCGGCGTGAGATCCCCCCACCCCCACCCCGGCGTCTTATTTTTCTATTATAAGTCCTATATTAGTTTGCTAGTTTTAATTTAAAATCTGTAAAATTTTGGATCCATCCTCCCCCAAAGCTGCTGACATCAATTCCATCGCGCGACTCGATCTTGGGTTGATTAGCGTTAATTACATTTTTGTTGAGCTCACCTAGCCTGCCTAAATCTAGATCGCACGAAACTATGGTGAATTTCTAGGCGTGTTGCAAAGTAAAGCAAATTAGAGTAAAGCAAAAATTTTAGTGTTATAGAAGGAGGAATTTTGATGTTCTAAAGCCAGGGACCTATAGCATATACGTAACCGCTAAAGCGAAAGCTATATACAAGTATGTACAACGACCCTCCCCCTTCCAACCCCCCCCCCCACCCCCAAACGAAAAAATGTTGAATTCGAAGTTCCTTATTTAAAAATAAATATTGTGATGAACTTTCATAAGATTTAACTTCACTGATTCCAATGTATGGTCCACATTATTAAAAAAAAGTGAAAACAGGAGCCGATTTTTAAAACGGGCGGATCGAAACCTCAGACTCCGATATAATAAATAAACGTTCGTTATTTCGCGGCATATTTGATCACGTGACATATTAACAAACATGGCAGGGAGTTCGAGAAAATTGACAAACGAATATGAGGAGTAACTGTGCAATGGTTGACAGGGGTAGATTTTTGAACACATATTGAAAGATTACAAATTAAGTACAATTTTTAAAATTTCATTACAAAGGCAAAATGTCCAGAGTAGTGCCAGGTTCAAGAATTTTAGGAACTGTCACCCACGTGGAGTTTGACGCAGGTGTGTGTAACGGATATTGTCAGTTGTGTGAGGAAAACGTTGTCGAAGAACTTGCAGAAAATATTCAGAGTAGTGTAGGAAATTGTGCAGTGTTAGGTGGTAGCCTGGGGAATGATGAAATCGTTGTAGCATTATTTCACGAGGATGATAATTGGTACAGAGGCAAGATTGTCGGAAAAGGCGCCAACGACCTGTCCATCTTTTTTGTTGATTATGGCAACACAGAAACTGTTAGTGCAGACAATATTAGGAAACTTCCTAGTTTGCTGAAGCATGTAGAACCATTGGCAACAAAGTGTGTATTTGTTGATTTCTCTCCAGCAAGAGGTCAATGGACACCAGAGGAAGAGGAGGCAGTAAGAGAGAGACTACTGAATGAAGAATACATGGTAGAAGTTATTCAGAAATCTCCACGGGGATTTTCTGTAAGACTGCACAGTCCATCCGCCAATAGTATTTCTTCACCCAGTTCTATGACATTGCAAAATGTCAATACAAACTCTTGTCATCAGTGTTATATTTCATACATTGAAAGTGCTAATAAATTCTGGGTGCAACTTCAAGAAACAGAAAATGACTTAAGCAATATAATGAGTCAAATTGCAGAATACTGTACAAGTAGTGCTGAAAAACTTGGTAATCCACAAATGGGAGAATTTTGTCTGGCTTATTACAGTGAAGATGAGGCACCATATAGGTCACAGATATTAACAAGCACCTCAGACAAATGCCTTGTGCAGTTTGTAGATTATGGAAATTCAGAATCAAAGTCACACAATGAATTATTATCTCTACCTGCCAAATTCATGAATTTTCCAATTCAAGGTCTTAGGTGTTGTTATAAAACTACCAGAATTAATCCAAGTAAACTGGAGGACAAGCTACAAGAACTTTCGGCTTCTGATGGAGTGGTGAAAGTCAAATTTCTGAGGAAAAGTAATGACGAACACACAATAGAAATAGATGAGATTGAAAAGATGGAAAACCATGGTAGTTTAAACAGTTCTCAGACATTGGAGTCCCTGCATGAATACCCAGTGTCATCACTTGAGGGTAATAGGACTTATGATGTATGCATTTGCTATGTGGAGCATCCTGGTCGATTTTTTGTGCAACTTCTCAGTAGTTCTGATACTGTTAGTGATCTGATGAATTTGGCTCATGAGGAATTTATAACTAACAGGCCACTTTCAAGACCCACACCCAAACAGTCATGTTTAGCTAGAATGAGTGATGGTGCAGTGTACAGGAGTTCTGTGGAATCTGTTGGATCTTCTATTAAAGTCACCTCAGTAGACTTTGGGTTTACAGAAACTGTAGATGCGCAAAACCTCCAAGAAATTTCAGAAAAATTGACATCTATCCCAGCACAGTGTGTTCAGTGCACCGTAGACCTGACAAAGATGACACCAGACTACTGGTCAGAAGGAGAAATAGAAATTCTTAAAGGACTTGAGAATGATGTACCCTTGGTATCGATGGTGACATCAAATAGAGGAGGTGTTTACCAGTTAGACTTGTACGATACCAGAGACAAAGACATTGATCGTTATTTGAATGAGGAGTTGTTAGGGGTTAAAAAACAAGGAAAATCTGTGTCATCATACAAAGAGTCTGCCAGGCGAACTGTCAGGAGACTAAAGATACCAGAACCAGATGTCGCTGTTGGCAGCACTGAGATGGTTTGTGTCACTGCGATGTACTCCACTAAACAGTTCTACGGCCAGCTGACCAAAGTTCCAGTTGAAAAGTTTGCTTCTCTCCAGGAGACTTTAATGAAGGTGTACGAAATGGGACAGGATGTCATAGCTGACTGTGAGGTGGGAACATTCTGCTGTGCAAAGTACACAGACGGATCCTGGTATAGAGCACTCATTACTTCTGTCACAGGAAGTTCAGCGGAGATCATGTTTATTGATTTTGGTGACTCCTGCACTGTACCCATGACATCATTGTATCAGATACATCCAAGTGTCGCTGACACCCCACAACTTTGTATCATGTGCCAATTTCAGAAACCCCCGATGAGTGTCAGTATGTCAGATTTACAGACTCTTTTGGTTGACAAAGTAGTGGAGGTCAGACTTGCATCAAGGACAGGCAAGTTACTTCATTATTTTCCTATATTCACCTAGTATTTCTGACATCTATGGAAATAAGGTACCAAAAAATTCACAATTTAAAAGTTGTAAATGTTTGTATTTTTGTTAAGTAAATTTTCTCTACTGATTAGATTTTTTTTAAATTTTGCAGATGGAGTATTTCCAACTTTCCAGATTGAATTTACCAGCCATTCAAACAACAAAACTATCACCAGTAAACTCTTTGGGAACCAGCACAGGATCCCGAGACTCCCTCAAGTGGCCCTGCAGAGTGGGTAAGTTTGAGTTAAGGAAGGATAAGTGTAGCTGTGTCATATATAAATGGTACACCATCAGGTAGTGTAGATTCAAATTTGTTCAAATCAGGACCCCTGGGGTCAAATGTTGCATAGGAATATATAGGGAAAACTTC
Source organism: Saccostrea echinata (assembly GCF_033153115.1). Lineage (NCBI taxonomy): Eukaryota > Metazoa > Mollusca > Bivalvia > Ostreida > Ostreidae > Saccostrea > Saccostrea echinata. The sequence goes on along the minus strand of NW_026889790.1, from coordinate 1,597,767 downwards.
TCAAGAACAGCAAAGCCATGGTTAGTCATATTTAATGGTGTAGATTCAATTTAAAAAAAAAAAAAAAAAATCAAGACACCTAAAAGGGGGGGGGGTAGGGTTAGGCCACAATGGGCTATTAAAGGAGAAAAATCTGATGAAAACAGCAGGGCCATAGTTAACTCATTTGAGTGTTGTGGCCCATGGGCCTTTTTAAAAAAATTGTAATTTAATTTTTACTTTCAAAATAACAATGAATTGAGGTTTTATTTCCTGTCAGATCATATAAAATATAAATATTTCCTGTCAGATCATATAAAACCTGTATTTGGATGTAAACGATATGATTATTGATATTAAGAAACAGTGGTGAGAGAAAGGGGATGGTGGCTATTGGTGACCAGGAGGAAGTTATGGTCACTCATGTGGTTGATCCCGATCACTTCCACTGCCAGCTAAGTAAGACTGCAGTCCAGCTTGATGCACTGATGGAGAGTCTGGACAAACACTACTCCGCCCTGGATGAATACGAGGAACAGCTGACCAATGTGTCACTCGGACAGCACTGTGTGGCTAAGTACAGTGCTGACCAGGACTGGTATAGAGCCCAAATTACAGGTCAGTATGTGTAGATATTTCTTCAAGAGGATAAATAACACATACAAACTTTATTCCAGAAATCAGTAATATATCTAGATTTATGTTTTCATAGGTCATGTGAATAATGTTTGCCAAAGTAAGTGTGAAAATTTTGTAAAATTTTATTATGATGTTATGAAATGAAAAAAAATGGTATAGAATTATATTATAGAAAATAGCAGTCACATATTTAAACACCAGAGAAATTATATGATTTCTTTATATTTTAGGAATCTGTGTCTTTTCTATTCAATTGGTCAAAAAAAAAAAATTAATTCCTGCATCAAATATTTTTGGAGTTTAAGTTGAAATGGTGGGGATCGATTTTTTTCAGTGAATACTTTCAATGTCTTGAATTTTTTGCAAACAGGCATGTTGAACAACGGGATGGCTGAGGTGAAGTATATTGACTATGGTAATACAGAATGCTCACCCAAAGAGAATCTGAAGCAGATCAGTGATGAACTGATGACGCTACCACCCCAGGCAGTACTCTGTGGACTTGAAGGTGGGTCACTGCACGTGTATAAAAATTCACACATTTTATATCACATGGGTGTGCATTGCTGTGAACTTAAAATATTAGTTCATCAGTATTTAGTTATTTTTAGCTTACCTGAGCTGAAGGCACAAGTGAGGTATTCTGACAATGATTCATTTTGGTCTGTGTCCAGCGTAAATTATGCACAAATTTTGCTCAGGATGCATTATTTCAATAAATGTGCATCCCAATGGACGCAATAAAGGATGATGTGACATACGGCCCCCGGTAAATTGACAAAAAATTAAATGTCCAACTTTTACTCTAATTTTTGCATGCAACTAATCACTGATATGTGTTCCCTTATGGAAAACTACTTTTAACAAAAATAGAAGCGTAATTTGGAAGATATAGATCTTTCATTTGGGTAGGGGTACCATGTTTACATCCGATTCCAATTGAATTTTGGCCCCGCCCCACTCTTTGAAGCCATTAAAATATACGAGCGCAAGTAGGTACATTTTTGTCCTTTGGCTGGTCTATGTATTTTATTGAAATCTACCTATATGTGAAAGGAGAAAAATGTACCTAACTGCGCTCACATGTTGTTTTTTTAAAAAATGGTAAAATCTAGCTGGCCTTTCCTATTATGAATAGATCGACGAAACTATTTTTTCTGACGTAAGAATAAATTCATATGCTAATCAAGGCACTGGCCATACTTTCTAACTGACCAATCAGCTAAATGAGATGCATTACGAGTGAGTACCACAAAAATACTAAGAAAATTTTATGCTTGGAAAAAAGGCTTTTTTACCTACTTTCCGATAAACAATTTTTTATGCATTTGAGTCACAGATTAGGCACGGATCAACAATTTCCCAGCTCAGAGTTACAAACGATTTATAAATATACATAATTTAAAGTTTTGTAAAGCGTTTGGTGGGCAATTCGCTGGGTCTACACGTATTCCCGAGTATCAGTGAATATGAGTGTCATGTGCATTTCTTGACCCAGAACGGTAAACGCTGAGGTTCCATGCGTATTATTATGTATAAACAGCCTTGACTGACCATTAAAAGTTTTAAATGTGGCAGAGATAATGTGTAAATTGACCTAAACCACGTGTCTGTGATAAAATGTAAACATATAGTGAACGACAGAATGTTTTTTCGTTCTGTCATCGGATTGGACAATTGTTCTCGCTAAGCGACTATGTGCGAAATAATAACAATAGCCATATAAGGTAAATTTCTCGGACATGCATATCCCTCTATTGTACTAAGACCCGCCTATTCTCTTTTCAGAAAGGAAGATATTGTCACAAACCTGGCCGAATGTTGCTGTCATAGGGTCTAAAAAATCATAGATAATGCAGTAATCCTTATAATTAAAATGTGTCGGAACTATTGAAACTATTCAAAAGGCGTCGTATTCTTTCACTCATGTTTGAAAACTATCAAAATCATCGTAGATTAAATATAATTCGTCGTAGAAAAAGGGGCCCCAGATAGCAGTTATGTCACATCATCCTTTATAGAAGGACATGCATTATTAAATAAATTGTATAATCTGATTCAAAACTTGACCGATTGCATCATATCCACATGCTAAGCGATATACTTGAACGATTTTAACAGGTATAAGGTTGCCAACAACATGTCAGATTTCACAATTGCAGTTAACAAGCAGTTATCAGAAAATATTTGAAAGTTAGATAGCATAGTTCGATTATCACCGATTATGTCTATACTGTGGAACATTTCTGAAGCGAATACTATACCTTTGTATTTAAGGCCTAAAAAATTAATAACTTGGTTCTCAAGGCCCACTCGCATCTTATTCAACAATGCGCATCACCCATTTTTATCCTCGAATGAATAAAATTTCTCTCATGCGCACGTGCAGTGCCAAAAATAAAAACTGAGTCCCCGACTGCATTTTGACTGCATTTTAGAAATCGGTAAAACATTGGCAAACATCGAAAATGATCCAGACTACCAGACTATTGGCCTAGTTAAAAATTGCAAATATGGCAGTCGAGTTAACAGGTTAAGGCATCAAGATTAAGTTTAGTCATGATGGCATTGATTTCGGTGCAAATTCATAAGAGAATGACTGTAATACTTTCGTGGTACAAAGTTGGGGTTTCTGAAGGTTTTTCCATGCTAGAACTCGGATCAATAACACTCAAAGATGGCTCTCTCAACCTCAGAACATGGATGTCGGCAAGATTCGCAGATTTTATTTACTGTATAGGGGGAAAATAACTCGCGGTGTTAATATTCGCTATATTCACGGTGTTTATAAATCCGTGAATTCAAGAAACAGTGAATAAGTTTTCAATAGCCTCCATGTTTTATTTGGAAATTTGGGAATAGACTACGATAGGTATATTTACGTGCAGTACATGGTCATTTCAGTAATTACGAGTAGTACTTGTCATTCAATTATTTTAATTATCACGCTTTACTTTAATTCAAATCAGCAGATAATAACATGTAGTTGTTAAAAAGCTGTTTTAATAGCCATCGCTACATGTTTCGTCAATCCAAACACGTGGGTCATGGGTTTTGATTACCCGTGCGTAACTTATTTGTTACCTGCATTATTATGCGTAATAGTTTTTATCGACATTTTGGTTTAAAAAAAAATCATTCAAATAACTATCGAACTTGGTTAAGATGTGGAATGATATTATTTCGTCGACATTCATTAACACATTTATTATCGTCCATTGGTTTTTCACCGCGATGTATTATCCCTTTGGAAATAAGATCTTGGGGTGTACATGCACTCATCGTAATAGCATATAGGAAAGTCATTCGACGTTTATAGTCAAGGACTTTTAATAACTGCACTTGTTTTAATTAATCGTCAAGTAATTATTAAATCAAACTATTTTATATAAACCTACCCTGTTGTTCCTGAAGTTAATACATAACGCTGATTAATGCCGCTCTAGCAATGCTATAGATTAAACGGATATAGACAAGGGAGGTAACTTTTATTATATACCAATTCCGCGAATTCAACAAACCGCGATCGTGTCAGAGGAGAGAAAACCGTGAAAATTACAACCCGTGAAATTAATCCCCTATACAGTAGTCTGGGTAAACCAAAGACTGATAAATTTGACAATCTTTAATAAAATCATAAGTGCTATTTATAGTGCTGAAGCACTCTTAGATTAGATGTGTTATGTAAGCAATTGACCAAATGCATCAAGTGTTGGATTCTGTAAGTTTAACATGTCTGGTTTTTAGGATGCATTCATTACATGAATCATCTGAATGTAGTAGAGAAAAGAGAAAGAAGCAGAAAATAAATGATCTTGATTTCTACACTCAGTGTTGAAGCATTGTTGATTAAAAGTTGCTATTTTTGAAATTATAAAAAAAAAAATGAAAAAATCCCGTCTGTTTTTTAAGAGATAAAAAAAAAGGGGGGGGGAAGCCTCCCTCCCACATTTATTTTTGAGAAAACTGGCCTGAGAACCAAGTTATTAATTTTTTTTTTGGCCCAAGCTGTAACCTGTATCATTTATTTTTTCATTTTTCCTTACAAGCTAAGAAGTAGAAAATTTAATCATTTTTATTTCTATTTTTCATTTCTACTTAAACTTTCTTTACTTTATTCTGCTTTTGTGCATTTTATGACTGATACAATGCAGTGGCGGATCCAGGAATCTTGAAAAGGGGGGCCTGACCAGTTTGAGGTCGGGGTAGGGGCCCACGGCCACACCAAAAAAAATTGATTATTAAATCGTGTATATTTTGGAAACAAAAGTGGGGGGGGGGGGGGCTCTAAATCTGCCAGTGCAATGTGTGAGATCGTATGTATGATCTAAAAATAGAACCAAGTGCAGAGTTGACAATATATTATTTTTATGAAATTAATATTACAATATTTTTTGAACTTTATTTTGAAAGCATTGTTTAATTATTCAATACACTGTTTTTTTGTCGTATATACATGCACATATGAATAAACACAGTGATTGGGAGGGCCATCAAGGTCAATGGGACTATGGCACAACTGTCAAAGTTTTTAATGGGCCATTTTGAAAATGAATGGGCCATCTATACATTCTGATGGGCCATTTTAAGAAAAAATGACAAACAAACGTCAAGTATGAAAAGAAACACGTTTCTTCGTTAACCAAATTTTTTTTTTCACTTATGCAGTGTAGCACATTTAAAGGAACCCGCAAACAATATAATTTTCTTGTATTTTGGATCAATAACGTCAAAATTTCAATTAAACATTGGAAATATGTGAGTTAATATACCTTTGTTGTCCTAAATAAAGCACTTCATGTAACAGGAAGCAGTTTTTGCCGCATTTTAACTAGCTGCAATAATGTAGCCCTCTCCATTTTTTTTTTTTTTTTTTTTTGGGAGAGGGCTACAACTCCTTAGGATCTCCGTAATGGTGCAAGTGCGGGAGTGATTCACTACCGCACAGATTTCGGCTCAAATTATCAGTAAGTGGGTATTTTGTTAACATATCTTACCTGAACTCATGAAATGTAGTTATGCAGGACATGAATTGATCCAAAAATACACAGAACAATCCGTATATCGGTTATTTTTCGTGTATGTCAACATCACAACTTGAATTTATCCGCCATGTTTACTGACCTTGATCGATTTTATTTTGGGACAACCAATGAGAATTTGGGATCTAGGGGAGCGGATCTGTATGGATTTCCCTTATTATAAGCATAAATATCACTGTTTATACTAAAAATATCACATGGAATGCTTTTATTTATCGATATTTAGTGATACCATACAACACAAACATTTATCAACACCGACATTTACATTATCAAGTGATTCTAAATTTCAAGTGCAAGTCTCAGTACATCACGCGAGAACTGTCATGGCTGCTGAGGTGAACGACTGGAAAACACGCAGATTTATTTTACTTGGTTTTCGCGTATAAAGGGCCATGATGTTGATAGTGAATAAAAATTCCGTCTTATTGGAAGTAAGTTGAATGCAAAAACAATTTATTTTGCCTGCAGTCGCCGTATCTAAAAAATATATTTGCACCATTACGGAGATGCAGTGGAATTGTAGCCCTCTCCTGAAAATATCAGATTAAAAAAAAATTGGAGAGGGCTACATTATTGCAGCTACATTTTAACCAATGAGATTTGTTGTGTTAAAATGACTGCATTTAAAACGAAAGTAAAACAAGCAAGAAAGTCGTACGCAATATATTTCCAACTAACATTGCTAAAATTTGAATGCGCACCTTGGCGCTACCAATGATTGATTTTCACTTCAATGCGACTATGGCATGTGGCGCAAGCTCTTCCCAATCACTGTAAACATACACAGGAAAACAAGTGTATTCTTTAAACACATGGATAGACATTTGAATTACAATGTAAAATTGTATAATATTTATTTGACCTAACAGATGATCATGTATACTTGTTAACTGCTATGCTGAAAATGTTAAACTTTGGTGATGTTTTAAAGGAGTTGCATCACCAACTGGATTCTGGTTGCCGGAGAAAGTGGCTCAGTTTGAGGACCTGGTTCTGGATCAAACATTTAAGGCAACATTCAAGTCTAAGAAGGTAGGAGAGGATATATTGCTGTGTGTTCTGGAGTCTCCTGAGGGTACCAACATCAACAACAAATACGGCACAAGTACCAACTCTCTCGCTACCACAGCCAACAATGAGGCATCCAACAACTTTCAACAAAGGTCAGTCTTAAGGTTGATAAACCCTCTGGTCACTCATTGAAAATGTTGGTTTAACTCTTATGATTTTCCAAAAGAAATGTAATTTATAAGTAAAATAAAAACAATTTTAGCATAGGTTGTGGGCCAAATTGAGACAAAAAAGGCACTTCAACTTGGCTAATTTGTAAAGGATTAATAGACATGTCATTAAGACTTATCTTTCTTATCAGAGTATCAATAAACCTGAAGTTATATTGTGGTATACATGTATGACTAATGATATTTGTATGTGGTAGTCAATTCTTTGCTTAGTATTCTCAGTTTTAAGAAGTTTTATTAATTTGATGCCTTAAATTACTGGTATACTACATATTAGTATAGCGAATAGCAATTCAGAGGTAAATAAAAATCTGCTATAAACACACTTTAAACAGAGGACGATTTGGAGACCGATCCTCAGGTGGGAGATCCAATGATTCAAGACCAGGATTCAGTGGTGGAGACCGAGGAAACCGCCCTGGCTTTGGTGGTTCTAATAATCACAGTAGAGGTTCAGGATTCAATTCTGGAGGATTTGGCAGTAAATCGCCGCCTGGTGGAACCACTTCGGGAGATGGAGACTGGGATGAGACCCCTTCAGCTAGTTCATCCTCACACAGCTTTGGAAGTGGAAGCAGAGCAGGGTTTGGAGGATCTGGTGGCTCTTCTGGAGGAGGATTTGGAGGATCCAGAGGATTTGGAGGAAGTGAGGGTGGATCCAGGGGATTTGGAGGAAGTGAGGGTGGATCCAGAGGATTTGGAGGAAATGAGGGTGGATCCAGAGGATTTGGAGGTAGTGGGGGTGGATTTAGAAGAGAGGGCGGTGACCGAGGTGGTAGTGGTAGGTATAACTTCAATTCTTTAGATCTGTTGAATGTTATTTGTGTGAAATTTTCAATGAGATATGAATTGTTTGTAGATATCACATCCCCATGCATTTTGCTAAATTTGTATCAGTGAAAGTTTTTCTTTGTCTGAGCATTGTGAAAGTAAATAAATTTTTTTTTAAAAAATGAAAAGAGGAATTTTTCTATTTTTTAGGCTGTAGAAAATGTGGAGAGGAGGGCCATTTTGCCAGAGATTGTCCTCAAGGTGGATCAAGTGGAGGAAGAGGTTGTCACAAGTGTGGAGAAGAGGGGCATTTTGCCCGAGATTGCCCAAAAGGTGGCTTTGGAGGAGGGGGTGGAAGAGGTTGTCACAAATGTGGAGAGGAGGGTCACTTTGCCAGAGATTGCCCCAAAGGTGGTCAGAGTGGAGGAAGAGGTTGTCACAAGTGTGGAGAAGAGGGTCATTTTGCCAGGGATTGTACATCAACAAACCAAAGAAGCAAGTATTTGAAGTGAAGCATGCTTAGATAATATTCCAAAAAAAACTGATACTATGAAATACATAAAAAAAAGACTATCTCTGAAAAAAAAAAAAAACATATCATGAAAAACTGGCTATGGGCAATAATTGTCAGACCAAAATAAATATGTATTTTCTTAGGAAAAATTTTGGATTTAATGCATTCTTTCAGAAATAGTTTTCAGGGTTTAAGTTATTATTTTAATATGTCTGGGGCATCAAGTGTTTCATGTCCTACTTTCTGTCTTTCTATCCTTCTGATCATGTATAAATTTGAAACTTAATCAGTGTTTTCAATAAGATTTTCAATAGAAGGAAATATATTGGAACAGCAGGAAACCAATCTCGGCGAGGGGTCTGGGGGCCGGCTCAGGCCCCCAGCGGGTCCAGGGCAGAGCCCTGGTAGGGGGCCCAGGGGGGCAAAGCCCCCCGGTCGAAAACGAAAATTGGCATTTTTGACTCAATTTTCTTACCTCTCAGGCCAATAAATTTTTCACATTTCTGTTACTATCAATTACCAAATTTTACCTAATAAAGCCATTTAGAAAACAATTTGTACCCTTTCACTGATTTGTTATATGGACTTTTGACGGACTGATTTTTTTCCCCCTGAAAACTAGGTGTCTGTAAAAACATTAAGACAACTTAAGTATGAAAATTCTAGCACAGACAATTTTTTGTGCTAGAATTTCATACTGAAAATGCTACATAATTTGTCCCTTTCACATTAACTGGTCAGGAAAATTATTCAAAATTAAGGAAATAATTTATTTAAAAATTTAAGAACTTTTTAACACGTAGTGGCGTACAATACCCCCAAAAATTGAAATATTCTGCAATCTAAGACTAAAATATCATAAACCTTTCAATTTATTTACTATTTTATACAGATTGTCAGAACGAAATAATTAAGAAAATGGATACAAATACAAACTACTAGTACATAAAAACCTCTTAAATGTGAAATGTTACACTGTTCCTGTATTTCAAGAGAGCTAACACAAATAAACGAGAATACAAATTTACATTTTCAATTTGAGGAAATTCTGTAAGAATTAATTCCTATGTTCCGCGTCTCAGTCACGTACAGGCGGTTAATTTTGCCGGTTGCCGGCTCTTATTGAAAACACTGTTAATCAGAATAAAATACACTTTTAGTATGTTGTTTTCTTGATTAGAAGTTCTCTTATGTATTAAAGAAATTACTTTGAAGTTGAGATGGTATTTGTGTAAATTTAACAGGTGACAGGGGATTTGGAGGCCGCAGTGGTGGTGGTTTTGGAGGAGGTTCCAGTGGTTTTGGAGACCGTGGTGGCTCCAGTGGATTTGGAAACAAAGGCTCTGGAGGTGGATTTGGAGGGAGGTCTGAGCGTCCTTCAGGAGGTTTCTCAGGGGGATTTGGTGGCAGTTCATCAAAGCCTGCTGCTGAAGATGATTGGGGAGACTCTTCCTCAGATTCCAAGCCCAGAAATTCCTCATCAGGTTTTGGATCCAGGTCTGGTGGTGGATTTCAGGGAGGAAAGCAGGGTGGTGGATTTCAGGGAGGAAAGCCGGGTGGTGGATTTGGAGCCAGTAGAGGGGGTGGCGGTTTTGGTGGTAGCAGTGGAGGTGGAGATAGTGGTGCCAATACAGAAGATGACTGGGGAGACAGTGCCACAACCACATCAGCTGTTACAGTCATATCACCAGGATGGAGTGCCACACCCAAGAAAGATGGTAATAAGTGGGGGCATGAGGATGCTGACTTGTACAAACTTGCCAGACTCCCATCAGACAAAGCTGTCAAAGTATATGTAGTGTACGTCAAATCTCCCACTGAATTCTGGAGTCAGATGGTAAGCAAGTCAGAAGAGTTGGAGGAAATGATGGAGAAAATGAATGAAGAATACAATGGGTTATTTCCAAAAGAAAGATGTGTCCATGAATATGAAGTAGGAAAACCCTGTGTTGCCAAATTCTCTGAAGACAATAGATGGTATCGAGGGGAGATCTCCGAAGTGGAAGACGACAGAGTGAAGGTTCATTTTGTGGATTATGGGAATACAGAGACTGTGAATAAAGCTGAAGTGAAAGCAGCCAATGCAAACTACATGAGTCTAGAGATACAAGGAGTTAAATGTTCCCTCAGTGGAGTGCTCCAGGAAGACTGGTCAACGGAGGCAATAGAAAAGTTTGAAGAACTGGTCATGGATAAAGAATTACAGGCAAACGTTGTTAATTTTTCTGGCGGATTGTACCTGTTGAAGCTATCGGAGAATGGTGAAGATGTAGCTCAGAGCTTAGCTGATGCTGGACTATGTAAAGTTTCCTCTGCTCCCATTGTCAGTACATTACAAAATCCTTATCCAGCTCTACCTCAGCAAGAAGGAGAGAAAGTCACAGCTTTTGTGTCTTGGATTGAGAACCCTCACAACTTCTGGATCCAACCAGAGGAAAAAGCAGATAAATTAGAAGAACTGGTGGCAGATATTCAAGAACATTATGAAGCTGGAGGCAGTGAACTGGAGAATATTAATCTGGGGGATCCTGTTGTTGCTAAGTTCTCTGAAGATGAGGCATGGTACAGAGCTTATGTAGAGAACATTCAGAGATCAAATATAACAGTCAGGTTTGTGGATTATGGGAATGCAGACGTAGTTACTAAAGATGCACTACGTCAGGTAGAGCAAAAATTCCGTGAAGTCCCTGCTCAGGCTCTGAGATGCAGCCTCTCAGGTGTGAAACCACTACAAACTGGATGGTCAGATGACACCAAGGAGATAATGCAGAGTTTGGTCCCTGATGCTCTCAATGTTTGTTTCATGGAGAAAAACTCTGATGGAACTTGGAAGGTTTCCCTTTCTGCAGGTGAAGTGGATGTGGCAGAAGAGTTGATCAGGGCAGCAGTTGTTAGAAAAGAGACCTCAGATTCCTCAACATCATTTGTGAAGTCAGATTTCCCACCTCAGATCTCCCTTCCTGTAGGCAGTACCCACCAGGTGTTTGTCTCCCACACCAACTCGCCCACCAGCTTCTACTGTCAGTTAGCACAGAATACAGATCAATTAGACACACTCCTCGGAGATATAGAAGAAAAGGTTGAAACTTTAATTCCAGTCGACTGTGTGTTGGAGGGCATGGCATGCATGGCAAAGTACAGCGTAGACGAAGCTTGGTATCGATCCATAGTCACTAGTGTCTCAGGAAACACAGCAGATGTCTTATTTGTAGATTATGGGAATTCAGAATCAATTTCTATGGAGAGTATTTGTAATATTCCGACAGAACTCCTTAAACTTGAACCACAAGCCATACACTGCAAATTGTCAAATCCAGAGGGTGTTGGAAATGATTTTGGAGACCAAGTAGCAGATAAAGAAATGACCCTGAAGGTTGTAGGACAGTCTCCCGTGTGCTTGACAGTAGAGCTCTTCTTTGATGATGGAAAACCAGTGTCGGAACCCAGGAGAGAAGCACCAGAAACTGAAGCAGAGGAGGCTCCAGTATATAAACATATCAATTACACAGAACCAACCGGAACTCAAATTAAATGTTTTGCTACATATGTAAAATCACCCTCCAAAATCTACTTGCAGAAAGAAGGGTGTGAAGAACCACTGGAAACCATGACAGCAAAACTACAGCAGTCAGTAGGTGCATGTTCTCTCTTAGCTAACCCAAAACCAGGACAGATATGTGGAATGATATACTCTGAAGACAAGGCATGGTACAGAGGAGTTATAGAGGAGATTAATGCAGGAAAAGCTAAAGTAAGGTTTATTGATTACGGCAATAGCGAGGAAGTGGAAACAAGTTCACTGAAAAACCTTCCATCAGAATTTGCATCATTACCACCATTTGCATATGCATGTTCTTTGTGTGGGGTTTCTTCACTGGAGGGAGACTGGAGTTCAGAGGTCACAACCCAGCTGGAGTCCCTGATTGTAGACAAAGACCTGACCTGTACTTTTGTAACTGGATCTGAGGTGAAGCTAGAAGTGGAGGGTAAAGATTTGGGGAAGTCTCTGGAGGAAGCCAGCCTGGTAAAGTATGAGGAGAGTTCCTGTACTCCTGAGGAACCAGAGCCAGTCCGTGTGACTTGTTTAGAAGAGCAAATCGTTCCCACAGAGGCAACTGCAGCTTATGTCAGTCATAGTGACAAAGATCAGTTCTTTCTACAGTTAGCAAGTCAAGAGGATACACTAGGAGAAGTTATTGAAAACATTCAGAATCACTGTGAGAAGGCCAAACCTTTGACAGATGTAGCAGTTAATGATTACTGCTGTGCCAAGTTCACTACAGACAATTCTTGGTACCGGGCTCTTGTCACAGACATCAAAGGTGAAATGGTGGATGTTCTATTTATAGACTTTGGAAATAGTGACACAGTCACTACAGATAACTTGCGTACTCTTGGAATTGTGAGCCCAGCTCTGGCTTACCGATGCTGTCTGACTGGATGTACAACTATGTCTACAGAGCAACAGGAACTGTTCTCCAAGCTGTCATTGGATGCTGAGGTTACTGTGACATTTGACAAACAAGTGGACAACAAACATGAAGTAACAATGGTGCTAGCAGATGATCATAGTATAAATAAAGAGATTATACAGTTAGGTGAGTCTTAAAACTGAACCTGAAAGTCTGTGTTGTTCATGATAATTTGATGGCTTGCTTTTTGAGGTGATGTTTAGTTTACAATGAAGAAATGCATTAGAAACAGTGTTTTGTCTCCTACAGGTGGAGGTGAACCAGAGGTGACTAGTCACTCTGCTGATCTCTCAGAAATGGAAGAAAGACAAGACACTGGTAATAATTCAACACTTGCACCATTTTTCTGAATGTAAAAGTACATGTAATATATGTCTGATTTTTATGCAGTTTGTTGGCTTTGTGGATACAGTTCAATAATTTTACTTGTTACAGGTCTGAACACAAAAACAAAATTGTGTATGTTAACAATTAATGAAAGCTGTATAAAGTTTAAATCATCTTATATACATGTAAATGTTTGATCTTGTAGCTTCCCAGTCGGTGTTGATGGATGAGTCCCATATAACCCTGGATGAAACAGGCTTTGATGAAGCTGAACTTAACGTCACATGTAATGGAACGAGTAAGTGGCATGAAAAGTTTCTGTAAATTTCATATTTATAAATTTTCAACATTCATTTGACTGAAAAATATTTTTGTAAATTTATTTATTCTTTTTCTTCAACGGCTTAGCCAAGATCAGGTGCCCATTTCCAACCAAATGATGTTATATAGATGTAACTCTTTATAGTTACATCTAATCTAAATGTCTTTTGTTGCATTGCAAAGATCAGAATGAGAGCTTTCCATTGGTATATAATATCACATATATAGTATCTGCATCTTTGAAAAAACAACAGAATAAAGTCAAAGATCCATCAATTTTGAAGCGTTATGCTGTTGCACTTGGTTTTTTACATTTTAAAAAATGGTTAACTAAAATTATTTTGAATGAAACATTCCAAAATTGATATACTTAATTATAGAGAAATCACTCTGGTTTAGTTTATTTTTTACAGAAAAGAAAAAGGATAAAAATTGTGGAAATTATGAATAAATGTGTGCAGATATACCTTTGTTATATAATTTAAGATTTATCAATGTTGGAATACATGCATAATTTCTAGCCAAAAAAGAGCAAATATTATGTGTTTAAAATTTTTATTTTACTTAAGAAGAAAAGTACTGTGAGAAAAATATAGTGGTTATATGGTAAAATGTGTGCATATTTTGTAATTTTTTTCCATACTGGTCTAATCTTTTGTATAGTCCGTAGCCCCATATTTCATTCTACTTTGTGTTCAACAAAAGAACGTATAATTATTCATGCTCTTGTTTAATATTTTCACAGGTACCAGTAAAGTAAAAAACAGTAATGAATATAGCTTTTGCGCTAACACCAAAAGAAGTTTTTGAAGAATGATTGGTGTCCGTAGCCCTGTATAGTCCGTAGCCCTAATATAATAACTTCCAGAAAGTCATATACATTATTGACACAATAACTACAATACAATAATATGTTTATTCAAACAAATGCAATGTTTTTAAATACAAATACCACTGTAATTAAAGATAAAATGTCTGAAAATTAACATTTTTCAACTAAAGGCTTAGTCTGTCCTGTTATCTTTGTGGTCAAAACATATTTCTAAATATACATGATAAAGTTTTCCTTCTTGTGATACATATTAACATTCCATTTGGAAAAATTAGCATTAGAATATTTTTAAAAGAATATTTGGCCACACAAATCCTACTTACAAAAGGGCTACGGACTCTACAAATAAATTTAGCAAATTTACAGACCATATAACCATACTTCTGTATTAGGAAGAATTATTTTTTCCTACATGCATCTACTGCAAAATGGGACTTCAATGGTTTATTTTTTTCTCACCAACCAGTCTTAACATCCCATAGTGGGATTTGATCCCAAAACGTAAGGATCAACTCCTTACTTTGCAATTTACTAAAAAGTGAGACCTTCACTCTTATAATTGTGCCACCCAATCTTCTTGTCACTGAATTGTTAATTAAAAAAAAACATTGATTCTTTATGGATAAATATTGTACTAATCATGTTTTTACTTCAAATGGTCAATCATATTTTGTAATTTTTTATGAATTACACCATATGATCATGATAAATTATATACCGATACACCTTTTGAATGACCACCTTGAGCTCTATGTATTACATTAAAATAAAATCAAAAAAAAAAAAAAAAATGGAGCAATATAGTCTGTAAACCCCCCCCCCCCCCCTAAAAAAAATCATGCCCTGACTTAAGTACAGCTCCTCTTGCTTTTATTCATTAATAGTTTGAACACCAATAATGCTTTAATTAGTTGAACTGGAATTTCATTTGGCGTTGAAAGCACACAGTACATTAGACAATTGATTTTTAAATATGGTATTATAAATACTCAAACTAAGTGGCTTGAACTGTTATAGAATACCAAATAATTAAAAAAAATTGCCACAAATTTGATCATACAATTATATTTTCTTTAAGTTGATTGTCCACAATAGAGATGTTAAACAGTATAGTCCGTAGCCCCATTGCTCACATGAAATTCAGTCTCATAGATGCTAAATTAAAGCTCATTCTTGTTCTTTAGATGGTCTTAAACTATATTTTTTTTTATCAAAACACCAATTACGTGTAATTCTGACATGTATTATTTTGTTCTGACAATTCATATTTTACTCGTATTGTGAATTTATTTGAAGTTTTTGTTTTATTTTGTTAAATTTTACAGGATTTTTGTATAAATTGATTCAATATCCAAACGAAAGGATTTATTAAACATGTGTGAACTCCATGATGATAATTTTAAGAAATATTTACTGATACAGACAACTATATTTCTATGGTCTCTCAGTAAATGAAAAATGCTACATGTATAGTCCGTAGCCCGAGGTCTCAAAATTGTCAATCAAAAAATATCTGACACATTTTTTCTCTGAGTATTACCAAATAAGTTTGAAATTTTCATCCCCATATACAGTATCTTTAGAAAAATTGAAAGTACTTAATGTACTTTTGCTTCAAATGTCTAAATATTAAGAGTAGAAAAACTCCCAGAGATTAATAAATTTACCCATGTCCTTTATATACTGTAACATTTTTGATGGAAATGAGTTATGTGATTTTTTTGTTCAGACAATATTTTGTGAAGAGTTTGTATTTGAATTATACTTGTTTTGTTTAGTTGAATATGATAACGATAAATGTTATGCCTGAATATGTATAGTCCGTAGCCCACTTGGGTCTCTGCTAAAGTAAGAGTGAAATCTTTTTAACCGCTCGACAGAAATGAACAGAAATTTCAGACAATCTGCCAAAAGGATGTAGTGTTACATAGAACATACTTGTAATACGATTCATTAGACTTCATTTTTTGGTTAATCTGCAACCAACATGGGCACCTGATCTTGACCAAGCCATCAATCCTTTACCCAAATTTGCAAGAGATATATTCAAAAAAAGTTATCTTGTTAGTTATTTTGTTTATTTATTGGAGAGCTTTGTTGCAACAGATGAATCATCAGAGGAGGAGGAGGACACAATCTCAAGTGTGAACGAGCTGAAGGCTGCTGCCGTCCAAACGGAGGATAGAGTGGAGGTCAACGTCAGCTGTGTTTACTCCCCGAGCTGTTTCTACCTCCACATTGGTGACCCCGCCCCCCTCAATGACCTCCTGGACCAGATGTATGAGTTCTACAGCAATACGCCCATATCATCCTATAAAATAGAAAAAGTGGCAATCAACACACCTTGTGCTGCCAAGTTTTCTGAGGATTCATCCTGGTATCGAGCTGTCATCAAAAAACAGGTAGATGTGGATAAAGTGGAGGTGATATTTCTGGACCATGGCAATATAGAGGTGTGTGCCATTTCTGATCTCCGCCGTCTTCTGAAACGATTCTGTGACCTTCCAATCCAAGGTGTGGAGTGTTCCCTTGCTGGGGTGAGGTCTAAGGATGGGCCGTGGAGCAAGGATGCCACAACTCTCTTCACAAATCTTACTGAGGAAAAGTAAGTAATACTGACATAATGTGATCTGTTTAATATTTAGCTAGATCTGAATATTGCTCATGTTTCTGTGCTTATTAACTAAAAATTACAACTATTGTAACTTGAACCTAATTCTAGATCTATAGATAAAGTTTTCAATTACCTCAGTATCTTTGAAAATAAACTAAAATTTAAATGTATTCTGATAAAGAATGTATTCTGATAAAGAATGAACACAATAAAACTTTATTTGTAAATCAAAGTAAGGAATGTTCACTGTTGCAGAGATACTTGTATATCAGACTTTTCATAAAAGGTTAATTCAGCTGTTGAAGGAATTAATTGCAAAACACACAAGGAGATTCCCTTAAGAAGTTAAACTTGTAATATAATTGTAAATTTGACAGGACTTTACTAGCAGACATTCTTAGCCTTGGAGATGATAACAGCTGTATTGTACAACTTCTTCACATGGGTCTGTCGATCAGCGAGCGTCTGATAGAGGAAGGATATGGGGTACAGGCGACCACGCCGGTCACCATCAGTAAGAAAGTGAAGCGTGTTTTTTCTGACTCCAGTGATGTAGCTACCCCCTCACTAAAGCTATCTGAGGAGTGCTCAACAGTGAAGGAAGAACGGGACATTCTGTATGGGAGGTTAGTTATCTTAACATATTCAATACCTATACATGTACAGTGTAGAACAGGACATTCTGTATGGGAGGTTAGTTATCTCAACACTGTACAGATGTATTCAGTACTTATACATGTAGAACAGGACATTCTGTATGGGAGGTTAGTTTTCTCAACACTGTTCAGATGTATTCAATCCCTACATATACAGCAAGCAGGAAAATTTTGGAGGATGTCAGAAAAAGACCTCATTCCCAAATTTTGATTATATGTTAGGGGGTAAAAATTTTAAATACAAATTTCTCTGTTACATGTGCCTCATTGTTTTTGAGAAATTATTCTGGAGAGGGAAATCAATCCCAAAAATATTTGCATATTAAGAGAAATACCGACACAGTAAATCAATGTTTATACATTATGATGTAGGTTTACCCCGGAAGCTGTAGAAGCAGACACTGAGTATGTAATCACTCTCAGTCATATTGAAAACCCTGAAAATTTCTGGTGCCATATAGTGGACAAGGTGGCAAGTCTAGATGAACTGATGGACAAGATGCTGATAAAATACTCTGCTGACCGTAAAAGTGACCCGTGTCCAATGTCAGAAAATAAATCTGAGTCTGTATCAGAGGAGGATGTACAGAATGGAGAGAATGACTGTAATAAAGGGATAGGTAAAGAGTTGGAGGACATCAAACCAGGAACTTCTTGTTGTGTGCTTTTCCCAGTGGATGGTCAGTATTACAGATCTGTAGTCCAAGAGGTAGATGAGGACAAAGTTAAAGTGTTTTTTGTGGACTTTGGAAACCAGGAGATTGTGAGGAAGTGCAATATTTTCCTGCTTTTAGATGTTTTTTGCGAAATGTCTTCTCAAGCTATTCACTGTCGCCTTGGTGGCATTATCAGTCAGTCCTGGGATTCGAGCTCCTGTGGAAGATTTGATGAGCTGACTGAAGATAAAGAACTTCTAATGTATGTAACAGAAAAGTCAGAGATTGGGCCACACTTTGTAGAACTGTCTGATGATGAGACCTCCATCACTAGCTGTCTGATAGACGGAGGGTACGCCCAGCCAGACCACACTACAGATGAGGAGGAGTCGATTGATCTTGTATCCCTGTTCAGTCCATACTCTTGGACTTTATTATCCTTGGATATGGAGTATGACGTCATGGTTACCTCTGCAGACAATCCTCTACAGTTTTATGTCCAGCTCAATGACTGTAATGAGTTGTCAAAAATTGAGGAGGAGATAAGCAAGTGTGTAGAAGAAAACCTGCAGAAGTTGTCTGACATCAAGGAAGGTGTTGCTTGTCTTGTTCTCAGTCCAATGGAAAAACAGTATCAAAGAGCCAAATGCTTGAAAGTCGTCCCTAATCAGCAAGTACAGGTTAGTTGTATGAAATTAAGTAGGACTGTCACAGTTCCAAAATTTTTGGGGTTGGTTCAGTAAATTTTTTTCTCAGTTTTGGGTTTTTTGGTCCGGTCCTTTACATCATTTCATGAATTAAACTTGAAAAAACTTTATTTGTCATAAAATTTCACCTTTAAAACAATGTGTTAACCTGTAACCATGCTGATGTCGGTATATCATCAACTAGGGCCACTATTATGGACAACATATGACCACTGTTGCTCGTTTCAATAATTATTCCATCCTTTTGTGACAAGTGTTTTGTCATGGATGAAGTAGATTTCAGTTGTAATGTTTATTTATCACAGTTAATGTCTTGATTCTTTGATTTCATCACCATGTTTTGGTATATAAACAAAACTAGACCCACACCTTAATCTGGAAAAATGTAACTGAAACTGAACCAAACAACTTGGACTGCGGTTTTTGGTTATTTCAGGGAACTGTGAAAGCCCTGATATTAAGATTTATAAGCATTTCTATAGGATTTCCTTGACTTGATGATATTGCTATTGTAAATTACTTATTCTTGCATTCTCTTTGATGAAAGTTAAAGTTCAGTTATCAATCAGAACAAACATTTTTAACACAATAATAATCAAAGGTAAAAAAAAAAATAATTTCATTTTGTATATAGTAACTGAGAGAGAAGTTCTGCTATTAAAAATAGACACAGGTACAATGTACATGCAGAAAGAAATGTATTTTAGGTTTTATTGGTGGACTTAGGTGAAAAACTGACCACTAAGATGGACTGTGTGTACAGTATACCAGACTCCCTAATCCAGATACCTGCTCAGGTCTCTGTGTGTGCCCTGACAGACATATTTTCTCTGACAGGAAGCTGGAGCAAGGAAACCAGAATATTTTTCTCAAGTGAGACTTGCATATGTTTTTCTTTTTCATACAATAGTTGTTTAACTTGCATCAAGGTAGATCATTAACAATTTTTAGCATTGTCAAGTCAGATTTTTTTCTCTGTTAGTATTAATGGCCATATTTGTACTTTTGGATAGATCATGTCCAGGATGTTTCCATTATGTATGTGCGTCATAAGACGGAGTGTGGGGTGTACAAGGTGACCTTGGACTACGAGGGACAGGAACTGAACCGTCTGATGGTGGATTTAGGTTTTGCCAGAGCTGAGACAGACACCACACTGTTTGAACAAATGATGGAGAGCTCCGGTGATCTAGGTGTGTTCCTATAAGATAGACAAATCTGGTTTGTTGCTAAAGAATACTTTAAATCATCTATGGCAGACATGATAGAATGCATTAAATGGGCTAGGATAGGCTTGTCACAGGATTTTGTAAGTTTGCAGTAATTTCTCAGATCTAGACCATTTCTGAATTTAAAAAAGGGTTCAAGGTTTCTAGCTGGCATTTTTTACTTGTATTCTTGTAATCTGAGTATATATTTGTTGTACAAAAAAAATGACATTATTTTATGCTTAAATTTTCTGTTTCAAAGAAACTTCCTTTAATGAGCTGGCCCTAGAAAAACAGAATTCTTTTGGCAGTGAAGAAGATGGAGAAGGTAAAAAGATTCTCAAAAAAATTCTAAATCATTTTTCTCAAATAATTACATGTTTTTTTTTTCATCAAATGAATACAAAATCAGTTAAAGCTTAGAGGATTTGATTTATGTATTATCTTTTTAATAGTATATAATTGATAAGTGTAGAGTAATTGATTTGTTACTTGTAGGTAAATCCCTTAATTTGGACTCAACCCTGGAAACAACAGATGCCTCTGTTTGCATGTGTCATGACTCAAGCCTGGAAACAACGGGAGCTTCTGATAGCTTCCATTTCATCAATCTCAAGAAAGGTTAACATTTTAGTTAAAAAGATCATAAAAATTGTCATATGTTCTTGAGTCTTCACATCAACCGTGTCACTAAAATGATCAATTGTTTGTTTTCATCCTTGTTGTGTAACGTGTTACCATAACCTTTTAATTTAATAATATGTGTAAGAAATCAATAATTGTACAGGACATTAATGTAATTTTGCTTCGGTTAGAGCCTCTGTTATTTTTCCAATGCAACAATGAAAACTGCAGTCCCATCATTTTTCATTGATTTGGTGGCCGAAACAGACCACAAACTTAGATGATCAACCAACTTCAAATTTTACAAATTACGTAATAAGATTAAGAAGCTGTTCTCAGATTTACCTATTAACAAAGTTTTTAATTTTTGCAAAAACAAAAATAATTGATCCCCAAAGAAAATAATGAATCCACATTAACAGAAGTTTGACAACTTTCATTTTTACTGTCTCTGAAATGAGTAGTTCTGATTTTACAATGAAAATTTCTGATATGAAGAATGCTGCTTGTACAGCTCTAAATTGAAGATCTGGATGTAAATTTAATGTAAACTAGAAAGTTACAAGCAGAATTAAATTTTGGTCATAGTCGTAAGTTCTTTTGTAAAATGAGCCCCAGGTTTTTATGTAGCATGTATTTGGAGCAAGTTAAAGTTTGAGAAGCAGTTTTTATTCCAAAGTAACTATAAGCCCCTTGGTGACCAAACTTGCATGTATGATTCATCTAGGGATGGACACTAACAGTTTGCTTTAGATTCTGGATCTGACCTATATTTATTGAAGCAGGTCCATTCCCAAGTAACTAGAAGCCATATGGTGACCAACCAACCTGTTTCAACAAAGATGATTATGGAGTAGTATATTGAATCTGTTTAATGATTTTGATGTTATTTTTTCTTCTTACAGAGAGGGAAGCAGAGGAAGATAAGACAGAAGGTACAGTCATTTTAAATTTTTCCTCAGTGTATGCTGAAACTGTGATCTTATGGTATAGATTATGTTAAGTACCAGATAGGCATAAAGATGCTTTATGAATTTTAGTGATTTTTTTTCATGAAAGGTACTATAATTTTTTTCCCACTTATCTTTGATTCAGATCAAGAGTTAAAAGAGGAGGATGAATTTTATGATGCTGTTGATGAAGAAGGGGAAAAACAGACTCCAACAAAGGACCCACTGAATGATGTGTCTAATGACAAAGAATCTGAATGTACATCAAGTCCAGCAAAGTCCAAAGAACCAAATGATCAGTCTGAAGTGGAGAGCCAAGGAAGGTCTGTCAAGGAGGAAGAGCAGTTGGAAGATGAAGAGGTCACCAGAGGTGAGAAGATGGATGACAACATTAACAACAACTGTGAGGAGCCTGAGGATATGAGGACCGAGGACTTGTCCTCACTCAGTGGGGAACACCAACCTGATGTCAACAGTGAGGAAAAGAAAGGGGAAGCAACTGTAGACAAAATGAATGAGGACAAACATGATATAGTAGGAGATGTGATAGATAATGAGGGCATTAAGGAAGAAGTTAGTCGGGAGAATGAGGATAAACCTGATCCGGAGGAAGATGTGGCAGAGAGCGAGGGCATTAAGGAAGATGTGGCAGAGAGTGAGGTCATTAAGGAAGTGGATGTTTGTCAGGAGATTGAGGATAAGTTAAATGTAGATGATGATACAGGAAACAGGGAAGATGTTAGTCAGAAAGAGTGTGAAGATGATAGTAAGAAAGAGAGTGAAGATGCAAGTCTGAATGAAAGTGAAGATACTGATGTCATCAAAAGAGATAGTGAAGATACTAGTCAAAAAGACAGTGAAGATATTGGTCAGAGAAAGAATGAAGATGGTAGTAATCAAGAGACTGAAGAAGCTGATGCAGATAGCAAGAAAAGTGAAAATGATGGTCAGAGAGATGAAGTTTCTGAGGAAGAGACCCAAGGGAAAGAGGTGTGTGAAGGTGAAGACTCAGGAAAGGTTGTGGAGGAAGAATTCAAAAACACTGATTCCAGACAGAGTGATTCTGAAGATGTCTGTGGTAAGGAGGACGGGAATGGTTTGGTTAAAGATAAAGAACAGTCTGATTCTAAAGAAGAAAAAGAAAATTTGGAGCACTGTAGTGACAGAGTGATTGCCAATATTGACAGCGAGGGAGAAAACTCAGATGATCCATCAGACACGGAGATCGAAAATACGGAAGGATTGGAGGGGGGTGGAAATGGAGAGGATAGACTAAAGGAAGTCAAGGAGGCAGCTGATTATAAATAGGTTCAAATAAAGTAGGGATTTCTTTTTAGTTGGTCATTTCTGTTGATGAGCATTGAATATCAAATGTGAATTATATTTGCCCAATTTTTGATATGCTTATTTGCTATCGTGTATTTTTTTTTTTACCTAGTTGTGACACATCCATTTAGTTTGTGTTATCCATCAATGGGTATATGTTTTGCTGTTTATTTTTGGTGCCAATAGTTATTTTCGAATGTTGTAGTATTTAGTTTCATTTTAAAGTTTGTGCAAAACATTGCTGATCACAGAACATGTATGACATATTGTTATTCAATAAAACAATTTCTTGATGTTGATTTATTTTACAGACCTAAAATATAGATAAGGACAAGTAATAGTTCAAGATGCACAAATGCAACACTATGTGATGGATATCATTAACTTGTTTCAGATCACCGAAGTTTGGGCCTTTCTGGAATATGAGAGTGAGCAGTATCTTTTATTCTGCCTTACAACATCATCTGAGAGAGTGGTAACATGGTTGAAATCTTTCAATAAAGTAAAGGTGTTGCTAGGTTTGAACTTATGCTTACAAGGATGGATCATATGTAGAATAAAAACAAAGGAGAGCAAGATGTGTTTGTGAAACACTGATGCCCCCGTATGGCAGCTTATAGCGAAGGTTAAACTTTCTAAAATGCAAGTCAAACTCCAGGTCAAGAGATTAAAAATGTTGGTACCAAAAGTAAGGTCTTGTCTCGAGGAATATACCTGTGAAATATGAAAGCCATAGCACCAACCATTGAAAAGATTATGGAGAAGGTTAAAGTTTTTCAAAAGTAAGTCAAAAATCAAGGTCAATGGGCCAAAGTTGTTGGTATCAAAAGGAAGGTCTTGTCACAAGGAATACACGTGAAGTATGAAAATCCTACAATGTAACATCAACTGTTCAAAAGTTATGACAGAGGTTAAGGTTTTTCAAAAGTAGGCCAAGGTCAAAGGGACAAAGTTGTTGGTATCCAAAGGAAGGTCTTGTTACAAGGCATACTCGTGTGAAGTATGAAAGTCCTAGCTCCAATTGTTCAAAAGTTATGGCCAAGGTTAAAGTTATCCAAAAGTAGTTCAAACTCCAAAGTCGAGGGGTCAAAGCTGTTGGTATCCAAAGGAAGGTCTTGTCATAAGGAATATACTTGTGAAGTATGAAAGCCCCAGCACCGTTCAAAAGTTATGGCCAAGGTTAAAGTTGCTTAAAATATTGTAAAACTGGGTCAGACTCCAAGGTCAAAGTTGTTGGTATCCAAAGGAAGGTCTTTTCACAAGGAATACACGTGAAATATGAATGCCATGGCTCTAATCTTCGATTACGGAGTCATAAAAAGATGTTTTACCAATGACTTGCAAGAAATTGATTGTGTGCTATTTTACGTCCCGTTCGGTAATTTTTCACTCGTATAGAGATATCACCATATACCGGAGAAGGGCTTCAAATTTAA
Organism: Saccostrea echinata; assembly: GCF_033153115.1. Classification (NCBI taxonomy): domain Eukaryota; kingdom Metazoa; phylum Mollusca; class Bivalvia; order Ostreida; family Ostreidae; genus Saccostrea; species Saccostrea echinata. The sequence goes on along the minus strand of NW_026889790.1, from coordinate 1,573,449 downwards.
ACCTTTACTCGGAACTCGGGGGCAATTGAGCAATGAGGGTTCTTTATCGTGCCAACGCTTACCGTTACACGGGGCCTCGGTCTTTAAGGTTTCATCCGAAAGACCCACAACTTTCACATCAATGTGCCGAGCGCTTGGCGAAGGAACAGTTGCTACCTACCGTATTTTTATCGACTTAGGTCAGTCGTGGCCGTGATTCGGTCACAAGACCTTCCGATCACGGAGCGAGCGCTCTACCGACGCAAGAAATTGATTATTAAGGTAATTGATTACTTTAGGTCGTCCCATAACAATTGATAGTATTAGTTACTTCCCTAAGAGGCTGGTTTTAATTTATCTCGCTCTTTGAAATGACGTAATTTTTGAAGCCACCAAGGGAAAAAAGTTAACCTTGCATTGTCTTGCCAACCTGCCCGGTATGTTGCTCTAGCTGACATTGTCGCCAAAAAAGGGAGGATGTTAAGCTCTATCACAACAAGTCGTGGTTGAGTAGTTTATTACAGGAAAATTGTTGTACTTAAGACCGCAGAACATATTAACTGGCAAAATTGGAAATGTACAGCTCGTTTTTTCCATCTGTTACAGTCAAAACATTTAATCATAGACAATGAAATGGGCGGTCCAATTCGACACGAACGTCCGAGAAAACATTGGATTGAAATTCTAGTTTGAAATTCATTTTCAATCCACCTGAGCTGTTTTCAAACGCAGAATGTGAATGTATGACCCAAAAGATAAATAATTTCAATGCCCAAATACATGTTGTTTGAAATTCATATTTATCATTGTTTATATGAATTTTTAGCCTATAATTTTAAGGAGACGCAAAAGTCATAGAAGACAGAGATTATTTTTTCAGGGATGGCTATTTGATTGTAGGGGGGGGGGGTAAAAATTGTCTAGTCAGATCATGCCTTCACATGACAAAATATATTTATTTCTAGGATGACAAGAGGTATTTTCTTTAGTTTTGTCTTCACTGAAAATGTTTGACAATCAAAAACAGGGAGGGGTTGCCCAAACTATAAAAAAACTTTTTTTTTTCAAGATCGTTCAGCCCCCTCCAAATCCCCCTTCCAAACACATGCATGCACATACCTAACAGAAATCAAATATTTGTCCCTTTATGTTTCTTTAAAAACACTGGTTAGAAATTTATGATTTATATATTTTACCTTCAAAATATTCCGAAATTGAAATTATTTGACTTCTGGGTCAATCAGTAACTCATTGCCTTCTAGCGTAGCTGAGGTGGATTGAAAATGATTTTCAAACTAGAATTTCAATCCAACGTTTTCTCTGAAGTCCGTGCCGAATTGTACCCGCCCATTCCGTTGTCTATCATTAAATGTTTTGATTGTAACAGATGGAAATGACGTAAGCTGCATATTTCCAATTTTGCCAGTTAATGTTCCGCGGTCTTAACCGAAGTTATAACTAGCCCTTCTTAGTTTAAACAATATTTTATTGAAGAAATTGACAATGGTACAATACACTAGTAATAAATACAAAAGAATTGGGAAACAAGCCATAAGGCTTATATTAATCCCTCTTTCTGCAAATTCAACAAGTGAGAGAATTGTATGTGAATGAAACCTAAAATAGTACACTCATATGGAAAACTTTCATACATTTATATTGTGAACAGTTTACTGGAATTGAAGTCGCTGAAAATCTCCAAAAATTCCAATTTATACATAACAAAATAAAATTTACCTCACTCATTCATGCCACATCACTAATAAAATTTGAACTGAAAAAAGAGACCGAATAATATCTCGTAGTAAAAATATCAAGTGATTTGTTTTAAAATCTTTTGCTTTCTATCAGAAAGTTTTGGACAACAAGAAAAATATTTTGGTTTTCCCTTTCTGACAGATTTTGTGAACCGTAAAGTAATATATCAACAGTTATGTGATGAGGTATTGAAAGAATAGTTCTATTTCGTACTCTTATAAAATTGTTACAATGGAAGAAAAAATGTTCGATACTTTCAATCTCGCCGCATGAACATAGTGGAGAAATACACAGATTTCTACGAAACATATGTAAATTCAAAGAACTGCATTCCAGTCTGAGTTTCGTATGTAAAATCTGACCAAGCCTACTCCCAACAAAGAAATAATTGGGTATTCTAGATAAATTAGAATTTAAGTATGATTTAAGACTTGAAAGGGATGGATTATTTTGAATCACCAAAGGTAATTTATTCCAAATACGTATTGTACTGGGAAAGAAGGCATTATAGTATAGTTGGGTTCTAGTTTGGATTTCTTGTAGTGAGTTTTCTTGTCTAGTGTTGTAACTATGTCTATGATTGCCATACTCGGAGACAATATTTACTAAGTAATCAGGGGACTTTTTATGATATATTTTATGGAATTGAATTAAACGATGATTTTCTCTTCTTTTTGATAGGGTTACCCATCCCGTCTCTTTGTATAACAAGTACCTAGCTGCCATTCTATTCCCTCCCGTAACTATTCTAGCAGCTTCAAGTTGAACACCTTCAAGTTTATCTACTAAGTAGTCTGGTATATTATCCCAAACGATATCGGCGTATTCAAGTATAGGTCTCACAAACGAAAAATAGATATTTTGTAACGTTTTCCTATCCAGTATAAAATTAACTCTACGCATCATTGTCAGACGACTATAAGCTTTACCTATAATTTCATCCACGTGTAATTTCCAGGATAAATTACTAGCAAATATAACTCCCAAATGCCTATGTGCATCGACTTCTTTTAAATGAACATCGTTAAATACAAGCGATGGATGAAATGGTTTTCGATTTTTTCTAGATATTGTTAAACATTCAGTTTTGGAAGGGTTGAAGGCTACAAGCCAGGTGTTTGACCACTCATTGATTTTTGCAAGGTCGCTATTAGAGATTGTTCTTTCTGACGTATCCGTATAAGTATCCGTATACGTATCGAGGTGAGAGAGGCATCTCGATCCCGATGTCTAAACTATTTACTATAATTTCCATCGTTATTTGTTTGGTTTTAAAGCAACCCCATTCATTTAAGAATAGCATATGGTATTTTTTTTCTAACAAAAAATGTATTAAGCTGCTGTAAACGTCTATCATTTCGCTGGAAAATTTCTTAAAAAATAGATTTATTTGTTTTCATTATATCATTTAAAACTTTAATTGCAATTTTGTTTAAAAACATTTATCGGGATCCCCCTTTCTCTCCTTTAACACTTTAACATCTAGACATTTTATTGATTGATTCTGTAATTTACATTAGATGACATAAAATTAACCCCCCACCCCCGCCAACTCACACACACACACACAGTAAAATGCAAAAGACGTTGTATCCACACAACCAATAAAACCGTGTAGCCGTTTTCTAAAGAGAATTAGCTTCTAGACCCTTACCAGTATATGCTTAAAAATGCCAGTTCATCCCCCCCCCCTTCTCGGGGGGGGGGGTTGAACTGGCATTTTTAAGCATATACTTTCATAGCGTTTGTTGACTTTCTTCATTCTTTTTTTCAATGAACTAATTGACAAATACCTGTATGTCTCCCCTTCCCCTCCCGAGTTGAAATTGCTACTTTCGTGCCTATTCTCATACGGCTTGATTTTGCTTTATAGTTTGTCCTTTCAGCAGTATAAACTTGAAAAGACTTCATGGCGACGAAAAAATAGGCAATGAAATGAAAATGCAATTGTTAAATTTGATTTTTCCTTTTAGTTTTCTTGTTGTCGTACATGCGTATTATAATTCATGGTTTGATATAGAACTGTTTCAGAATAGGGTATTCATTATCTTAACTCTCTTTTTATAAGAAAGAAAAGAAACATTAGGCTAAAAAATGCCAAAACAATAGATTTATCTATTTCTTCTATGCTACCTTGTCCATCCAGCTGATTTTTATTTATTTATTCATTTATTTTTATTTATTTATTTATGCATTTTGGCCCAGAAGTGTGAGTCAATTCAACACGCAGGATACAGAATTTAAGAGAAGAGGCTGCTTCAACGTAGCAGAAAAATAAAAAAAAACACAGAATAAAGGATAAAATTTATACAAAACATTTAATTGATAAAATGTCAGCATTTTTTTCAGAGTTTTGATCCCTCTTGTACACAAAGAATTACAGTCATATTAATTTCAATATATAAATAAATCATTAAGTAAACTTTAGTCAACATGTATATAAAGTAATGTATAAGACATAAAAAATTTCTCCGTTTATCTCCTTTTATCGACAATTGTTAATTCATCCCCGACAAAAACTGCGTGTAATTGCACCACTTTCGGAAATGGTAGTCTTCCTCAAGCTCTCTGGAATTTCGGATACGGCTATAACCTAACAATTTGGAAAATTTAGTCTTCAAACCACCCCAGAATTGCCAGCTTTCCAAAGCTTTTCTGGAGAACTATGTCCATCAAATATAATCAAATGATATACAGAATGTTGATAATGATAATAAGAAAATGAGGATGGAAATTTTCAGTGACCCCCCCCCCCCCACACACACACACAGAGTATGCAGTATGGTCAAGTTAATCTTTCACAGTTAATGTATCCGTAATTATTTTTGTGGAAAAGAGAAACTCAGGACTTAATATCCATACCCCCCCCCCCCCCCCACACACACACACACACATACCCAGTAATAGGTTTTTTAAAGGTTCGATTAATTTCTACACCTTTTTTTGTCAAAGTTTTGCAAAGATGACTTGGTATTTTTTGGTTTCTTCATGCCTTGGCCCAGCTTCCCCCTTCTCCACTTTGTTAATCAATTTTAAGTGTCTGCTTGATGTAGACAAATTTATACTCATCTAGAGTGTTTGATCGCTGACACCTCGTACAGTTAAACTTAATTTGTTAACTCAAATCCTTGGATATATCGAAGTTTGAATTGGTCCAATCAAGTTTGAGATAACGAGCGTTGACTGCATGCATTATGGGGAATATGTCTTGTACTGGTAAAGGTTACTTCGAGAATGAAACAATAATATATCCTGATATTGAGAGAGAGAGAGAGAGAGAGAGAGAAAGAGAGAGAAGGGGGAAGTACTTTTTTAACCTTTTTTTATTTTTAAACAAATCAATAAAAATATATTACTTTTTTACTAATTTTATTTTTTTTAAATCCTTCCATAAAATGATAGGTGTGAACAGCAACTTGATAAGTTTTAGTAGAAACATTACTATATATCTTATTTTCCAATGAATGAGGTTAAAATCAAACAAGAAACGATGGAAATGTTACCCAACGGTTACTTAGTAAATCATCGGGATCGAGATGCCTCTCTCACCTCGATACGTATACGGATACGTATACGGATACGTCAGATAGAACAATCTCTATTAATCAGATTAGATGAATTATATGCGTTTTCAACAATAACATAAAGCGATGTATCATCCGCGAAAAGTTTTATTATACATTCTATATCTACTACCAGTATATATTTATTTATATAAATAAGAAATAGCAGTGGACCGAGAATGCTCCCCTGGGGAACACCAGCTTTAATATATTCTAGTTCCGATTTCGCTCCATTTATTACAACACGTTGATTCCTTTTGTATAAATAATTTTCAAACCATTTAAGCAATTTTCCGGAGATGCCTATTTTTTCTAACTTATGTAGAAGGCCCCTATGCCACACTTTATCAAAAGCTTTACTAATATCACAAAATACGACTCTAACCTCCTTCCCTTGATCAACAGCTTTATAAAAATCACTTGTAATACTCAACAATTGGTTGACTGTAGAGTCATTAGGTCTGAAACCAGATTGCTTTGGTGTTAAAATATCATTTGTATGAATGAAGTTATATAAATATTTAAAAACACATCGCTCCATACATTTCCCTACGACACTAAGTAAAGATATAGGTCTATAATTACTAACGACATTCTTTGCGCCATTTTTATACACGGGGGTTACATTTGCAATTTTCTACTGATCTGGAACTATTGACTGTTGCAAAGATAAATTAAATAGTTTACTTAAAGGTTCTGCAAGTTCTGTAGCAGCTTGTTTAAGCAAGGTAGGGTTTATTTCATCCGGCCCATTGGCTTTATTAGAATTTAAAAGTTGTAAAACGTCCAAAACATCTTCAACGGAAATAATAATATTATTTAACACATTCTTATTTTCATTTGCATCGGGGAGTGGTGGTAGTTCCCTTCCTGCGTCGTTGACTATAGATTGTGAACAAAAATAAGAATTAAACAAATCAGCTTTACCTTTGATTTCACTCACTGGTAAATCGTTATCGCTTTTTATCATTGGAGGATAAGAGCTTCTAGTTGTATTTGAAAAATCGGTAACTCTTTTTAATGTTAACCACCACTGCTTAGGAGATAATGTACCTGATCTAAGTTGATCACTTAGTTTTATGAAATAATTTTGCCTAGCATTTCTTGTTTTATTCACGCAAATATTTCTCATTTTTCTGAACTTAGCCCAGTCGTCAGAAGATTTTGTTCGTTTGGCAATTTTGTGTAAACGTTTACGTTTTCTAATAAATAACCGGAGTTCGTTGTGCATCCATGGTGGATCGTTTGGACGGGAAATAATAGTTTTATTCGGTATATTTTCAGTGGCAGTTTCAATTATTGCGTCTGTAACATTATGACAAGCTCGTTCAACATCATTACATATCAAATTGTCCCAGTTTTTATTACTTAGATTTATTTGGTAATCATGAAAATCGGTATTTGAAAAAGACCAAATTTTACGCTTAAAAGTTCTTGCATATGATTTAGGAAATTTGAGTACACAAAATATTGGACAATGATACCTAATATTACTCGGTAATATATTATCACCAACTCCCGAGAACTGGATTACATCTAAATTATTAACTATCAAGAGATCTAATAGCGTTTCAGAATTTTCGGTAAAATGTGTACATTCGGTAATAAGTTGCGACATGCATAGGTCTTTTATTATATCAAGTACCTTGGAATTAGTCGTATTATATATGTTGTCATTAAAATCTCCCGTAATAACTATATTTTTAATTCCAGTATCCTTCGCTTTTTCTATGGAATAAGCAATGTAATCCCACTTACTAGTCTCTAAATTTGGGGGGCGATAGAAAGTTCCTATTAAGAATTTCCTATGATATATATTACATTCAACCCAAATACATTCAATTTCCTCAAGCTCTAAGTCAAATCGTCTTTTACTCGGAATGTTATCTTTCAAGTAAATTATAACACCACCATAATTATTTCCTTTTCTATCTCGTCGAAAAGGTTCTTGAAAACTGTTCAACAGTATACTTTGAGTATCAATGCTGTTATCTAACCAGGTTTCGTTAAAAGTCAATACATCGAATCCCCCAAGCTCAGCTTGAATAATATCTAATTTATGCTTAAGACTTTGTACATTAAGATGTACTATAGAAACTGAGTTTTCCAAAAGAAGTTCGAGAGAATCTGTAGAATTTTCAAAGGATACATCTGATGTAGAAGTGGATAATTCAGATGGACCAGGGTTTTCTTCAATATCACCACATAATAATAATAAGTCTATAATGCAGTATATAAGTTTATCTAGTAGAAATAGTGGATACTCTAGAAGAACTGTTAACCTGTGGATCGAAAGGTTACATTTATTTAGAAAGGGGTTTTCGTAAAATTGGTGTGTCCCAGTATTATACTTAATTATCAACTCTTTGTCACCTAATATTGAATGAGTGAGCATTACAAACATTACTACAGGTAATGCCTTGATTCCGTGATATATTAATAAATTCACCATAAATATTGTTAGTACATCCAAAGAATGCTTAAATTGCAGTTTCTTGGAAAAATCATAGTATGATCCTATCCTGATCCTATGTATAATATTACTAACAGGCATTTATGTAATAGGTGTATGATAACTACACAAACATATAGAACGATCAATAATGAGGATCAGACATGTGATAGGAAAGACTGCGACATTACACCCATATTTGTAGGTCTTCAGACACTTATTACTTTCAATTCCAGGTTTCAAAGGAGATATACACATATATGAAAACTGTGCATATAAATTCAACAAAAACAATAACGTATTTACAAACTGAAGGAACATTTGTTGAATGTTCGAAAAATGGTTTTAGAAAAACCACGTGATAGGATTGTGGTCTAAATTTAAATATTATTAAACAATTTAGATCCTTAAAACAGATAAGGTCTCATAAGTTATCTATAACGGATATAAGAAAGACACTGATTATTGTTTGTATATTATAATGAGCCTATAACTTAGGTGAGTCAGTTAGAATAATCAACAATAGATGTTGTTTTTATATAACTTTGCTGGTCAATTTAGGCACTCAAGGGTGATACCTAGATGAGAAAGCAATTTTTCCATATCTGCTGAACAGGTGATCATGTGTTTGTGTTCATTGTGATCAACAATAAAAATTTTGCCATCCCACACAAAAGTAGATTTGGCTTTACCTTTTTTTACAATCTGTCGGGCTTGGTATGCAAGTTTATTTCTTGTTTTGGTCAGATCCTGGTTAACTGCTACTTTTTCCATACCGCTGATTTTCCTTAGCTTCTTACTGGATTTTAGGATTCTGTGTCTAAGATCATAGTTATTAATTCTGGCAATGATTTGACGTGGTTTATCTGCTGACTTGCGGCCGACTCGATGTGATACGGCGATGTCCTCCTTCTTGATAGGAATTTCCAATTTGGTTGCGATATCTAAGATGACGTTATCAGTATCCTCTTGCTCCTCAGGAATTCCCGCGATTCTTATACAGCTACGCCTACTATACATCTCCAGGTCGTCGATTTCCTTTTTGAGTGACATGTTCTCCTTTTGGAGCGTAGTTATTTGCTCTCTTAGGGGATCAATCATATTTTGCACTTCTGTCACAATGATACCTCGCACTGCTTGAGCAATACGCTGGACATCGACATCAGATATGAATGCCTGGGATGCTGGTTGGTATTGTCCTGGAAATGCCATCTGAGGGTAAGGTACCTGGTACTGAGGACTTTGAGTAGATGGAAAATGGACAGTATTTTGGCTAGCACTGGCCATGTCCGTAACAACCGACATTGTAGTTAGATTGGCCTTCTTTGTTTGTTGCACTGAAGATGGAGAAGGTTCGGAATCAGTAGATCCTGGAGAACGTTTACGTTTAGTTAAATAATCAAAAGATTTTGACATATGCGCTGTGTTGACAATACAAACCACAGTCCACAGCTAGTGAACTCAACTCACTGATCACTCACTGACTGCACTGGCGATAAACAAACAAAAACTATCAGATCAATGGGACCTGGGCTCAAAATGTCCAGAAAACATTAAAAGTTTGTGTAACAATACCTCTGTCCCCAAAGGCCACAAGTTCCTATCACAAGGTTTGATAGTTTCACATTATTTCCAAGTTTTTCACCACGACAAAAAAACACGACCTCTCACTGCTAGCGCATGCGTAAACATCAGCCCTTCTTAGGGGTAAAAAGGGTAGGTGAGTATAAATGATACTGGTTCTATGGATTCATGTATTGGGCACAGGCACTTGTTTCGTTAATAAATTTTTATCCCATAGTATAATAATAACACAAGGTATCTAACTCCGAATTACACGGAGTACCCCCCTCCCCCAGAATCGCACTCATTTACACTTTCAGAGGAAATGCACTGACAAACTGTTTATACCTAAGCCTTTTTCCAAGGGGAGAAAATTAAGAATTAGTGAAAAATTAATGGCATCTTTTAAAAATTCTTCTGAAGAACCACTAGGCCATGAAAGTTATATGGAGAAATCCTCAGATAATGTAGATTCAAGTTTGTTCAAATCATGACCCCCGGGGGTAGGGTGGGGTCACAATGGACGATCTAAGTTTTACATAGGAATACATAGGAAAAAATCTTTAAAAATCATCTTCTCCAGAACCACTGGGCCAAGAAAGATGAAACTTATGTGCAAGCATCCTCAGGTAGTGTAGATTCAATTTTGTTCAAATCATAACCCGGGGGTAGGGTGGGGCCACAATGGACGATCAAAGTTTTACATCGAAATACATTGGAAAAACCGTTCACGGTAGCTCAGTCGGTAGAGCGCTCGCTCCGTGATCGGGAGGTTGTGAGTTCGAATATCGGCCGCGACTGACCTAAGTCGATAAAAAATTGGTAGCAACTGTTCCTTCTGCATGCGCTCGGCACTTTGTCGTGAAAGTTGCGAGTCCTTTGGATGAGATCTTAAAAACCGAGGCCCCGTGTCATGGCAAGGCGTTGGTACGATAAACATCTCTCACTGCTCAATGGCCCTGAGTGCCGAGTAAAGGTCAAAATTTGAAGCCCTTCGCCGGTATATGGTGACGTCTCTATATGAGTGAAAAATTCTCGAATGGGACGTAAAACATACAATCAATCAATACATTGGAAAAATCTTCTTATCCAGAACTACTAGGCCAAGAAAGATGAAACTTATGTGGAAATATCTTCAGGTAGTGTAGATACAAGTTAATTTTTTAGGTCACCAGAGTTTTACTCAGGTGACCTATTGCTATCTGTTTTCGTCCTTTGGCGTGCGTTAACATTTGAACATTTTCAACTTCTTCTCTGGAACCACTGAACCAATTTCAACCAAATTTGGTATATAGCATCTATGGGTGAAGAGGAGTAAAAATTGTGAAATTCATGACCCTTACTCCCCTGGAGCCTGAGGGGTGGGGCTAAAACCATCAATATTAATGCAATCCTTTAAAACCTTCTTCTTTACTCCTGGACATCAAGCAGTCAAACTGTTGACATGATTGTAATGAGCATTGAGCCCTCTACCACAATTGTGAAAGAACTATATACGGTAAGGGCGTATTCCTGCCCCCATAATAGTCAAATTTTGAAAATCTCTTGAAATGAGAAAAAGTGCATATATTGTATAAAATAATCCAAATTAAGACAATATATTATGAAATTGGAAAAATTAGCTGGCTTTTCTTGTCTCTGTGACGTCACAAACTATTTGGATTTCCGTTATTTTTAAAATAGAGGCCAAAATGCACAGAGTTTGTTCAATTTTGACTATAGTTTTTATAGAGCGCAAGCTTGCTCAGGTACCATATTCACATATTTCATTGATATTATCATTCTACACATTATATCAAAAGATCTAGTCTGAGCAGACCTGCGCTCGATAATTTCCAATCAAAATACCGACGTAAAATACGCTATTTTCTCTCAAAATCATTGCAATTTGGAATTTACGTCATTTTATTGACGTCATATTTAACTAATGATGTCATAGTTGATAAAAATATTTAATGCTTTGAAGTCTGCAAATATCCACCTGGTTTAGAACATAATTAAAGATTTCTCCATCAAAGTTTTATTTTGGGGGCAGATACTGGCCACTACGGAATATAGTCCTTTATGGCCCTAGGGTCAGGGGTTCTGGTGCTAGGGCGGAGCTCTGTTGAATATATAGTGAAAACGCATTATTTCTTTAAAAATCTTCTCCTCTGCTCCTAAATATTAACAAACACTATGCATAGTTATGATGAGGAAAGATGCCTCTTCCAAAATTGTGAAATTCGTGGACCCAAGGCCAGGGGTTCTGGTCATAGGGCAGGGCTCTGTTCAACATATAGTGAAAATGCATTATTTCTTTAAAAATCTTCTTCTTTGATCTGGGGTATTTAACAAACAAACTGAATGCATAGTTATGATGAGTAAGGGTGCCTCTTCCAAAATTGTGAATGTCATGGCCCCTGGGTCAGGGGTTCTGGTGTTAGGGTGGGGCTCTAATGATTACATTGTAAAAAATGCAATTCTTTGAAAATCTTCTCCTTTTCTCTTGGGTATTAAGCCGATGAACTAAGAGTATAGTTATGATTAGTAAGGGTGCCTCTTCCAAATTTGTGAATTTTATGTTCCTTGGGTCAGGGTTCTGGAGTTAGGGCAGGGCTCTGGTGTTAGGGCAGGGCTCATGGTAAAGTTGATACATGATACTCAGGTGACCTATAAGGCCCGTGGGCCTCTTGTTATTCAGTGTACCTCATCTTCTTTACTTCTGAACCTATAGGAGACCAGCTGCATGAATATGATATTGATCATAGAATCATCTTCAACATTTTTTCCCCACTTAAGTAAAGTGCTCAAAGCCTGAGAAACATGACACTCAGAAGACCGCCCAGGCCCATGGGTCTCTTTGTTGTATAATTTCCATGACCACCTAATTTCTCTTGATACTGCGTTTGTTAGTCAAACCAAGCCAATTCATCAAAATGTTCACTTAATACATTTGAAATATATGGTGTCCGGATAGGGCCATTTTCAAAAGCTCAACAGCGCGTTCAGAAAAAAGCGCCGTCGCGCTAACACACAACACGCTGTCACACTAACACAAGTTCGCACAACACGCTGTCGCGCTAACACACAACGCGCTGTCACGCTAACACAAGTTTGCACAACACGCCGTCGCGATTACACACAACACGCTGTCACGCTAGCACAAGTTCGCACAACACGCCGTCGCGATTACACACAACACGCTGTCACGCTAACACAAGTTCGCACAACACGCCGTCGCGCTAACACGCTTTCAAGCAACACGCCGTCGCGCTAACACACAACTCGCATTCGCGCTATCACAAAGTTGTGTTAGCGAGTTGTGTGACAGCGCGACAGCGTGTTGTGTAAAGTTGCGTTAGCGCGACGGCGTGTTGTGTGATAGCGCGACGGCGTGTTGTGCGAACTTGTGTTAGCATGACAGCGTGTTGTGTGTCAGCGCGACGGCGTGTTTTTCTGAACGCGCTGTTGAGCTTTTGCAAATGGCCCTATCCGGACACCATAGAAATACTTTATGAGTTTGCTTATATGTGTTCACGAGAACAAATAATTGAAGTGATCAATTTATCATTATCTTTTCGCTGTATACGTGATAAATTGAGTAACTAATCGGGGAATGTTTACGTATCTCCTTATTTTTTGAAATGCTGAAAAACAACAACTTTCATCTTCTCTGGAAGAAGGCATTGATTTTCAATTAATTTTTAATGTCATTTATTATTAGACCCTACCGGTGAAGATAAGATGTTTCCTGTCCGTCAGTCGGTCCTTTGTACTTAGTTTTCTGGACTTTTTTTCTAGACGCTTGCACATATTGGGCTGATTTCTGGAAAATGTATGTGAATCTATCTTGATTAGTTGATGATCAAGTCCGCCTCTAGGATTTCTGGCAGATCTTCTTGACCAAGTTCGTCTTCTTTTCGAAGTTCAAGTTAGCTTCTTGTTCAATTTTAATCCATCAATCACTTCTTTATACAATATATAAAAGAAAATATACAAAGTACACGTGACTTTGGGGGAAATACCTACCATGGGCGTAGTAAAGAGGGGCATTTTAGCCCCATCGATATCGATACATATACTAACTAGGGATGGCAACGAATATTCGAATATTCATTCGATGAGTTGATATTCGAATATGAATTTAAGATTCGAATATTCGGTGTTTTTTCAGATTTCATAAAAAAGAAGTACTGTGATTAATAAATTTTGATTAGAACAGTGCTGGGATTATCCCTGTTTAATTTACTAGCGATCAATTTCGATCGCCTGATGTCTTTCACTACTTTCTTATCTTATAGATCTACTAAATTACATGTATCTTGTTTTGAGTAAGGTGTTTAAAAAATGTACAATAATGCTTTATGTATAATACAAATATATATACTTTCATAGTTTTTTAGTTAGATATGATCAGATCTAGAATCGAAGACAACAAAATGAAATCTTAGAATGTCTAGAAGGCGTGAAGAGTATGTATTAATTGATCTTTGAATGGATGTCCGATAGAATTGGTCTGTAATTAATATTGTAAAGGGCTTAATTTCAGAATAAATGTGTAAATTACTTGATTATCTCGGGTTGTACATAATCCTGAATTTTATATTCATTATCGGGAAATTAGTTAATTACCTAGGAAAACTGTCTATGGAAATATTTGTTTACAATGTATCAAAGATTATAATCATATCGCTTATTAGGCAGATAATTGTAATTAATTACACACATTGAAATCTGAACAGCTAGTATACCGTTACGACTATCTTGCCTTTTGTAAGATGACTGGTTCCTCAGTTGGAGTTACTATAAATACACATGTTTCATTTGTTAAAATTATACTTTTCTTCATTTAAATCAATTATTTATTTCAAACATTGACAAATATCAAATGAAATTTCTTATTGTACACCTACAAGTCTTCACTTCACACAATTTTACTTCCAATATAAGTATACCTACGCTTTCATGATGTATATTTAAAATAAAACAGATTTTATTTATTTTATCGAATATTCGAATATATTCGAATACTTTCATTGAATATTCGAATATGAATTATTGACAAAATTGACATCCCTAGTACTAACGTCTGTTTCCTTTTTTGTTTGTGAAGGAAGTTTTGCGTTGTAGTACCCCTCCCCCCGAAAATGTTTGTTTGCACCCCCAACTGAAATTGCTTCCTACGGGCCTGCATACAGAATAATGTAAGATTTATTTACCAATCATGGTCCCGCAGGGGACATAGCATAGATACAATAATATATGCATGATTTGTTAACGTACAAGTCAAAAAGGGGTATTAATATGGAGGATAGACTTGTTTATACTTTTAGATACTAGTATATGTAACTGTTCACAGTTTAATTAATTCAATGGAGTCAAGAGTCAACAATAATTCTGAAAATTTGTTAAAATATGGACTATTACAATATTCTGAAAAAAAGTTAACACTCCGGTACGTTATTATACTCGTCTACAAATTGCCCATTATTACAAATACATGTATATGACATTCTCTCAGCCATTTTTGGGAATTCCGCACCATTTCCCATGCAGTCTCAACTAGAAGACGATGCATATTGTCCTAAAATTTTATCATTTATTTAAATTACTTTAATTTTTTAGGTCGTGTATTTAGATATTTTTCAAATCCCAATTCTGTTTTGAGATACCAAACGTCTGACCTTTAGACGAGTAGCGCATACATCACTTTGCCCTTTTTAGCTCACCTGAGCCGAAGGCTCAAGTGAACTTTTCTGATCGAAATTTGTCCGTTGTCTGTCATCGTTGTCGTCATTGTTAACTTTTCACATTTTCATCTTCTTCTCAAGAACCACTAGGCCAATTTCAACCAAACTTGCCACAAAGTATCCTTAGGTAAAGGGGATTCAAATGTGTTTAAATGAAGGGCCACACCTTCATCCACGGGGAGATAATTATGAATTCGTGAAAAATTGATGGCATCATTTAAAAAATCTTCTTCTCAAGAACCACTGTGCTTGAAAACATGAAACTTATATGGAAGCATCCTCAGGTACATGTAGTGTAGATTCAAATTTGTTCAAATCATGACCCCCGGGGTAAGGTGGGGCCACAATGGGCGATCAAAGTTTTACATAGGAATATATAGGAAAAATCTTCTTCTCAAGAACAGCAAAGCCATGATTGGTCATATTTATATAGAAGCATCCTACGGTAGTGTAGATCATGACCCCGGGGGTAGGGAGGGGCAACAATGGGTGATCAAAGTTTTACATAGGAATATCATATACAGGAAAAATCTTCAAAAAATCTTCTTCTCAAGAACAGCAAAGCCATGATTGGTCATATTCATGTGAAAGCATCCTCCGGTAGTGTACATTCATATTTGTTCAAATCATGACCCCCAGGGGTAGGGTGGGGCCACAATGGGCGATCAAAGTTTCACAAAGGAATACATAGAAAATTTTTTTGAAAATCTTCTTCTCAAGAACAGCAAAGCCGTGATTGGTCATATTTAAATGGAAGCATCCTCAGGTAATGTAGATTCAAACTTGTTCAAATCATGACCCCCGGGGATAGGGTTGGGTCACAATGGGCAATCAAAGTTTTACATAGGAATATATAGGAAAAATCTTTAAAAATCTTCTTCTGAAGAACAGCAAAACCATGATTGGTCATATTTACAGTATATGGAAGCATCCTCAGATAGTGTAGATTCAAGTTTGTTCAAATCATGACCCCCGGGGGTAGGGAGGGGCCACAATGGGTAATCAAAGTTTTATATAGGAATACATAGGAAAAATCTTTAAAAATCTTCTTCTCAAGAACAGCAAAGCCATGATTGGTCATATTTAATGGAAGCATCCTCAGGTAATGTAGATTCAAATTTGTTCAATTCATGACCCCCCAGGAGAATAGAGGAGCCATAACAGGGGATCATAGTTATACAAAGGATATATCAATAAAAAATTTCTTCTTAAGAACAGCAAAGCCATTATCTGTCATATTAATTCAAAAGCATCCCTATGAAGTATAGATTCAACTTAGTTCAAATCACCCCTCCCCCACATCACTTTTATATTTAAATTTTTTAACCTTTCAAGACTGAACTGATTTCTGCTTTTTCCTAGCCATATTGCTCAGGTGAGCGATGTGGCCCCTGGGCCTCTTGTTAAGTACTCATCTTTCTTAGTGTTTACTTTGGTGCAAAGGTGCACGTATATGCAGAAGACACTGCAACCCAGAAGCCAAATTCCAAAGCTTCCCTTCTCAGTAATCCGAAATATTTTAATTGAATAATGACCATATGTTTTACTTTACAAAACGGATTTACTTGCATAAACATGGATATAAAACATCAATATGGATTACAGCAACAAGCTGTTTAAAATATTTTCTACACCAAATATGCAATTCTTTTAAATCAACAAAAGTTGAATCATTTAAGTAAAAATTAGTAATTTTACAAAAAATAATAAATGAATAATAAAAACAAATAAACACAAAAAACAAACAACCCCAAGCAAACAAAAATAAGAAAAAGAAATAAGCAAACAAAACAAAAAAGGTGTATAGTTGGAATCGGAAACACTGCTGAATTTTATGACTTAATCTGATCGTAAAAACCTAAAGCATGTGTCTTATAGCCCAGACGCGATACACCCCTCTTCATCGATACTATAATCCGTTGTAACGGTAGGCCCGCAAGATTCCGGGGGTGGAGATGGTCCCCCCTTAATTATGCAACTAGACACTTTTCTATATTTTTCAATATTTTTTTTCACGATATACCTATGGGGGAAAAGCTAATAGGCGGTTGTGCCCTCTCAAAAATGTTTTGTGACGATCCCCTCCCCCTTTCCCTTCTTACGGGCCTAAAGGGGTATTTCGCTTAGGGCGTCTGGTCCCTGTAGAGTTATAGAAAAACTGTCACTAGACAGTTGGTATTCTATTCTTATACAGCTTTCGTCAATGTTTTTGTTGATACATATAATTTTATCCTGTGTAGAATGTTACATATTCGGGTGTATCCTTACCTGACATAATTACCTAGGTGTAGAGAGGGGCCGCAGGGGACGAAAGCGTAACATGCTGACGTCACACAGACAAAAAAAAAACCAGTATAGTGTGGAATATTGCTCAAAAGGTAAGGTAGCAAAGGCTATTTCTTCAGAGTGAAAAAAATTTCTTCAAATTGGCATTTTTAACTATAATTACATTTAAATATGTATATTTTTAAGTAAAAAAATAATTAATCATAAAGCATGTTTAATATCTTTCGTATCATCTCAAAACAAATAATCAATGGTTTGAATACAAACTCACTATACATTTTATATACATGTATTTATAAAATCAATCTTTTAGATTAAAAAAAATGGATTCGAAAATTACCGGTAATTAAGACTTTAAGTTGATTTTTGAAGATCATTTCATTTAAACGCTAAAGAACATAAATTGTAGTAAGTTTATCATAAAAAGAAATTTTTTATAAATGTGTCATTACTGTTGCATACTAAGCTTCCTTCTAGCTCTTGATCACTTCCTTGTGTTGCGCAATCATGCACTGATCCACTGGGTAAAACGATTACGCTGCATAATAAAGACACATCATTCATAGTATTTTGTTTGACAAGCTGAGAAAAATAGAGCCAGGTAATAAGATTTGTTCTGCATTTATATGAAGCGTCTTAAACAATTCTTTTACAGGTTTTTGAGATGTCAAGTTCAATGAGCTTTCTGAAATCTGGATCTTTGATATTCAACCTACTGGTGTTTGTATGTTTTTTCTTCTTTCTCAACATTCAAACAAAAACGAAGAAATGTTGGATACAAATGTTACAATTTCATATTTTTAACCCCCTTTTTCCAAAACAAGGATTTAATCACATGTGGTGTAGTCAAGGGATTTTACAGTAAACCATTTGTAACCTTGTTTTTATTTTCAACGATTTATAAAACAAACATCATTGTAATCGCCGAATTTCAAAAACTTTAAATTGGAGAATTTTGTCAGTGAAGTATATATTATATTATTATCCCTTTTCCTGCAAAAAAATTCCCTTTTTCCCATTGAAATTGCGTTAAATACAAATTAATTTTTAAATATTTTCAAAGTAGCAATTTTTGTAAAGAAGGAGTGTTCGTGTATGCTTTTTTTGAGCTGATAATCACGTGACTTCTTTCCTTCTCCTATTAATGGAACATATTTTGTACAGCTAGCGGGATCAGCCTGTGCCGCTCTAGGAGTGTATATTCTAGTATCAGACTATGGACCCAAAGAACTGTCTGGAGTCCTGGGGAATGAACTGTATCATATCGCGGCCTATGTCGCCATTGCAGGAGGAGCTTCTATCGCGGTCATCTCACTTTGTGGCTGTGTAGGTGCTGCTAAAGAAAGCAAGGTCATGCTAGCCAGTGTAAGTAAAAAAAGAAAACAGACAAAGAAATGTAATATTCCCCGAAAACACGTTTCTCAAAATCTCTACGAACCAGTTAAAGTGATAGTCATAGTTAACTTCTATAATATTTGGTAATCTCGGTTTTTTTCTTCAGTATTCCGTTCTGATGACGATAGTATTCATCGTATTATTAACAACTTCAGTGCTCGTCTTCCTGTTCCTTGGCCAGGTACGTGAAAGAGGGAGGGGCAGAGTAAATGGGAGAAAGAGGTATTAGAGAAGGGAAAGTGGGTTGGGAAAAGACTATCTTGTGTCTATTCCAACCTCAAGTAGAATAATTAAAACTGAAAATTTTCGAAGCATTTTTTTTATTTCAAGCTGAAATAATTTTTAAAAAACGAGGCAGTTTTTTTATAGTATGCAAGGACTTAAATTTGTATACATGTATTATATTTTGAGTATTTGTAATAAAACCCACTCCTCAGCTTTTCGATAAGTGTGCTAAAAAGTCTATATAAGACATACTTTCCTCTACCAAATTTAGAATTTGTTCCATTTAACTTTGTACATGACAGTTAATTGCTCTAAATCATCTCTCTATATTGTAGACGTCACATCAGACGAAGGAATCGATGAAGACTGTCTTGATAGAGAAGTACGGAGTGAACCAACAAGATCCAGAAAATCGTGTGGTGACGGAAATGTGGGATTTCCTACAGAAGCAGGTACACGATGTATATGTCAGACAATGTGATGATTACAGGAAAAGCGCACATGCAAAGTAGCACCAATGAACACCTAAGATTTATATGAAAGTAAGCCCAGGGTATCCTCCCTTCCCACCAAAACAAATATGTGTTTCCATAAAGTTTCCCTTTTAAAGCATTCATACTGGAACTGGATATCTAGGTGACTATGTACAAACTACAAAGGGGGGATTTTATTTTTTATTATTATTATTATAAGTATTTTTTTTGCGCTCGAGGACTGAATATATAGATATGTAGGTGTCCTGGATTCTCTTTGTTTAAAACAATTAAATTTTCGAAGAAAAAAAATACTATATTGAGAAATTAATTTGGAAAGAGACAAATTACTTTCAAAAACGTTCAATCCCCCCCCCCCCCCAAAAAAAATGTCCCCAAACTTCCCCTGGGAGCCATGATTTAAACAATTTAGAATCTATACTACCTCAGGAAGCTTCCACATAAATTCCACCCTTTCTGGCCCGTTGGTTCTTGAGAAGATGTTTTGATGACCCCACCCTAATTTTGCCTTGTCTTGAATGATAATCTCCCCTTGGAAGAGACCTTTGCCCTTCATTTAAGAACTTAGAACCCGCTTACCCAAGAATGCTTTGTGCCAACTTTACTTAAAATTGGTCTAGTAGTTCTTGAGTAGAAGTTCAAAATATTGAAACTTTACTAACGGGCGGACAGACAGACAGATAGAGGATGGACGATTGCCGGACAACGAGTGACCAGAAAAGCTCACGGGCTTTCAACTCAAGTGAGCTGAAAATGAGATTGGAAGCGATGATCTCCTACGGATTTTTACCTTTATTATGACACAGTTTACAGCGTACTATTTATTTACCAGTATATTTTATTATTATTTCAACAAAAACCAAAAACAAAATCAAGGGCAAATAACTTGTTTTGTAGCAACGGTCACAAAAACAATCATGTAAACTTTAACAAGTTTTATATATCTCCAACATTTTAGTCTTATCCGGGAACGTTGACTTTCAATCTAGTAAATTTTTCGTATAAATTCATATTTCTAAGAACTGTGCAAATTATCAATTACTAACCTGCTAGATAATTCAGAATGTTAATCCTTCTAAAATATCATGTGACCGAATCTAACATTCTCTGCATTGATTTTCTATTTCGATGGACAGAGCAACTGTTTAAAAATTTAAATTCTATTTTTTGTCTAAAACATGATGTAACTGTTTGGTTTAAACAGCATTTCATTAAAGTTTAATACAGTTTCAAAAACGATATGAAAATAAGCAGCAGCACTACATGTAATAGCGCTCTCCTGGTAAAAGGGAAGGCGTAGTCCTGAATCGGTTTTCAAATTTGATGAACGATCTTTCTAGTTTACTACCGATACAAACACAAAGGAAATAATATTATACACATACACTTAAAAGTTGCTTAAAGATATAATTTATTATATGATTGAATGATTTTTAGCTGAAATCCAACATTTTAGAAACCATAAAAAGGCACAGTGTTAATTTCAACTGCAACTGCATTGACCACAAAACAGCTATATAAATAAATGTTCCTACTTCCTACAAAATTCAAAGAAGAATGGTTGTGAGCCCAGATGAATAAGTCAAAGATAAGAGGTTCACAGAGACTAATTTTGATTATTCTTGGTTTATTCTTTATTCGACTTTTGCATATAAAATCATCATTTGGTTTGTTCACTCTCTCAGACAGTACTATTTTGTACAGGAGAGGTCTTTTCTAGTGACTTTTAGTTGTACAGTGTTAATTACAGACTTTCTCTCTGATAATGTCTTTAATTCTGGTCTTTTGTGCAGTTGAAGTGTTACGGTATTTCTGTGATTGTCTTTAATTCTGGTCTTTTGTGCAGTTGAAATGTTGCGGTATTTCTGATATTTTCTATAATTTTAGTCTTTTGTGCAGTTGAAGTGTTGCGGTATTTCTGTGATTGTCCTTAATTCTGATCTTTTAGTGCAGTTGAAGTGTTGCGGTATTTCTGATATTGTCTTCAATTCTGGTCCCTTTGTGCAGTTGAATTGTTGCGGTATTTCTGTGATTGTCTTTAATTCTGGTCTTTTGTGCAGTTGAAGTGTTGCGGTATTTCTGTGATTGTCTTTAATTCTGGTATTTTTGTGCAGTTGAAGTGTTGCGGTATCTTTGATATTGTCTTTAATTCTGATCTTTTAGTGCAGTTTAAGTGTTGTGGTATTTCTGTGATTGTCTATAATTCTGGTCTTTTGTGCAGTTGAAGTGTTGCGGTATTTCTGATATTGTCTTTAATTCTGGTCCCTTTGTGCAGTTGAATCGTTGCGGTATTTCTGTGATTGTCTTTAATTCTGGTCTTTTGTGCAGTTGAATCGTTGCGGTATTTCTGTGATTGTCTTTAATTCTGGTATTTTGTGCAGTTGAATTCTTGCGGTATTTCTGTGATTGTCTTTAATTCTGGTCTTTTGTGCAGTTGAAGTGTTGCGGTATTTCTGATATTGTCTTTAATTCTGGTCTTTTGTGAAGTTGAAGTGTTGCGTTATCTCTGATATTGTGTTTAATTCTGGTCTTTTGTGCAGTTGAAGGGTTGTGGTATTTCTGATATTGTCTTTAATTCTGGTATTTTGTGCAGTTGAAGTGTTGCAGTATTTCTGTGATTGTCTTTAATTCTGGTCCTTTTTATGCAGTTGAAGCGTTGCGGTATTTCTGATATTGTCTTTAATTCTGGTCTTTTGTGCAGTTGAAGCGTTGCGGTATTTCTGATATTTTCTTTAATTTTGGTCTTTTGTGCAGTTGAAGTATTTCTGATATTTTCTTTAATTCTGGTCTTTTTGTGCAGTTGAAGTGTTGCGGTATTTCTGTGATTGTCTTTAATTCTTCTCTTTTTGTGCAGTTGAAGTGTTGCGGTGTCTCAGGAGACGCCAACTCCACAGACTCCTGGGCAATCTACAAAATAAAGTCAGAATGGTTCAGAACCCAAGAATCCGGTAAGAATATTGACGTGTTTAGTCTGAAACCAAGAGTATTTATTATGGAAATATCACAGTCTGTTAGCATTCGGGAACATGTGTAACTACTGCTAGTCTATTTTGAATGAACTAGATGAAATCCCGCGCAAGCGCGGGGAATTGAATTTATACCACTAACGACAGAAAATATATAATTGTAGTTTTTACTGACAGCCTACAGGCTTATAGCAGGAGGAAACACTTTGTTCAAAATCCCGCATGAAGTAGATGAATGTCTCCACCCCCCCCCTTTTCTGTAAAAACTTGAAAAAATAACAATTTCGTTAATTGGCGTTTATTGTGAAACCTGTAATATACTATGTTATGGATATTGTACTTCAGATGCTCTTATTTCATTTCCGTCAAGGATAAAAGTAGCGAATATGCACATTTTACTCATAAACTGGATGATTTTTTTTTCGGGGGGGGGGGGGGGGACAATTCACACATACTTGGGTCTTGGATTATAATTATGTATGTACCTTATTTATACCTAAAAAATGTAGTTTACTTTTTATATATATATATATCAATAGGGTACATACATACATTTATAAACCAAGACCCAAGTACCGGGTCTGTGTAAAAATTAGTTTTTAACGCCCTATGAATAAGCCGAACTCGTATTTGATACAAAAGACTGTATTCAGAAAAAAAAAATGAAATGTATTGATTAAAGCACAACATTTTACACAGCTTTAATTGTATTTGAACAATACATTATTCATTAATTTTCTCTTTTAATGTTAGCAAGTTTACTACGAAGTACAAATTGTACTTCGGGTTCGTTGCCACGATGCTCTCAGTAAGGAATACATGTATATATAATTTTACCGATAAATTTATTAGAAAAACCTACTACATACATGAAATAGTCTTTCGATATATAAATATATTCAAAACTTATAGTGTTATGAATTATTTACCATTATTTCAATGACCATTCATACAAAAGTTTTGTTTTTTAGCTCACCTGAGCCGAAGGCTCAAGTGAGCTTTTCTGATCACATTTTGTCCGTCGTCCGTCCGTCCGTCTGTCCGTCTGTCTGTCTGTCCGTCCGTCTGTAAACTTTTCACATTTTTGACTTCTTCTCAAGAACCACTGGGCCAATTTTGACCAAACTTGGTACAAAGCATCCTTGGGTAAAGGGAAATTTAAATTGTTAAAATGAAGGGCCAAGTCCCCTCACAAGGGGAGATAATCAAGAGAAGACAAAAATAGGGTGGGGTCATTAAAAAATCTTCTTCTCAAGAACCACAGGGCCAGTAATGCTGAAACTTATATGGAAGCATCCTGGGGTAGTGTAGATTCTAATTGTTCAAATCATGACCCCCGGGGGTAGGGCGGGGCCACAATGTGGAATCAATGTTTTACATAGAAATATATAGGAAAAATCTTTAAAAATCTTCTTCTCAAGAACCACTGGGCCAGAAAAGCTGAAACTTATGTGGAAGCATCCTGGGATAGTGTAGATTCTATATTGTAAAAATCATGACCCCCGGGGGTAGGGCGGGGCCACAATAGGGAATCCAAGTTTTAAATTGAAATATATAGGAAAAATCTTTAAAAATCTTCTTCTCAAGAACCACTGGGCCAGAAAAGCTGAAACTTATGTGGAAGCATCCTGGGGTAGTGTAGATTCTAAATTGTTCAAATCATGACCCCCGGGGGTAGGGCGGGGCCACAATAGGAAATCCAAGTTTTACATTGAAATATATAGGAAAAAATCTTTAAAAATCTTCTTCTCAAGAACCACTGGGCCAGAAAAGCTGAAACTTATGTGGAAGCATCCTGGGGTAGGGTAGATTCTAATTTGTTTAAATCATGACCCCCGGGGGTAGGGCGGGGCCACAATAGGAAATACAAGTTTTACATTAAAATATATAGGAAAAATCTTTAAAAAACTTCTTCTCAAGAACCACTGGGCCAGAAAAGCTGAAACTTATGTGGAAGCATCCTTGGGTAGTGTAGATTCTAAATTGTTTAAATCATGACCCCCGGGGGTAGGGCGGGGCCACAATAGGTAATCCAAGTTTTACATTGAAATATATATAGGAAAAATCTTTTAAAATCTTCTTCTCAAGAACCACTGGGCCAGAAAAGCTGAAACTTATGTGGAAGCATCCTGGGGTAGTGTAGATTCTAAATTGTTCAAATCATGACCCCGGGGGGTAGGGCGGGGCCACAATAGGAAATACAAGTTTTACATTGAAATATATAGGAAAAATCTTTAAAAATCTTCTTCTCAAGAACCACTGGGCCAGAAAAGCTGAAACTTATGTGGAAGCATCCTGGGGTAGTGTAGATTCTAAATTGTTTGAATCATGACCCCCGGGGGTAGGGCGGGGCCACAATAGGAAATCCAAGTTTTACATTGAAATATATAGGAAAAAATCTTTAAAAATCTTCTTCTCAAGAACCACTGGGCCAGAAAAGCTGAAACTTATGTGGAAGCATCCTCAAGTAGTGTACACTCTAAATTGTTCAAATCATGATCCAGGGGATAGGGCGGGGCCACAATAGGGGGAATCCCAAGTTTTACATTAAATATATAGGAAAAGTCTTTAAAAATCCTCACAAGGGGAGATAATCAAGAGAAGACAAAAATAGGGTGGGGTCATTAAAAAATCTTCTTCTCAAGAACCACTGGACCAGAAAAACTGAAACTTATGTGAAAGCATCCTGGGGTAGTGTAGATTCTAAATTGTTCAAATCATGGTCCCTGGGGGGAGGGTGGGGCCACAATAGGTATTACAAGGGGGGAGTCTGGTAATGAACAGCATGGCCAAAGTTACTCAGGTGAGCGATGTGGCCCATGGGCCTCTTGTTTTAATTGATCGCCTCGATTTTCTTTTTAACATCGGGCTCGATGCTATATGATGTTCTAGAAGCTTCCCTCAATATTAAGATCGGTGAATGACGGAAATAATTTGCATATTTCCCTCTTTAATCGGTTATCACAACTTATTTCTTTTATATCATTTAAATCAAGTTTTGATTGAATAATTCAGTGATGACGTTTAATTAAATAAATAAATGATTGCTTGTTGTCAGTTTCATTAAAAATTGCCAGTATCTTAGATCCGCCAACCGGAAACGCCACCGTACTCATGTTTTTGCTATTTCATGGCTGTTTATAGAAAATAAAAGTAGACTTTTAATTTTATGTACGATACTGACTATGCGAGTGAAATCTAAATATAGTTTACGGACATCATCTTGTATACAGTGTATTGTTAGAGGAGAAAGTAAGAACTCTGGTGCACCCGTATCGGAGTTTATTTGCAAAATTTATTAATTTATAAGATTTGACAACGACATTAATGTTGATATTATAAATTTGCATTTTAGCTTTATTACTTCGTGAGTTTTTTCAAACTAAAACGTTTATCTGAACAGTTTATATGTAATTGATTTGACGAAGTCATTCGAAAAATATAAGAAAGTCATTGTTTACATTTGTTCATGTTATTTTACTTTTTTTGCGTTTCAAATAATTGTCTGATTTTTCTTTCCCTCAAGATAGTCAGTTAGTCCCGGAGAGCTGTTGTAACCCGGATGGTGATCTAGCGATGTGTAACAGAGTCTCCTCCTTCGAGGGCCCTCCAAATTATGACCCACCGTTTGTCGGTCCCTATAGGAAAAACCCTAACATGTATCACACGGTAAAACTCTAACATGTATTACACGGTAAAACCCTAACATGTATCACACGGTAAAACTCTAACATGTATTACACGGTAAAACCCTAAGATGTATCACACGGTAAAACCCTAAGATGTATCACTGTAAAACCCTAATATGTATCACACGGTAAAACTTCTAATTTTACATCCAAAGACTCAAGTATATTGTTTCAATGGACATTTGAGCTTGATTACTGTTCGTTATCTCCATATTTCATTCAACTGAAATATTATAAAATGCTGTTCTGTGTTTTCTAATATTTAATAAACAGAATCCAATACTTTTTTCAGGGTTGTTATGACGAAATTGTTCACTACATTCAAGGCCACGCCCTTATGATTGGTGGAATTGCAATAGCCGCCATTGTTGTCATGGTAACTCCACACTATTACCAGTCTGAAGTTATCTCTGATCAATCTGAGAGTCTAATTACGGACTTGACCTCAGTAATTCTTGTTTTTATTTCTCTTTTGCAGCTTTTTGGAGTCATATTCGGGGTATGTTTATGTCGGTCCATACGGAGTCGAGGCTATAGATATTAACATTTATTCATAATACTGCATGATATGTTTTATATTATATGAGTTTACATTGTAATAAAGTCGTTCTTTTTTTTAAGTGTTTCACGAGTTTTCTTCTGTGTATGAACCCGTTACTATAGTTGTGGTAAACATATCCTGTCATAAGGAGTCGAGAATACAGGTATTATAATATTACCGGTTAATATAATAACATTTCTTTTTAACGTAAAATCTTTTGCGATAAAGCCTTTTTTGCGTTTCCTTTCTGTTTTGGTTAAATAGGAGTACGTGACGCTAAATTATACAATTATTGCTTTTTCAGTCAATACGATTATTTAGCTACCAGGAGTAGTCAGCGAGTCTGAAGGATGAATATTATACTTCGAGGATTGTTTAATCATCGTATTATCTTTAAAAAAAAATAATTGTTTTCTTATATAATTCAATGATTAAAGGATACAAGCTGCTTAAGCGAACCTTGCCATCTTTCTTGTTTACCTTTGTTGAAGTCCTCGCCGAAAGCAGGGGGAGACTTATGCAGGATTCAAATGAAACATAACCAGTTGGATTAATATGGAATTTCTTGACCTTTTTTAGTCATATGTGAAAAAAATAATAAATGTTACGTTCACGTGGAAGGTCGACGCTGGTGAACATAATTTTTCATAACCAATTGTATTAATTTCATATAGGAAGTTTTTGATCTATTTTTGAAGGTTAAAGAAAAAAGTTACGTTCACTAGGAAGGTCTTGTGTATAGGTGAACATATAACTTCTATGAGTTCAACAATGTTTGATCTTTAGGATCTTTACAGATTCTTTTTCCGTAAAAACTATGGATTTCTCTTTTCTTGCCACCATTGAATGCAAAATCGTTAACGACATCACTAAAGACATGGATTGTTCTTGTTTTGTGAGAAAAAGAAGAACTCTAGATTCATTTTTGAATACTCTAACCAAGAAAAATGCGCGATCCCTGTTTAAAAATGTAACCCGTTACATGTTTAAAATATGGTTGATTTGCGCTGTAAAATTCTATTTTTTGCAAGAAATCTATTTAAATTTTATTTTCTGACTGAAATCGGGTAGTTCTATTCAAAACCTTTTGATTCATACCAAAATCACCCATATTGCGAGTATCGTTTTGAAATCACCGATAAGTTTGATGCTAAAATTGTAAAATGGAACCAACATATTGCACGAAACGTCCTTTCAGTGACCTTTGTTTTTTTATCTTTAAGGGTGAATCCAGGGATTATTTGTTTATTTTAAAAAGGGAGGATCTATATCAAGTCAAAATTTCTAACCCATCCCCCCAAAAAAAAACACTGTTACGTAAAGGGTGGAGGGGGCTCAGATCCTTTTCAAAGGTCTTAAGAGGTTGTCCAGAGTACTGTATTTTGCTATGTAAATTTATAAATATTGAAAATCCCCCAAGGGTGCTGGAGATATCCGGGCCCCTGTGCCGCTGGCTCCGTCCATACTGTCGATATTTCCTCCTTTGTCACAAATATTGGAATTAATAACAACAGAAGTAGTGCGATAAATGACCTTTCACGACTTACATGTAAATTCCAGTAGGTTTTATTTAGCAGAGATACTTGGTTCTACGTATATGTAATATGTGTATAATACATGGAAATTATTTTAACAATTTTTAAGTCATCTGAATATAAATTATAATGAATATCTAAAAATCAAATGCATGATTATGTGGAGCGTCGGTATTAACATGCACGTCATATCCGGGATAGCTAAAAGAAAAATGGCCTATTATCGAACCTGGCAAAATTATTAGCATAGATATTTCATATCTACACTTTCCTTATGATTAGTCTTAGCTAAAAATATATCTGGTCCTGATATTAACTTAGGGTGCGTGCAGTTGATCCAATTCAGGGGGTACTGAAGTCATCTCGTCTTGACTTATCCGACATTTAACAAATGAGTTTTACACCCCAAACGCAATCCTGAAATAAATTCGATTACAAAAGTTTATCCTGCATTCACAAAGCGCTGTTATTTATCTGTCTGCACAGAAGAAAATGTTCAGAATCAATTAGATTCCAGTCTTAATGGCCACATGCTTCACCTTTAAGGTTTTTGCTATAAACAATAGCACATGGTTTTGTAAATGAACGGCAGTCCGTGTTTATTTTAGCTAATACTTAATCAACGGCTGCGATTTATCAATACCCATAACTCATTATGCATTCATTTCTTTGTGTAAAGCAATTACATGGGTAGTGTCAGATGGTTCCGTATAGTAAACCCACGCAACAGAGAGACAAATTGTAGATTATTGTATTATCTTGTCTAGTCAACGGGACTCATGGCCCAAAGTCTTCAACAAAATGAAGCTTTACCCACCCCTGGCAATGTTCTGAATTTTTACAAATAGTAAACATAAAGAATTACATGTTTAAATATTTTTTTTTTTAAAAAGTGCATTTTATTTTAACCAACGATGAAGATTGTCCAAGATGTATATGCAGTCTCAAGAGTACAAGCATTTATAATTAAAAAAAAACAACTAAACGTTTATTGTAGTTTTATAATATTATTCGCACGTACGTATAAATTATCCCCTGTTCACGTGATCAAAATCGGGCGTATGTGCGAACCGAAATCACCTTACTGTAAGATCACAGGGCATTAGCCAGTCTCGAGTTATCTCCCCCAGTCAAAAATCTCACCCGACCTATTATTGAATAATCACTCACGGATCAGCAAGCACTGATCAGATCGGCAGATTTTAAAGCTAGTCAGTGGCTATAAATTACAACTGTGTGGACGACCAAAGGTGTATGTGGAAATTGGATTTATTTTTAACGTTTGGAAGTTTTTCATTATTAAAGTGTATTCACTGTAGTGATATCTGTGGGTTACTTGTTTTTTTTTTTTTTAAACACAATGGAAGTCAACTTGTTTAAAAAGAAATTCCTTTAAGGAAATAAAACTTATCTACCTCAAAATGACTGACGTTAAAACACGGAAAACAAAGGACGGACAGGTAAGGGTTTTTTTGTTTGTTTGAAGGTTTTTTTGTTTGTTTGCTTGTTTTTTTTTAGGGGAAGTGAAGACGGGGAGGGTGGTATTGTCCTATGTAACACACTGAATTTATTTCATGAGGGTTTTATTTCGAAATACCGGAGTACTTTTACCACACGTTATCTTTAAGCCCTACCTAGATTTAAATTCTTTCATTATGTGCAATTTGACTTTTATTTATATCACTATCGAGTAAACAAACAAAGCATGGACTAGAATTCGTGGTGCTTTACGTGGGAAATTAACTAGTGGTTTTGCTATGTCTCAGGTAGGTTCATCCATCAAATAATTTAAAGTCAAAATCCGAGTAAATTTGCTCAATTCGTTAAATAAACAAGATATAAAGATATAGTATCCAAACTAACATAATACAAATCTTAAGTTTGCGGCTATTTTAAATTGTCTTGTCTAGTCCTACCCGAACGAAACCTGATATCCCCCTAATCTGTTTTTCTTTTAAGTTTAAGAATTCATTGACCCTTTGAATGCATTGAGGAGTTTGAATTTAAATTAGTTCATAAATCCAATGATTGTGGGTCAAATAGATATATAATACTATTCATAAGTTTTAAATTACTAGATAGTTTATGTGCCACTGGATTTTTGGATTTAATTTGCGGCCCACTGTTAAATGACAAGCATATTTGCTCATTTAAGCTTTTTTTTCCTATTCAATAAGTACAGTGGTCTCTGATAGCCACCGATTGCGCAAAACGATCATTGTCATAATCATGATTCCGAGAACAAGTGCAATAACAAACAGCTTAAAATACCTTTAATTATATATTTATCTGTTCGTTATCGAAAGAGAGAAAGGGGTAGGCATCTTTAGCACCCTTAAATTCCCTTCAGCACAAGACTACAGACAGAAAGTTGTGTAATCCGTGATGTTGTAAATAATTTAATCCCACCTGGCATTTCCCTCTTTTCCACGCGGTATACCAAATCAAAATAAAACTTTGAGAAAAAAGTGACAACTCTATTAAGGACGCTGTAAACACTGCGCACTGAAGAGCTCTGCTATGCGCAGTTAAAGTTATCTGCCCTTATATAGAATGTGAATCTAACGTCAACGCAACAATTTCAAATAGATTTAACATTGTTAACATTATATTAGACCAAGATAAAGTTATTGAATACATAATTTACATGTATTTTATTAATGCAATAAACAATAGTGATCCCTGTGTACTAAAACTTCCTTGTCTTTGAACATCAACATGTTTCAGGGGGAAATACGGCAAATATGTATACACCTTTATACGCTGTGATATAATTGTCTCAAAGTCAAAAATTGAAAAATACATTTTTCATTCCACCTTTGTGTGATGTCATAGATTCTTGCAAATCTTTCCTTAGTCTTACTTCGAGTCCATTAGAAATTAATATAGCTTTTGGAAGAATGTTTAAAATAAGTTTTATTAAAAAATATTTAATAAAAGAATTTTAAAAATATATACTATAGTAAATCGATTATTTATTTTTTATAACACCCGCTTGAAAACCGGGGGATGTATAGTGATGGAGGTGTCCGTCCAGCTGTTATTGACGTCCGTCCGTCTGTTACGCTTTGAGGTATTAACCGTAATTCCTCTTATAGCATTGAATAAAATTTAATACTTTCACAGAATCTTTGTTACATAGTGCCATTGTACACCTAGCTCCTATTTTACTTTTTGATCGGATACTTATATCGGGTCTCCCATAGCAAAACAAAAAACACTGCCATTCTTTCTATAATATTGAGGGGTGTCCATTTCTTATCCGCAACTCCTCCTAATTGATTGATACTTGCACAGAATCTTTATTACATAGTGCCATTGTGACCTCCTAGTTTAGTTTTTGATCGGACACTTATATCGGGTCCCCATAATGTTCAAAACATTCGAAGTAGACTTTGTCAATCATTTTAATCATACGGGAGGCGGGGGTATCATTTTGTGAGCTCTGCTCAGTACTCACAGTACCTCTAGTTTGGAATTCGCGTCATTTGAAACAGACAGTTTTTAAGTGGTTTTGATATTGCTGGTTAACAATAATGAGTTATTTTAAGGCCAACAGATGCATCTGTTTATCTTTTCCCTACATCTAAAAAAGGATGGCGACCAATACTTTTTTGTGATAAATAATTATTTTAAACCATATTTAGTGGAAATTAATCCAGTTTTTCCAACTTTGAACATATAATAATCTTAGTGTGGAATCACCTTAAAAGGCAAAATTATTTGATCCACGCATAATTCATCTAATAACGTCATTTTAATTGTTTGCGTCATTTCCTGTTACCACGTTTGGTGCATTAGCTAGTCTAAAAATAATGAATTAGTAAGTTTGGAAACAGCAGTATTCCTTTCTTGAATTTATAACATTTTCGCGGATACATCAAGCTATTTGATTTTTTTAAAGTTTGATAATAATTACCACGTTAAACCTAACCGTTTTAAAAAATTCTGCAGTTCCACTCATGCTAAACCAAGTTCATCGTATGATCCTGTTCAAGATCCTCCATACTATCATGCTTATGATGAGCGGCCAGCAGGAGATTTTACTAACATCGTGCAGGTTAGATTGGAAAAAAATATATGTGGAGAATCCTGCTAGTATAGTTATTTGACGTCACATGTTTATTGACACTCAAAATGTCAATGATGACACGTGTGTATAATTGCTGTAATTTCTCACATCCGTGTATAAATTTTGATATCTGAATTCCCAGAGCGCTTTTATATCACGGGTGTAAGATTTTTTAATTTTCATATCCTTAACACAAATCTTGCTGGCGTGTTAATGTCATATCCGCAGGGACCAAGCTGTGACCGAGCATCAAGTCATCGGAACTTCTCATCTGTAATGGCTAAGTGAAGTCCTTCTATTGCAGGTTAGCCGTCTCGTCGACGCATTCAACACAGAATCTCAGGAAGCGATGGCGCTCACGTCGCAACCAGAAAGAGAGAAAAGTGACAAGAAAGACAAAAAGAAAAGGAAGACAAGTGACAGGAGAGCTTCTGAGAAACTGTTACCCAACAACCACAGACACCAGGTACAGTGGCCTTTGTCGTTTTTTTCAGATCTAGGACATGTCATGTGTGGTTATTGATCAGTGATCACGGTACGTCAGCTCAAGATGGCGTCCACCACTGTCAAAGAAATTCTCCCAATAGGATTAAAAAATCTTTCATGGTGGTAATGAATATATTTGAAGAGAAACTGTGGTTGTGAACCACAAAAGTATTTAATTTTTTTTTTGTTCTTTTATCCCTAAACTCAGGGGAAATATGACCTGAATAATGGTGTTCTGTATTATAATGGTAATACATGGGCATTTGTATAAGACCATGTGTACATCAAGGATAACGGACTGGGGGTGGGGGTTACCCGGATTAGTATGCAGTGAAGATAAGTGGATTTATTTGGTGTTTCGTGTAGTATATATATATATATATATATATATATATATATATATATATATATATATATATATATATATATATATATATATATATATATATATAAACTTTTTTCTAAACTTCTTCAGGATTTTGACGTTTTCCTGGATTTCAAATATCAAAATCTTAAAAAAAGCTTGGAAAAGGCAGATATTTTTGACAAAGTGGCGTGAAGTTGATGCATTTAGAGTTTTATACACCCTGACTTTTCATAGTTAAACAGTTTCAACTTTTTAATTAGAATGCTACTAAAATTGTTGGTCTTGTAATCAAATAGTCACACGTGAAATGGCTGAAAAATAAGATTCTATTATCAAGCGTTTCATAGGTGTATCGGATGGGGAGGGGGGTTGTCTGTGTGTGTCAAAAAAATTAATACAGTATAATAAGAATGAGAGCTCCAAAAATGTCAAAAAATGATAAAAAATATAAGTATGAATGTGTTGATATTATATATTAAAAGCACATATTTTTTGTACAGTTAGAAAAGAAACTTGCAAATTACAGGTCGTAAATAATTGTGTAATAGAGCAGTCACAAGAAAGGCGTGAATTTGAGCACATTGTTTTTCAATGTTTGTTTTATTCAAAAGGGTTTTAAATTTAAATAGGTTCCACAAGTGGAAAGCTGATGCATCATCGCAATTATGTTTAAATAATAATGTAATCATTGATATTTAAACCTGTTAAATTATATTTGCAGAGGTAATGCTACTTTAATACACATGTTCTGTGTTCCCATGTGTTTCGTGCGTAATTTCCGGAAGTCAGGCACTGAGAAGTAGTCGCTAGTTTCGACCTCCAAAATGGGTTCTTCCAAATGAAGTCCAATGCCTTATTTTTCATTTCCTTCTGAAAATCAATAGGGTAGAAATATTTTGTTACGATACATTCTTAATAAGCCTTAGATCATCTGTGAAACAATGACAGGTTTATCAGATTTTCTTGCACAAGATCAGGATCACCAATACACAGTTTTGTGTATCGATTAGCGCTGCCCAGCGCCCTTATAACACTATCCACAGGGTGTTTATTTGCTTTCTGAGAAAAGTCAATTAAATTTATTTTGAAACTATTGGATTAGCGTATTGTCAGCAAGAAACGCAGTTTTAATGCTACGGAGTCTGATCAGTCAGCTGCTGAAGCCGTTACCGTGTCACCGGAGTTTTGGCGGGAACCGTGAACCTCCTTCGACATGGACGTACAGGGGGCATTACTGAGCGATCTTATGACGAATCTCAGGAACAGTTGCTCACTTAGTTCGTGGGTGAGTGTAGTCAAAATTTTAAGTTTTTCGAGTTGTGTAGTGTTTAATCTGAGTTAGTCACTGGACATTTGCATCATTTTTACTTTCCATTTCGGAATCCTGAGGTAGTATTAAATCAGTATCGAGCGCTTTTTATTACACTTCAGGGGATTTTGGACTAAGGCGACCTTTGTTGAATATTTCATCAGTGGCCGCTGGAGCGAATAATAGCTTCAAAGACTGTTCCACTGCATCAGAAAGCTTGCTTTACTTCAAAGTTTTTAGCTGAAAATCTTGGAATGATGGCTTCCGAATTTTTTGTCAAAAAAGCAAGAATTCGGTACTTGTGGGAGTCATATCCTTAATTAGGAAATTGTTAATATTGGTAACGACTTGCAGTGTGTCTGTTCCTCACTGTTGTCAAATTTCTATCATCAGTACAAATATCCACAGTGGACTAGAGCAGGAGAGTTGATTTGCTGCAGTGATTGCTTGATGTCTTTTTGTTCGACATTGATTTGTGAGGGGCCTTCAAAGCGGCAGCATCATATTTCCTGTCGTCAGAGGTGATCCGTGTTTTTATACTCAGGAGTCCATTTAGTCCTGTGTTACATATATGGTTCCGTAACAAAGTAGTTTTCTAAGCTAACCTTAATGTCTGTCAAATAACTTCAATTCAATTTATTTCTAGCCAATTATTTAGAAACTTTAATTAAATAGTTTAATCATAATATAGAAATATGCAGGATTTTCTCTCTCTAACCTCGTCTCGATTTTTGGCATTACTGGCTAGAGAGCAGTCTCTAAATAATTCTCCAAAAATATTACACTTCTTACTTATGTATTCCCTTTTTTAATCAAATAAAACCTATATATGTTGACTAAATCAAGAGACCATGGGCGCTCCCCATCTAAATCAGTAATATAAAAATAAAGTACTTCTTCAAAACTGTATATAAAAGCTACTCCATTTTGGTCTTGACCGGAAGTAGTCAGATTTTGACTTGCACACGGTAAATGTATTTAATTGATCATTTAAGAATGTAGTCCGTTTATGAAAATATGCACATCTTAGTTTGAAACAAGCGAAGTTTGGATCTGATGACACTTCCGGTCGCGATTGGGGGGGGGGGGGGCGAATTACAGTACAGGCCTTGTTGATTGTATAGTATAGCGGTACATGTATAATCTTTTACCGAGTAAGATGGAAGTATACTAGATCTAGAGACATAAATCTGTAAATAATTGCATTTTTTATTTCACAGATTTGTTGCCATGATTGCTAAAATAAGAAAAAGAAATCTGTGAAATTCTTTCAAAATGCTACTCTCTCACAGTTTTAGTCCGATCTCAAGTTCAGGTTTAATTTTTATCAAAAGTATACTTATTGATTGGAAAATACCGGTAGACTACAATAATGTCATTAACAATTTTCAAGTGTCAATGATGCCTAATTTTAGTCATGTACCAGAAAATTGTTAATGAAAGACACTTGGAACACTTGGATACGTCATTCTTGAAAGTTTTTTTTTTTATTGCGATGAAAAGTCTTGTTATGGTTACTAGATATAGATTAATTTATTAAAAATGCTTCTCCTACAGTTTTTGATCCGATTTAGTAGAACTTGGTACACAAATACACTACACATGAAGATACGGAATTTTGCGTGCCGTGATGACCACTGTGACCTTGTCTAGTAAAAATAATCTATTAAATTCGTTCAAAATATCCCTTTTTAAATATTTTTAGTTTGACGATTTTCAAGACTTGGTACAAGTTCAGAAAGCGACACAGGCATTTTTTCTGTAAAACTCAACAAAGAAATGTTACGAATCCAAGTATACTATCTTCTGCTACTACAAGTCTAACCCAATCGAGCTACAGTCACCAGAGATTTCTGGTCTGTTTAACTGTTTTCAACCTCTCACCTATAACGTTTAGTGTATTTATTACAGTATATGTAATTTGAATGTCATGGACGTATAATTTATATACATTTGTTTGGCATTACTGTTACAAAGTTTCTGACTGGACTTTGTACACCTGTGAGATTTTTCGCACATTTATTTTGATAAGGCTTGTTGACGGAATATTGTCACTACAAACTGATAACATTCTCTCCTCAGAGGACAACAGATAACATGTTCCTCTACCTCCAAAAGACTGTCATAAACAAGGATGGAATTTTTTTACCAAGTCCATACAAAATCTTACCGTTAGATACAAAGCAGATATTGATTGGGAAGACAAGTTCATTAGCAAACTTTAAAACAATTGTTATACTCATTGTTCATTTAATTAGTGCAAGATTGTGTGACATGCCGTAACAAAAAAAAGTGTTGAGTGGATAATGAACGATTTCACCACAATAAAGATCTAGAAAGCTTGTCTGAAGGCAAGATTAAAATGCCTCAAGGGTAGACGTGATAATCGTAATAACTCAAAAACGTTTTACTATACATGAAGGTAGATTTACAAATTTCTCAAAAGACCAAACATATATATTAGAACTTCGAAGTGTGGCTTGTAATTTTAGGCCAGTGACTTGTTGAAACGGTCAGGTGTAGTAAATTTAAACTGGAGATTTGAATGGGACCACGTGACTGTTTTTACCTGACATTACCTAGCTTATGGTTAAGTGTAAGCAAGACGGATTATAGGGACCGTAACACGAACCTCCAAAACAATTGTCCCCAAAATGAAGAAAATGGATATTCACAATCTGGACACCCTGGTAAGTCTTTCTTGTCGTCATAACCATGGTTAAGATAAAACAGGACAATTTTTGTCGGACGTACACCGGAAGGTCACCGTATGTCAGAACATCTATTGTCGTGTCTGTCAATGAGACGGGGTCTGTGTACTTTATATAAGGACTAACAGAACAAAAGGTTCATTTCATTATCATAAACTGTAAAAGACTTGTTTACCGAGTTGTAAAAGTATCCACGGTGTTTTATTGTACTTCCGGTGATAGGGTCTCTGTTGACTTTGTTTTTTTATACCTGGTCTGCCCTGGGGGTTCGTCATATTAAGATGCTCTGGTGTGTAAAATCTGCAGACAGTCACAAGTAAAAACAGACCGCAGGCAGTCAAATAAAACAGCTGATCGGCTTCGGTCTAAGCATTATCACTGATTACTGAAATACATGTACATGTAAAAATGTACCCTTTTTAATTTGTCCGAGAAAGTGTGTCGGGGGGGGGGGGGATATAAGAGATATATGATCTACAGCAAAACTTCAGTGTGTATAGCATGGTATAGATACGTTAGAAAGTAAAACGTTATAAAGAAATAAAAAAAAAAGAAGAAAAGGAATTGAAGTGTCTACATGAAATAGTGTGTATATATAGTACAAGATCTTTCATCCGTGTCCATACCCATGTGTAATCAAAGTTAGTATATACAGGTTCATGACTATACAGACAAAAGCCATGTTATAGTTAAGAAGGGTACTAGATAGTATAAAATGTTTACACATAACCTGTGGCTTCTAGAAAGACTTTCAGGCAGTAGAAGTGTTCATCATTTCAGATGTGTTCACACGTCTCTATTTATCAGACGCTATCTTTTGTATTTAACACTTACGTGCAGACAGTGGTATTACACCATAAAAACGAACGACCCGATTGCATATCTTTCACATGGAGGAGTATATATGTAACTGCTGACCACTTGTATATTATTAACTGACCACCTGTCTGCATCCCCGTCATTCTGACAACAAACTCCCCGTCAGCTGCATTAGGAAAACATCATTCGTATATCTACGTGCTTCGATACTGGACTATATATCAGAAAATCATCATACAAAAGAAACCGCATGCAATTCTGCTACGTTCTGAAAAGGCCCAAAGCAGAAACCAAAGAGGATTTCTAGTGAAACAAATAGCAGTCTAGGAACATTGTCTATCTGGTCTGTTACGATTGAGCCTTTGCTAATCGTTTCCAATTTGTTGGTAAATATCAACTGGAGTATATTATTAGTATCATCAATATTTGTCCCTTGGGAAAGAAGCTTCTTTATGATCTAATTGTGGACGTGAAAGGTTAAACTTTGTATGATTAAGTTTCTATAATAATGTGTTTGGCGTGAAATCGGATCGATATATAAGACAACATTAGGTTAGTTGAGAAGGCTGTTCAATTAAGGACGATTTACGCTGCCAGTCTCCAGTGGTACCGGAGCTGGCGTTGGATTCGGCAGGTGAAGTCCCGCGTGCGCGGACTGGAATCAATGTACCAGCAGACGACCAGAGGTAGTCAAGGACAGGCGACCAAACGACAAACATGGAGTATAACATGGATTATGGTACTGGAGACAAAAGGAACATGGTTTTGTACGGATTCGAGAAACCAGTACCCGAAAACACGGCAAGTACCTTCATATGTTAAAAAATAGAAATCTGACAGCCATGCTGATACAAACGTCAAAATCGATTTTCCGTTTAACTGTTTTGCAAGCCATGTTAAAACAGATTATTGATGTACGAAGGACTTGATCAATACGGTGAAAATGCTGGCGTGTTTTATTGTAATGATAACTTAATATCCGTTTAATAAAGCACTTCCTTGCTTCGATCGAGGACTGAATTTTCCTTAATTTACTTCGTATTTTGAAACCAGAAACACGCGTTTCGTGTTCTTTTGTAGTTGGTTTCTTAGCTGTTGGGCTTTCTTCCATTTTTGTTAGGTTAAAATTTGATGTTTGCATATATTTTTTTCATAACACGGTATTATGTTTTGAGTATAAAAATTCCAGTCGGTTTTACGTAATATCACTGCACGCACATGTCAATTATCATTAGCCACAGATAATGATATGTATGTTCGTCTTGCTGTAGAGAAGTTCGCCTAATAATAAACTCTCCCTAATGACTGGCGACAGCATGTGGTCGGATATGATTGTATACGACAGAACATTGCCTCATCCCGGGTGAGCTTCTCTGTTACATATTATCAGCACCCTTGGAAGCTTTTCTATACAGAATTGTTTGTAACACGCGGTTAACATCATGTTGTTGCGTTTCCATGGAATCCTACAGGTTGAGGTTTTCTCCAAAGATGATACAAATAACATGGGAGAGCGTAATCACTTAAACATTATTACATCAGACCATTAAAAAGTCAGACACAAAAATTTCTCTAATTATCTGATTTGTGGAAATATTTTTGGATGGAATATGAATCAAGTTTCAAGGGAGTTTGTTTGCAGCAATATTCCTTTACCTAATTACATTTCATTTCTGATAATTTGGGATTTCTGAGTAAATAGTATTGATAGCAGAGTGTATTTGATTGTGTTTTATCTATAGGAGGTGTT
Organism: Saccostrea echinata; assembly: GCF_033153115.1. NCBI lineage: Eukaryota > Metazoa > Mollusca > Bivalvia > Ostreida > Ostreidae > Saccostrea > Saccostrea echinata. The sequence continues at coordinate 1,533,757 of NW_026889790.1, read as the reverse complement.
GTAGAACTTCATTTAATTAACATTTGTGATCACTGATTAAATTGTTGTGTATATGTTTTATAATCTATGTTAGATACCAAAGAAAATATAGTAAACAGAAAAGTCTTCTTCTTTTTTTTTTTTTTTTGTAGTTAAATATGAAGAAATTAAATTTTTATTTCACAAGTGGGACAGTATTTTCGGATATTTTCACAAGTGCTATGCACTCATGAAAATATAATAAAAATCTTATCAGTGAAATGAAGAAAAAAAAACCCCAAAATCAAATACAAAACATTTAATTTTCTGTTTGTTATATTTTTCTTTCTTTTTTTTTTTAATTTTTAGTCCACATTAGTTAAGTAGTTCAGGTAATTATTTTCACATTGAATGTTTTCATAATTTTTACTGCATGAAAATATTCAAAATAACACGTCTGTTAAAATATCAATTCTACTCAATGGTTAAATGATCATATAATTATATTTCAACTTTTAAAATGTGATAAATTGCATTGGCTTGCTATTGTGATTCATGGTTATAAAAAATGATGTAGCAGTTGATAAACCTTGTGTGATGGAGCTGAGAACACAAAAACAATACCCTTCAAATAATTTTTACAGCAGTGTAAGATTTAGAATTTTACCTATGTAGATGTACTTCTAAGTTGCTTAAAATATGAAACAAATCCCCCCCCCCCCTTTTAAATCTTGAAGAAGGTATATTTTTACTCAGCCTCTCTGTTCACAACCTTTGCTTCAACTTTGAGCTTTACAAGAAATGAGTATTTAATGTTAAGACTTTCATCTAAGTCTAGTCAATTTAACTGACGTCAAAGATAAAATCGAAATTTGCCACCAACAAATTTGGCTGAGTTGAAAGCATTATGTTTAACAATCACAGCTTGCTCTGAATTAGATATTGATGTTTTGTGATATATATGGTAGACATTATGAATAATGAAAAGAAAGAAAACCTGTAATTAGTGTAAAATTGAGTAATCACTTAGTGAGTAATGCTATAGAGTAGTAATAGCGAGTTAGAAACTACTAATTTAAAAAATGTCCACTTTTTGGTCAATAGTACATGTAGTATGTTTTACTTACAGCCTCTGAGAGGTGGGACAGATCAGAACCACATTGATGATGGATACCTCAAGCACCGCCGGGACCACAGAATCCGCAGTGTCACCTCGGAACAGGAACGGGACAGCTGCTTCCTGTGTCTGCGGAATGCATTACATTGTTATAATGTTGTAGTTCTCGTAAGTATGGGTTCCCTTTCAATCTCTACTATAATATGTTTTATCATTAATTCTAAACTTCACTTGAGTAAACTATGATTGATATAATAAAAGTATCTGGTGCATATTTCTTATTAATTTTTGAATTCTAGAAGAGCAAATTTCATTTTTTGACACAAATAAATATTAAACATTTATTGATTTGGTTGGAGCACAATATGCATTTTGTCAGGCATGAAAACCAAACTGCCCCAGACTGTTAAGCTGAAGACCACAGTGTGGTTGGAGGGTTTTCCAAAAAGTATTCTCTTCAAAAACTCTGTCAATAAATGTTTTACTGTACCTTTTATGTAAAGTTGGAGTACCCAGGAATGCAAATTAGATATAGCTTATTGACTAGCATCAGATGACCCTGGCTGGGCTGTGGATTAATGAATGTAAATTCACTGTGACATAAAAAATATCATAGAAGTTCAACCCCCCCCCCCCCCCCCCCATCCCCACCCCACCCGAAAAAATGGTCCAACATCTGACTGTCCAGTCAAACATGAATTTGGACTGTTCAGAAAAACATAGGAATTGTTAAACTCTTATATTTACATTTGCTGTGTTTTTCTACTAAGCCAACTGTGAAATTGATTTGAAAGTCATTTTTGTGTATACCCATGCGTAGAAATATACAGGGTGAAACTCGTAAGTGAGGTCACAGTCAGGCTACAGAGATGTAAATAAAATTGTAACATATAGGGCAGTAAGAAATTCAAATATTGAGTATATTATCCATGCTTTTAAACTTGTAAAATGTAAATATAAGAATGTTTTTAAGTTTAGTGTGAGTTATTGGTGTGTAAATCACACAGACTTGCACACAGGCATATTTTTCATGAAGCACACCAACAACTCACACAAAACTTAAAAACATTCCTTAATTGGTATTGATTACCAATAATATCGAGAATAATTTTTAAAGGTATAACAAAATACTTAATATTTCATAATCTGCCAGTTATTCTCTAGGCTAATTTGATGGCACTTTTCTAACTTTGTATAAATAATTTTTTTGACTCTTCAGAAAAAGAAAAAAAACATAGGAAATGTTAGATTGTTTTGATATAGATTGATTGATATAGGAAACAATTTTTAAAGAACGTATAACAAAATACTTCTCTAGGCTAATTTGATTACACATTTCTTCCTTTGTATAGATGTGCTACATTTCCAAAGTTTCACATTCTTTAAACCTTGGATATAACAAGGAATGAAAAATGAGTCACCAAAACTGGAACAGTTGACGCGTAGAGTGAATACAAATAAAAAAACAAGAGACTTAAAAACCTATTTATATCAAAGAAGGTCTTTATGTAACTATATTTTATTTGAGTTATTTCACATAATTTTCCTACTGAGTGAAATTAAATGTACTCTAGGATTGATTACACATCATTAACTCACATATTTATGTATGTTGTGATATAGTTTTCACTTATCCATCATATTGCGATGAACAAATCTAACTATTGTGTTAGAACATTATTCCAGCTATTTGTAGCTTGCTGATATAATGATGTAGTCACATCACACATTGTAGTAATGTTTGTGGAATAATCATAACAAACAGAGAGAGAGAGACATTTGTCAATGATTATATGTTACATTAATGTGTACCCAACAACTCCTGGACCAGTGAAGAGATTGAATTCTGAAACATTAATTATATCTCATGTACAGACCAAATGTAGTTGACCTTGTTTCACTTAAAAGTCTAATATAATTAATTCTCACACCCTTTAATGAGAAACAGGTGTCTGTTGAAAACAGAGATTCAGGTGACACCCAATACCGTACATACTGGCCTACAAGATGGACTTTGGGTGTTAGATTTTGGTCCAAAACTGTATGTCTGACTTAAAGGCAAGTACTTCAGTATTTTCTCTAGACAGCAAAATCTAGAGACAAGGGATATTAATTACTCTTCAACAAAAACATGGACGGAATAGACAAAACGGTAGCTGTTTTATTTGTGGAGAATAAAAGGTTAAATATCAATGTCATCTCTGATAATTATGATATTTGAACACTGGTAAATATAATATATATTAGAGTATTGATATGAAAGTGATTTGTTGAGAATAAAATTGAATATCTGTGTTATTTCCCAAAATATTATTTGAAACACAAATAAAAAACGTGTGAAAATTGCTTTAAAATATCATCAACTGATTCTGTTAAAAATTTGTAGCTACTTATTAGAGAGTCAATGGCAAATCTCTCCAAAATAACCTAAAAAATACAACCGACTTACAAGCAAACCTACTTGGAGGAGAGTTTATACAGTACAAAATGTTTGAATGTTGTAAGTCCCATACATGTATGAAATATATTTTCAATGAACATCATTCAATGAAAAAACTTCATTGCTTGTAATTGACAAAGAGTCCTTGAATTTTGCTCGCCCTGCCTCAAATGTCTGGAAATCTTAACTTACACTAAAGCTTTGTAAAAATTTTATAACCTTATTCTTCTAAAACAACACACCACACTATCTTGGCATATAAAATGTTGTCTGTCTGTGAAAAGGAATGTAGATAAACTCTGTCATGCAGTTAAGAAAATTCAATTGATATCTGCTACAGTATGAGTTATTTTATATTTCAGATAATGGGGTGTGGCCTGTTGGGTGTGGGGATCTGGCTATTAGTGACAGACTTCAGCGCCCGTGAAATCACAGTCCTCATTAGCTCTTCTGAGTTTGAGATCGGGACGTATATGATCCTGGCCGGAGGTGGTTTAGTGGCACTCCTTGCCTTCTGTGGCTGCTGTGGTACAATGAGGGAAGACAGATGCATCTTGGGATTTGTAAGTATACTGTATTGATGTACAGTTACAGAGCAACCTTTACAAACAACTAATGAAATTGTTATTTAAAAGCAGCTTCCTTCTCGGTGCAGAAAAGAGAAGCTGTCCGGGATAATAGAAATGTCTTGTTAAGTCTCCCAGCAGGGTATGTTTACATGTGATGAATTAGGGTGGTTAATCGTATATCAAATAGAAAGTGCTCAATGTTTACAATAACCACACTGGTAATGGAGCATTAAAACATGTCAATTGATGTAATGGTGACATAAGTTACCCTGCCGCTATGATGCCAGCCATTAGCCAGACTTTGGCTCTGTGACAGTTATTGAAGAGGGAATGTCAGTGTTTCGCTATAATCCCCACAACGAACCCTATGCAGATCAATAAATTCCATTGAAAATAGTAGTGTGATCAATGTTTGATTCATATGGCATGTTGAATAGGACAGTCTCTGATGAACAGTGCTCATTAGAGTATATTCAGTCATTGATTTTGCAGTCATTAGACTTCAGATCAAGTAGTAGTGTGGTGTAGGTGGTAAAGGTAGCACAGGGACAAGAACTTCAAAGCCATGATTAGTCATATTGATATGGAAGCATCCTCAGGTAGTGCAGATTCAAGTTTGTTCAAATCATGACCCCTGGTTTAGGGTGGGGCCGCAATGGAGGATCAAAGTTTAACATAGGATATATAGTCTAAAAATCTTCTTCTCAAGTGTAGGCTAGCACAGCCATGTTTAGTCATATTGATGTGAAAGCATTCTCAGGTAATGTACATTCAGGTTTGTTCAAAATCAAGACCCATGGGGGTTGGGTGGGGCCACGATGGGAGATCAAAGTTTTACATTAGAATACATAGGAATAAATATTTAAAAATTGTTTTCTCAAGAACAGCAAAGCCTTGATTGGTATTGATATGAAGCATTCTCAGGTAGTATAGAGTAAAGTTTGTTCAAATCATGACCCCTGGGAATAGGATGAGGCCACAAATGGTGTATTAATGTTTCACATAGAAATAACGCTGTATATAGGAATAAATCTTTAAAAATTGTGTTCTCAAAACAACAAAACCATGTTTAATGGTTTCGATATGGAAGCATCCTCAGGAAGTGCAGATTTAAATTTGTTAAAATTATGGCCCTGGGGGTAGAGTTGGGCCACAATGCACTATCAGAGTTTAACATATGGATATACATGGAAAAGAAAAATTAAAATCTTTTCTCAAGAACAGCAAAGCCATGTTTAGTCACATTAATATGGAAGTAACTTGAGATAGTGTAGATTCAAGTTTGTTCAAATCATGACCCCAGTAGTTAGGGTGGGGCTACATCTATAAAAAACATATGACACCTGAGGGTTTTGTGGGGTCACATATAGGGATCAAAGTTTTATATTGGAACATATAATAGAAAAGTCTCCGGAAGAAGAACATGAGGGCCATATTGACTCAGGTGAGCATTGTGGCCCATGGGCCTTTTTTTTCATTCCAAACAAGGATTCCCAACCATGCATAATTAAGTTACAGCTAGACAAGATTATGTTTACAATGTATTCTGCTGGTTTATATGATTATGATAGTCTTCGGAAAAAATATAAAGAAAAGTTTAACTCCAGATCATAAGTTTTCAGAGAAAGAAATTTTTTCATTCATTGTCTAGAACAAATCCCAAGAAGTCTGGATTCCATCATACTATCTCAAAACATGCTCACTAAATCATATTTTACTCTTTCTTATTTTGTTTCAAATAATGAATACATAGAATTAAAGTGCAAAAATTGAAAAGTTAAGTTTTAACTCATTCTAATCAATCATTCAGGAGTTACGGCTCACACATCATTTCATACTAACAAATATGGCACAAAGAAAAATGTCTCCTCGCATTGAGAAAACTTGGACAAACCATTGCTAAATTGCTCAATTAACAAGCCAAATGAAGCAGATCTGAGAAACCATTACTGAATAAGGTAATTGCTTAGACACTGAGAGTGACTTAGTTGTTGCTTGTTGATTAGAATGAAACCTTTGAAGACTTACAACATTAACACTCAATACACATACCATTACAAAATGGCACAACATTTAGCAATATACATGCACTCTTCTAGATATGATGTTTGAGAGATAAACATAACGAAAAACACATAAAACAAAACTACTGAACAACCCCCCCCCCCCCCCCCCCAACCCCATTATCTGTTTAATTATTAATATATATGTAATGTGCAAGTATTTTATAGACTGGTTTCCTAACAAAGTTGGGAAGACATCCACTTTGATTTCAAAAGACTACATGAACAATTTTGTTTTACACAATGCATAAAGAGTAGAAATGTTTCCTGTTTACAGAGCTAAACTTTGATATTCATCATCATCCTTTTATCAGGTATCAGATTGATAGCCCTGAGTCATTTATGTAAGACTTTTCATTCTAAACCAACTTTTTTTAAGCCACCTTTTTTTCAGCAGCAAAAATAAAAAAAAAAATCTTGCCATTTCTAACTGGCTTATTTTGACGTTATATAGACAGTATGTGTCTGTTCTAGCTTTGATTGTTCTCTTCATGGACCTTGTCTGATATGAATTAAATCAAGGATCCATTGATGTTATTTGATGGGGTAACTTTATAAGCCAATTGTCCATGCTAACCCATCTGAGTGCTTTACTAGGCCTCGTGTGATGAGGCCTGCTTAATGAAGCCTCCTTATGAGATGTTAGATAATGCTGCTGTAATAACCACACAGCCGTCCAATGGATAAGCTCATCTCTTCTAGGAGTATTTAAACTGTTGCTTTCTTGTGGCTCTAGGAATGGGATTAATTTCTCTGACTCCTTGATTCAGTTATCTATCTCCTAACAATTTTACTATCATTAACTGCACTTCCATTGCTAGTGCAGGTATTTTGAGTACCATACACACAGTAAAATTAATAATCTCTTCAATGTGCTTTATAGTACTCGTGCTTATCAAAGTATTCTGCAATCTGTGGCTGCTTTCAGACTAGGAATAATCATTGATTAAGCTGGTCCCCCAGCTGTCATTCTCTAACACTCATCCATCATGCTAACAATAAACTTGACAAATTTAAAATCAACATATTTACGTATTTTTCAATTTGTAAAGATTTTTGTTTTTAACTATCTAGTGCCTTCTTACTGTGACAAGGAAAAAAATTACAATGTAGAATGTTTTATAAATTTTCTTTTGATTTTCAGTATGGAATTGTACTGGCTTTAGTGTTTTTGGCCTTGGTTGCTGCTGGTGCTATGGCAGCTTTATTCAGAGACCAGGTAAGTAGTAAAATTAAACCATTTAGTTGAACACGGCTGCCACTCTGACAAGATACAGTAATTCTACTGATACACCCCTTAAGCTGTTAACACCAACATGATGTACAATATGGATTCTCTTAGTGTCAGACATATCTTACACTGATAAAATAGATGTATAATTCAATTACACAGAATATTCCCAATTCATAACCTGACTTAAATTTCTTGAGATGTTGAGGCATTAAGAATGTATAAAAAGAGAAGTGAAAGCTGTTGGAAGCACTGTAGAGTAAATTTGCTAGATAAACCAGAAGGAAATAAGGGGTGTAAATAATTTACTTCAATACTGGCTGTGTTTATGTAAGTCTGAGTAACAAGCAATCAGCCACCTCACCTGGAGAGAGAGAAATTCTATACAGTCAAGTACTGCACTAAAGCCCACACCTGCAGCAAATGTTGATAAGGACTATGATTTTCTCTAAACAACTTCCTTAAAATTTATATTAACTTTTGAAGTCCAGCAGTTGTTGTATTGCTACCAGGTTTGGTAATAAGTTAAATGCATCTTAACCTTGAAGGGTTCAATATCAGAGCAACAACGTTTGACATCACATTAGTAGCATAGCCTTCCAAAAAGGGTTTGCACTAATGTGCATACATGCAAGTGTGATATGATGAAACAAAGTCCATTGGTAAGCAGAAAAGTATCATGTGTATACATGTATCATAAAATGGAGACATTTACAACTTGCAAAAATATATATACAGTTGAACTTTGGTATCTCAAACACTGATATCTCGAATACCATGGATATGTCGAAGTGATTTGAAAGTCCCAAATGTTTATTCCTTATATATTTTACCCTGGATATCTTGAATCCTTGGATATCTCGAAGTATTTTCTTGGTCCCATTGAGTTCAAGGTAACAAGGTATGACTGTATATAATATTTTGAAGATAAAAGTTCTATATAATTTAGAATTTGTACCGGGTTATTGTCTCTTGTTGGTTAATATTATATAGCAATTTCAAATAAGAACAAACCTATAATGACATTAATTTGGTAAAGTGCAAGAAGATCAATCAAAATTAAAAGCTGAAAGTGGCTAAGATATGGTTAATTGATTAATATATACAGTGCAAATTTAAAATGCTTTAAAGACACACAGTATGTAAATTATCAAACAGTTTCTTATGGCTATGTAGTGTTAATTGGGGAAAAAAAGGGGGGGGTGTTAAACTAAATAGGTTTAATCAGGTAAAATAAAGAAGCTCTTAAATAAAAATAATGTTTTCCTCTCAAACTTTTTTTTATTGTTATGTGTTCATCAGTGTTTACTTCATACTGTTGTTTTTAATTAGTGCAGAAAGGTCAGGAAACTGTGTGAAACCTAAATATTTCTCATTTATTTACTTTTTATAAGAATGATTATTTATTTAAAATAATAACAAAACGTGTACACAAAGTCCCTTTTTTATCTAAATTCTCTGTAAGATGTAAAATTCATGCAAGAGTCAATTTTTAATTGGGACAGAGTCCTTTTACCAGACCTGGGTGCAGTGGATATGAAGCCTTGTGATTCTAAATTTGTTATAATCATCTGGATAAAGAGAAGGAGTCAGAGGGATCTGAACCCCCTCTAGAATTTTCAGAGATATTATTAATTTTATATAGTAAAGTAACCAAATAATGACCTTGGAGAACCCCCATCTCCCATAGAAAATGTGTACCCCAGATAAAATGGTAGGAGGGAGAATCATATATATGAAGAAAAGTAACTTGTAGATGCAGTGTTTACAATGATGATACAGCTCTGATTTGTAGATGCAGTGTTTACAATGATGATACAGCTCTGATTTGTAGATGCAGTGTTTACAATGATGATACAGCTCTGATTTGCTCTTGATCCATATTTTTGCTGATTTGAATTCTATCAAAGTTGTTTAAATCAGTTTCCATAGTAGTACTATATATTAATTTCATAATTATGCCCTGTGTTGAAAGCAGTGAAAAATGATGTGACAGGCTACTACTTGGATATGAACAGTATATAAATATTGCATGTTTTGCTAACTTTATCTGATAAACATTCACTTATTCTTCCATTAAATATCTTTAGATAACAGAGGATATAAAAGTGAAGTTAGAGCGGACTCTACAAAACCAGTATGGAATGGATGTCCGAGGAAACACGACCAACAGGCTTGTCACAGATGCTTGGGACTCAATGCAGAGAAAAGTTAGTGTAACCAGCACAAATACTTCCAAAAAATACCATATCTTCAATGGAAATTTGAAAACTGACATATGTTTCTTTAGCATCGTTATTGCTGTTTTAAATCAAATATTTGTGTTTGAAAAAATCACAAATGCAGAAAGGGAAATAACTCGAAGACCACATCCAACATGTCTGGTTGTGCTCATGCACAGTAATCCTTCACCTTAAACTGAATTAGTTTTGGAAAAACTGAACAAGATTAAAAAAAATTATAACTTATTCGGAAATCTAAAAAAATTTATAGAGTTGTAAAATGATCTCTTAAATATAAAGCATGTTAAGTATTTACATTTTATTTTTTCCATTAGCTTCAGTGCTGTGGAGCACATGGAAAAGTAGATTCTCATAATTCATGGGCATTCTATAAATTATCAAGCGAGTGGTACATACGTCGGGGCGATAACAGTAGTAAGTCTGTGTTGTTTGTACACCTAACAGGTCAGGTGGTTCCCTCCCCCGTGGCACCCTCTCACGGCGGGGACAGGAGAACCATCTCTGTTTAACATCACCATTTTATTTTGCTTTACTAATTATTTTTTGGCTTATGTTGAATTATCAGTTAGAGTGTTGTGGTCCGTATAGTTTGGATGAGGATGGAGAGGACCTTAAAGGAGCCAAATCGTGGGACTTTTATAAAAGCACCAAGTGGTACATTACCAAATTACAAAGTAAGTTCACAGTGCAATCAGCTCTCCTACTCCACCTAGCTTACACCAGATTCATTCAGAAGACAGCTTCAATTTCATAAAGGAATGGATGTTGATTCTGATTAATCTAGTGTTAGCAAGATATAGAAAATACATTGTAAAGCTTCTCAAATGCCAGAACTTGGTTAAATCTCAAAGTTTAAATTAGATTTCTTTCCTTTTTCAAAAAAAATAAGAATACCTTTGATGCAATCAAAAATTGAAAGAAAGCAGAGCATAGAAGTGAGCAAGGTTAAAACTTGCACTAATCAGAAGCTGGTGAATTTGTTCATGTCAACTTTCTATATGCTAGACCTGTTAAAGTGTTCTATATAATGAGGGGGGTTATTTCATAAGTATTAGTCAGCAGCAGGAATGGACCTCCTGTTTGTACATTTTGTTGGTTTTGAAATGTTGAAGTTCACTATGTTATGGTTGCCTAGTCGTGGGAACTAAGTTTGAAATCCATTCAAAATATATATGTAAATTCACCAAACAAATGAAGCATATTTATCTTTTTCATAATTGATCACAGTGAATTTTCATATTCATATATTTCAAGATGAATAAAATGACATGGATCCTTGTTGAGAGGTGTATATCCTTTAAGATCATACAGTAATTAATTAAGGCATTCACAGAGGTTTCAACTCTGCATACCTTAATTGGGACTTTTTGTTTTGAAAGTTTTTTTACAAGTGTTCAGTGCCTTGTTAAGTTGTATTAGAATGATATAATATTTAGGTAAACAATTCATATTGCCACCAAGGTCAGCTACAACAATAACTGTATTTGAGAAGCTTGTACAATTATAGGGATTTACCACAAGCTAGACAACTTGATCTCTGGATGGGCAAAGGGAGACAAATGCATGAGAACTGTAGAATAAGGTGATGGAGATTCAGAGTTACAGTTCCTTTATTTGTTAAGCATGATAGGCAGGGTTATTCAGCTAGAAAGATTATTTATGTTTAATTGATCCCTGGTTCTGGTTACCTGAGGATAAAGAGGTCAAGGTAAAGATTCTACCACCCAGACAGGTGAGAGGCTGGGCATGGTTTATGGAGATGGTATGCATGCACGGCTGTGACAAAGCCTGCTTCACTAATGTTAGCAATCTGTTCTGTATCAGTTATGGTGGTCACTCTATGTTATTTGCTTGATTTTGTTTTTAAATTTATGTTGTTTTGAGGATGTCATTGTTATATTTTTGTGCATTTTGATTCTTCACTCATTGCATGTAATCTGAATATGGTATTATTTTCCTTCTTTTTGTTTTTAATTATTAACTTGTTCTTCAGTGTAATCAACTTTTACAACATCCAAAGGAGTTGTTCCTTTTAACATTTTTAATGTTCTTTTTTACTACAGATTTTTAATACATAATTTCATAGCAATTAAATTAATTCTAGACAGATAGAATTTCATTTTCTATATTCTAAAATATATGTTTATGTTAGACATCATTTTGATTCTTAACTACTATCGTCTATATGCTGCTACCATTGTCTTCTATAGCAAGTATTGTCTTCTTGTGTGATTTTATGCTTTAATGGTTAAATGTATATTAAACAAATATACTTACTGGTATTTGATAAATAATCAGTCATATCCTTAAGTGTCTTCTTTAAACGCCACAAAACGGCAGTCTGAAAGAAAAAAAAATAATAAAGCTTTCGATCTTTGTGTTTAAAATTGATGAGTGAATCATGTTTTTTTTCTAGTTTTAGTTTACCTTTTGTATTTATTATAACAGAATACCCCATGGTCCCTGAAAGTTGTTGTATAGAGGGGGCAGACAAACAAAAGTGTCAAGGTCAAACTATCATCATTAAAGGACCTCCAAACTATGGACCGGCCAGTTTGCCAAAAAAATTTGAATCCCACCTATACACTGAGGTAATAACTCATCTTGGAGAAAAAGACTCTCATAATGAATATCCTTGATGTCAACAGATATAAATTTAATTTTGAATTTTTTGTAACTGACTAGATTGTTGTTTTAATGATAATGTATACAATATATTAAGCATTGTGTTTTACAGGGTTGTTTTGAGAAGGTAATAAAATACTTAGGAGAAAGTACTCTGATCCTTGGAGGGGTGGCCTTGGGAGTTCCCCTCTTTCTGGTAAGTAATAATATACTGTATATTAAACAGCAAAAAAATAAAAAGGAAATCTATAATGTAACAATGGCACTGCAGACTGCAACATCCCCTCAAAAATTTGACTTCATTCAAAAAACCACATTTTCCTATTATAATGAATTGATGTGTTCACACATTATCTCTATACCAATCAGTGTCATTGAACTATGACCACTTGATTAAGGAACAAGTACACTATTTCCTCCTTTAAGGTGGTTGTTCACTTAAAATTGTGTCGAGAACATTGGTTTCTCATTCTAATGCTTCTTCCTTCTATTGCTATGCATCTCAATAGCAAGCTGTGGAGTGAACTTTTTAACTTAGATTTTACTTTTGACCTTGAATCAAAAATCAAGAAAGGTCAAGTTGTTGAAATTGTGTCCACTACCTAGATACCATCTTTCACTGTCTTTGACCTTTTGATCCTACAGTAGGGCCCTCATAATTTTTGTAGCAATTAGAAGACCCAAAGACATGTGGTATTCTTTATAATATGTCAGCATTATGGACACACTTACCCATACATGCTAGTTCATAGGCTTGTTACAGTTTTGCTTGACATTAACAACTCTGTTGCAATGGGATTAGTTAAACTTGTGGAAGTACATTATCATCACTGTCATTTTACCTAAGTATCTTAGTTAAAAACAGGTCCATTTATCTTAAACATGGACATTGTTTGAACTTGGTATGAAAAAGCAATGTTTAATTGTAATTTGTATTAGCTTGGCATTATAAGTTTGTACATTATTATAGGTAGTGGGATCCATCATTGCCTTCTGCCTGTGTGCCAGAGTGAAGAAGTCTGACACCAGTTTTGACGAAGAGGAGGACCTCTAATAAAAAAGCAACGCACTCCCGAAATTAACAATAAAACTGAGGATCTCATATGATATAGACCACAAACTGACAGTGTTCCCATGTCAGTTAGAATACACTGCCGACTGGGCAGCAAGTTACCATGGTAACAGGACCAGTGTACATTCCGGCCCGGATCAGGTCATACATTCCATGGGATATTCCAGTCCATTAATCACCCACTTCATATAGACAGTGGAATCATAGTTATGTGTTTGCTAAGGGACCAAGGAAGAAAAAGGATGTTAAGTTTGTGTGCAGCAAAGAATACAAGTCCATTCACTGTTTAAAAGGAGGTTATGATATATATTTTTATTCTGAGTTGTTTTTTTATGTATACATGTTGGAAGTTTTTGAGAACAGCTGTTGTGTAAGAGAGGCCATATTTGTTTTGTGATGCTTCATCTCACCAGGGATTAAAATCCCCAATTCTTGTCATTAACAGACTCCCCAGGATCATTGGTCAAATCAAAACAAAGTGATACCAAAGAAATGAATCGGTATCCAGAATTCTGTTGGAGCTTAGGATACTTAGAAGCTTACTGATCCTCATTACCTTTTAGCACGCAAAACATTGTATAAATTACGCCATTGCCATTTTTATCACAACAAATTTTGATCTTAAGGAAACCTGAGCATTTACCATGAGTGTGGTTTGTATTAGGTTTAACCATGTACCTCCATACATTTTTATAAAAATAATTGATCATGGACCAATCTCTTTGTGATTTTCTTCTTTGATAATGGAGATAATTTTGTTAATACTATTTTTTGTGTTGTTGACTGACATGAAGATTTGTTTACTGTGTAGTTGATATTCCATAAACAGAATTTAACTAGATGTACAGGTGCAATCTGTTTTCATTGACTTTTTTTTCCATTTTGCCTTGTTTATGTACAAATAAGAGTTTATTTCTAATAGCATTTGTGATTGTTTTAATAATGAATAATTACAATAAATGACCAGGATGAAAATTAAGAGTATTTATCTCAGTCTTCAAGTGAATGAATACCACTTTCTGGAGATTTGTCTTTTATCCCCCTTTTGTCAAAGCAATATGAGCTGCAAATTTGATGTCGGATATCTTTGTTGCAAAATTGTAATTTACTATTGTAATGACATAAAAAAAATGTTTATAAATTTCTGTCGTTCAAATTTGTGATGAGAGAACTATTTATAAGCTTTGATTGAAGCAAAATTATATTTATTGTCCTCCTGTACAATATTGATTTCTTATATAATACTATAAATTCCATTGTACTGAAATCTTTCTTTTGAAACAAACAAATACTTTATTTTCATATAATTGTTCATAAAGGTTTAAGTTACATACAGATTTTTCATAAAAGCTCACTTTAACTGAAAAATAAAATGTTCAAAAATGCAGCTCATATAGCTTTAATTATTGAGAAAAAATATTTCAGCTAATGAAGGATAACTCGTGATCTTATATAAAAGAGGTTATGGAACTTAGTCTTACCCTTGCAGTAATGCTGCTGAATGTAATACTGTAGAAATTCATCATGACCGGTGATCATGGTGATGTCTTTGTATCATTTCTGTTCTGAAATAAAAGTTACATTTCATTCAGTTCGTATCAATATACGCGAACTGCGTTATGCATAGAACTCATTGCCTGGGTCATTTACAGAATAACACCGTCACCAATACCAGAGGTAATGTTTCTCCCATGCGTTAAAAATTTCTTGGAAATTATTATTGTAGCTATAAATGCAAATTCATTTATATTGTAAAATACAGGGTATTAATATACATAGATGCTTGTGTCGCGACTTCTGTTACTTTTTTCCCCTTACTAAATGAATTTATCATGTGTTTATAGACCCGCGTGTGAATTTAGCAATACGCTAAAATTTAAGTGTTGTCTGGAGCCATTGTTAGCCATATTGGTAATGTTACGCTCATCTTGTAGTCCTGTGCATAACAAAGGACATAGTTGTTAAGTTCGGTTTGGTACGATTATTACATATTGCAAAAACAGATGTAGTTCAGTACCCATACCGTATAGTAAAGATTCCGCATAGCAAACAAATAATGTTGACTAACTATAGTAAACATTCCGCACAGCAAACAAATAATGTTGACTAACTATAGTAAACATTCCGCACAGTAAACAAATAATGTTGACTAACTATAGTAAACATTCCGCACAGCAAACAAATAATGTTGACTAACTATAGCAAACATTCCGCACAGTAAACAAATAATGTTGACTAACTATAGTAAACATTCCGCACAGCAAACAAATGATATTGACTTACTATAGTAAACATTCCGCACAGTAAACAAATAATGTTGACTAACTATAGTAAACATTCCGCACAGTAAACAAATAATGTTGACTAACTTTATTAAACATTCCCCCAAGCTTCCTCCCGGATACTGTACTGTGTAGCAAAATTTCCCCGGACGGGAAAAGTTAACTATATAGCAATCGTTCCCCCATCCCCGGATATTTTCATTTGCTATATTAAACATTCCCACTTAATCTGGATAATTATTCATAATTTGGAAGTAAGTCAATCAAAATTAAGCCGAGGAGTGTACAAGATTCAGAATCAACAAAGAGCCATAACCCTTGACAAAAGGCCTAGAAAATCTATAAAAACAAAAAGAAGCCGTGAATTTGCAAAATTCAATACAATAGTTTAGAATTGTCTTTTCCTGAGATACTTTCAAAGTGTAACGTGTTTATTAAAACGTTTTGAAATCTTGTTTATTTAATTCTTTGTATCGGTTTTTGATTTCAACAGACGGTGCGTGTTGCCATGTTTACTAAAAACAGAAATTTCTGAGAAATTCTTTCAAAACGCTATTCCTCCTCCAGTATTGGTCCAATTTCAGTAAGACTTGGTACACAAGTAATATAAAGATACATAATTAATTCTGTCTATCGGTTTTGATTTCGACAAACGGCGTTACCATGGTAACTAGAAATAGAAATTTCTGTGAAAATTCAAGATGCTACTTCTCCTACAGTTTTGGTCCAATTTCAATAAGTACAGCATACTTAGTTACATACTTCTTTACATTGGTTTTGACTTCGACAAATGGTGTTGCCATGGGTAATAAGAATGGAAAGATTCGTAAAGTTATTTCAAAGCACTACTCCTACAGTTTCAGTTGTCAAGGTACACAAATACACAATACTAAGATGAAGTACACACCAGTAGAGCTTCAGTCTCGTCAGAGACCTCTGTTTGTCCTCGCTTTGGATGCTATTTCTATCATTATTTGCTTTCCCCCGCCAAACACATGGTATCCGTTAATTAACCATATATTTTACTCGTATTTTTGTCACTTTATACTCATGGCCATAGGAACCGGGTGGGGGGGGGGTGCCCCCCCCCCCCCCCCAATAATTTTGCCAATATATAGAATACTAAAGAAAACTTAGCTACTATATGCTTGTGCCCCCTCAATAAAAACGGCTGATGACTTTTTTTTTTTTGCTTGTCAAGGAATTTTGGTAGTTGATAGTGCCCCCCCCCCCCCCAACTGAAAATGTTTGGCTGTGCCCCCCCCCTCCAAACTGAAATTGCCTCCTACGGGCCTGATACTTTTCAACCATGTGCATCGGAAGCAAATTAAAAGTTGGGGGGGGGGCTAAACAAACAAAAAAAAAGTTTAGTGGGCTAAGCCCCAATTTTCAATGCCTATATTATGTCTATCTTTGCAACAACAAAAAAAAGTGGGGGGAGGGCTAAGCCCCGCCCCCCCCCCCCCGGTTCCGACGCCTATGTCAACGGTTCCAAACAGCCCTATATGGCCTTGGGGTCATGGTAAAATTAACACATCCGAGTTTATATCTAATTCTTTTTTTATACTTTTTATACAAATTGCTTTCTTATATACATGTAGATGATATGCGACCCCCCCCCCCCCGGTACCCATTTATTCAATTCAATTTATTAATTGATTCACCAAACATGTTGGCATACAACCATGTTACAAACAAAATGAAAAAAATACAGTGTGTTTTCAGATTACTAAAACATATACTAAAGTATATACATACATGCAAGTGTACAAATCAGTGAAGTCAACTACGTTTACAACTTGAAGTTATACATAATCATTATGCAAATAGTATAAACAGTATAATATGGAAAGAGATGAACTAATTAATGCATTAAATATATATTATTGTGCTCTATTTTTAGAACGCAATTCAAAACATTCATGTAAAAATTCGCATAGCCTTCTAGAATGAACTGCATTGCCAGGATTACAAAGTACTTTACAATGATTTTCCTTCAACATGTTATCATTTAAATTATAGATGTTCAAAGGGTAATACTTTTTTCGCAAATCTTTATATATAGGACAGTCATATATGAAATGTATTTCATTTTTCTACAACATTTTTACAATCGTGACAAAAACGAGATTCTTTTGGGATACAAGGCTTTGAATATCTGCCTATTTCAATTTCTAAATAATTAGATTTTCTCGGCATGTGTGTTTTTGTGATAGACTTATTTTACCAACCCAAAGTATGATCGTGGGTCGTCGGAAATCGGAGTTGTTTTTTTTTTTTTTTTGGACACTGCATGGATCTGTAGCTCTCTGCTTTATCTGTCCGACTTCTGCAGCGAAACTTTACTATGCAGAAGAAATGCTATACGGTAAACCTTCCCCATGGGAATAAATCTTTCGGGGGTACTTTACTATGGGGGAAGTTTAACTACATGACACAGCAGATCACATTGTATCTACGACTGTTGTGGGTCTTTGACAATAACAAGAGGTGTTTTATGATCCTAAATCGATTATATCTTCGACTTTAGTTTACAAAGAATTTGCCTCAAACGCAATAGACGGAAATATACGAGCGTTCCTTTAATCAAAGGCTAAAAAGTACATGCACAAGACATCGGTCGGTAACTTTTTACATACATGTCGGTATTTTTATACAGATTTACGTCGTAGTCAAAGTTATAGTAAAAGACCTCAAAAGTGGTAGGAAAAGGTAAACAAACAAGCAGTTTGGCGACGTCGCCACATTTAGATAAAGACACTATACTTATACAGAAATAAAATAGAGCATTAAGGAAGCTCTAAACACTGCTTACTAAAGAGTTCAAATTCCATTGTAGTTTTATGCAGTTAGAGTGATCTGTCCTTTGATGTAAAATGAAATGAATGGAACTCAGTCTCTACAGAAAATTAGATAATTTAAAATAGATTAAAGTATTCTTGACATTATATCAGACCAGGATAAAGTAATTGAAAACATTATTTTCAAGTATTTTTACAATATTTAAGAACTAGTAAACAACAGTTATTTCAGTTCATTAATACTTCATTGTCTTAAAAAAAAATTCCTGGAGAAATATGGCAGGTACCCTATATTGAAAATGAACTAGAAAAATTCAATACCAACATCCTTATACGATAAAAAATTTTCAAAGTCCACCCCCCCCCCACCCCCCAACAAAACAACATTTTTTGTTATTGTTTAGAGCTTCCTTAATAAAGGTTTCAATCGCAAAGAAGTGTGGCTGATCAATTACATGTTTGGCCTTTCGAGGTCTTTTTATGAAATCTTGGTTTACCAATATCCGCGTGAATACATATCTCAAACTACACATATACGAGTGGAACTTAACAATATGCGAAATAATGGACCTGTATCACATAATTTTCTGTTACAATGAGAAATCTGTGCGTTTCAACCTATTCTCGTTTTTATCTTTTATATTATTTTCAAAGAGGATCAAACATGACCTGAAAAATCCTTCACGAAAAGGTTTCCACTTGGAAATATCCTTTAAGCCGTACCGCATTCTAACGTACATTTGTCCACTATATCGGTATGGAAGATAGTTCATTTGAGTCATAGGGAATATTGACTAACACTGTAGCTAATAATTGGAGATGACAGGAAACCATGACAATTATAACCTGACATTTATCAAAAGAGAGACAAAAATACACTTAAATCTATAAGGCTTTGTCTCTCATGAGGTTCTAAGACAAATTCCAAAGACCCAAACAAATATTTCACCATTACAATCATACACAAACTATAAGCTGACTTTAAAAAGGATTCATAATTTGAAATCTTTGACACCAGGGATATCATAAAATTTGTGGACAAATGTAAAAATATAAGATTTAGTCATTTTGAAGATCATTATTTCTCGTAAGGATCATTAGCCATCAAACATTGTCATCCATATATACATTTTTTACGAAAACGTGCTAAACGACTGCCATTACCCTCAGCAAACAAAGTTCATTTCCAAATATATTGGCTCAAGTGATAATGCTATTATTTATTCATAGGTCTCGTTAAAAAGGATAATTCATAAATGGTAGTTGATTTGATTTCGCCGTATAAATGTAATAAAATCGTCGGAAAATGGGCGTTAATTTGACTGCCTGATTTCACCAACAGTGGACGATCGATAGTGTTCTGTTTTTTGAAGACTGAAAATGACGACCGCTATTACCAAGTCAAATTCGTGCGACGTCATAATTATGTCGTAATTTGACCAGGCTGGTTCATCCTCTGTTGGCGATATTTACACCTACTTAAACCCGTTAATTCCAAGTCCGTGTCCTTTGATGATTTTTGTTCTCAGGAAGCTAACTGTCCAATTTCTGATGTCTGACAGACAACTTCAAAGACATAGTCCTTTGTACCAACGTTTACTCGAACAACGTTTGAAATGTCTGAATCGATGTTCGGGCAATATTTTTTTCTCTGGAAGTCTTTCATTTATGATTTATAATCCTCTTTCCTGGATAAAAATTGAATAAATATCGTTTATTCATTGGCCATTATGGCTTCTAAGTTCTAATTAAATTGAATTGACCCGGTGGGAGCTCGGGAATCGGAAGCCATGCCCCACGGGAACTGAAACCTTTTTCAATGAATTTACGTCTGAAATACCATAGTATTATAAAGGAGGTTTATGAAATTAAGCTAATGGAAATGGAAAAAGCTTGCAGATGAAATGGAATATAGTAGATTTACGCATGCATTAATATTTTTGCCTGGTAGAGCATCACGATAATAAAAAAAATACGACCAATGTCGGAGTGCCATATAATATGTCTTCCATTCCATTACACTCGGCATTGGCGTCAGCCACGGGAACACATTGTGAAAATTGTTTATGGCTGATTATACAAAGACAACGAATCAGATGAAATAATGCCGGTCGAATATCCCATTAAATATGCAGAAATATTCGGCAACAAAGTGACTTTTAATTACCCGTTGAAATATTTGGTATTTACAAATATTGAATTCCAAAACATTTAAACATGGGGTAAATTGATTACGCCTTGCATTAATAACAATCAATCCCTCCGACGACAAGAGGGGATTCCCGATTTTATCATCACTTGTTTCAAGTATATGAATAATTTTTGTTTTCAAATCTGGGAACGGAGAACTTTTTCATGAAAGGACAGATATTGACAATTTAAAATATTTTAATTTACATTTTTTTCAATATCTGATCAATGTTAATACGGCATTACGAATAGAAAATATTCAATGTTTCGGATTCGGAATTTATTTTACTCGTGTGACGGGATTTTTGGCGTTTTCACGAGAACAAAGCACGAGTGAAAATATTTTACAGGGCATAGGTACCTAAAACCGCTGCTGGATCATGGAGTCCTCAGCCACGTCCATCCGTCTCCAGACATTTCATCCCCTAACCCGGAATATCCTCAGGAAGGTGCGACAGTAGAAGGTGATCCCAATTTTCTATCCCAACAGTCAAGCTTCCAGCTATTGTCATAACCAGTCCTCTCGTCTGTCACAGCCATGTCGCTGACTGCTCTTTTCTCAGTCATAACCAGCCCTCTCGGCTGTCACAGTCATGCTGCTGACTGCTCTTTCCTCGTTCTTCCACTCACTCCAAGTGCTGCCATCATCTTCCAACATGATGCTGCTGGAAAATATCCTGCCCCCATTTTGACTGGGAAGTTCCACATCTGCCATCCTGCAATCAGTCACCAGATCTTCATACTTTATATGTTTGAATTCGTGGGCTTCCTGACACCGACTCTGTTCTAGTGGTTCTATCACAACCAATTTCTTCATGCTTTCTGATATTAGTAGAGTGTCTGGTCGTTGGGTGGTCTCTACTTTTGGTGGTAAAATTAGCTTCTTCTCAAGGTCGACTCGCAGCTCCCAGTCTCTGGCCATGCTCAGTATGCCACATCTGTACCGTACGGTACGGTGGTCCCAGTAGATTGCTCCCCACCTTTACCGAATGATGAAGCGTGGCTCGTCTCAGTGTCTATGTTCCTTCTTCCACTCTTTTTCAATGTGTGGGCGAGTTCTCTAAAGAAATTATCAAGTATCTTCTCTGGGTAAGGGCAACCTGACAAAATGAGAATATGTGCTCAAGGTTGGCTTGTTTCTGGCATAGTGGGCGCATTGGGTAATCTGTCATTCCCAAGATCCTGAAGTTTGTTGGTGCTAGTATTACATTATAAGCAGCTCTTAGTAGTAGAACTGGAATTGGAAGGTTGTGTACTTCCATATATCATTCCACGTTAACACCCTCTGTTCATTTTCCCATCTAATCCAGTTTCCCCTGGCTTTCCATCTTTACTGCCTCTTTACCTGTCATTGTATCGCCTGCTGGACTACAGTTTCCCTCTGTCTCTGGTTGATGTTCCTCCTCATCTTGGTGACTCAGTGCCTAGGCCTTGTTATCCTTTACAGATGATTCCCACAATGTCTTAATGGCAAAATCTTGTTTCCTGACTGTATGTAAGCTCCATTTTCAATTAAATACTTTGGAGTCAATGGAGTCCTTGAGGGTGATTATGAGTCGAATTTGATCAGTTTTGAATTCCTCTACCACTGAATTGAGAGATACTATAGTAAGCGCATCTTGGTGATCTAACCGTCAGGGTAGCTCAGTCTGTAGAGCGCTCGCTCCGTGATCGGAAGGTTGTGTGTTCGAATCACGGCTGCGACTGACCTAAGTCGATAAGAAATAAGTAGCAACTGTTCCTTCGCCAAGCGCTCGACACTTTGAAGTGAAAGTTGCGGGTCCTTCGGATGAGACCATAAAAACCGAGGCCCCGATCACGGTTGGCGTTTGCACGTGAAAGAACCCTCACTGCTCAATGGCCCTGAGTGCCGAGTAAAGGTCTAAATTTGAAGTCCTTCACGGTATATGATGACGTCTCTATATGAGTGAAAAATTCTCGAACGGGACGTAAAACAACATACAATCAATCTTGGTGGCCTAACTGTAAAATCTAATTGTTGAAGAAAAGTTCTGTGGCATTCCCACTCCCCACTCCATCGGCGGAGAGTGCCTGCTGGAAGATCCATGCCTTAAATTTCCCAGGCAAACCTGTATTATCGACGTTAACCACCCTCTTTGTTGTGTCCTATTCTAGCCGTCTGCTGTTGTTGACGTCTTTCAGCGTGCCATCGTAAGTACCATTTGCCTAGGTATTTGATGGGATTGCTGATGATAGACGTCACTCTTCACCCTGGGTTTTCAGTATGAATCTTTGAGTGCTCTGTCCTTTCTTTATAACCAAACACCTCGATTTGACAGGCTTGAACTTCATTCCGGCCCAAGTGGATGTTTCTCTATGGCTCTTCATTCCAATCTCACCTGTAAGCGTTGTTTACGTGGTGAAGGTTAAATCCTCTATTCAGCGTCTGCTCGGTGGCTGCCTGATGTCTGCCTTGGTCTTTGGTCCCCTGGTCTATCGTCTTCCCGCCTTTATCAAAAGATTCATTGCCATAACGAAAAGGACTACAGATATAGTACATCCTATAACTTTGGTGTCTTGCTCTCCGCGATCAGTTGTGAGATGACACTGGTGTGATCTCCTTGGAACCTTGGTATTCCCCTTTCTGCACTGATGTATCCACATATCCCCATATCCGTTCTCATCTATATAGGACGTCATCTTTCTCGCAAGCACTGCGAAGAAAATCTTGCCTTCCACAGACAGACACATGGAGATTTTAAGTTTATAGCCTTCAAATTTTTGTTAAATATTTTCACATGTTGTAAGAGCGTTTCAGATCGATATATCATTAAAGTTTAGAAACTTCTTTTTATCTAAATATTATCAAAACTATTATTTTCGGGTGTTCTGGATCGGCATATATCCCTGAACTTTCACGAACTAAAAAATGGGCACCAATTCAGTGTGTTCTGGTGAATTCTAGAAGCAATTCTTTCAAATATTTTTATCTAGCAGCATTATTTCACACGGATGAATAATGAATCTATATGTTCAGAAATGATATGTTGGAGTACGTTTTTGCTTTTAAAGGGGTTGCGATCGCACCCAACGTACGGAAGCCTTCCATGATGAAGAATGCCGTTGTCAATGAACACGTATGAAGAATGTTCATGTAAGTTAAATAAGGGAGGAAATGCAAAATTGTAAACAAACCGGCATTGCAAGTGTTTTTATCCTGACCACCACACGGAGTATAACACCATGACAACTCAACTCTATGAGTGCACTCAGAACTTAGTGCGTCTATGTCCTTTTAAAACCATGTCTCATGAGTGAAATATAAAACATTGAATTTTCTGTGTATCATTTTCGTTTTCCTTTTGTCCTTATTAGGTGTTTCTTTATTAACAATATTTCTCAGCGAATCCACAAGAATTATGCAAACGATGAAGTCAATAAGTTTTTAAAAAAAAAATAGACAGGTTTTATTAAATAAACTTTATTATGGTAATTTTAACATAAAATATGGACAAAGTAATTTAACAATATAGGAGTAGAAGACTGTTATTTTCACAGTGTGATAATAACACGTGAAAAATTAATTTAATTAAATTAGTACTGCGAAATCACTCATTTTTATGGAGGTTAATTTTCGTTGTTTTCAAGGTATGGGGAGACTCACGTATTTATGTCCACCAATGGAATTCTCCACTTATATTACTACTCAACAATTCTTCCTCCAAGAAATGAAATTCACACGAACCCAATTTATTTTGCTCAAACCACGAAAATTTGACCCCACAAAAATATGTGCTTTTACAATACTCATTGGCATACTAAAGCAATTAAGGTTCTATATTCTCATTCCCTTTGACCTTGTCTTCCAAGATACTAGTAATGTCAATACAACATTCTTTCATGAAGAACAACACACTAAATTGAATTCATTCAGGGTAAGGGCTCCTCATTATGGCTGCGACACGAATACACTATCACCCCCAACCCTCCCTTTCGGAGTAAACACGATAGAATGTACTTCACATATTCCCATACAAATGCAAAAGTACCCTAGCTGTTCATCTTCGCAAACCAAGGGTTTTCGGTCCGCTTCGCTCTCCATATAAGAGCGAAGCGGACCGAAAACCCTTGGCTTGCGAAGATGTAGCTGTTAGTCTGTAATCATTCTTACACGCCATTTGTTTTCAGTCTCCTTATTCATGTAATTATTATAATTTTTTTAGATTTGCAAATTTTTGTGAAAAAAAAATGTATTTTAATTTCATCATATATGGTAAATGATTAATGAAGACTTATCAGTAATTATCAAACTGAGTGAGTTTCTAGTTAAAACTTTCAGAAAAATAGATGTAATGTCATAAAATTGCAGAAAGACAACTATATATATATATATAGTAAGATATTCATGTTAGTATAATGTTCATATTGTTCATATACTTACAAACGTTTGTATACACTATATTTGAAAAAAAATATATATACACCTGCTCTCCCAATCTACTACATCTACATGTCGGTGGTGCAGTATCTTGTATTGCTTGTGTTCAATATTTGTCTGTATATGATCTCTTTAGAGCTTTAACTGTCTGTATTGACATCTACATGTCGGTGGTGCAGTATCTTGTATTGCTTTTGTTCAATATTTGTCTGTATATAATCTCTTTAGAGCTTTAACTGTCTGTATTGACATCTACATGTCGGTGGTGCAGTATCTTGTATTGCTTTTTGTTCAATATTTGTCTGTATATAATCTCTTTAGAGCTTTAACTGTCTGTCTTGACATCTACATGTCGGTGGTGCAGTATCTTGTATTGCTTTTTGTTCAATATTTGTCTGTATATAATCTCTTTAGAGCTTTAATGTCTGTCTTGACATCTACATGTCGGTGGTGCAGTATCTTGTATTGCTTTTTGTTCAATATTTGTCTGTATATAATCTCTTTAGAGCTTTAACTGTCTGTATTGACATCTACATGTCGGTGGTGCAGTATCTTGTATTGCTTTTTGTTCAATATTTGTCTGTATATAATCTCTTTAGAGCTTTAACTGTCTGTATTGACATCTACATGTCGGTGGTGCAGTATCTTGTATTGCTTTTTGTTCAATATTTGTCTGTATATAATCTCTTTAGAGCTTTAACTGTCTGTATTGCTATATATACCTTTTGGGCCCAAAACCGAAACAATACTTATCTATGTGAATGATTTACAGAAAAAATAAAATCAAATAAACATTTCTTCACTTGATCATTCCGAGAGTCTTTATAGTGGATATGTCAAGTAGTTTCTAGGAAATTAGATTTTTCAAATTAAAAAAAATAAAGACGGTTATAAAATATGATCTCTGATCGAAACTATTTGCAGATAATTATTCAGATTATTAAATCATCTGCTATCATTCCATATGACTTACATAAACGTTTTCTAGATTGCCAATGAGTATGGTTAGGATATGAACAATTATAAAACAAAACTCAATACGAATGTATTTCTATCGTATCACAATATCAAATTCTAATTCATTTGATTTTAACACTAACTTCTAAAAGGAAATCTATTTAAACATTTTATGGTTGCATATCCTCAGGAAGATATAATGATAAAGCGTGAAGAAGCTTTGATTTTAAAGGTTTTTGACTCGAAGAGAGAACACTGATTCGATATATATCTGTAAAAGACGTCTTAATTTGTCGTTCTGACTCTGTTACCTGTGCGTGCACGCCAGTCATACCTGTCACACCTACGTTAAGTGTAAAATTTCAGAGCAGAAGTCCGTTTTGGGCATTTTCATCAATAATTTCGCAAATTAAATTACGAGAAGTCTACTTAAGACACAGAGGTATCGTTTGTCACAAAGCCAAATGATGGCAGTATTCATCTCTTCCTCCGGTAAATGCTCAGGCAGAATGAGACACGGGGTGTCGGGTAAACCAAGAATCCACAACCCGACGCTCGATAAAACAATAACGCTCGACAAGGAATAAAGAAGAGTGGAAAACTTATATCTAATCCATTATCTACAGCGTATATACGCATAAGAATTTACACAATCCTCACAAAGAAAAACTCATTTACGTAATATTTCAGCGATGACGAAGGGGTGTTTCATTACAGCAACACCTCCTGGATTTTTTTTAATATGACCGCATGAAACGGACAAAACAATAAAGGATCTCGAACCCCCAGTTATATGCCCTGGGGAACATGAGCGTGAAATCCCGCAGTCTGTGCCTGTCTAGTAAACTGAGCTCGGTCTGGTCTTGGTGTATAATATAGACCAGTTCTTATATCAAAAGAATATACAGTAATAAAGTTCAATCAATTATTCAAAGGTAAGATTTCTTAGTCTCAAGATCAATAAAGCTAACTTTACATATATACTATAATACTTAACTACCGATAAAAATAAATGAAACGTTTTTAAAAAATGGAATACTTTACAAAAAGAACTGTAAAATGGCGTTTTACATTGTCTAAAAAAAAAACTAAGGTGATAGAATCTTACTTCAAGAACTTAAAGAATGATCCAAACTGGTTTATATTACAGAGTTCTTACCGTCGTTCTGTGAGTCTTGGTTGTGACCACTCTCTGTGTTTTCTGTGTGCGTATTACTCTGACCAAACATTCACTGCAGCTTTCACACGAACTCAAAATATACGGATGTTGCCTCTTTTGGATAATGTGTTAAATTGAAATAAACAGATGCGGCAGCGAATTTATTGAATTATTTAGTTTCGAACTGCGACAAAGGGCGTGCGCCTGGATTATTAATGGACGAATCGGGCAGAAGATTGGACGCACTGCAACACGGGGTGCGCGGCAATCTCCAGGCGACACAACTTGTGTATTTGGATGTAATGAAGTTTCGAAGGTGATTCCACTATTTGTGTAATTAAGTGTTAGTTGTCTCTACAATTATCATTAACATTTGTCGCATGTTTGTGAAACTTTTGTGAAATTCAACACCCTATCTACTCGTGGGAATATTTTCCGATGTTGGAAAATGCGGGCTGTCCTCTGAATGAAGCCACATGTTTCTTATTAACCGTCAAGTGCCGCAGTCTTGAAAGTTTCACCAAAACATTATTTTCAGAAAGTGGTTTTAAATAATTTGGATATGGCAGAATTTAATGAAGTATTCGAGGTAAGTTTTTCTTATTTCATATCAGGAAAGATGTCAGGATTAAGATATTTGTTTACTAATAATGATGTAAGAGATTACGAACTGGACAAAAGAAAACACTCTCAGGGCAGCGAATGAGGCGAAACATGGCAACTTTATCACTGGACCCCCATCAGATATCAGGGGAGCGACACGGGGGTCAGTCTTAAATTTACCCACCAAACTGAGAAGTCTGGAAGTCGTTTATTTCTGATAGATTTACAGATATGTGTAGTATACGGGAAATTGATAAAAAAAAATCATTTTAAAAAAAGTGAAATTTGTTTTAAGGACAGAAAATATTTCAAAAATCTTCTAAGAGTGTTGTTTCCGTAACAATTTCGCCATATAGCATTAGATGATTGGTAAAGAGGAACTGGTCAGTTTGAACACGTCAGTTTAATTAATAATTTATATGGATAGATATTGAAATGGCCGTGTTAATGATAGAGCCAGCGGTCTTAATTGATGGTCGATAATCGGACCTTATCGTGATGTGTATTGGCAATTACCCTTAATTTATTCATGTACACATTATTCGATAAGCATTATGAATTGCACAGGAATTTACTGCCATCTGGTGATAATATATGTAATTTACAAAGAATGAAAGGTTATTTTGTCCAACATCTACAATATATTTATGATTACGATTTAGTGGAATATTTCACATTCTACTTTGTAAAATAGATATTAAGAGACAAATACAGAGACCTTCAATTTTGTAGCCCAGACTCGCTCTTTATTTTGTATCATCACCAAAAATTCCTAGACCATGTAGATTGGACTTTTTGATTTTCAAAACAAAATGTTAATCTTGAATGTTGTAGCTCAGTATTCAAACTCATGTTAACTCAACCGCAAATAATACTACGCAACTGTAGGAACCGGGGGAGGGGGGGGGGTAAAAAACTTAGCTCGGTAGTGCCCACTAAAACTGAAAATGTGATTGTACCCCCACCCCCCTCCCAACTGGATTTGTCTAAAAAAAAAATTGGCTCGGTAGTTCCCACCAAAAACTGAAAATGTGGAGTGCCCCCCCCCCCCCCAAATTTGCTTTTCTGAATGAAGGTAAGACAGGAGAATTCCGTGTATACAGTCACAGGGAAATGACAGGGATTTCTCAATTGCTCTCTACAAGTGGGGGAAGCAATTGTTTCGTCATTGATTTGGGTTCATCATTGGTGATCCAGGTGGATGGGGATTTCTCACACATCAAAGGAGTATAAATAAAACTTGAAAGACACTGAGAACAATGTCTTTAGCAGAAGGAGATCAATGGCTGCGGAGAGATTGATTTAGCGTGATTACAATCAATCTGCCATAAGTACATTGTTTGGCAATGGAAGGGAATGTATTGCCATACACGTCTTGCAGAATCAAAAGAATATTTAATGGGCATCCCAAGAATTTTGAACAATACCCGACCAACATGAAATTATGCATGCGTGTGAGTAAAAAAGTAAGGGGACGTTTGTACAGAATTCGCTAGAATACAAAATCAATTGGAATCCCCATAATTTAGGTGCCTTATCACATTGCCCTGTCACTCTGGTCGAAAGTAAGATATGTATTAGACACATTGGTGTGGTGAGTTGTAAAAAAAAAAACGGGTAAAGATAATATGAGATTTAAAGGGAAAAAATAAGTTCAAAAGTAAGTTCAATTTAATAGCTCAAACCAAAATATTGGTACATGGGGGTACAATATAATATATATTATTGTACAAACTAGTCAGAGGTACATGTGAAATATATAACAGAGACATGAATAATAGAAATAAAGAAACCAGGGAGGGCAGACATCATATGATCATAATCATTATATACATTTTAACAATGTACTTTCTTTTTGCCCCATGAGGGCCCTTAATTGGTCAATAAACGAATTGAATATATTTCCAGAATTAAGATACAGATTTTTATAAGCATTGAATTTTTTTTTTTTTGGTTGACATCAGTTCTATAAATTTAATAATATTAGGTAACAATGCAAGTGAAAACTATTAGTTTCCGAAATGAAAAAGGGAGGGACTGTGCACGGGTGTAAACAAAAATCTGTTACAAAATCTTATCGGATAATTTAATTGTAACGTTGGAAGAACAAAGTATGAATGAAGTGCCCCCTTTGTTGACCAATAGTGACGTCATCAAAGTCCGGACGTCCCCTCTCCAGCGAAAACAATTTAATCGGATGGAGTTAATGGTTTATAGATGTAAAATATTTCCAGCTACATAAAAGAATTGTACCTCTACATCACTATAAAACACAAACAAACAAAAATATCGGGGATAGAATTCAATAGTAGTGTTTACACAGAAGGAGTAAGTACGGGAGACAAATGGGAATCGATGTAAGGGGATAAAAGATGAGTGTTCTGTTTAAAACCTTACTGACAAAATGTAAACTCGACAAAGAGGCCCTAATAACTGTGTCAATCAAAGTTCTTGACTGTGTCAACACAATGTTGCATGCTCTATTGAGGGGTTTTCTGATTTATTGCAAGCTTTGACTGTGTCAAAACTTGACTTTTCTGAATGCTGAAGTACAATGACTTACTGAATCCCCCGTGTCGCTATATAATCCTCTCACAGTACCAGTTTGCAGTGAATATGATTTATGGTTAGTCAATAAAGTATTTTATCTCATTCTAATTTAATTCAAATTTTAATACGATTATTCGGGGGGGGGGGGGGGGTATTGTAGAAATTTTTGTGCACGTTCTTTTTGGGAACTTTTTTCCGTTAGCTAACGACTACAAAATTTAGTGAATCGGATGACGTTTGTTAAAATTATAATAAATCTGTGTTCCTATTGAAGTGCGATGCATTTAAGATAACAGAAAGTGAGTGACCTTTGACTTTGGGGGCCTCAGGGGGGATGTTTTCCTGGTCGTTGGTCTTTATTTAAAAGAAGGAGCAATGCCTTTTGTCTCTCGCATTATGTATTTCCCTTGGACCTTCAAGGAGAGCTTGTCGGCTAACCGGAAATTATAAAACATTACGCTAGAAAACTAAAAAAGATCCTGAATTCGGAGTCACATGACAAGATGAATATAAAGTTGTTTACTGTTTATTAATTACCTTGTAATGAAATGCTTATGTATCAAGACTGGTAAAAACAAGGTATGACAGATCGTATCCGAAATTACTTAAACACATTAATATTAAGTCCCTTTTAGCTATTGTCAAAAGGACTATGAACTCTAGAGTAAGTTGATAAAAACTTGTATTTATTTGGAAAAAAAAAACAACTTGTAAAACTTTAAATGTGAATAAAAGGGCCTTTTTATGTGTAAAGCGCAGATACTCTTTCTCTCGGCTTTTTGTGTGTAAAGCGCAGATATTCTTCTTCCTGTGTCCTGTTTTTTTTTTATGAATGCCCTTTGCCACTCCCCATTTCATAGATTTTTCTCGTATTTTACCTGTGTAGTATTTAGGTGCAGTGTGCACTGTACGGCAGGTGTGTTACCTGGTAAACCGTTTTCTTTTTAAATTCTTTGGCGAATGTTTTGAAAATAATTAAAATGACTAGATTTTCAAGCTTCAGAATTTAATCAATTTTCCTCGTGTTTTTAGTATTTTATTAATAGTTAGTCTCTATTTCTTTTTAATTTTCTCATGTTTGTAATTCCATATAATATGAAACATATAAAAAAAGATTTCGTAATGTGCACATAAGCCACAGCACTTGAGTAACATCCGGTGTTCCCCATGTGACGATATTTGACGCCTCATTCCAACATTTTGTCACGAACGAGAATGACGTCTAAATTAAACCATTCTATAGAACTGACCACAGGTAAAGTAGCTCACCTGGTCAGGAATTGTGAGGCTAGCATCCAGAGGTCACTCGGCCCCACAGACACCCTAGAACGCGTAAGTCTTATTTCTTTCATTCGCGCCAATTTTTTTCTCCACAAAATTGGACGCTTTTGTTGTTCCCTTTCACGAGTAAAGAAAAGGGGCACTTACAACATATAATAAAATTTGATTTAGGAAACAAATTAGTTGTAAGATTTTCATATTTTACATGTATACAGTAATGGATATTCGTTTAAAGTCTCCCTTCCTTTCTTTGTTTTTATATAGAATTGTGGTTCACTTATCACCGTGTCAGAAAACATTAATATTCGTAGAAACAAAAAAAACTTAATGATGAAATATCCATGAATACAGTAATGCTGATGGTATTTTGTTAAGAGACCACTTCAGCCCTCATGTTTCGGCAGCGTTTATTTTCTCCACTTAAAAATGAAGGAGTGATGACATATAAAAAAAATTCTGCAGCTTTTCTAAAATATGAATCCCATTGCGTCATGGTTTGTTCTTCCTTCAACATCTGCTCTAGAACAATCGACTTTGAAAAGGAAGAACCCTCTTTGTTAAAATGTCCGACGATGCTGAAGTCGGCGAATTTATGATTTTGTGCCAAAAATCGATTGCTTTATTTCTAACAAAAGACATGGTCTAGAATTCTCCTCCTGGCTTGCTATACTGTAAATCACAGAAAAAAGAAAAGGTGTCTGGAATTTTAGAAGAAATAAATACACACACTGCCCCACCTCGATAATGAATGACCACTTTCCAGACGTGTTATGGTGATTGCGTGACAATAATTACCTCTGAATTTATATATGAATACAAGCAACTTTGACAGTCTGAAAAATCTCACATGGAAATATTAAGTGATATATATGAATTAAGAAAATGATAATAAACTTTCATAGTTTTTACTGCTTGATTTTGACTGATAATTGTCGGGGACTGTTATTTATCATCGGATTACACTCCACATAAGTACTCTCTACCTTCATCATCCCCAATTTCCTTGTCATTTTAGCCTCTAAAGAAAAGCACAAATCAGAAGAAATACAGCACCACCTCAAATGACACGTCACAGAGGATTAGGCGGATCCATGTCCGTGCGGCGCGGAGGAAGAAGGATCGCTGCTTCCACTATTTGGCGGGGGTCCTCCATTGTTACAATGTCTTTTTGTTGGTGAGTTCTTATATAGGTTGTCGTCACCTTGTACATGTACTTATGAAATCTAATACATGGATCTCATTTTAAGAATAACCAGAAACCCCATAAATGACATAATGCCACTACTATTATTCAAGTCCAATGTTTTGATTGGTAAGGATGCCAAGCAAACGAAACTACCGTCTTTGCAGCTATTCCTCTACTTCTTGTGTAATTTTGCTTTACCGACTGGCAATAAATATAAAAATTAAATGTTCTTACAGTTATCCCGAAAACTGTAAATTCAAAATTTACGTGACACATCAATATGTACTGCAGATTGCTGATTGTATAATTTAGTTCTGTTTTTTTTTTCTTTTGTTTTCTTGCAATTTTTTTCATCTATATAATTATTTTGAGGTGCTAGAAAGGACATTGTTTTTTGTCCTTAAAAGTTAGGCTAAAAGAAATATGTGTGTTTCCGGTAACCCGAGCGAGCCTTTTTTTTTTTTTTTACCCACATACCTTACTACTTTTTATTCCAGATCTGGATTTTGAACTGTATTTTTGTTCACTAGTACAGTGTTCTCATGGTGTAGTCAATAAAATGTATGTCTCAGACAGCGTAAAATGTAACGATTCAAGTGTTTTAAAGAGTACGGTAGTAAACTTCTTTTGTTTTGTATGTTTATTAAGAAATGTGCGTGTATATATGATAAAAACAGTGTATTGATTAATTAAGTGATGCTTTCAAAATAAAGTTAAAAAAAAAAGCTAATATCTCTACCTCCCCCCTTTTTTTTAACATGTTACCAGAAACGCACATTTTTTTTTATTTGACCTTATAAATGTTGCGCTTTTTATTTCTGTAATTAACAAAATTAAATTTACATTGTACAGTCTGTATCCTATTAAATTTTACGACCAAACACCGGTGTTAATCAAGTATGTTTTCAATACATCCCCGATTTTAGGTTTACTTTGACCTTTGACCTTGAAATTAAGAAAAATGACTCTTATTAAGTCTTACCTAGTTGTTAGTGACATGGGGTATTGGCAAATTCTTTATTTGTAACCTCGTTAAAGTTAACTGACGCTTTGAAAATGCGCAGTGTCATTGGAAATGTTTGGAAATATACGATTTTACCCAGATTTTGTATAAAGAGGAATTTGTTTGGT
Organism: Saccostrea echinata; assembly: GCF_033153115.1. Taxonomy (NCBI): domain Eukaryota; kingdom Metazoa; phylum Mollusca; class Bivalvia; order Ostreida; family Ostreidae; genus Saccostrea; species Saccostrea echinata. Next base: position 1,499,900 of record NW_026889790.1, on the reverse strand, counting down.
GATTGTAAGAGATAGTAGAAGCGATGTCCTCACGGATTGATGGCTATTCCTTTATTTGACGTTTACCGTAACGTTGTAAATATTAATGGGTTCCAGGTTATTGCAACATCGGGAGATACAGGGTGACGTTTAATGAGTTTTTTCAGGATAAAAAAGCGTATATTTAATCTCTGTACGCTTGTTAGGCAAGGCAATTTATGCCAGCTCGGTTTTTACACGATTATTTATGAAAAATGCACTTATATATTGATATTATTATCTTTCATGACTCTTATGGCGTTTGGGGATTTAAGTAGTGCCTACATTGGAATATTCTGATATGGCTGGCACATGAATAAAAAGAATTTGAGCCATTTTGGTAACAAGGAAGTCCTGAGAGATTTCTTAATATTATCATATTTGTTAGACTGCACGTCTTTAGCTGGCGTCTATAAACATCTACACTGTTTGGTTAATGTTACATTGGAATAAATACTATAAGACAATTGAATTAAAAACAAAAACAGCATCGACATCAACCTACTGCCTCTATTTTTTAGTGCAAAAATGTATTGTTATGCACAAATCAAGACTGAACAAGCTTACTTACATTTATCTAATCAAACATACACATGACATAGATTTTTATAGACTTTATTGCTTTAATTAATTTTTAAATTCATTAATTGGTTTAATGGATTGGTTGTTAAGTTTAAAGAGCAATTTTACTCATTTTCTCATGGAAGTTCGGTCTGGTTATTTATTTTGATTACTATAAAGGGTATTAACGAGAGAAAAAATGTTTTATATCAAGAATTAACTTTATGGGCTAACACAATGCATCTTTTTATTATGCAGCGATTATTTTTATCAATGTTATCGTTCTATTGATAGGCTCTAACTTATACAATTAAAAAAATCTGCATTAATTTAGATATTTATTCAATATCAACCAAGAGGTTTTCTACAAGGGTGTTTATAAATAATTCCACTATTGACTACAAAACATATAAATCCGAATTAATCCAAAAAGCAATAAAAACTTCATTAACAGGACAAAGAAGAGAACTTTGCAGGTGTAGGTTTTAATGATAAATATCCCACCTCTGCTTTTGTCTAGGTCCGATTGATTTCTGGTCCAGGACGCGATATGTACAAATAGGCCCAGTTGCGTGCACTTGCTTCTTTTAGCCTGAGCACGGGGATATGTGATATTTTAATTAATCTCCCGGAGTGATGGATTTCCTTGTCTCAACACTATATTTCAGCGCACTGACATTTTATTAAATCATTCCTTTACACGAGCTGCTGTTTTCCGCTCGGATATTCTTCTGTAATCATTTTCAGATTTATTGTTTTTTTTTGTTTTTTGTTTGGAATCCTGCGAGGGATTTCTTCAATTATCGCGTCCACGTATGAATGATGACGTTCTGAATGGATCTAGCGAGATCAGTGAGGAGATTTGGTAAATGTAGACAGAGTACAGCCGAAATGACAATCAAAGTCTGAAATAAGTCATAATAAATAATACGTTAATTGTACTGTCATGCAAACAGAGCTTATGAACTTTTGGGCTGCTTCTGTTCCTGGAATGGGCCTTTACGTCACATATGACGTCATGTGCAATTTTGCATTTAATACTTTTGAGATTGGCGTAGATGTGATGTATTTTATTAATAATGGTATGATTATTTTTTTATATGAATGTTTGAAAAAATTGCATAATGCAGCATATCTGATTTTAAAAGAGGGAAGGGGATACGGTTTTCTTCTACATCTTTGACGTGGATTTAATTTCAACCACTGAAAATTTAAAAAAAAAAATTCTTTTTAACCACCATTTCCGTGAATCTTGAGAATAAGGAGAAATGATATTTTGAAATGTGTTTATTTTCAACTCATAAACGTGTCAAACTACCGAACTCCTCGTTGTGTTTCTCAATTATTTTATGCACGTAGAATCTCTCCGACGAAGATACGTAAAATTGTTTCTGACAACTCCTTAAGTAAATCAATTGCCTAAGCGTGAGATACGAGGAAAAATTCGGACGGAAGGGGAGAATGCGGAATTCCCGCTTGTTTTCTATGAACTTTCACGTCATAAATTGATTCGATGTGTGTCTCTGGGGACCCAGCCTACATTAGAATCCCCAAAATTATGAGACAGAGGGATAATGATTTGTTAAGTCCTATTCACGTGACTTTGGTAGTGTTAACGTTCAGTCCAAGTTGTCAGATTATGTCATTTGTCATTAAATATGAATCAACGAGAGGCTGTGTACGATTTATACACAGGATCAATGGCCTCTCATCACAGAGAGGATCAAGTGTGCACTTTGTCCAGAACAAGACACGGTCTGCACTGAGTTACAAAACGAGCAACTAAGCACTCCTATGACGTCACAATATGACTGTGCTCCATTGAGAGGACACTTTGTAGATCAGTATGACACAATCCAACCACCCTCTCAGCCGACATGATGCTCCTCATCAATATTAATCAGTGGCGGATCCAGGAATCTTGAAAAGGGGGGGGGGCAGTTCTAGTTTGGGGTCGGGGAAGAGGCCCACCGCCACACCAAAAAAAAAATGATTTATTAAATCTTAAGTATATTTTGGACACAAAAGGGGGGCCCGGGTCCCCTAGGCCCCCTCTAAATCCGCCAGTGTTAATTACGCTGGTTAGGTTTTCTTTGCGATCCTCTTCACTCAATATTACAGGAGAGACGAATCTTATATAGAGTGTTCCTGCATGGTAACCAGTTTGTGTGGTGAGTGTTCTGCAGAAGTCAGTCCCTGGTGACGAGTCTGACAGATGACCACACTGTCGAAGATGTATGTCTGTCTTTAATTATGACATCAAATCTTAATCCTAAGCCCAAGGTCCATTATGGTTAAACAAGATGGACGTGAACAGAATATCCAAACTGAAGCCTGTATATAACCCTACACAAGAACGATTAATTCCGTATTTATTTGATGAATTGCCCTTTCTATGAAACGAAAATGAATAATAAATGGTTTTTCTATTGCCTTTTCAGGTACTGGGATCCGGAGTGGTTGGGTCGGGGATATGGCTACTGGTAAAGGATTACAATGCCCGGGAGCTGTCCGCCCTCTTCGACATTTTTCATCTTGAGTATATGGCCTACTTTCTGACCTGCGGGGGCGGGGCCGTGTTTATCCTCGCCTTTTGTGGATGTTGTGGCACAATGAAGAAAGAGAAGTTTGTTCTTGGATTTGTAAGTAATAAAATGATCTCTATTTACAGACATGGTACATAGTTTCAAAAATACTCTTATTGTTCACTTATATGTAGAGTTTGCCTGTAACTTCCATATTTGGCTAAAAACCTCAGGATGTTTCACCTGAGTTGATATTGAGTGAGACACAGCTAGATATATTTTTTCACTTTGTTTACAGTATGGCGGAGTGCTGACGTTGGTACTGGCATTGTTGGTTGGTGGGAGTGTAATGGGATTTATTCTAAAAGGAAAAGTAAGATAATAACTGTCATATATATATAACAATAATCCGGAAATGTTACATACTAGTACCCCTTCTATACTGTATATACCACGTAAGCCCGGATATGTTACATATCCCTTCAATTACGTCATCCATACGGTGATAAGGAAGTGATTGGGATCTCGAGTTCTGCTTCCTATTAACCGAGATTCTTTATATTCGTATAAGGAACGTAGTGCTAAGTCTTCTACGGGATTCTCAAACGTTTTCTTATTACCGTGATTTCCCTGTAAGCGAGTTCTTTATAACCGAGTTTTACTGTATATGACGTCAAACTTTGTTATCTCAAACTCAATGGGACCGATTAAAAACCGAGAGAAATCCGAGAATTCAAGAAATCAAGGTTAGAAATGCATATACATGTGGATAATGTTTTTGTACTTCCATCTTACTTCGATATATCCATGATATTCGAGATATCGATGTTCTGAATACCCAAAGTTCAACTGAAGTATTAAGATATGAATTGCGGCAGTTTAAATTTATATTTTATTCAAAATGTTAATACATCATGTATTAAATAGCGCAATCATAAATGAACGCTATTAATATTTTCATTCATAATGTAGAAGTGAATGTATCACGAATTAGTGTAATATATTTGCTAATTGCTAAAATATGAATCACTCTAAATAAATACATGTGTAGTTATATCCCGGTATATCGGTGTATGGTAGTATTGTCCCGGTATATCGATGTATAGTTCATGAACCTTCTTATTTTTCTTCCAGCTTGATGAAGACATTAAATTGCACTTCCAGTATACACTGGAGAGACAGTATGGTGTTGATCTAAACAAAAATTCAGGAAATAATCTTATAACGGATGCCTGGGACGCCATGCAGAGAACGGTAAGAGTACAGACCTAGTATCAAAATTACAGACACCCGTAAAAAAGTTAATAGACCTCTATCAAAACCATTGACACCTATCAATTGTGTACAGATCTTTTGTCAAAACTATAGACACTCGTAAATTTGTGGTAAAGAACTAGTGTCGAAACTGTTGACACGAGTTCGTAAAGAAGTGGTTCAGACCTAGTGTCAAAACTATAGAACACTCTTTAATTAGTGGTACAGACGTTTTGTGAAAATAAATTTAAACTTAAATAAGTTGTACAGACCTCAAAGACCGACATAAGTTGTTCTGTCTAGTTGTTATGTCTGTAGACCCCTTAAATACGTATTATTAGCTACATGTATTCCATATTGTAGTAGCTGATTTGTGTTTTATATTTGTCATTTACACAAATGTTGATATTTTTTTTTCAAATTTCAGCTCAAATGCTGCGGTGCGTACGGTGACAAAGATTCACAAACGTCCTGGGCATTTTACAGAAACACAGATTGGTACATAAAGCGACCGACCCATATAAGTAAGTGAAAAAAGAATTTATGTCTATATGTAATTTTAAAAAAGTTCAGCTTAAACACTCTTGCAGAGCCTTGCAGACAATTACACACACTAACTTGAAAGCCGTAACTCCCACGTTTCTTTAGAATCTGTTCATGCCGTACTAGACCAAATACAGTTCGTGATGTTCACTGTATCATTAAGCTGATGTACAAGAGTTATAAGTATTTTATATACATTGTAGTGTTTGATTTTCAATTTTGATCAATGAAAAATAACAAAAAGCAGATAAGGCTATATAAAGAGAAGAATAATGACGTCATTTCCTTTCTTTCAGTGTATCCGTTTGTGCCCAAGAGCTGCTGTGTCCCGGGGATGAATGTGTTTGACTGTCAGGGCATCAGGAATGAATTTAACGGTTACCCCGTAAGGGCCCCGCCACCAGCCAGGGGCACAGTGGAGAATCCTAGCTTATATAAGGAGGTAAGAAAATTTATTATACCGTATAAGTGGAATTTTTAGCGGGACGCAAATTCAGCGATTTATCCTTGAAAATCAGCATTTAATTTTAACGAGAAGTAATTTTAGCGATTTTTTTGGCGCATAGAAAGATAGCGGTAATCTGTAATGAGGAATAAATTGTTAGCGATAGTTAATTTTAGCTATCTCAACACCCTGGCTAACAATGCCAAAATTGAATCCTCGCAAATGTCTGCTTAAACGGGTTTTCTCATCGGAAGATGAAACACTTCTCAAAAAGTAAATATTATGCACATGATTGTAGCTATATTATATATATATATATATATATATATATATATATATATATATATATATATATATATATATATATATATATATATATATGACAAAAACAGTATTACGGAAATCTGACGATAGATATACAGACGTTGTTTAGCACTGCTGTATTATGCAATGTTATATAATTATTTTTTCATTTCCAGGGCTGCTACGACAAGGCATTGGAGTACATCAAACAACACTCCTTGTACATTACAATAGGATGTGCTACTGTGCCATTGCTTTTGGTTTGTATAGTATTTCTTGTAAATAGTCAAGGTGTACATGTATTTGAATAAATCATATACTATAGTATTGACATTATCTAATGTTTTTGAAATGGTACAACGCATTATCAAGTGTGCATTCAATTCCTTATTTCAGTTGGTGGGGATCGTTGTTTCATGTTACATGTGCTGCATTGTAAAAAATGATGACGATGACGAAGAGGAAGATGAGGAAAACGAGGCACATGTTTGATGACATTATTATTTATTAATCATTCCGTCCGGGGTTATGACCTCTCATCCAGTCTTCCAAGGTCAAGGACAAAGTGCCTAATTGATACTGCATTCAATGTGACAGAATTGGTAAAGAATACAATCCTTGTTTTGACAGTATGGACATGAACTATAAAGAATTTATCTGATGATTGGACTAATCCTTAAAATGATGAACTCGGTCATCGTCACGTTGTCATGGGGATAATAATGTGTTCACAAATTTGTGAAGTCCATTTGTGTTAAACTATCGTCAGCAGACATTCCATTGACCAAGAAGTCTTAAGAACATCGGCTTGTAGCTGGGGACAGTCGGTGCTCTGATGTCCAGCGATGCTCACGGAAAGCTAAAATGTGTTAGATGAGAGTTCGCGTGATTGGTTGTATTTATTACACATACCAAAAGATATCAAATTGTCCACTAGAGATTCTGTGGCAGAACGGTGGCGGGAATTATTCACGAGGTATTTACATAGAATGGATAATACTTTTTTACGGAATAAATAAGAGTAGGAACTTTGGGCATGCAAATAAAATTGCTTATGCAATTGATGACTATATCTGACTCCACTACTGGAGTCGCTGTTTGTGCACGTCACTGTTAGCAATCACCAAGTGATTCGATCTTAGCTCCACGGTACCATCATATAGAAGATAAAATAATTAACATCATTGTTTATTATGTTGCAGTTTTCCAGATAGACCAGACTTTTATATGCAGGATGGATCCAATTTTGATTTTAAATACCTTCTTTCTTTCTTATTCTTCAACAGGATTTCTAAGTTTTAAAGACAAATCCGCCATATTGTGATTTCTATTTATAGATAAAACGCATCATGATCAATCAGACACCCTGCTATTAGTTGATACTCGGCGTTACTATTTTTAATTTTATAGACCTCTATTGGAGACTTTAAAGCTGTGTTTTGCTTTTTTTAAGTTTTCTGTTATTTGCATTACCACAAGGCTGTAAATTTTGTAATTTTTTTTCCCTCGGTATGCTTGAACATGGATGGTGTGAATGATTTAATTCTGGTTGAGAGTGATCGAGAATTCATTCTTTTTAAAATTTTAGCAGTTTCAAATTTTTTAATGTGCAAGTCATGAGCACAATTTATCTTGTGATCATTAGGGACCATTTTTGGGACCAATTGTGAAATTGTTTATACGATGATTGTGCAATTTATCGATGTTTTAACTGCATTTATGATTTTTATGAAAGTTCCGTTTTCGTTGGGTATTCACTTACTATTTACTTTTGTTTATGAATAAAACTTGATGTATTTTGATGATAATAAAAGTATTTAAAAAATAAACATTGAGTATTGATGAACTTATTTATATTACCCAACTCAGCGTCATGGCTAGCCACAATTAATAATTATTATGTTTGGGAAACACTCAAATGCTACAGCATACGCCCATAAGTGAGATTGTTTTATTTCTTCACATAATTTTTTATTGAACAAATAATTTTTACGGAAACATTGTGAGGTCAATTTTACCCCAGATTCCAAAATTTCAGCTCGTCTGAGCTGAAAGCTCAAGTGAGACTTTCTGCTCACATTTTGTCTGGCGTTCAGATTTATCAAATGAAGGGACAGGCCCTCTTTCAGGTGGAGGTGATAAAGAAATATTGAAAATTTAAATTTAAACATATTTTATTGATCGGGAAACAGGCAGAGCTTATACATAGCCTCTCCTTGTATAATAGGTCAAGACAAAGACAATAAGTAATAATACTTGTACATGATAATAAACATGTTAATAATAAAAGATAAAGATTCACAATCAAGTTTCATTCATCATTATAATATATAAAAAAAGACGATGACCCCCTAATTATGTATAAATTATTTACTTTCTGTACCAGCTTTAATATGCGTATTTTAAAACTGTACATTTAAAATAGTATTCAATATTACAATATACTTAGTTTGTTCTCTTGGTAGATTTAAAACGTGTACATATGAAAAAAATTCACAGTATGTTTAATAAGAATATCGACATTTTTCTCTCAACAGAGTGTCGAGATCAAAAACAACATCAATATCATTTAATTTTGTTACCAGTAAATTTCCTTCAACCTTATATATTGGACATTTGATAAGATACTGTAGATCGCTATATTTTTAGCGACACCTTATTTTCGCTATTTTAAGCTATTTGGTATTTATTAGCGAGACAAAATTTTCGCGAGCCATGCTTTTTGTTGTATACAATCCTTAACAATACAAATATACTCGAGAATAAAATTTTCGCGACCAGAAAGACTCGCGTAATTACGCAAAAATAAAGTTCTCGCGAATAAAAAGTGATTTACAGTAATGTTTAGTATCCTCAGTACAAAATCCACACTTTTCTCATGATTGAACATCTGATAAAAAATGATTTTTTAAATGTAATTTAGATTGTTTCGCAACTGACAATGCAAGATATTCTCTTAAATTCTTTTCCAAAGTTGAAGTACCTACATGGTTTATTAGTTGCTCCCCAGCTTTTTAAGCTTTGCTTTAAAGATAGATAATGATGGAGAGTTTTTGACATCTTCACTAAGACTGTTCCAAAGTATTATAGTTGAGGGAATAAAACTATTATAGTAAGACATTGTTTACAAACTGGTATACACAAGTTATTAGATCCAGACCTTAGGTTGTATGCGTGTTGAACTGGAAAAAAGGTTGAATCAATTCAATCAATTAATCAGGTGCAGAACTATTAATTATTTTATATATCAATTGAAGTTTGTGTTTTTCTGTTCTAATGTGTAATGGTTCCCATCCAAATTTACGATACAAACATTTAAGATCTGGAGGAATTAACTCTAAGCCCAGTAATAATTCTGGAAGCTTCTAACTGAACTTTTTCAAGCAATTATCCCACCAATGTTTGCATATTCTGTAATGGGTCCTATGAAAACAAAGTAAATTTTCGTAAGTGAATTTCTGTCTATACTTTGTTTCGTGCCTTTTCATATATATTTGATATATAATTATTCCAAGAGCCATCTGCCTGAAAATGTGTACATGTGTTTTAATTGTTTTATATATTCACCTCCATATATCCAAATTGAATGTCAGGATAACTTATGTTTCCTTGTAAAATCAACATTAACAGTTTTTTCACTATTGAAATCTACAGTCCAAGCTTTGGATCAATTTCTTAATTTTACAAGATCTTGAGTAATTGATATTGTTGGATTAGTAATATAATAAATAGCAAACAAAGAAGTATTGTCAGCAAACAATCGAATTTTACTTGATATACCTTTAGCTATATCATTTAAGTATAACAAAATAAGAAGGGACCAAGTACATACCCTTGAGGTACCCCAACATCTAAAATTTTATATAATGATGAAAAACTTTCCAAATTCACTCTTGAAAATTTGGTGGGGTCCTTAAAAATCTCAAGAACCTGGGCCAGAAAAGATGAAACGTATTGAAGCTTCCTGACACAGCAGCTAGAAATCATTGCCTATGTTGGAAGGGCGAGGTCACAATAAGGAATAGATTTTAACATGGGAATATATAGGAAAACATGTTTTAAGTCTGAGCCTGGGTAGCTTAGTTGGTAGAGCGCCCGACTACTGGTGCAGGGGTCCCGGTTTATATTTCCAGTCTGGTCATACATTTTCTCCTTTTCTTTTACATACTTTGGTACCGTTGACCACCTCTGGACTTGGAGGTTAAAGTCCTGCCAGGGGCAAAGAGACCTTGGGTTGTGTCTTCGAGGTCGAAGACAATTTAATGGTTTGGGTCGGCCCGGGTAGCTCAGTTGACAGAGCTTAGGCTTTGGCTTTTAGGACTAGGCTTAGTTGTGCAGGGGTCCTAGGTTCGATTCCCGGTCCGGTCAAACATTTTCTCCTTTTCCGTTACACTTTGTTCAAATCATGGCCCCATCGTTTTTACTTATATAAACATGACTTCGGTTCTTATTTTCATAATTTTTTATTATAAAGTTTGTTTGTATCATTGTCCTAAAGGTAGGTCCGGGCTTTCAAAAATTTAAAAATTATTAACTTGCTGAAAGAAAATATAAATAAATTCATGTTAAATTTGCTCACGTCCTTCCGAAAAATCACAAAATACTACATGAGAAGAAGAAAATACTTGCTGTGGCCTTCAACTCCGACATTCACATATATCGACGACCTCTTAGCAATTAACAATAGTTACTTCCATTCATATATCGATTCGATATATCCTAGTGAAATTGAAATAAAAGACATCACAGAGTCTGACACATGTGTTTCATATTTGGATGTTTTACTGACTATAGACGATAAGGGCCAACTAACAACTAAATTGTATGATAAACGAGTTGACTTCAGCTTTTCCATCGTCAACTTTCCTTATTTATGTAATAATATTCCGCTATCATCTGCAAATGGCGTTTACGTCTCCCAGTTTATTCGATACTCAAGAGCATTCTCTGAGTACGTTCATTTTTCAAACCGAGGCAGGCTGCTGATAGATAAGTTGATGTTACAGGTATTCAATAACCTCGTTTAAAGTCAGCATTTCGTAAAATCTATGGTCGTTATAATGAATGTTTGCAAATATAACCTATTATTAGGTCGTATTTTGGCTGACGTTTTTCATACCTATTTTTAGGCCTTTCTTTTTATACTAATTTGACTATGGGATGGTTGTCTGCCTATTCGGTACGTAACGCTCAACAGGGGATGCTTACTCCTCCTAGGCACTTGATTCCACCTCTGGTGTTTCCTTGATTCCGTGTTTTGTGGTCTGTTCGCGGATTTGTATTCTCTGTAGCTTTTTTTTTTTTTAGATCGATCACTGTTCGTAACTTCACTTTTTTTTCAATGTGGAGGTGTGCTGGTTGCTGTTAGGTCCGAGTACATTAGTGAAGATGCAAAAATAATATTGAATCTATTTTTGAGTAAATCTTATTTCAGAAAAATAATATAGTCCTCATCCTGCCATGGATAACATCTCAGTGACAAACAATGGAGTGTGTAAACTGCTAAGTAACCTTAACATCCATAAGGCAACTGGGCCAGATGAAATACCAATGCCTCTTCTTAAAGAGCTATCAGTCTACCTAGCTCCTATCTTTACAACACTCTTCCAGACCTCATCATGCAAGGGAAGTTACCATCAGACTGGAAAGAAGCTAATTTAGTACCAATCTTTAAGAAAGGGAAATTAAAAGTCTAAAGCTGCTATAACTACCGGCCTATTTTACTCACAGTAGTTAGATATAAGATCCTTGAGGACATGACATACAGCGCCTGGAGATGCATGGTTTACTTACTGATGCTCAACATGGTTTCAGCGAGAATAGATTATGCGAGTCCCAGTTGACCAGACATGGAACCTTTTACTTTTTGGATTTTTCCAAATCGTTTGATAAGGTCCCGAACGATAGACTTCTGTATAAGTCGTACTATTATGGAGTCAGATGGTCAGAGGGTCTACACTACAATGGGTCAGGGGACTTCCTTAATAATAGGAACCAGCGAGTATTAGTAGATGGAAGAGTTCCAGCAATGCTCAGGAATGCCTCAAGCAGTGTGCTCCGATCGCTGATGATCCTCCTCTTTATCAACGATGTACTGGAATATGTCCATCATTCCAATGTTCGATTCTTCGCTGATGATTATGTCTCTACCAAAAGACCTGCTCAAATAACGATATCACTAAACAGAAGACCTGAATACAGTGGGAAACAGACTGGCAGATGGATTTCCATCCTAGCAAATGCCAACCGCTGAGAGTTACCAACAAACGCAAACCTGTGGCCAGCTCTTACAACATCCGCGGCCACAAGTTAGAACTAGTGAACTCTGCCAAATATCTAGGGGAGGGGGGTGCTACCATCCAAAAAAGCCTCAGATAGAATGAAAACATAGACACCGTCACAAAGAAAGCAAACTCCACCAGAGCTTTGATACAACGAAACTTACAGCACTACCCACGGAGTACCAAGGCCACAAACTACCGGTATATAGTACGCTTGTAAGACGTTAAGTAGAGTGTGCCTATTATTGCCTGGGACCCGAATACAGGTCACAACTTTCAGAAGCTAGAGGCAGTACAGAAAGGGAAATTAAAAGTCTAAAGCTGCTAACTACCGGCCTATTTTACTCACAGTAGTTAGATGTAAGATCCTTGAGGACATGACATACAGCGCCTGGAGATGCATGGTTTACTTACTGAGACGATCGGCTCGATTTGTGAGGAACAACTACTCACAAAATAGCAGTGTAACACAAACGCTAGGAAACACAGGCAGTTGTTTCGTATACGGGGCACCCCCTACTTATGGCAAAAATAAGTAGGGGATGCCCCGTATACGAAACAAGTGCCTGTGCTAGGAACTCTCCAGTAGACTTCTTTGGCGGAACGATACAAAGATGCAATGCATGATGCACAGGATAGTGCAAGGCCTGGTAATTATTCCACCATCTGAGCTACATCCAACGATGTCTGCAGCCAGGGGACACACGTACAGATTCCAGATACCATATGTGAGGACACTAGTTTATAAACAGTCCTTCTTCCAAGACAGTATCAGGATCTGGAACAGTTTGGCACAGAGAGCAGTGGACAGTTATACCGGACATGTTCAGACAGTAGGTCCTAGCACAGAGAACAGTGGACAGTTATACTGGACATGTTCAGACAGTAGGTCCTAGCACAGAGAGCAGTGGTCAGTTATACTGGACATGTTCAGACAGGAGGTCCTAGCACAGAGAACAGTGGACAGTTATACTGGACATGTTCAGACAGGAAGTCCTAGCACAGAGAGCAGTGGACAGTTATACTGGACATGTTCAGACAGTAGGTCCTAGCACAGAGAACAGTGGACAGTTATACTGGACATGTTCAGACAGGAGGTCCTAGCACAGAGAACAGTGGACAGTTATACTGGACATGTTCAGACAGGAAGTCCTAACACAGAGAGCAGTGGACAGTTATACTGGACATGTTCAGACAGTAGGTCCTAGCACAGAGAACAGTGGACAGCTATACTGGACATGTTCAGACAGGAAGTCCTAGCACAGAGAACAGTGGACAGTTATACCGGACATGTTCAGACAGTAGGTCCTAGCACAGAGAACAGTGGACAGTTATATTGGACATGTTCCGACAGGATAGGTCCTAGCACAGAGAACAGTGGACAGTTATACTGGACATGTTCAGACAGGAAGTCCTAGCACAGAGAGCAGTGGACAGTTATACTGGACATATTCAGACAGTAGGTCCTAGCACAGAGAACAGTTATACTGGACATGTTCAGACAGTAGGTCCTAGCACAGAGAACAGTGGACAGTTATACTGGACATGTTCAGACAGGAGGTCCTAGCACAGAGAACAGTGGACAGTTATACTGGACATGTTCAGACAGTAGGTCCTAGCACAGAGAACAGTGGACAGTTATACTGGACATGCTCAGACAGGAAGTCCTAGCACAGAGAGCAGTGAACAGTTATACTGGACATGTTCAGACAGGAAGTCCTAGCACAGAGAACAGTGGACAGTTATACTGGACATGTTCAGACAGGAAGTCCTAGCACAGAGAACAGTGGACAGTTATACTGGACATGTTCAGACAGGAGGTCCTAGCACAGAGAGCAGTGGACAGTTATACCGGACATGTTCAGACATTAGGTCCTAGCACAGAGAACAGTGGACAGTTATACCGGACATGTTCAGACAGGAGGTCCTAGCACAGAGAGCAGTGGACAGTTATACTGGACATGTTCAGACAGGATAGGTCCTAGCACAGAGAACAGTGGACAGTTATACTGGACATGTTCAGACAGGATAGGTCCTAGCACAGAGAACAGTGGACAGTTATACTGGACATGTTCAGACAGTAGGTCCTAGCACAGAGAACAGTGGACAGTTACACTGGACATGTTCAGACAGGAGGTCCTAGCACAGAGAACAGTGGACAGTTATACTGGACATGTTCAGACAGTAGGTCCTAGCACAGAGAACAGTGGACAGTTATACTGGACATGTTCAGACAGGGGGTCCTGGCCTTCAGACTACGTTAATCACACCATCAGCCATTTTAACCAGTTTTTAATCTGCACTTGTAGATGTTGTTACACCTAGCATAAGCTGAAGTGCGATAATACTCATGTTGAGGTGTTGCACTTTATTGGAAGAAGAATTAAGAAGAATGCATGTAAAACTCGCACACTGACCGTTGATTTTTAAGACAACATTCAATTACAAATATTTTATTGGCACAAACACGATTACAAAAATTGGCAATGGTACAACATATAAGAATCATAAATTGTTCATACATTTACACAATATGCTAGAATGTGAGGATATGCATAAATTATACAATCATTTGAGTTGCGTCAAGCGAAAAGGGACCCTCGTGACATAAACGTAATTACGTCACAATAGCGCTTCAAAGACGTGACGTCTCGCCTGTGCGTTTGCCAAAGAAAAATTCTCAGGCGATAAAGCAACACAAAAAATATATTTATTTATGTTATACCTGATGTAAAAAAAATAAACACGCCTATTACTGTCCGAATTAAAACTGAACAACGTCCTCTATTTATGGATTTACTGGTATTTTTTTTTTGATAATGTATAAATTATTTTAATTTTTGACAGATCTTGATAGTTTTCATTCATGAGCTGTCAATAAATGTGCATGAACATTTCCATGTACGTTGCTCTCATGGCCGTAGGAACCGGGGGAGGGGGGGGGGGTGCCCGCGCCCAATAATTTTGCCGATATTTAGAATACTATAGAAAACAAAGCTATTATATGCTTGTGCCCCCTCAATAAAAACATCTGATGACTTTTTTTGCTTGTAGTTTTCGGTAGTTGTTAGTGCCCTTCCAATCGAAAATGTATGGTTTTGACCCCCCCCCCCCCAAAAAAAATGAAATTGCTTCCTACGGGTCTGGGTCTGAAGGCAATCGCGTCTTGTACCTTTCTAGCAGAGCTCCAGATTCTATAGATAAGTAGTCTCCTACATCTATTTCAATGTTTATGAAAAAAGAGGGGTGTCAAGGACATCGTACATTTATGTAACACATTCGAGGTTGTTTCTTCGTTTGTAGGAAATACCCGAGAAGTCGCGATTACTCTCAATGCCCAGGGATTTTATCGGCAGAGACTAAATATTCGAATCAAGTTAACTGAAACTAACATAGCTGCAATTGCATTTTGTCAACATGAATAAGAAAAACATTAATGCAGCAGCAAATGAAATTTAAGTTTAGCCATGTCATAAAGGGTGAAGCGGCGAATGCCATACAGACTTCTGAATCTCCTCTTCTACGCGGTCGCCTTCAAACTGTACGTAATGTAATGTAAAGATAACGAACAGTGATCTTTCAAGAGTAATTTGAAAATTCTGTATTCATTGTCTATAAATAAACTGCAATAAATTAAAACTAAACACGGTATAAACCTGATGCGCATAAAGTCAACAGCGAAGTCGGAATATAGAAATTAAAATCAGACTCGTTCCGCTTTCAACATGTCATCTCACCCGATCCGATACTTATTAGCTGTTACTTTAACAAACTTATTAGTGTTATTTGCATGCTTATAAGACTCATAAAGTCTGACTTTTAGACCGTGCGGTCTACCACGGTATATTATTAGCTTCAACTAGCAAAGGCTAACAATATGATATACCGATAAAGTATACCGCGGTCTATTATTATCTTTAAAAAGAACCTTGTAAATAGCAGCAAATCAACTCTTGAATGCCAGGGGTCATCGCTTCGAAAAAATAAAATAAAAATTATTTTATTTATCGATTTTCAAATTATTTAATTTCTTCTTATATCTAAAATGATCAATGTGAAATCGGAAAAAAAAATTAAATTAAAAAATCTCGTTACGTCACATCGCCGAGTAAAGTTCGCGGGAACATTCCACGAGATCTGACTGCCTGGAAATGTCACATGTATCCCAATGATCATGATTTGGTAAGTAATTAGATCTATAGCAAAACGAAGTGCAGTCGAATGAAGATGCAAACATGTGCATAAATATATACATGTAGTAGGGATATTTGTAGAAGCAGCACCTCTAAAGAGATCAATGATCCCATTACTCGAATTTCCTCTATCACCACATTTCGCCATTTGTGAAGAACACAGTGACTGTAGATGGCATCAGTATTATGATTTTTAGATTAAATCTAACTTACTGAAAATTTGATTAAAACTGTAAATCCATGGTAAAATTCATATCAATGAGACAAAATCATTAAAACCTATGCTTATACATATATTATATATGGTATCATTATTTGGCCATATCCTGGTGTTGCCCTTTATAATTAGGAATATATAATAAATTAATAATAATAGGCCTATATATATAATTATATAAAAGTTCAAAGAAGATGGGCATGTTTGGCATGTGATCTGCATACAAAACATTATTTATAGTTTAAATTTCTACAATTTGGTCGGTTGACCACAGCTGGACATACTTTATAAAGTTACGCACATGGAAAAATGTTACATTTAGTTTGAAATACTTCGTCAAATTTAATATATATGTCCACTCATCTTAATAATTATTACATGGATGTAAAACTTAGTAACGCTTCACATAAATGATAAATACATGTAGGGTATAGTTAAATGCAATTACAAGTACATATATATATTATCAGTAGGTTGGAAGAATTGCTATTGCTTTTGGTGCAACAAAACCACAATTTATCCATTTGAAAATAAATCAGGACATAAAATTAAACTGACAAAAGAATTTATTGTTTGTACTAAAAAATATTAACGTTCCATGCGAGGATCGAACCAAAAATATTTCTTTTTTATTGCACTGGATGGGTATCGCATACTACTGAGCTATCACCGCTACACACACTTTATGGTTTTTAAAGTGACAATGAAGCACCGCATTTACACATTGGAATTTTTTTTTAGAAAAAGTTCATTTTTTTTATCGTCTCTTGGTCTTCTCTCCATTTTTTACAAATGATTATTAGCTTCTTTGAATTAAAATGCACACAAATAACATTTCAAAATCATGGAGAGATGACCAAGAGATAGCAAATTTTTAGAAAAACGTGTTTAAAAATGTAACATTTTCAGGGTTAGAAACTCCCTAAAATTACAACTCGCAAATAATTGCGAGTACCAAGAAAATGAACTTGCAATTTTATAAGACTACTCGCAATTTTCATATAAAGTTACATTTATATAAATTAAATACATATAACTTAAGGAAAAAGTAACTACTGTACAATACACAAAATACAACTACAGTGTGACTTTTATTTAAATTACTGGTTTAAATCAAAAGTATTGTGTTCTGTCATATTATATAATTTTGCTACAGTTTCAATGCAAAAAAAATCAACTCGCAAGTTTTTGCGAGTTACCTAATTTTTAACTCGCAATTTGGGAATTCTAACTCGCGTTTTGCGAGTTGTATATAGTGAATTTCGAACCCTGATTTTGTACCAATTGACTCACCTAGCCAATTTTCAAGTTCTTTTTTCGCAAATCAAAATACAATGTCGGGAAAATATTTCCCTTTCCTATTTCACAGGAACCCGATACATGAAAAGAATGCTAAAATTTCATGTGACAGATCAATGAAATTTTCACTTTTCAAGTGTCCCCAGATTCCTGCCAAATGCCAATTAACGGTGCCCTCGGTCTTTGTTCATGTCAAGATTCAAACATAAAAGCTAGTCAATATTATGAGAGGAGAATACTTGTACAATCACCCCCTTCCATTTTTTTTAGCTCACCTGAGCCAAAGGCTCAAGTAAGCGTTCCTGATCAAAATTTGTCTGTTTTCTGTCGGCGTCGGCGGCGTTGTTGTTGTAAACTTTTCACATTTTCATCTTCTTCTCCAGAACCACTGGGCCAATTTCAACCAAACTTGGCACAAAGTATTCTTGGGTAAAGGGGATTCAAGTTTGTTCAAATGAAGGGCCACACCTTCTTTCAAGGGAGATAATTATGAATTCGTGAAAAATAATAAAAATAATAAAAAAAATCTCTCCTTCAATAGAGACAAATGCACACTGTATTATTTGTTGATTTTGTCAGTAAATACTATAGGATACATATAAGAACATATCTATAATATAGGCTTGTGCCAAGTTGTGGTCAACTTCATAAAAAAAGAAGTCTGAAGAACTTTATTCATTCTTTGTTTTTGGTTGTCTAAAGAAAACCTTTGAAGCCTATCCTTATGTGTATATATATTAACTCGTATAAAATACTGATGTCAGCTATAATTGCTCATAAATGTAAAAGTTTTGTTGATTCGAGGAAATTCGAACAAAGCCTAACATAACTACATGGCATGCAGGTCCTGATAATACCATTGACCTTTAACACCTTTCAAGTACTTCTACAATTTACTACATATATTTATGCACATGCATCTTCTTTCGACTGCACTTCATTTTGATATAGATCTAATTACTTACCAAATCATGATCATTGGGATACATGTGACATTTCCAAGCAGTCAGATCTCGTGGAATGTTCCCGCGAACTTTACTCGGAGATGTGACGTAACGAGATTTTTTTATTTAATTTTTTTTTCCGATTTCACATTGAAAGAAGAAATTAAATAATTTGAAAATCGATAAATAAAATAATTTTTATTTTATTTTTTCGAAGCGATGACCCCTGGCATTCAAGAGTTGATTTGCTGCTATTTTCAAGGTTCTTTTTAAAGATAATAATAGACCGCGGTATACTTTGTATCATATTGTTAGCCTTTGCTAGTTGAAGCTAATAATATACCGTGGTAGACCGCACGGTCTAAAAGTCAGACTTTATGAGTCTTATAAGCATGCAAATAACACTAATAAGTTTGTTATAGTAGCAGCTAAAAACTATCGGATGGGGTGGCTGATGTTTGCCTATAGTTACAATTTTTGATTTTAGGTTTAATAATTTTATTTCAGGCAAATAGTTCTGGACTATAATGAGCACACTTCTAGGGCTCATAAACTTACATAATATTGTATAATTTAATGGTTAAGTCTAAATTTTCCCCTTTTTTTCATTTGCTAATGTACGTTTTTTTTTTTTTAATTAATGTTTACCACAACGGAAAGAGAAAAAACCAACCCTAATTCCCAAATTCTTCCCCCTCATTTTTTTCTTTTTTTTAAAGATTTATTTTTCATTTCAATTTTTAATTTTTTTTTTGTATTTAACATTAAATTCGTTTTAGTCCTATCCCTGCCACTTTGAAAGCAATGCTACATACACAAGATTGAAAAAAAATCGCGTATCAATTTGAACAATTAGATTTAGTCTTGAAATCCAAATAAAGTCGTGGAGTAAATTTTCGTCCCTAGAATGTTACGTCATTTCATTACAATTTGTGTAATTTGTTTTTTTTGTTTTTTATATTTCCAGGGAATCATTAGAATTTGATATTTGAAAACCGTGCATCCCTTTTCTTGTCGTAAATTCCACAGTTTAGAAACCTATCTTAATTTACAATTTGCAAATGCAAAATCAATTCCTATAAAATTTTAATAATACTGTCTGAGGACTCCTTGTTTTATCTCTGATAAATCAATATGTTATTATGCCTCCTCCCTCGAATAAAATTGCTTTCTATATGTGCCTGTTTACCGCTTGTGATTTAAAAATATGTTAAATTTAAAAAAAAAAAAGAAATGAAAGAAAATTGAAATTTCTATGATTAGAATATCCCACCGCGTCATGTGCGACATTGAATCCTCCTTTCTCGGACGAAAAACGATTAAGAATGGAATGGAAATTTTAAATCGTAATTATGTTTTTAAAATAAAAATCCGTTACGTTTATTTCTTTATTCATGTATATTTTATATGGCGTACATCTTATACAATAATCATGAACTACCATATTAATCCAGGCACTTAGCATCAGGGGGCGCCCCCTTTTTTCAAACATAATTTTTTAGTAATGAAAATGTTCATTGAAAGCCCCCCCCCCCCCCCCCCCTACACACACACATTTGTTGCAGTCAAATAAGGATAATGTAATAGTTTATATATCAAAAAAGATTGATACTGAAAGAAGTAATATGAAATATGAATTTAGAGTTTTGACAATCTGACAATTTTTTGCTCCTCAAGTTTTTTTTAGGGTAGTTGATTTTTTTTTTCTTTGGCTGCCCCCACCCCTTTTTTTCAAAATGGATGCTACGCCCCTGTAATCACAAAATAAAAGCAAACTGAAGCTTTTGCTGACACATGCTGAGAATAAATTCAAGAATTTTTTTTTACCGATGACAGCTTGTACATGTATTGTTTGGATTTTCAGAGGTGAGGCCCATTTCAAACGAACTTATACATGTATTATATTGTAATCAATTACACTGAGTACGTGATACATGTATATAACTGGGCATAATTATTTTCTAAAAAATTCAATTTTTTAGGGAAATAATGATTAATTTGTACTTTTATAAGTTAAATTGTTATCCCGGGCCCTCGATTGGTCACTAAAATATCTTGTATGAAACAACCAAAACGTGTACATGGAGCAGTAGGTGGTACATAAGAAAAATACACCAGAAGCTAAATATATTTTAACAATTTTAGTACATTTTAAAGTGGAACAACGTCTTACATTTAATGCTGTCTGACCGATTATTTCGCACCAAGCCAAGATAGTAAAACTGGTTATTTTTTTACAAGTAATGTTTTAGTGCTGAACAAATTAATCTCAATCGTCTATAGTGAAATATTATTTACCATGGAAACAAAATACACGTTTTTCTTTTTACAGAATTGTACAATATTTGTCTTAAAAAAAAATTATACGAACTGCAAACACCAAGGTAACGTGCTTTTGTTACAAGCACAAAACGTGCCGGGCTCAAATTTCCCAATACAGAAGCCCATTTTTTCTCTCTCTTTTCCCTATGTACAAAAACTCCATTTCATGTGTATATTGGATATATTTTAGTATCATAAATCACTGGCATACAGGCACGTACATGTACACTGTAGCATCGGTGGGAGGATGTTGAGAAAAACAAAACAAACACAATAAGCCTATTTCAAAGGGGGGGGCAGATTTTCTAGATTTTCATTAGCATTATAGATAGAAATAAAATGATACGACATCGCTATTTAATACGAAAGCCCATTGAGCTCATTTTCGTAGATAAAAAAAAATTTATTTTTCGCGTTATAACGCGAAACTTTCGCGAATAAACGCGTAACTTTCGCGTTATAACGCGAAACTTTCGCGTTCTAACGCGTAACTTTCGCGAATAAACGCGTAACTTTCGCGAATAAACGCGTAACTTTCGCGAATAAACGCGAAACTTTCGCGTTATAACGCGAAATTATACATATATAGTCATGTTACTCAGGAACCTGTGTACTTGACTGACAGATAAAAAACATGAACGCAGAGGGGGACTTCTATGAATTTATAAATGACATTTCTTCAGAAGATGTAAAAGAGAATTGATGCGAGAAATGGATAGATTAGTGTTGATTTTGCATTTAATCTCAAAACCCTACTAATTAATTAAATGAATATTTCTTTAAAGATTTTCTTGTTTTTCACTTGTTGAATCCAAGAAATTCTGTAGACTAATTTTTTTTCTCAGGAAGATCTCCACTCGTTGCTTTCTTTGAATAAATTGTCAATGTTTTCGTAAGTAATGGTATGACCAAATGGTGCAACCTTAAAATACAATGTTGTATTTCTTCAGTGAGTCTATCGGAGATGAAATATTTGATACGAATATTTGTCATCCAATTTTCACATTAGGTTACTCATGTGATGTGACACAATTGTTCCATGAAATACAAATTTACCTCATTGTTGTCAATTTTCTGAGATCTTTTATTTCAAATTCTATATAGAATGTTCAATCTAATTAAAATTAGACTTGTATTTTCGCTCCTCTACTATACGCTTCAACACTTGTATTGAACAGCATCGAGAAAGACAAAATGTGACGGCAAAAAAGATTTAGAAAGAGGAAAGACACATTCAATGGCGAGAAAACATAAAATTTCAGCTCGTGATAATCCAAGTTCAAAATAGTCTTTCGTTTTTCACTGTAATGAATAAACTAGATCATTAAAAAGTAAAACAAACTGTAGACTTATGCAAATGTCTCTGTTTTACAGGGAAAGTTTCGCGTTATAACGCGAAAGTTTCGCGTTTATTCGCGAAAGTTACGCGTTTATTTGCGAAAGTTTCGCGTTATAAAGCGAAAGTTATGAGTTTATTCGCGAAAGTTACGCGTTTATTCGCGAAAGTTTCGCGTTTTAACGCGAAAAATATATATTTTTTATCTACGAAAATGAGCTCAATGGGCTTTCGTAATTTAAAGATGTGTAAAATAATTGAAAGCAAAAAATAAAAATCCTCAAATTAAAATTTACAAGCACACCCTCCAGAAATTGAAGTATGATTATGTAGATGATGTAAGAAAAACGTATTAATGAGATGATGTCATTGAATATATTCCTTGAAAATTTACTTCTAACTTTGTATTTCAGTATACATGCAAATTATATTTTTTTCCTTGAACAAACACCACTATTTTACAATAAATAGATTCATCTCATGATATTAAATTTTAAATACACCTGGTAAAATTAATTTCATCGCATACAAAAGTGGTTTTGGCAATGACGTTACAATGACGTTATGTGACGTTATTTAACGTTTTATAGCGTAAGCTTGTAAGCATTGCACTCATTCCATTTTAAGTTTTAATTAGATTTAAGTATCCAATAAAAATTTGGTATTAAAATATTCAAAATGACTTGCTCTATCAGAAACTGTTAAAAACCAATTTTCGGAAATTTGGTCACGAAGGTCCCTTTTCGCTTGACGCAACTCATTTGTACAATAATTATGTAATACAATCATTTCGAGATTTATGACATTTTCGCGTTTAATAAATGAGGGTGTTATTTTCAGTATTTCTGGACATTGACTATTAAAGCAAAGTATTACTTTTTAAGTACATGTATAAGACATATTTGACTTTTTCCTTGAAAAAAAAATCACCAAGTTCCTTTCAAAAGTTAACCTATGATTATTGTATTTTTGGCAGCTAAATAGAAAATGAAATTCATCTTCAATCTCTCCTAAAAGACAATACTACAAAGATCATGAAAGGGGGTCCATACTCTATACCAACTAAAGAATATTTTAAAAAACAAACAAACACATACACACAAAAGGTGAGGGCGATAATTACCCTTTATTTCGTGGGGGTGGGGGTGGGGGAGACTCTTCATCAACCTTTTTGGGTTACTTTACCATTCAATAACTCTAAAAATTCTAGGGGGTAGGGGAATGAGGGTTAGGACCAAAGATTTCTTGACAAACCAAAAAAAAACAAATAAACCCGAGAAAACCTTTTTCATGTATGTGTGTGTGTGGGGGGGGGGGGGGTTAATATTTCTCAGATCCTTCCTTCCTACATATAATTACCTTCTTTCTTTCTCCCAAGGTAGGGATAGAGGTTTCAAGGTAATTTTTGGTCATTTTACTACTAAGATGGGGATGTTCAGGATTAGCTGCAATAATGTAGCCCTCTCCGATTTTTTTTAATCTGATATTTTCAGGAGAGGGCTACAATTCCACTGCATCTCCGTAATGGTGCAAATATATTTTTTAGATACGGGCGACTGCAGGCAAAATAAATTGTTTTTGCATTCAACTTACTTCCAATGAGACGGAATTTTTATTCACTATCAACATCATAGCCCTTTATACGCGAAAACCAAGTAAAATAAATCTGCGTGTTTACCAGTCGTTCTCCTCAGCAGCCATGACAGTTCTCGCGTGATGCACTGAGACTTGCGCTTGAAATTTAGAATCACTTGATAAAGTAAATGTCGGTGTTGATAAATGTTTGTGTTGTATGATATCACTAAACATCGATAAATAATAGCATTCCATGGGATATTTTTTCATAAACAGTGATATTTATGCTTAAAATAAGGGAAATCCTCAACTATCCGCTCCCCTAGATCCCGTATTCTCATTGGTTGTCCCAAACTAAAATCGATCAAGGTCAGTAAACATGGCGGATAAATTCAAGTTGTGATGTTGACTAGCTGCAATAATGTAGCCCTCTCCGATTTTTTTTAATCTGATATTTTCAGGAAAAAAAAAAAAAAAAAATCGGAGAGGGCTACATTATTGCAGCTAGTTCAGGATATCCTCTTCCCCGTTGGGTCCCGTTTCTGCATATTTTGAAGCTGTGTAAAACAACTATGAAAAGTTGCAAATCAATGCACTTATTATTTATTTAATTATTTATGCATTCATTTATTTATTTATGCATTATTTCTTTCCTTCTCTCTCTCCCTTTTTAATCTATTCAGATAGGCCTATAAATTATATTTTGATCGGGATCGGGAATTCAAGTAAAAATTCGTACGCCGATTCAAAAACCATCAAATTTAGTTTATATGTTTATAAATAAGCATGTTTTTATACATTTTGAATGTATATTAATGGAATAAAATATAAATTAGTTTGATTTTTTTCTTTGAGCCTGAATGAAAATAACTATATTTTGGTGTAAGTGCAAATAGCAAAGTTGTTCCTCGGCATTTCCGGTTGTATAGAACGTGATGTGATAGGGAGATGAAACACAACTCGGAAACGTATTCTTCGTCGTCTGAAGACGAGAGTTCTTCTGACGAAGAGTTGAAAGAAGTAGCTTTTACTTTGAGTGAAAGTATTGCTCAACAGTTATCAAAAAGACAAGAACGATGTTCTCAAGTTGACAATTCCATATTTGTTTTGGACAAAAGGCCAGGCAATATTTCACCCAACCTTTCGCCAAAGAAAGACCAAGGAAAAGAAAAATTAAATGAAACCTCAAAGAGTAACGCTATTCGTAAAAAGAAAAAAAAGAACTAGTACGTAAATGAAAATTTTAAAATGAATTTGTTAAATTGTGTTGGATGTTTGGATGATCAGTCGTATTTAGCAGGTCTAGCACAATCTCTTGATTTAGCTATATAGCTTGATTTAGCTATATAACTTTATTAAGCTATTCGGAGTAGCTTGATTTAGCTATTTTACCATACTTTTTTCTTAAACATGTTATTTTCTCATCATGTACAAAAAGTCGCACCTTGGTGCAGTGATAATATTCAACCTTGAACTCTACTGAAAATAATGCATGTAAAAATCACTCATCAAATTGCGTCTCTTAAAGAGACTTTGTACTCAAAGTTCTATATGTTTTGGGGCTATATAAAGCAAGTGAAACAGTTACTTCTTCAATGAAATTATAAAGGAGGCCAGTTATGGTCAACAAGGTAATTGACTGGTAATAAATCAATACAATGAGAAGCAATCACACTTATCCATGCCTCAACGCACACAAGGTAGTGTACAGTTACTCAAACAATGGAAATTCATCTTTTGCTTAAAAGTATTCAAAAGCTGCAATGTTAGAACTATTTTTGATTTCGGTTTGTGTTTTCATAGCCCATAGTACATATATATGCATAGTCAAATATTTGCGACTTTTTGTTTATTTTTTACAAAAAAAATTTGTGAAAAACTGCATAGAAATAGCTTTATCAAGCTATTTTGAATAGCTTAATAAAGCTATATAGCTATTTCAAGCTATATACCTAAATCAAGAGATTGTGCTGGACCTGTTTAATGTAAACATGTTTTATGCCATGGGAACATGCAGCAACTCTGTGAATAAGTCATTAGAATTTTATTGTCATTTCTTATTTGACAATTCCCTCTCATTCTAACTTTGAATTTTTATGTTTAACTATTTATTAAATTTGCATTACTAGTGTAGGTATGTAATACCTAGAGTAAAAAACAAAAACAAAATTTTCCATTCAAATATTATAGCTTCCCAGTCATTATTCCCAAACTCCTGATATTGAAGAGTTTCTGTAGTTTGTTTTTTTTAATCAATGTTTGTGATGTGTTGTACATAGACCTATATCATGAGATTTACCTGCAAAACAGACTGAAAGAACTTTTCAGTACCCAGGAAAGGAATACTTTTGTCACGGGGCCATTATTTGAATGGAAAATTAAGTGCTTGTACTTATTTTGGATCTACATATTGATACAGTAAGCAATACAGTGTTCATAGTTTTTTACATTTCCCAGCATATTTTACTCTAGTCATGTATTCAAGTTTGAATGAAGAGAATGAAGTGACTTTGAGTAAGAAACAACATTTTCTTATCCTTCTTTAAACAAATATTATCATTTCACTAATAATTATCCATCCCTGTCCCTTTCTTACTCCACTGGTACACAAAACAATGACCCTAGGATTTTCGTTTTACAATGTTAATAAAATTCAACATATTAAACGGGCCACTTGTGTAACAATAGAGAGTTAAATTGTATGCTATACAATCCAACATATAATATTTATAGTATGAAGCATTGCATTTGTTTTACTGTTTAAAGTTTTTGAAAGGATTATGGATAGGCCTCATGCTTCTCAATCATCCCTAAATCTGTAAAGCTTCTGTAATTTTCAGTCAAATCTGATAACTTCATGTTTTTAAAATTATTTAAGTAGAACTTTATAAAGTATCCATTTTATGATTTAGAATATATCTTGTTTTCAAGTGATGGTTTATCTTCATACATTCACTCTAACATTAATCTCATGGATCCAAGTTCTTCCAAACTTGGAACTTCACAAAAGAGACGAAAGAATAAAGAGAAAGATACTAACAAGAGTGACAGAACTGTACAGGTAAGCCTTCTGAATATGATTTAATGTGAACATACTCGGTAGATTAAAATGTTACCAAACAAAAATTGCACTTACCTGGTAGTTAAACAACTGTCTTGATATGAAACATGGGCTGATATTGCTTAACTTTTCTTTAAGGAAATAATGAAAAAGAGTATCATTAAGCCGGATTTTGAAAAGCAGGATTCACTTGAACCATATGAGGAAAGTCTGAGAAAATTAAAACAAAAAAGGAAGGTTTGTTTGTTTTGTGGATTATTTACTTCTTGTTATTAATTTGTCTCTAGTATGTCTTTATTTTATTTTACTTTCCACTGATTTATTAATTTGTCTCTATTATGTCTCTATTTTATTTTACTTTTCACTGATTTATTAATTTGTCTCTATTATGTCTCTATTTTACTTTTCACTGATTTATTAATTTGTCTCTATTATGTCTTTATTTTATTTTACTTTTCACTGATTTATTAATTTGTCTCTATTATGTCTCTATTTTATTTTACTTTTCACTGATTTATTAATTTGTCTCTAGTATGTCTTTATTTTATTTTACTTTCCACTGATTTATTAATTTGTCTCTAGTATGTCTTTATTTTATTTTACTTTCCGCTGATTTATTAATTTGTCTCTATTATGTCTCTATTTTATTTTACTTTTCACTGATTTATTAATTTGTCTCTATTATGTCTTTATTTTATTTTACTTTTCACTGATTTATTAATTTGTCTCTAGTATGTCTTTATTTTATTTTACTTTCCACTGATTTATTAATTTGTCTCTATTATGTCTCTATTTTATTTTACTTTCCACTGATTTATTAATTTGTCTCTATTATGTCTTTATTTTATTTTACTTTCCGCTGATTTATTAATTTGTCTCTATTATGTCTTTATTTTATTTTACTTTCCGCTGATTTATTAATTTGTCTCTATTATGTCTTTATTTTATTTTACTTTCCGCTGATTTATTAATTTGTCTCTATTATGTCTTTATTTTATTTTACTTTCCGCTGATTTATTAATTTGTCTCTAGTATGTCTTTATTTTATTTTACTTTCCGCTGATTTATTAATTTGTCTCTATTATGTCTCTATTTTATTTTACTTTTCACTGATTTATTAATTTGTCTCTAGTATGTCTTTATTTTATTTTACTTTCCACTGATTTATTAATTTGTCTCTAGTATGTCTTTATTTTATTTTACTTTCCGCTGATTTATTAATTTGTCTCTATTATGTCTTTATTTTATTTTACTTTCCGCTGATTTATTAATTTGTCTCTATTATGTCTTTATTTTATTTTACTTTCCACTGATTTATTAATTTGTCTCTATTATGTCTCTATTTTATTTTGCTTTTCACTGATTTATTAATTTGTCTCTATTATGTCTCTATTTTATTTTACTTTTCACTGATTTATTAATTTGTCTCTATTATGTCTTTATTTTATTTTACTTTCCACTGATTTTTTAATTTGTCTCTAGTATGTCTCTATTTTATTTTACTTTCCACTGATTTATTAATTTGTCTCTATTATGTCTCTATTTTATTTTACTTTTCACTGATTTATTAATTTGTCTCTAGTATGTCTTTATTTTATTTTACTTTCCACTGATTTATTAATTTGTCTCTAGTATGTCTTTATTTTATTTTACTTTCCGCTGATTTATTAATTTGTCTCTATTATGTCTCTATTTTATTTTACTTTTCACTGATTTATTAATTTGTCTCTATTATGTCTTTATTTTATTTTACTTTTCACTGATTTATTAATTTGTCTCTAGTATGTCTTTATTTTATTTTACTTTCCACTGATTTATTAATTTGTCTCTATTATGTCTCTATTTTATTTTACTTTCCACTGATTTATTAATTTGTCTCTATTATGTCTTTATTTTATTTTACTTTCCGCTGATTTATTAATTTGTCTCTATTATGTCTTTATTTTATTTTACTTTCCGCTGATTTATTAATTTGTCTCTATTATGTCTTTATTTTATTTTACTTTCCGCTGATTTATTAATTTGTCTCTATTATGTCTTTATTTTATTTTACTTTCCGCTGATTTATTAATTTGTCTCTATTATGTCTTTATTTTATTTTACTTTCCACTGATTTTTTAATTTGTCTCTAGTATGTCTCTATTTTATTTTACTTTCCACTGATTTATTAATTTGTCTCTATTATGTCTCTATTTTATTTTACTTTTCACTGATTTATTAATTTGTCTCTAGTATGTCTTTATTTTATTTTACTTTCCACTGATTTATTAATTTGTCTCTATTATGTCTCTATTTTATTTTACTTTCCGCTGATTTATTAATTTGTCTCTAGTATGTCTTTATTTTATTTTACTTTTCACTGATTTATTAATTTGTCTCTATTATGTCTCTATTTTATTTTACTTTTCACTGATTTATTAATTTGTCTCTAGTATGTCTTTATTTTATTTTACTTTCCACTGATTTATTAATTTGTCTCTATTATGTCTCTATTTTATTTTACTTTTCACTGATTTATTAATTTGTCTCTATTATGTCTTTATTTTATTTTACTTTTCACTGATTTATTAATTTGTCTCTATTATGTCTTTATTTTATTTTACTTTTCACTGATTTATTAATTTGTCTCTAGTATGTCTTTATTTTATTTTACTTTCCGCTGATTTATTAATTTGTCTCTATTATGTCTTTATTTTATTTTACTTTCCACTGATTTATTAATTTGTCTCTAGTATGTCTCTATTTTATTTTACATTCCACTGATTTTTAGGAATCAACATTCCCCTTTACATTCATATAGAATTTAAATTTTGCTTTAATTAAGCTTTTCAAAAGAAATGTAAGGCCCACAATTTCAGCATACCTTGAGGAGGCAAAATTTGCCTTTTATCTAGATGGTTTTTAAAGGAATAAGAAAACTGTTATTTCAGTGAGAGTTACTTCTCTTATCAGAGGGTCAGTGAGAGTTTTCTCTCTTATCAGAGAGTCAGTGAACCTTAATGATTTAAAGAACTTGGTATGGCTAGGATATAAAGAGTTATCTTTGACACTTCTTTCTTTGAAAACTTTTAGAAAGAACGTGAGATGACTAAAGGCAAGGGATGGTTTGGTATGAGAGCCCCAGAAATGACTGATGAAGCTAAAATGAATTTGGAGGTGCTGAAAATGAGAAAAGCACTGGATCCCAAAAGATTTTACAAGGGCAATGATATGAAAGGACTACCCAAGTTCTTTCAATTTGGAAAAGTTGTTGAATCAGCAGCAGATTTCTACCACTCCAGAGTGCCAAAGAAGAAACGAAAAGCAAATCTTGTTCAGGAGCTAATAGCTGATGCAGAATTTAGGAAGTAAGTAAACATTTTTTTTTTAGTTTCTGAACTGGTTTTAAATATAATAGATATCTGATTATTTTTTTTTAAATCAGCTGTGATCTTTTTAAAATTATGGTTAAAATATTGTTTTCAATACCTAACATCATGTCCCTACATTTTAGATTCAATAAAAGGAAATATGTCGAGATCCAAGAGGCCAAAATGAAAGGAGAGGGGCCATATAAACGAATGAAAAGACCTAAGAAGAAGAAAAAATAAATTTTATTCATAGTACTCAGACTTTGCTTTTTCCTAAGCAAGTAAAAGACATGTTAATGGGATGCAAAATTTCAAACAGAAATCATGATGTGTTTTTGATGAGGCATTAAAACTTGAAAAGAACATGCAATTAAAAGGCAGTTTACAAAGAAAGTTGGTTGCCCACATGGCGCAGTGGTAAGAGCGTTCGCTCTAGAGTTGCGGAGTAAGGAGTTGATCCTTATGTCGCAGGTTTGAATCCTACTGTGGGACTTGGAGAACGGTCCTTCGGAAGAAACCGTATAAACCAAGGTCCCGTGTCGCAGTAGGTGGTGGCATGAAAAAGATCCCTCGCTGCTCAATGGCCCTGAGTGCCGAGTATAGGTCAAATTTTGCAATTCTCCACAAGCAAGTGGTGGTGTCTCCATATGAGTGAAAAATTCTCGAGAGGGACGTGAAACAATAAACAAACAAAAAAAAGAAAGTTGTCTCCCTTGTAGAGGCAGGATAATGGCAAGGTCAAATTTGCTCTTTTGATTATGTCAACGGTTTCAAAAGAGGGGGGGGGGGGATTTCCAACAAAAAATCTGACAAACCAAAAAAAGTGCTCGACCTTACAGCAAAACAAAAAGAGGATGCAACCAGCATCTAAAGGAAAATTTACTTCAGCAAAATATTATACTCAGAAAAAGTGCCCCCCCCCCCCCTTGCGATCTACTTGTTAACGCTTCTGGTTTATATAATATCTTTGTAGTAAGGTCGTTAGAACTCTTTTGAAAGGTGTCTAGTCGGTAACATTGTCATTCCTATTGCTTACTAACCAGTCATCATGTCCTATCCATCTCCTGTAGCAAAGTAAGTTACTTACAGAAGTATAATTCTACATTCTCGAAGAAAAAAATGTACAAATGTAGGAAATGAAGACAAATCTGTATTTTTTTCCTTTAGAGTCTTTGGTATGTAGAAGGAATGGCATTTGAAATGATATACTTCATGATATAACACATTTTGCTTGGACTTGACACTTTTCGAAATACATGTAGTTGGCCGTAAATGAAAGTCAAGGTTAACAATGTCCTATCTGAGGAGTGGCATTTCTTAAAATTGTTCAAAGCGGAGGACTCCTGACATACATATTAGCTTTTCTTTTCTGATGGTGATTGACTAGGAAAATTGTGCATTATTATTGCAATACAGGTTAGTAGTTCAGTTTAAAGTTAGCTGAAATGATTTTTTCTTTTTTTTTTTTTAAATGATAGTCGAATTGCATATTATATATCTTGTCTATCTGTCATAATTAAATATATACCGTTTTTATTATTTAAAGAAACCAAAAATCAAAAGAAGTAACTCAAATAAAGGTCTGTTGGTGTTCAAAAAACATATTTACTTTGCTTCCGAAACGAAGCATACTTAAGAAACACAGTTTCTGATAAGTTCTAATCTAATTTATCACCCCACCCCATTTTCTTAAATCTAGACCATGCAGACCAGCAGAAATGTACGAAATGAGATCGAAATAAACCCAAATGAATGATACAAACAGATGCAGACACGAAACGAGATAGAGCAAACTTAGTTTCGTTTCTTAAAAACTTGAAGGTTAAACAGAATCCCAGTTCGTTGTATTGTAATTTGTATTTAGCTGATTTCATTTGACTTGAAGATGCATCAAATCATGTTTTCTTCTACCGTTATAAGACAGCGGACAGTAAATGTTCTATCCATGTCAGTCTGTTGGCTTTTGAAAACGATTCCACTAATTATTTATATTGGGGAGGGGGGGGGCAAATCTCAGGTTTATAGGTTGCAATTCCAATGAGATTTTTTTTACTCGGGGAGGGGGAAGGGGGGGGGAGGGTAAACTCTCTTCTCAAGAACATTTGTGGGGGATACATCTATACATTAACTTTGGAGGATTTTGCCTTCCTGCAACAAAAATTTGGGAGGGGTGAGGGGGAGCACAATTAAACAGCTTTTAATGGAAATTTCTATACTAAATCAACGGCAAAAGAAAAAAAGTGGGGGGGGGGGGGGGGCTCCCATCCTCCCTTGTTATCTTATGCTATGTGCCCGATTTTGATAATGTCAAAATTTATAACAAAAAATATAGGTAAAATTTGTGCATTGAAGTATACTTGCATGCATATCAACCGTCTAGAAAACAATGCCCCAAGCAGTTTTAGTAGATCTTTGGCAGGGCTGACAACTTTTACTAGCAGTCAACCCTGCATGTCTGCCTAATTTTGCTGTGAGTTTCAAACACTGGCCCCAAGATCTTTAAAAAAAAAAATAAACTGTAAGTTATGGAATTTCATATACGGCAGCCAACTGCTTACTGTCGTATATGGATTCCATAATATAAAAGTTCCCTTAAAAACAAAACACTAAAATTTCCGGACAAGAAAAATAACCCAACAGTTATTTTTAGATTGCGGGGGGGGGGGGGTACGGAACTTTAACGACAGAGAAATGGTTATAAGAAATTATTTCGTCTCAGTTTTCTAAATCTGTATGGAAAAATGGGGGAAGGGGGGGGGGTAGTAATAAACTCTTATTAGCGTCTAAGATAATCTTGGCGGATTAATTTATTAATAATAATATATTAGAAGCAATACGGGGAAAATCACAAATACTTTTGCATAAGGTAAATAACGTATATATTGTGACATCTTTACCCCCCCCCCCCTTTATCATAAATCACAAGGTATTTTACTCTATTCAAAAGTATTTGTGATTTTTTTAAATTTTCATATTGAAAGGAAATTCCTATGTAGGGGAGGTCGGTCAAAGGGACTGGTATATTATATAAATACTATTTAGAGAAGGTCCTGGGTAACACAAGCCATAATCAAATACACATTTATATAAAAAAAAATAAAAAAAAAATAATTTTGAAGCTATGCATTTTCTTTCAGAGGAAATACTTCTTCATTCTTCTTTCCCCTACAATTCTAGATCAGCTTTTTTGTCATTAACATAACCACAACAACATTGATTTAACTAAGCATCGTATTGAACAGCTGTTGAAGAAAAAACAAGTCAATTATATCATCAGTGGTGGTAGAAAACGGTAAAAAGTTGGCTGTCGTATATGGAATTTCCATAGGACTTGCCCCATCGCCCCTTCCTCCGCCTTTCCCGTTGAAAAATTCCCCAATCCGCCGATTTTTTTTTTATATTACTGTAATATATTGTTGCGATGATAGTGTTTATTCAAGCATGCATATAAAATTTTTTAAAAAAAGGCAATATACCGTCTATATATAAGCAGTGGCAGTAAGCAGTTGACTGTTGTATATGGAATTCAGAAATTTATACTTTGAAATATAAAAAAATGATATCAGAATTCAACTGAATTTTTCAACATCCAATTTTTTTAATATCAGAAAGTCATCAATGGTGCTCTGTGGCCTCATCAAAGTACAATGTACATATTGTAATTCTCTTCTGACCTAGCAAGTGAAAATGAATCGAACTATAAAAACAAGTTAGCCCGGCCAATGTTTTCATTATTTAATAATAAATAAGAGGCTAATGGTTGCAATCTCCTTTTTTATTTTCATGCGAGATTTTTATTTATTTACTTTTTTTTATTGATCTTTTTTTTAACAGAGTTTTACATTACTGAATACATTAATAAATCGGGATCGAGATTTATCGTTTGGCGGGAAACCGAAAGTATCCTCATCGGAGATACCAGATGACAGTCGATGCAGTCTGAGATGAAAACTCATTTAGTTTAACAGTAAGTGTTTTTTGTATTCGTAAGGATAACTTTCTTCGTGAACTGTTGGGTAGATCTGGCTTTGTCAGGTCATTGAAAGAATGATGGACCGATTCAGTGATTGTTAAGTCTTTGGATTTTAATACTAAGGCCCTTAGTCAAAAAGGACTGACAGGATCACTGGACTGCCCATTTTTAACATGTCTGCAAACCTGTCTAAATAAATATATCTATTAGCTAATATCTGTACTCATTGGTTAGCTTTGATCCTTTAGGTAAATCAAAATGAATGTGAAAGATGAATATGACAAGCAGTTTTTAAACCAATATCAGACGTTGTTTATGTCTGATAAACTGAGAAATGGCACACCAGCAGAGAAAGCTGACATATATCGCAGTCTCATGGGACAACTTCAACTTGCACAGAGGCATGGGAGGTATGCTATTTAGAGGTTGGGTAAGCCCAACTATTTAGCAGTTAAAATCTCATTTGGTGCTCAAGTCTACTTACTTTTATTTATCTTTCAGTACTCATTTTAGAGTGAATTTCATGCATTTTAATCTACTGTAACTAAAGTGTTTGAGTGAAATGAATGAGGGAATAATGATACATCGGTATATGGCAGTACACCAAAAAATTGTATTGCGGTACTAAATATGTGTACCTGTATATCCCGAGATATAACATTTTCAGCATTTTTACTCACCTGAAGAATTCTAAAAAAAAAAAAAATAAATAAATAAAAGTTGAAGTGTAGCACATATTTTCCCCATTTAAGTAAGCAAGTGATTTCTTTCTTTGTTGAATTTTTTCCAGGTGGTAAATGCCTGGTTCCTTGTGTTGAAAATAAAATAGATAAACTTAATATTTCACACTTTTATATTATATAATTTTCTGTATGTCCCCCATGCATATCTTAGTGTGTAGAGAGTCCTTAAGATTCAATGTGTTTTCATTAATTAAGGCTTCCCAGTGACAGCCATGAACTTCTTAGAAAAGAGTATTGGAAACCATATACAGCCATCGTGGATACACATAACACAGAACAAGGTAACAGTCTCAGCTGAATTAATACGCACATTTTGTATCTTATCAGTCTAATGATTTTATCCTCAAGTACTGTGCAAAGGCCATATCTTGAAGAATGTTTTATTTGTAGGCTTAAACAACTTTGCTGAGGGGGCATTATCAATCTGCAGTAAATACAGAAATGGTAAGAACATATGCTCATAATTTGTTTACATCTCAGGTTTGAAATAAACACTCTTAAATAAATTTATATGCATGAGGACTTGCAAAACTAATAACAAATGTATTCTCTAGTTCAGGAATCTTTGATCTGAAATATTTTATTTCATATGTAGAAAGCCAGAAATGGAGGAGTTCTCTGTCCCTGGAGAAAATCAAAGAAATGGACTGTTACAAGACATACCTAGCCAATGTCAAGGTCAGTGTTACAAGACTTACCTAGCCAATGTCAAGGTCAGTGTTACAAGACTTACCTAGTCAATTTCAAGGTCATTTTACAAGACTTATCTAGTCAATAGCTGAAATCAGGGTCAGTGTAACAAAAAATACCTAGACCAGTGCTACAAGACTTAACTAGGTAATGTCAAGGTCAGTTTTGTAAAACATGTTCATCTAATGGTGAAAAAAAAATGCAGTTCATAGGTTATATGTAAATTTTCTCTATTTAAGAGTTAATATTAATTTAAACCAACTTTTAGCTTTGTTAACAACTTATTATTTAGTTTACAAACTACATATTATGTAGTTAACAAAGCTTAACAAACATTGATCACCGTGGAATTCATTTTATTCTTGTCATGTATCGTGGAAATCAAATTTTTGGACCTAATTTCAGTGTAATAAAAATTTTTTTTTTAGAAATAAACCTTTAAGTTTGAATATTGTATACAAAAGTTCTACCTGTTTATGATTTAGGCTAAGAATGAGCAGTTACTGCCAGAGAGCAAGCAGTCACAGGTCATAATAAAGTCTAAGAACTCGATCATAGATTCTAGTGCTGTGGCTTCCCTAAAAAATCAGGGAAGGTCGACATTGTCCATGTCCAGTGGAGGTGGACAAGGATCCAATGGAGTCTTAAGCAGTGTTTCTAATAGCAGCCACAGTACCACAGAGAGCTGGAAAGGACATCATTCTACAACTAATAAAAATACAGAGGGGCACAGAGGTATAGAGTTTTGCTTGCTTGTTTTCCAACTTCATGTTTATATAGTGTGTATTTCTATTGATAGAACAGACAACAATAACATGGGGCATTTAATGGCATTTTGTTGCAGAATAATGATAAAACATTTAAAATGCTAACATACAGAAAGAAAAATAATAGACATAAGAATGTTTATAGTATTTAAAATATATGAATATTAAAAATATAAGTAAATACATGTAGTCACAAACATTTACAATAAGTAAAATAACAAATGAGATGTGCCATAATGAAATTATTCTGTCTAGTGCACAATCAGGTGAATGGAAACTTTTATCAAGCCCAGGGCAGACCTGATACTTCTAGCAGTAGTTCATTGTCAGTAGGGATTGCCAGAGGTCAGACCACTCAAGACAATGTCAAAATGTTTGGAAACAGTACTAGACAGTTTGCGAACAGAAAACCGCTGTTCGGAAATGGGGGGAAGATGTACGGAGAGAGAGAAAATACCCAGCCTCTTGGAAGACAATTTGGAGAAGAGAGGCCATTCCAGAACAGAAACATGAGAGAGGAGGTAGGTAAAATGGACTGCATTTGTTATCCTATGTACTATATACTAGGGTGTTATACTGAACACTGGGATATGTTATACTGAACACTGGGATATGTTATACTGTATACTAGGATGTTATACTGTATACTAGGGTGTTATACTGAACACTGGGATATGTTATACTGAACACTGGGATATGTTATACTGTATACTAAGAAGTTATACTGAACACTGGGATATGTTATACTGAACACTGGGATATGTTATACTGTATACTAGGATGTTATACTGAACACTGGGATATGTTATACTGAACACTGGGATATGTTATACTGAACACTGGGATATGTTATACTGTATACTAGGATGTTATACTGAACACTGAGATATGTTATACTGAACACTGGGATATGTTACACTGAACACTGGGATATGTTATACTGTATACTAGGATGTTATACTAAACACTGGGATATGTTACACTGAACACTGAGATATGTTATACTAAACACTGGGATATGTTATACTGAACACTGGGATATGTTACACTGAACACTGGGATATGTTATACTAAACACTGGGATATGTTACACTGAACACTGAGATATGTTATACTAAACACTGAGATATGTTATACTGAACACTGGGATATGTTATACTGTATACTAGGATGTTATACTAAACACTGGGATATGTTACACTGAACACTGAGATATGTTGTACTAAACACTGGGATATGTTATACTGAACACTGGGATATGTTATACTGTATACTAGGATGTTATACTAAACGCTGGGATATGTTATACTGAACACTGGGATATGTTATACTGTATACTAGGATGTTATACTGTATACTAGGATGTTATACTGAACACTGTGATATGTTATACTGAACACTGGGATATGTTATACTGTATACTAGGATGTTATACTGAACACTGGGATATGTTATACTGAACACTGAGATATGTTATACTAAACACTGGGATATGTTATACTGAACACTGGGATATGTTACACTGAACACTGGGATATGTTATACTAAACACTGGGATATGTTACACTGAACACTGAGATATGTTATACTAAACACTGAGATATGTTATACTGAACACTGGGATATGTTATACTGTATACTAGGATGTTATACTAAACACTGGGATATGTTACACTGAACACTGAGATATGTTGTACTAAACACTGGGATATGTTATACTGAACACTGGGATATGTTATACTGTATACTAGGATGTTATACTAAACACTGGGATATGTTATACTGAACACTGGGATATGTTATACTGTATACTAGGATGTTATACTGTATACTAGGATGTTATACTGAACACTGTGATATGTTATACTGAACACTGGGATATGTTATACTGTATACTAGGATGTTATACTGAACACTGGGATATGTTATACTGAACACTGAGATATGTTTTACTGAACACTGGGATATGTTATACTGTATACTAGGATGTTATACTGAACACTGGGATATGTTATACTGAACACTGGGATATGTTATACTGAACACTGAGATATGTTATTCTGAACACTGGGATATGTTATACTGTATACTAGGATGTTATACTAAACACTGGGATATGTTATACTGAACACTGAGATATGTTATACTGAACACTGGGATATGTTATACTGAACACTGAGATATGTTATACTGTATACTAGGATGTTATACTGAACACTGGGATATGTTATACTGAACACTGGGATATGTTATACTGAACACTGAGATATGTTATTCTGAACACTGGGATATCTTATACTGTATACTAGGATGCTATACTAAACACTGGGATATGTTATACTGTATTCTAGGATGTTATACTGAACACTGGGATATGTTATACTGAACACTGGGATATGTTATACTGAACACTGGGATATGTTATACTGTATACTAGGATGTTATACTGAACACTGGGATATGGTACACTGAACACTGAGATATGTTATACTGAACACTGGGATATGTTATACTGTATACTAGAATATGTTATACTGAACACTGGGATATGTTATACTGTATACTAGGATATTATACTGAACACTGGGATATGTTATACTGAACACTGGGATATGTTATACTGTATACTAGGATGTTATACTGAACACTGGGATATGTTATACTGAACACTGGGATATGTTATACTGAACACTGGGATATGTTATACTGTATACTAGGATGTTATACTGAACACTGGGATATGGTACACTGAGCACTGAGATATGTTATACTGAACACTGGAATATGTTATACTGTATACTAGAATATGTTATACTGAACACTGGGATATGTTAAACTGAACAGTTTTCACCCTTACTTGTACTGTATACTGTTACATTTAACCCCCAAAACGTTCTGTTGGTGAATTCATTTTCTAATGTGTCTGGACAAAAACGAAACTGAACTAAATTTCCCTGTACACAGGAGAATGGTTTATGGACATTAGTTGCTCAAGTGCTCTTGCAAAATAGTATTGAACTTTGCTTAAAAACTAATTTTCTTAAAAATCAGTAAGTTTAAGTCTGTTCTCTCTTCAATGCACCTAAGTAAATACGAAGGAATTCTTGCTTCTTTCTGTTTATATAAGGCTGTCTCCCTGAAGAGGCCATTTATGGAAGATGAGGATGAAAGATATGGTGGTGTGGAACAAAACAATCTACCTAATTTTTCTGGCCCTTTTAGAACAGCCAAAGAACAACTAGTAAGCACTTTCTATTGAAAACACTTCTGTTTAAAAGAATTTGGCTTATTTTGTAGGGGTGAAACGATACACCTCCTTCACGGTTCGATACGTATTGTATAATTATGTCTCGGTTCGGTTATTTTCGATACGATACATTTTGATAGAAGGAAACAAATTCAACGTTGTTTTGTGCTTTCTTTTTCTAAATCTAGTCACATATTTTACGAATTTTATTTGCAAATTGACTAGAAGAAATTGATTAAAATTATTTGACTGTCAAAAATTATTTTACAAGCTATCAGTCATCAAAAATTTACGTTTTCTATACTTATTTATACCGAGTAACGTGTTTTACCTTATGCCAAACCCGACTGAATAACGATCTCGACCGAAAAATGAACCGAACCGAAAATGAGAGATTTTGCACCGTGTATCAAACCGAGAAAAAATACCGCGGTGAATCGATACCGCGGTGAACCGTTTCACTCCTATTATTTTGATTATCCATGGCAATTAGAAATAATTTAATTTTGTTTGTATTCTAGCCTCTGATTGGTTTATATCCAAAAAGGAACACAAATTATTTCTGTATAACCTGGTTTGGTATGGGGACACACCCCCTGACAACCAGCTGAATCGTCTGTATCCATGCAATCCTCTCATTTCCAGTCCTCAGGATTCATGGAAAATTCCAGATTTAATAAATGTACCTTTAACTTCAAACAGTAACTCGGATCTTACCACATGTAAACAAACAACATGGCTGCTAGGACTTTGTATCAGTTTTTACCTCCCCTCGCTTCCCATCACTTCCGTTACTACGGTTGTATTATGTATTATTGAGCAGCAAATTTGAACTAATAAAAAGCAACGAAATTTTACAACAACAGTTGTTTAATGATTTTAAAATTAAATTATAAGGAATGACTCTAATTCTTGGCCAAATTATTCGAGTATAACCTGGTTTGGGTCAGTTTATGCTCTTTTATAATCAGCTTTGTGGATTATAAAGCGTAAACTGACCCAAACCAGGTTATACTCGAATAATTTGGCCAAGAATTAGAGTCATTCCTAAAATCTATATGTCCATTTCAACAGAATATTGATAACCAGAAAAAATATGGCAGAGGGCGTGGTCAGGTATCCACTGCTTCCTACGGGGCCACCAAAAAGTCTCTAGGACCTAGGTCAGATCAATCTACAAAAAGGAAATCCTTAATAATCAAATGAATTTCAAAAATTCTTGAGTTGATAATATAGCACATTATGAACTTTTTACTTTTGTGTAAGAAATTTAATGTGTGGATTATTTTCAGACGAGGCACAAGCAGTAAATTTGTTCCTCCAGTGATGAACAGAGAAGAAAATGAAGAGTAGGTGTCTAATTTCTTACTACAAGTCTGTTGACTAAAGTAAAGATTTGACTTGAAAAGAAAAAAAACATCCTTAGTAAAGGTTTCTTAGAAATAATGAATTTTTTGATACCAGGAATGAGGATGTTGGAATAAAGGCCATCACGAGATCTGTCCTTGGTAAGAACGGAGAGAAGAATGAAGAAGTGACAGATGAACGACTGAAAGGAATAGAGCCCAAAATGATAGAACTTATTATGAATGAGGTAATCTGTAAAATGTTTACTAAATAGATAAAAATAGTTTGTTTATACAATGTATTGTAAAAACAATGAATTCTTGTTTAAAACAAATTTAACAATTTTCACAAGAAGTGCAGATTAATGAACTCTGGATTAAGTAGAGTGAATTAAATACTAACAGTGCATTATGCTCAATTTGTCATAATTGGATAATCATTAAAACATTTTCAGTTTCCAAAAGTGAAGACTTATCGAAAATTTTCTTGGAGGAGTAGGGGCATGAATGCTTCTATTTTACCTATACATATCTGAAAAATGTTTACAC
Organism: Saccostrea echinata; assembly: GCF_033153115.1. Classification (NCBI taxonomy): domain Eukaryota; kingdom Metazoa; phylum Mollusca; class Bivalvia; order Ostreida; family Ostreidae; genus Saccostrea; species Saccostrea echinata. The sequence continues at coordinate 1,458,358 of NW_026889790.1, read as the reverse complement.
CCCCTCTGACCAATGAGGAAATTCATGTACAATGTACTAGATATGACACTCCATTACATTGGATATCCTCTTTGATCCAGATAATGGATAATGGCCCACAGCTGTCCTGGGATGATGTAGCTGGCCTGGAGTTTGCCAAGAAGACCATCAAAGAAATTGTGGTGTGGCCAATGTTAAGACCGTAGGTGTCAGAAATGGAAACACATGCAATTCTAATTTACAGAAATTAATACAACCGAATTTGTATCAGTTGAGATATACCACTGACATTGTTTAAAATGTTAATATATATCCCTTAACTGAAGTTAATGCAGGCAATTTGAAACATTTTAAGAATATTTACATGTACCTGAATGCGGTTAACCAATACCGGGCCCCAAGACCATAAACTGAAAATAGACTAAAGTCAAAGTTTTGATTTTTAATACATGTGTATCTTGAGTTTTCTTTAATGTATTTGCTTAAAAATTTGCAATTTTATATAACATTTAAGTTCAAATATATGACGAAAATTTTGTTTCAATATCAAAATTATTTCAAAAGTTATACTGGTTTGAAATTTTGACTTAAGTCTGTTCTCAGTTTATGGTCTTGGGGCAGGTAGTTGTTATGTGTTTGGGAGGCATTTAAGCATCAAGTCACAGATAACAACTACAGTTTACAAAGAATGTTGTGTGTCTTGTGTCTCTACTTGATTTGATTGGTCTTTACTCTTTCAGTGATATTTTTACTGGTCTTAGAGGTCCACCAAAGGGTCTGTTATTATTTGGGCCACCTGGCACTGGCAAAACTCTGATAGGTAAGTGTAATTCATTCTTACAAGATAATTTCTAAATATCTAATTCAGTGTGTGGTTTTTAAACTTGAACACTTAATTAATGCTTTAATAATGAAATTGTGTTGTTGATTTTCAGGTAAATGTATTGCAAGTCAGTCCAAATCTACATTCTTCAGCATCAGTGCCTCCTCCTTGACCTCTAAATGGGTAAACAATACACAACATCTGAAATTATCAAATGCTTTAAATCTGTTCCTCAGTTTTATAAATTTTTTTTATTCTAATCTTTATGTTAGCTTCTACTTTGAAGTGCTCATTTTTTATTTCATAAACCTGTTGTTATTGCCATATACTGTAGTAAGGTGTCTGTTGTTTGCCTGTAAACAATTTTCAAATTGCTACTCCTCCTACAGTTTTAGTTCGTTTCAATGTCACTTTGTGCACAAGAAGACTACACTAAGATAAATAATTCCATATATCAATTTTTGTTATACATGTATTTGTGAACAGTGTTGCCGTAGTTACTAAAACCAGAAATTCTTGTGAAATTCTTTCAAAGACGCTACTCCTCCTACAGTTTTGGTCTTATTTCAATAAAATTTTGTACACAAGCAGACCTCACTAAAATACTTAATTCTCTACATCAGTATCTGATTTCAATGAGTTACCAAAATAAAAATTTCTGTGAAATTCTTTTACGTTTTGTGTAGGTCTGGTCTGATTTCTAAAAATTTTTTTTACACAAGTTAGACTATACCGTGGTTAATAATTCTGTTCATTGATGTCAATTTTGGTTTTGCCATGGTTACTAAAAATAAATATTTTCTATGAAGTTTTAGTCAGATTGCTATAAAACTTGCCACACACAGAGACTAAACCAAGGATCATTATGTATTGCTATACGTTGTTCATAGTTTCAAATCCTAGTACATGTACTTTGTTCTTAGCACAAATCTGCAGAGCTGCAGTCTCGTTAGACTTTTATTTTGTTGAACAACAATTTTCCTTGTTTTCATGATAAAACTAGACAACAAAATTAAATGATCAACAAACTATAAATATTACTAATTATAGGACAGGAAATGGTAGCTGTTCACAAATATAAATATCAATGAAAATGTTTTCTTTATAGCAAAAACCTCAAAATTTATTCCCCACAAAAATTAATGAAACCATATACATGTATACATTTTTATGTGTTACTGATCATTTCAATTGAAAGTAGTTTATTCATTTCTCAAACATGATACCATCAACATTAACCTCAGCAACAACAAATTAGTTAATATTCAGTCTTTTTTTCTGAGTTCACAAATCATCTTTACTTGTAAAAGTTCGTTAACAATGAGGGATATTACACTTAATAATGCTGACTGTGTTTTTTCTGGTTTGTCAGGTAGGAGAGGGGGAGAAGATGGTGCGAGCGATGTTTGCTGTGGCGCGCTGTCACCAGCCAGCTGTTGTGTTCATTGATGAAGTGGATTCCCTGTTGTCTCAGAGGTCGGACGGTGAACACGAGGCCTCCCGCAGAATCAAAACAGAGTTCCTGATACAACTGGTAATGCCAGAGCTCAACATAAATGTTTATTCTCTTGTCCAGTTTCAGTGATAATTTTTCATGGACAAATGAATATTGCAGGGCATTTATAGTCAAGTGATTTGTCTGTAATTTTTTTTTTTTTGAAGTTGAAATGTTGAACTTTGATTAGTTGCATGGATCTAATGAAATTTGGGTTTTCAGTATCTGGTAGGAAAGCTGTAACATGGGAAAACAAGGGTAATAAAAAGAATTAGAGAAAGATGGCAAATAGATGTTTGATGTATGTCTTTTTGTTGCTATTTTTATAGTACATGTATATTTTATATAGCATTTACTGCTACTTAGGACAGGATAACTTGCAATATGTTTCAAAAACTCATATAACAGATTCAGTGAATATATTATAGATTGAAAAGGGTCTTTTCAAGTTGTCAAATAGTTCTTTATTGAAATATTTTCAGACAAGTAAAAGTAATGTTTGGAACTTTTTGGAAAAGTAAATTTCATAGTCACTTGTCCAAGTGGACATGTATGAAAAACCGTTAATGTAGAGCCCTGAATGCACAGTTATGTCACCTCTACCAATACTGGTAACCTGTACTAGGAAAAAAAATGTCCTGCAACAAAAATCAGCTTTGCATAACAACTTGCAAATATGTTTGCCAAACAATGAGGGCACTTTGTATACTGATAAGACACCAATATTATATCCTTATTGTTGAAAAGTTATGAATTTGTACCTCATGATGTCTCAGGTTTACTTAATGTAACAAAAGTGTTTGTTGTTGTAGTTCTTGTGTTGTATAATGTGTAAATGTAATTATAGGATGGAGCTGCCACGCTGTCTGATGAAAGAATTCTAGTCATAGGAGCTACCAACAGGTCAGGAAAAATTTGATGTGTAAATAATCCAGTAAACTCTTTCACTCTCAGTTCCTGATCCAGCTTCAAAACTTAAATTATTGGTAAATGTAGAATAAAATGGAGAGAGTTTGCATTTGTACATGTGGATTGCACATTCAATATTTGATCTGTAATTGAAGTTTTCTTCGATCAGGCCCCAGGAAATAGATGAAGCTGCAAGACGAAGATTTGTGAAGAGACTTTACATCCCCCTTCCAGAAGGTGAAGCTCGTAAACAGATTGTCCTGAATCTTCTCTCCCAGCAGAAATATCAGCTGACAGCGGCTGAGTTAGATGCCATTCAACAGCAGTCTGAAGGTCTGGGAGAAAGAAATGATATCCATTTTGTTGGATTTTTATTTATAATAATACAGCCTACTTCGGACATACTGAAATTGAACCAACAATTTTATCAATGTGACCAAAGTTCAAAATAAACAAAATTGGCCTTTGAAAACTTTCTGAAATCCTAATCCTGATCTAAAACACGTAGATAAATCAGAATTAATTACACAGCTAAATTTATGACACTTTGTTCATTAAAGATTCATTTGTAAAAAGTCCAACATTTTTCAAACTCGGTATAGTTTCTTGATTTTATTCTTTATCGGTAAGGCCAATAAAAATTAATAGTTTCTCAGGTCAAAAATTTCAAAATTCAATGCGGCAGGCAGGTTCTTTTTTTTTGAAGCAGGTGTGATATACCTTTTTTTCATGTCAACAAAATGATGATATCAACTGATTTTTACTTTTTTGTACTCTTACATTAATTATAATATGTATTCAACTTTAAATAATGTTATTTTAAACATTTGTCAAAAAAGTAAAATCTACTTGTATAATTATGATGTCACCAACCATGATAACAACTGGCTAGGAGGACTTCAGTATAACCGTTATAAAAACAACTCATTATCAGGTCCGTGGACTGATAATTTACTTCAAAATAAGGAATATTTCAAACTAAGTGATTACAATATAAGTGGAGTAGGCTGTAGTAACATTGGGGGAAAATATTTTTAGAATACTTGGGCATTTATAAAACCTCATTATATGTATATACTGTAGAAGCACAATTAAATTTTCGTGGGGCTAAAATTTCGTTGATTTGTCATCTAAAATGCTTTCGTCGGCATTAAATTTCGTTGCTTAGAAAGAAACCCTACTCATTATATAGTCATATAAAGATTTTGTGTGGGATTTAATTTCGTTGATAATTGTTAACAACGAAATTTTATCCCCAATGAATATTTCTGCTTTTACAGTAATTATATATAAAATTAATGATGTTCTTTAGTTTACCAATCTTGCTTGCCAGTTATTTTTTTGTTTAAGCAGTAAAAGCTAATTATTTGGGTTCCAACTCTGCATAATGTAAAAGTTTTAAAATGTTTTACCACAGTCTCAAAAAAAAAGGTGTGCTATAGTGATTAGAGAATACAATAATTTGTGTATTTACAGGATACTCGGGGTCAGATATGTCCTATCTATGTAAGGAGGCAGCTCTGGGTCCCATCAGATCCATGGCATTTGGGGACATTGAAAACATTACTGCGGAGCAGGTATATAAAATAAAGGCATTCAGAACACTTTATTTCCATGTAAGGGTTTTTGCATGGCTTGACAAGGGGGTGCTTGTGTGCCCAAGGCAATCTGAAACAATGCACTTGTTGCATGGTTCTTTGTTTCTTGATTAAATGATCAAATCTATCAGGGTAGGATGACTAAAGCCTGTAATTAGGTGAATAATTACTTGTTTTACATTGATTGGTCCAATAGTTAATCAAAAAGATGTGTGCAGACATCAGTTTTGTACCATGGACATTTTTAATGGAAACCTTTGGTTGGTAGAGTAGTAAGTGTATTTTCTACTGACCAGTGGGTTAATCTTGTTAGAGAAATGACTGATAAGCTGTAGACTTGTTATATTTATCATGATTACTTTCAGGTTCGACCTATTCTGTATGAAGATTTTGAAGCAGCCTTTCATCAGGTTAGAGCCAGTGTTTCTGAAAAAGACTTGGATCTGTATCTGGAATGGGATAAGACATTTGGAAGTACCAGTAATCGAAAATAAACCTGATTTATTTTGAGTGACAGGTTCAAACAGTTACCATTTAAGTGAAAATCATGTGGTCAAGATCAGTCTGAGAAATAAATGAAAATGTCCACATTATCCTATGGAAAATATGACTGATTTTTCTATTTGATTCATGTAGGACTTGGCAAAAAAGGGGCTGCTGTAAAGTATTTTTAATGCAAAGAAATTGGATGTTTTGAAATACATTGTATTAAATGTATATAATAATAAAACCAGGGAAAGTGTTTCTCTGAATGTTTGTCAGTTTTTGAAAAGTTACCAAGAGAGACCATTTAATCTACAGGGCCAGTAACATACTATACTTGATTTCATGTTATCACTTTATATAAAAAAGGGAAAAGGGAAATGATATCACGTCATCCTGATTATTTACACAGGGTCAAACTGACAAACGTTCCGTATTTTCAAAAAAGTCCTTGGATTCATTCAACAATAATAATTCTTTAATAAAAATTTTATCAGGATCATTTATGAAGAGTTTAGTTGTGTTTCACAAACTCGATAACCTGTCATGCAAGTTGGTGTAGTTTAAGTCCACCACTAAATTCGTGCAACACATTATCCAAGATTTAACATGGCTATGATTGATCAAATATGTTTTTCTAAAACATTTATTGCTGATCCTGCTCTGCCTTCCAACTTGCATTTGGATTCCCAAAATTCTCAGCTCTACAAATTGGAGAAATGGGATGTAATAATGGCCTAAAATGAAAGGAAAAAAAAAAAGGTTTTCTTAAAGTCTGAAGCTACAGTTTATGTTTACCAGCTTTGGAAATCCTTCGAAACTGAATAGAGATCAGGACTGAGTTGCTCACATGTTATCTCTGTCAAATTTTTACCAGTGAACAAGGGCTTTAACAAATGGTTTAACCTTTGCAAAGGTTTTGAGCAACCCAGTCCAGTCCCAGATGAGACCTGACAGGCTGAGGTACTGTGTCACAGTTATCTGCTGATGTCAACTACAGGTCTAAATTTGAAGCCTTCCACTATTATCATACCTCATTAAAGTAATTCTGTAAATTGCATTATCTGACTGGTCTAGACACTCGTATGACAAAAAGAATAAGACATTGAGCATCCCAGAGAGAACTAGAAATCTGTCCATAGGACATGAATGCCCGATCGAGGGTATATTAGTAATGCAACATGAAAATTTGTATTAGTGTATGAAATTTGAAGAGAATATCTTGAATAGTTTCTTTAAAATTGAAATCTAAAAAGTTTGATATAGATGATAAATTCTCACCAAATTATGTATAAGTGCATAAGCTTACATAAATATATCTTAAATGGTTTCTTTAAAATTAAGCAAAATGCAAATTTAAGAAAAGTGAGGTCATGGTCCCAGAAAAGTTCAAGGTCAAACATTTTTTATGCAGTTGAATATTTCTCATAAATACGTATCAGCATATTAAGTTTGATAAAAATATTTTGAATGGTTTATTTAAAACTGAGCTAAACACTAATTTAAAATAAATGAAGTTAAAGTCAAAGGAAAGGTCAAGGTAGAAAATGTTGATGCAGTTGAAAAAGTTACATCAGTATATATCAGCATATGAAGTTTGACACTAATTTAAGAAAAGTGAGGTCAAGGTCAAAGGAAAGTTCAATGTGAAAAAATATTGATGTAGTTGAATAGCTTACATCAGTATGTATCAACATATGGAGTATGACACTAATTTAAGAAAAGTGAGGTCAAGGTCAAAGGAAAGGTCAAGGTCAAAAATTGTTGATGCAGTTGAAAAGGTTACATCAGTATGTAGTAGATGTGAAGTTTGATAAAAATATTATAAATGGTTTCTTCAAAATTGAGCTAAACACTAATTTAAGAAAAGTGAGGTCAAGGTCAAAGGAAAGGTCAAGGTCAAAAAATATTGATGCAGTTGAATAGCTCTCATCAGTATGTATCAGCATGTGAAGTTTGACACTAATTTAAGAAAAGTGAGGTCAAAGGAAAGGTCAAGGTCAAAAAATGTTGATGCAGTTGAATAGCTCTCATCAGTATTTATCAGCATATGAAGTTTGATTACACTATCTTGAATGGTATCTTTAAAACTGAGCTAAAAACTTAACTAAGAAAAGTGAGGTCAAGGTCAAAGGAAAGGTCAATGAAAAAAAATATTGATGCAGTTGAATAGCTCTCGTCAGTATGTATCAGCATATGAAGTTTGTTAAAAATATCTTGAATGGTTTCATTAAAACTGAGCTAAACACTAATTGAAGAAAAGTGAGGTCAAAGGAAAGGTCAAGGTCAAAAAATGTTGATGCAGTTGAATAGCTTACATCAGTATGTATCAACATATGAAGTTTGATTACACTATCTTGAATGGTATCTTTAAAACTGAGCTAAAAACTTAACTAAGAAAAGTGAGGTCAAGGTCAAAGGAAAGGTCAATGAAAAAAAATATTGATGCAGTTGAATAGCTCTCGTCAGTATGTATCAGCATATGAAGTTTGTTAAAAATATCTTGAATGGTTTCATTAAAACTGAGCTAAACACTAATTGAAGAAAAGTGAGGTCAAAGGAAAGGTCAAGGTCAAAAAATGTTGATGCAGTTGAATAGCTTACATCAGTATGTATCAACATATGAAGTTTGATTACACTATCTTGAATGGTATCTTTAAAACTGAGCTAAACACTAATTTAAGAAAAGTGAGGTCAAAGGAAAGGTCAAGGTCAAATTGTTGATGCAGTTGCATAGCTCTCATCAATATCTATCAGCATATGAAGTGTGATAAAAATATCTCGCATAGTTTCTTTGAAACTGAGCTTTGAACAGAGCTAAACACAAAGTGTGACGGAAGGACAGAAGACGGACATGACAAACACTATATGCCCCGGCCATATTCATGGCGGGGCATAAAAATCATATTCCCCCAATTCAGAACTCTCATTTTCTTATTGAGAATACTTAACAGACATAAAAATCTGCCTAAGGATGGTACCACATTCCTCATGCCCATTTAGAACAAGTTAATATCTTTTACTTGATAAATAAAACCCCATGAACAGTTAGAAAAGCACAGAGCTTGCAGTAAAATGTCTGATGACTATTAAATGAAAGTGAATATGAGAGCAGTGATAAATTTGTAAGTTTGTTTATTTTTAAAAATTTGGCTTGATTTGGAATGATAATTTATTGCATGACAGTTTGAGAGATATGAAGATTTCTGTCTGTCCATCACACTTTGTGATTAGCTCAATTTCAAAGAAACTGTTCAAGATATTTAACCAAAAACTGATAAATTTTGATGAGAACTATTCAATTGTGGCATAATTTTCTAACCATGACCTTCTCTGTGTCCTTGACCATACTGTTCGTAATTTTGTGTTTAGCTCATTTTTAGCTCACCTGAGCTGAAAGCTCAAGTGAGCTTTTCTGATCACCCGTAGTCCGTCCGTCTGTCCATCCGTCCATCTGTAAACTTTTCACATTTCCAACTTCTCAAGAACCACTGGGCCAATTTTTACCAAAGTTGGTACAAAGCATCCTTGGGTGAAATGAAATTTAAATTGTTAAAATGAAGGGCATAGTCCCTTTACAAGGGGAGATAATCAAGAAAAGACAAAATAGGGTGGGGTCATTAAAAAATCTTCTCAAGAACCACTAGGCCAGAAAAGCTAAAACTTATATGGAAGCATCCTGTGGTAGTGTAGATTCTAAATTGTTCAAATCATGACCCCTGGGGGTAGGATGGGGCCACAATAGAGAATCAAATTTTTACATTGAAATATATAGGAAAATCTTTAAAAATCTTCTCAAGAACCACTGAGCCAGAAAAGCTGAAACTTATGTGGAAGCGTCCTGGGATAGTGTAGATTCTAAATTGTTCAAATCATGACCCAGGGAGGTAGGGTGTGGCCACAATAGGGAATCCAAGTTTTACATTGAAATATATAGAAAAAATCTTTAGAAATCTTCCTCTTAAGGACCAGAGAGCCAGAAAAGCTGAAACTTATGTGGAAGCATCCTGGGGTAGTGTAGATTCTAAATTGTTCAAATCATGACCCCTGGGGGATAGGGTGGGGCTACAATAGAGAATCCAAGTTTTTACAATGAAATATATAGGAAAAATCTTTAAAAATCTTCTTCTCAAGAACCACTGGGCCAGAAAAGCTGAAACTTATGTGGAAGCTTTCTGAGGCAGTGTAGATTCTAAATTGTTCAAATCATAACCCCCAGGGGTCGAGTGGGGTCACAATTGGTATTACAAGGGGGAAAATCTAATTTAAGTAAGTGAAGCTTTTGAACTGTGTCCTAGATATTTTTATGTAAGCTTATGCACTTACAGTGTATACATAATTTGGTGAGAACTTATCATCTATATCCAATGTTTTGGATTTCAATTTTAAAGAAACTATATTCAAGATATTCTCATCAAATTTCATACACTGAGACACATTTTCATGTTGCATTAATTATACTTATATACCCAGGATGAGGCATTCATATCCTATGGACATATTTCTAGTTTGGTAAATAAACAAAAATATGAAATGCCTTGATTTATCAGGAGTTGTGTAGTGTAGTGGTTTAGTCTTGAAGGAAAATGATATACTCAGGATTTTTATTGCTAACGTAGGGTTCAAACCCCAAGTCAATACCACTGTAACATTTTTTTAGTAGTAGAATAATTTGTGCCGAGAAAATTTTCCACAGAAAAGTTTTTTTTTTGTCATAATTTCATAAATTTCTATAGTAGTATTAAAGCTAGAACTTTACTCTAAATACTAAATTCACAAAATGCATGAATATGATTTTAATATATCTGATTCAGAAGTTATAGGCATTAATTCTGCATGTCTTGTTCAGCCATATTCTTTGTATACTGGTATCAAGTGTTGAGAGCTATATATTTATATATATAAATATTATATTATAGTCTGTAACAGGGCATTGGTGTCCAATAGATAATTTTTTTAAGAAGCTCCACATATGCGTAATATCTATTATTAGATTGCGAAAAGTATTCCGAAAGTAGGTTCAAAATAGTTTGGGAAATCCTCATCACTCTATGCTAGAGAAGGATAGAGAAGTTCCGAATGTCAAATTCCATTTCTGGCAAAGATAAGCCAATGGGAATGGATCTTACAGAGTCAATGTTATCAACAATCATGTGATGAATGTAATGGAGGCCCGTAGTAAATATGGCATTACTTAAAATTTTTCAGAATCGTAAAATAGGAAGAAATTCTGGACTCTTCGGCAAATATTCAGAAAGAGGAAAAGAGTAAGTATTTGTAGAATTATTTATTTTGAGGTCGTATTTTCATATTTTTTTTAATGGCTAACAAAAAGTCACTTAGTTCCCTCGTGAATCTTTGTCAAGGAGCAGTGTTATACGAGTCATTGGACATTGTTTACATTTTATGTTTATAATTCTCTTAACAATGAAATTATCATCCTCTGGTAATCTGGAAATGAACACAAAATTTTCGTGAAGTATCGAAAGTATTTGAAAGCAGCTTCATCTTTCGGTGTGTATTAGTGCGTGTGTTGAGTAACGTAAACAGCGGGCTGATTGTTTACAGGCCAGCTGATAAGCATGTGACCAGTTCACATGAATATGGATCACAATGTACCCTGTACATAGCTTACACATCACTGCCCACGAACTGCAGAATGAAAGAATTCATTCCAACTTAAAGAGTATATCTTGTGATTTTTAATTTTTATTACCAACCATGGGACTTTTAGCTAATATTACCAGTGGAACTAATGTGACAGATTTGTGGATCACTAACAAATCTATATTCAGGAAAAGGTAAATTATCAGTTCCTGTAATGTAATACTGACTCCGAAGTGTGCATGGAGGTCTATATAAACCCTTATTTTCACTAACTCTTTTGCAGGGCAACCCAGTATAGTGTGGCAAAATATTAGTTGGCAGATATTATATATTATACCACTCTCTACCATCGGCTCATACATTCACCTCTGTCGTTGGCTCGCGTATATCACAGTGATAAGCACAAGAAATAGTGCGTTTGTTTTAATTCATTATGATTAAATGTCTAAGCTAATGATAGTCCTTAAGGAAAGATATTTACTAAATAGATCTAAAACTATTAGTTTAATTTGAAATAATCCTTGAAATATTATGTTTTTTACGTTATGTAAAAAATCTTGAGGTGAGCCCATTGCAGAGGTGTCTGAGAAAAGAACGAATGACAACTCTGCATAGGAGATTGATATTATACCTGCACTTTCTAAAGAAAGTTTGTGTATATTATCTGTCACACTTTCTTCATCCTGTAATTACTCTTACAGAGTTTTCATTTTCATCTTGGGGGCCAAATGGCAGTTGAAAAAAACTTTTTTCTGTAATAACCTGATTTCCCAAACTCCTTACATTTTACGCAGTAGCCAAATCTTATTTCACCAGATGAATGGTGGTGTCCTTTAGATGTGCAGTAAGGTTCTGGAGTTTTCATTTTAACCCCTGGGGTCGAAAAATGGTGTCATTACATTTTGCAAATCATCTTTTGGAAGGTATTTGGTGGTGTCCTGTATATGTGCAATAAGGTTTAGGAATTTTCATTATCACTCTGTGGGCAAAATGAGGGTCATATTAAAATGCCTTTTTCATTTTACAAAAACCTGATACCAAGAACTCCTCATACATTTTACATAGTATCCATTTCATCTTTTGTAAGATGTGCAATAAGGTTTCAGAATTTTCATTTTCACCTTTGGGGCAAAATGGGGTTAAAAAAATTTAGGTTTTCAAGTTCCAATTTGGGCTGATTTTTTTTCTTCTCTTTTTTTCTTTACATTTTTTTTTTCTGGAACTCTCTCTTAAAATCAGAATTTACTTCATCACAGTCTTTTATAATTTTATATAATTTCAGAATGGTATATGAATTCATTATTTGAAATATGAACATAAGAGTCCTATGGTCACATGCTCACCTGTGCATTTCATGCTCAGTTTGATACATGTATACACACTTTATGTAAATTATAGAAAAAAATTGTGGCTTCTTCACTACTTAGGTACAAGGGAGCTAGGGTACATTTAGAGGCAAACACCTACTGGTATTACTGTATTGTGACAGCATCTAATTAACAATGCTGTAACATAATTTTTCACCACACTGTATCAACTTGCTCAGCAAAAGAATAGTACATGTACTGCAGTTATTGTGAAAAATAGTCTTAGGCTCTTAGGCTAGCTCTTGGTATTAATGCAATTTGAGTGGCAATTAATATCATTTAGTGTAAGTCTAAATTTAATTAATGAAATATATAATCAGGTATTTCATATGGCAAAAAAAAAAAGGAAACTAAACAAACTTAAGTAAGATGTAAACATAAAAAAAATGCGTAAATTGCATTAGAATGATATTTTAATAACTATCATAAACTATGCATAAATTGCATTAAAATGGGAACAACCATCTTGTTTGTAATTTTGCGACTGTTCAACCCTCTCGGTTTGCGACCTGTTAAATCAGAATTAATGTTAGCAAATAAAAAAGAGAAGACAATTATTCTCATAGTTAATGCTGATATTCATACATCTCTTCTAAATCACTGGGCTGTCTTTGTGCTGCCATAGGATGGAATTAAGATTTCAACATTTTGGAAAGCCAATTAAGCCATTAGATGAAATAGTATTTAGACTTTAACTTACTGTATATCTAATCAGGGAACCTGTAGCATTCTGTGATTTTCTGCTATGGGCACCCAAAATTATTTAAAAGGAACAGAACATAATATCAGAATCCTGTTGATAAAATAAATAAATAAATACTAATTTTATTGTCATAAATTTGTTTTATTTTTCATTAAGGGCATTGATAAATAACCATATCAGTGGTAGAAATGAGGTTCTACTTCAGAGAGCGTAAGCATTAATGCCTTTATGTACACAACCATCTATAGAAACACAATGACATTCATCTAACAGCATTCACCCCATCTCCAGTCCAGTATCTAACAGCATTCACCCCATCCCCAGTCCAATATCTAACAGCATTCACCCCATCCTCAGTCCAATATCTAACAGCATTCACCCCATCCCCAGTCCAATATCTAACAGCATCATCAATCCGTTTATCTAACCTTCTTCTTCCTTCTTCCCCTGCTGCACATCCTTAATTCATGCAAATAAACCTCAGCCATTTCAACAAAAAGATAAAAATAAACTTTTCATACATACCAAGAGATTAAGTTAAGGCATACATGCTACATTTTTTTTTTGAATGAAATAAAAGCATTTATTTTATATTTTTATATTTTTCTAACTTTGTTAGAAATAACCAAAATGTATACAACATCACATAGATATTGATTTATGGTCATTTATTTTCAGGTTTCTGTATCAATAAAAATTGACGTAATAACTTGTATTTATGACAAAGTCTTGTATTAAAGTTTATTATTAGACTGATATTAGATAAAAAAAAAATAACAATTTCCAACGACAGTCGTACTGTTGGATTTTTTTTTTTTACCTAAAAAGTACAACCTGTTTAGTATAACAAATGTGCAATCTTTATTAGTGATAGAATAACTAAAATTGTATATTTTCGGAGACCAGTTATGAGGGAGTCATAGGATATGAAACAGATGTCGGAGATAAGTTTTTGTATACCGGTAACTAAAAGTACAGAGAACTTTTACCTGAACATGTTATCAAGCTTTAAATCGGCCAATCAATGAAGGGCAGTGGGCAGATACTTTATGTAAACAATTAGTAAGGTATTTTTATCACATCAGTGTTTCATAAGTAATGTTAGTATTCAGGCTCATGTTCAAGTTATTATTTAAAATCTTGATGCTGCATGGTAAATTCAAAGGGACAATGCCATGAAATTATATTTTGACATTAAAAAATTCATTAAATGCACTTGTACATAGAAATGAACACCATGTAATCAAAAAAGAAAAAGATTGTACTGTATATTCATGTTAAAACATTAGTTACATGAAAACATATTTAATGCTGTGTTAACTTTTTGATAAAGCATAATGAGTTTTGATGAAAACACGTTTTATTTTTCACAGATGGAAGCCCCCTAATTTTGATCCCTCTCTGATTCGGCTGCTGATTTACAGCGAGGTGGACGGAAATCGCATCATTCTGTTTGACTCCAGCTCTGTTGTCAGGTGGGAGGATAAGGTAAGAGAATTTAGAGAAATGTTTTACTGCACCTTATAAAATCATTTTTAGCTCACCTGAGCCGAAGGCTCAAGTGAGCTTTTCTGATCACATTTTGTCCGTCGTCTGTCCGTCTGTCTGTCTGTCTGTCCGTCCGTCTGTAAACTTTTCACATTTTTGACTTCTTCTCAAGAACCACTGGGCCAACTTTGACCAAACTTGATACAAAGCATCCTTGGGTGAAGGGGAATTTAAATTGTTAAAATGAAGGGCCAAGTCCCCTCACAAGGGGAGATAATCAAGAGAAGACAAAAATAGGGTGGGGTCATTAAAAAATCTTCTTCTCAAGAACCACAGGGCCAGTAAAGCTGAAACTTATATGGAAGCATCCTGGGGTAGTGTAGATTCTAAATTGTTCAAATCATGACCCCCGGGGATAGGGCGGGGCCACATTGTGGAATCAATGTTTTACATAGAAATATATAGGAAAAATCTTTAAAAATCTTCTTTTCAAGAACCACTGGGCCAGAAAAGGTGAAACTTATGTGGAAGCATCCTGGGGTAGTGTAGATTTTAAATTGTTCAAATCATGACCCCCGGGGGTAGGGCGGGGCCATAATAGGGAGTCCAAGTTGTACATTGAAATTAATAAGAAAAATCTTTTAAAATTCTTCTTCTCAAGAACCACTGGACCTGAAAAGCTGAAACTTATGTGGAAGCCTGCTGGGGTAGTGTAGATTCTAAATTGTTCAAATCATGACCCCTGGGGGTAGGGCGGGGCCACAATAGGGAATCCAAGTTTTACATTGAAATATATAGGAAAAATCTTTAAAAATCTTCTTCTCAAGAACCACTGGGCCAGAAAAGGTGAAACTTATGTGGAAGCATGCTGGGGTAGTGTAGATTTTAAATTGTTCAAATCATGACCCCCGGGGGTAGGGTGAGGCCACAATAGGGAATCCAAGTTTTACATTGAAATATATAGGAAAAATCTTTAAAAATCTTCTTCTCAAGAACCACTGGGCCAGATAAGCTGAAACTTACTTGGAAGCATCCTGGAGTAGTGTAGATTTCAATTGTTCAAATCATGACCCCCGGGGGTAGGGCGGGGCCACAATAGGGAATCCAAGTTTTACATTGAAATATATAGGAAAATTCTTTAAAAATCTTCTTCTCAAGAACCATTGGGCCAGATAAGCTGAAACTTACTTGGAAGCATCCTGGGGTAGTGTAGATTCCAATTGTTCAAATCATGATCCCCGGGGGTAGGGTGGGGCCACAATAAGTACTACGGGGGGGGTGGGGGGGGTGGGGAGAGAAATCAGGTGAAAAACAGCAAGGCCAAAGTTACTCAGGTGAGCGCTGTGGCCCATGGGCCTCTTGTTTCATTTTATAATTTGGAAATGAATTCAACATTTAAAAAAAAAGCATTCAAATCCAATGTTTATAATAGTACAGCTACGGTAATTAGAACAGCAAAAATTAAGACTGTAATTAGAGTAGTTGAACTAGCACATTATTATATTCAAACTACAGGAAGAAACTACACAGCATCATCAATCAAACCAGGACATTTTAAAAACAAATGGTAGACAACATCTCTTGTAGGAATTTGATTTCTTGGCTAAATAAATTGAAGTGAATTACATGTACATGCAAGTATAATATGGAAATACAATAATTACAGTAAGAATACATTTTTTTCAGCAGCAGCAGAATCCAAGGTGCCAAAAAGGTGCAAAATGCAGAAGGAAAAACCCAGTGAATGCAAGTCCCACTACCACAGGGGAGATAACCTGTCAACGCTATCAGCCAAAGTACCAGGTAAGGACATTGTCTGTCAGTTCTAGGCATCGTGGTAATTGATATACTGGTATTTTTATTCCAGAGCTTACAAAATCATGCTCTGACTTTAAGACATTGGATTGATTATATCTAGGATATATTTTAGTCATTGCATTAATTGATATTGATATACTAGTAATGGCATTTTAATCTGGTAGCTTACAAAACCTTGCTCTGACTGTAAGACATTGGAGGAGGTGGTGTTTGGTAGTGTTGGAATGGCACAGAAGGGGAGCTCACTCAAAGTGCATTTTTTGTGGTAAGGTTACGTATTACCTAATTAACAAGTCTAAACAAGAGAAACATAACAACAATAATGATATATATGTTATATATACACCAGCTTCTTTATCAAATACCTTACATGTGTATGCAGACATCAACTTTTTTTTGTAAAATACAATATTTTATACATATTAACATACTGCAAATAGTTCCTGAACATCTGAAGTAATGTTTACTTTTAATTTTATTTATTCTTAGGTCACGGATGTTGCTGACAAAAGTCTTCATTCCGACAGCCCCCAAACAAGAGTCCTTTAACAGGTATGTAATTACACAGTTAATTATAAGAATGCAGCTTGTCTGTTTCTTTTCTGTTAGATTATCATTTTTCATTTGTATTTTTCAGTGACCTTGATTTTAATCAGAGCTCCCCAAGTCAAGGGGATCAATCCAGCCCAAAGCTTATTTATCACCCAGAGAAATCTCCCAGTATTGGTAAGTCTGTCAAAGAGGAAGGATTTTCTACACTTGGCTTAATTTAAATGTCTAAGCAGAATGGATTTACTATCAAATGGAAGAATTAATACATTAAGTAGACGTTTATGCAATGTTTATTTATAGCTCAGAGTATCCCGGTTGATGTGCCCTCCTCACGAGACAGAATTGCCACCTTTGATATTTATGACCGAGACAGTGGCCTAGCTTCATGTAAGCAGTCAATAAGAAAATAAGTAGTATAGAGCACTTCAAATTTTTACCAAGAGAGAAAAAAGTCTTATGCAGTGCTTAAGTATATATTTGATTTTTATGTAAAATCTGAGGTTGTATTTTCCTTGTAGTGACCTCTAGTGGGAGTTTCCAGACTCCATTCCCATCCCCTAGTAGTAATGCTAGTAGTTACAGCAGTCTACACCGAAGGTGGATGAGAAGTGTCCACACATCCATTGAGGGGTGCATCAAGAAACGCAACTCCCACGACAATCTTGTCGCTCAAGATGTAACTGTCTCTTCTGTTTTCTGTACTGTACACATAGTACTTAACAAGTAAAAAATTGCAATAAAGAACACTCTTGAGAACATTTGGTAAATGTTTAATTAATATTTTTTCCTGTCATTTCCAGACCTCGTTAGGCCCTCAACCAGGATGTAGAAAAAGAAGAAGTAAGCTCGCGTTGGGCATTGTGTTTGGCGGTGATGAGCAAAAGAATCAGGACGACAACCTGTGAGTTAGAGTGATCGAAATTACTGAAAAAACATTTTATTTTACGCATTGAGTTAATTGTGATGAAGGTTAATTATCTTCATTTTTTTAAAAAGAATTTTCCTCTCTTTCTCTCTCTGCAGGTTATTCCAGAATTTTTTCTTCTCCCATATAACACTGATAGAGGGGCACCTTGAAAGATTAAAAATGGAGGTTGAAAAAGCATACAGCACTAAACAAAAGTTTGTGGATATTGTCATGGAGGTATGATATTGCTGAATGTCTGTGGTTAAAAAAATTGGTTTGATAGTTTGTGTTGATCATCAGTCCTATTTTATATAAAAAATAGATCCTTTTATCACATAAAAAAAGAAAGATATTCAAATACTGAACAAGTAAATGAATGAGAAAAATATGTCAAATTATACTTTATGGTTTAAGGCTTTGGAGACTTTTCGAAGTGACATCATGGATTTATACACCTCTCCACGGTTGAGTGAACCTGTGTGGCAGAGCATGATGTCACATCCCAGCTACCGCTACCAGATCTGTGAGAATTTTATGAAGGAATTGGTAACACTCATCAACAAGTTTGACAGCAAAAATAATGAATTGTAAGTCATCTAGATCCAAAATACAGTTATTTTCTTGCTGAATATTTTGTGACTCACTGATTTGCGTCACAAGATTTTTGTGTAATGAACAGATTTACAGTGAGAGTGTTAACTTTCCTGATTTAAAAAAAAAGGATTTACCTCCTTCTTGTTACAGTTTTATGAGTACCCTTGTCACAGCAGTGTTGACACATCATCTGGCATGGGTTCCCACAGTAACCCCAGCAGGGGGAACTCCCTCCAAGACCTACCTCCACAATCATTCTGCAAAATGGGTATGCATCTCTTGCAAAGAACATTGTTACAGAGCACTATAAATATATCATCTTTTTTAATTACATAAAGAAGTAAGAAGCTGTGAGCTCTTTGTATAAACCTGTTGGAATTTTTCTTTACAGTTGGACACATTAGCAAAGACCCATCCTTACAATCCACTCTGGGCTCAGTTAGGGTAGGTCCATGTAAATAGTAGTGCCATCATTTTTTGCCGATATTATGCTTTGCATTTGTTATTTTTTAATCCATCATTTCTTGGATTTCAGGGATATGTATGGTGCTATTGGCTATCCACTGAAAATAGCCAGGACAATTATTGTAGGAAAAAAGGCAGATCTTGTCAAAAAAATTCTGTACATATTGAGTTACTTCATTCGCTGTAGTGATGTCCATGAGAATGGTGAAGTCGGAACACTAGAGTCGTTTCTAGATGATGTTTGCATGGAATCTCCAGAGGAAGATAAAACTCCCGTCCATGAGGGTTTTAAGTTTCCCTCAGTCCCTGACGAGAAATTACAAACAGGGTTTCATATAAGCAATTCTGTGATATTTAACACTAGTTCACCTGAAGTTCAAAACAATGTAGAAATCAAAAAGTGTGTTGATAGGAGTGATCTGAAATTAGATGTCCACAGTCAGCATAGCTCACAAAGGAACAGTAACGAGACGGAATCGTCAGAGATGAACCAGGACGAGGGATACTGCTCCATTGTGCAGTCTGACGAGAGTGAGAAGATCAGGTGTAGGTTATCAACGGACTGTGTGGTGGAAAATGTTCCTGTTGAAAATGTTATGAATGTGAACAGAGCCGCAGTTAGTAGGACTAGTGATGTGAATGAGAAACTCGTAAAACCTGCCAAATCTAGTTCTGTGCTTTCATCTAAGGTTAGTAACAGTAATGATATAACAGTGGAAAAGAAGCCATCAACAGCTGACATAAAGCACCAGTTTCTGTCAGATAGAAGTAATAGTATGTTTAATGAGTATTTTGAGGATGACAGTATAGTGACAAAAACAATTGATGATGTGCCGCTAGACAAGCGAGTCATTCACCCGGCAATGAGGGATATTGTCATGTCCCAGTCACTAGAATGTTTAACAGAATCCTCTGACAATGACACACATCAGAGGCGACTTGGGTCAGTGGGACAGTCTGCCAGGCCCAAATTATCCCCTCTCTCCAGGCAGATGAGTTCAGATTTCTCCAAACCCTCCACCTACAATCCCGGTCGCTGCAGGTTAGCACTGATTCTTCATAATATAAATGTGTATCAACTTAAAAGCAACATTTTTTGGGTTTGGGTCTTGATGAAACATGGTACTAACAGATTATCTCTTCTGTTGCAGGTCTGTAACCCCAACAGAATTGAACAGGCGCCGTCATCTCTCCTCAACAAGCAGTTTTGATTTTGATCACATGGATCCACTTGTTCACTTCAAAGAACTTCCAATGCCAAGGTAATTCAACATTGTAATGAGGTTTTCCTCACTTGCATGCATTATCTTCTAGTGTTGCATCATTTAACATCAGAGAATGTCCTTAGATTTAAAAAAGTTTTGATATTTTTGTAACCATGTATCTTTGGTGTTTTCAGCATTAGTAGTGAGAGGAATAGCAGCATTAAAATGTTTGATAGGAACTTTGGACGGTCCCTTCTTGCCGAGTATTCTGACCATTATTTATCTAATTTTGTCCTGCATGGTACATCGGACAACAACTTTAAAGAGAAACTTATACGTGATCTCCACATGGCAACTCAGGTCTGTTTTTGTGATGTTTAATGAAAATAAGAAAATAGACATGGAGAAAGGTCTAAGTTTCTATCTGTAAACATGGAATTGTGCAATGTCTAGAATCATGTATTGATTTTTCTGTAGGATGTAATTGTTTTGTCTACAAAGTTTTTGTTTTCTTGCAGCACTCCGTGTTAGATGAGCCAATAACAGAGGCTGTGTTTATAGTAGCTGATACAGACAAATGGTAACGTGTCATTGTCAACAAAACTTATCTAATGTTGATAATCATTTGTGAAAGATAGTCCTAGTTAACCTTGTATGACATGATTGCTGTGTGTTTTCAGGTCTGTGGACATTACCAGCAGTAAGTCACCAGACCAGCCTCCGAAAGTTAGTCGTGTGGTGGCCTCTCAACTTGTGTGCAATATGATGGACGCTGTTCAACAGCTACACCGCCTCAAAATGAGTTCCGAATTTGTAAGTTATGTAAATGTATCTCAACTTTTGTAAAAAGACATACAATTGCAGTTTTGGAAAGGAAAAGTCATGTACATACTGTATCTGATGGCATAAGATTCTTTTGGGGCATCATTTGTCAAAATGGATAGATAATGATTTTTGTATTTATTTATAGTGCTTAATGCATCTAGAAGACAGGCTACAGGAAATCTATTTTAAGAGTATTATGCTGGCCGAGTACTTAAGAGAGAGTAAAACCCCGGGTCAGTGTGACATCAAGGAAATGACCAAATTACTCGGGTAAGAACAAGGATACTTTCTACATTACATGTATTTATGAAATGCTTTAGGTTGGAAGAAATGTCATTAAACATACATGTAATGTTATCAGAATTTACATGTCCATTATTTTTAGATTTGATAATGGAGATTTGCCATTACTGGTGGCCATTGCAGGGACACACTCTCCCCAACTGACTCTGGGAGACCAGTGATCAGGACCCACCCATGCCAAACACCCCTCACATATCAGGCAGCAGGAGTGATTTAGAATCGGTTTAACCCACGTTCCTAGGAAGCTGATCTCAGATGTGTCCAGATTTAATATATCATTAGTTTTATTTAATTTCAGGGTGTTCAGTTAATGATACTGGTGCCATAATAAATATACATAAAGGGAATGAACATGTAATTTAATTTAAAAGATGGGGAATAAGAAAAAAAAAGAAACTAGTAAATCAGGGATTTTTATGCCAATAATTTGTGATATATTTTGTTTGGATTGTTAATTTCCTTTGTGCTTTAATTTAGCAAATAGGTTTTAATAATTATGGACTGATTTAAGCACAGAAACTTCATTGATTGATTTAAACTTGTATACAAGTAGATGCAACCTGCATGCTTCTGCCTATTCAGTTATCTGTACTTACATTGTATGTGTAATTGCAAATAAACATTGAAGCTTAAAGCTGAGCCAGTATTTTTTGATGTCAAGATTTATGTATCAAATAAAAACTTGAAATTTGAATTTTTTGGTCCTATTACTAGTATTTATATATTTTGTCTGAAGGGCAAGCTGTTTAATTTGGGAGCTCAGTATCAAAAGTTAAGGTGAACTGTGACTGTGGGATTCAAAGAAATCACCCAGGTTTACTTAAGTGCCATGCAAGACGATATTGATTGGAGCATGTCAGACATACCAGAAAAAATTATTTAACCCAATTTGGTTAAGCAAAGGTAAACTTTAGTGAAACGACATGTTGATCGATTATGTGTGAAGTTTGATCATACTGTAGCAATTTTGGCTATATGGACCATTGGTATCTGTCTTGGTAGCTCAATGGTTAGAGCACCTGACTAGTTATGCAGGGATTCTGGATTCCATTCCCATTCCAGCCATAAAATTTTTCCTTTCCTGTTACATTAGGTGTAGTGACCAACATTATGAGAATGTTGGTGTGGGTGGACCAGGGTGGCTATGTCTGGAACACCTGATTTAATAATGCTGGGTTCTGAGTTTGATTCCTGGTCCAGCCATTTCTCATTAGGTATATTTGGTGCTGTGGATCACCCCGGATTTGCTGGTGAAAGTCCTGCCAGGGGCTAAAGAGTCTGGGTTGTTTGTCTTCAAGGGTGAAGAAATGTAAGGAGTAAGAAAGTAGTGGTTAGGGCAAAATGGATCAAGGATATACATGTATAAACCTTGATAGCTCAGTTGTTAGAGCACCTTACTAGTAATACAGGGGTCCTGGGTTTGAATCCTGATCCAGCTATATTTTTCTCCTTTCCTATTACAATACTATTAATTGATCTCATACAATTGGCTTATCTCAACAGCTAAAAAATTTCTGAAACTGGAAAGGATGAATAGACATCAATCTGTGTCCAGATTTTCCTTTTAAACCATAAGAAACTCAGATTGTCAAAGCCCCATAGGCATTTTATTTTCATTTACTTCATATCTTTTCTATATATTTATTCTTATACCCTATTATTTGAAAATAAATCATGTAGTCCAGGCTGTTAATATTTGTTCTTTATCCCAGGAAAATTAAAAACTACTCTTGGGGTTAAATAATGTTCCTTTTAATGTGAAACAATCATGAAGGCTATGTGTTAAGAGAGTTTATTTTCTTTTTTAAAAAATGGAATACATGTATATGTAATTTTATTAAATACATGAATTCATATTTAGGTGACTTTGTTCACAAGAGGTGAGCATGGTAGAACTTATATGATAATTGACTCATTCAGTGATTAGCCTCACTTCCATCAGAGAGGTCAAAGGGTGAGTCTCCACCTGAAAAAAAAAATCATTAGCATTCAGGTCAACTGACATACATGTCTGCATTTGCCCAGATTATTATTATTATTATTTATATTATTATTTTTTTTAATATGTTATTTTTTTTAATTTATCATCATAAAATAATTTAGCAGTATAGTAACAAAAAATTACCATTGTTTCTTCTGAGTCCATATCCGTTTCTTCATCATTTAAATCAACATCAAATTTTCCTAATGTTCTCTCTGGAAAAGATGTTAAGATGGATAAACAGGATTCAAATTTGAAAAATCTCATTCCCTTTTCATAAAACATAAGAATAGCAGAAAACAATGTTTTATACACCTTTGCACTGGAATTTAAAAACAAAATGAAATTGCAAATCGTAATTCGAATAATTAAAATAATCTTATCCCTGAAGACATTGAATCCACATCTTAGAATGTATGTTATAGCTACTTAAAGTCACAAAAGTACCGTTACATATAAAAACTTAAACAAGCAGATATCCAGGAATAAATGTCATATGAACATAGACTTCCAGGGCTAGTGATAAAAAGACAAATATGCATGGCGGATCAAACCTTTATTGAAGCCTGGACTGATCTTCATTTCTACAATCTGTGATGAGCTGTTAAAACTGACTACTTCTGCCTCCTGTAACAAAATTCACCCAAACTATTTATATCTTCAAATGGAACAAATCAAACCAAACAATTAAATGCTTGGAGCATGTACATGCAAATATGACAACATTACACATGTAGTTAGTTTTTTTTTCCCCAATATGGAATCTCACCTTGTAATCTCCAACTTCTGGTGTGTAATTTTCAGACATTTCAAGCATCTACAAGATAAATACCAAGTAAACAATGCAACATGTTCTATTTCTCTCCATATTTGAATACCGGTATACCCTACAATGATTTGTAACTTTCGCTCAATTTAGAACATGTTGTACAAAAATAAATTAAACCAAGGATTGAATAAGTCAAATGGCAGTTATAACAATTTTAAAGACCTGCAGTTCATCAATTTGACTAAAGTTATACCTCTAATTTACATTACTGTATATTAACAACCCAAAAGCAGAATCTTATATATATATATATATATATATATATATATATATATATATATATATATATATATATATATATATATAAACGTTTGTTTACTACATGTATTTTTTTTAAACATATATAAAGGCATAACTTAATTGTAATGCCTTTTTATGCCCCCGTATTTACATGTTTATTTCTTGTGAGAAGGCCTTTCCTTGGGCACCATCAATGTTGACCATTTGACCTTGACCTTGATGTTTGACTTACCTTTGAAAATTTTTAACCTTTTCCATATCTTTTCAATGGTTGCTGCTAGGGCTTTCATATTTCACAGGTATATTCCTCGGGACAAGACCTTACTTTGGGTACCAACATATTTGATTTGCATTCGAAAAAGTTTAACCCGGTAACCTTCGCTATAAGTTGCCATACAGGGTCATCAGTGTTTCACAAACACATCTTGTTTTTTTCTCTTTTTCTAGCCATCATTTTTTTTTCTGGATTTTATGATGAAAAAAATATTTGAAAGGGCACATAAGGGTTTATTAAGTAATCCTAAACAAACATATTTTTTTTTAGGCCTAATCAAACTGGCAGTTTGAGGAACTGTATATTTTATGGTGGGTCTGTGTTTTGCTAGATTGACACTTTATTTGAGTTACGGATGGTTTATTTAATTACAGAAATAATGAGCCCATACCTTAAATGCTATCTTATCTCCAGGATTAGGACTGCCTTGAAGCAATGGAAACTGCTGGTATTCCCTGCGTACTGGAATAGCAATGACAGGACTGGCGTTACTAGATGACCTCTGTGGACAGGTCAATGGTGCTGATTCCTCTTTCCCATTACTCAGACTGGTGTTCTATTAATTAGAAAACTTCCTATTGACATTAACATTTATTATTATCACTTGCATTCACTCTCTCTCTCTCTCTTTATATATATATATACCATAATGGTAACAAAAAAACTGACAGTCATTCAGGGCATGCAGTATGCTAATGTCAACAGTGTTGACATTTTATTCTTGGAAAATGATGTGGCCTCAGAAAGGTCTCTCTCATAATTGTGCAGTTTTAAGAATAGCTATAGAAGACTCATGTGACTCTCAAAAAAAAAAAATTAGTGTCTTTCTATTTAGTATTAAGTATGAAGTCTGTAGGATAAAAATGTAATTCCATCACATGATCACTACTATGTTTTGACTTTAATTTTAGACCCGACTCCAATAATTGTATTTCTCTAAACTATCCTCCAGCTACATATACTAGAATGTATTGACTATGAGCTCTGTTGGTTGAAAGGTACTAAATTTAGCCAATTAAACACAATTTATGCCTATTTTATACCTGTAAAACAAAGGATCTATTGGTGAGTTTTGTCGACAACTGCTGTTCCTTTGTCAGCTCTCTAAAACTATTGCTCTTGATCTGCCGACTTCTGGGTCGAGAAAACACTGCCACTCCATTGGCTAGAACTGACTGTGTCACAGTGGGCCTATCTATTGCTGATGGGCTCTCACTGTATGTGAGATCTACAGTTTGATCCCCATGTTTGTGATATACAGGAGTGCTGGTTCTGAGTGACTCCTCCTCCTGCTGGAGGGCGTCTTCCTGTGTCCTTGAGGAGTCTAACATTGTACATGATTGTTCTTCCT
The DNA here is from genome assembly GCF_033153115.1 of Saccostrea echinata. Classification (NCBI taxonomy): domain Eukaryota; kingdom Metazoa; phylum Mollusca; class Bivalvia; order Ostreida; family Ostreidae; genus Saccostrea; species Saccostrea echinata. Next base: position 1,432,562 of record NW_026889790.1, on the reverse strand, counting down.
CGTTATCTGAAGTAAACTTAATATGCATGTTACTGTTCAGATCTACTTGTTGTCTGAGAGGTTTGACATTGATTGAATTGTTGCTGACAGTAGCTGCAGGTGCTGCCTCTTCTCTTCGCCTTTTACGTTTTCTTGTACGCTTTTTCTTGTCAGGTTTGACTGTATCCTCTGTGTGATTTGTACTTCTATCTGGTGTCATATCCTCATCCTCCAGAGTTTCATGTTTTTCTGTTGATATTTTCCGTTTCTTTTTTGTCTGGTGTTCCTCGTCACCTGATATGTACATGACATCTTCTACACCTTTTCTCTCTGTTTCTTTACTTTGTATTGAGCTTGATTCTTCTTTGCTCTTCTTCTTTTTTCTTAAATCCTTATCTTTATTGTAAATTTCTGCATACTCTTCTGGTGTTATCAACCTAAAAAATGTATGTTTACCTAAATGATAGAAAAGTATACCTGTTTTTCTCTCTATGAGCAAATAATATCTAGAAAAAGGACAACTCATCTGCCACCTTAAAATCGAACAACAAAACTTCTGAAATTCCCTCTTTTACAAGTCAAGTAGCAGACAACATATTTCATCCCCCCCCCCCCCATCTTAGAACAGACCTCTTACTGTCAAAAACAATTACAACTAGTGAAAAATTACTTTCTTATGTTCGGACTTTAAAAACTTATGATCCAGATATGCTTTAGAATTTCAAACTGTCTGTATCTTATGTCCTAGATTGTGATATGCATGTGTAGCAATGTGATGTTTTAATCTATGAATAAATAAATTACGATAATGAATAAAATATGAGATATAATCTGAAAGATTATATCAGTATTATATATAACGGGTATATATATATATATATATAGAGAGAGAGAGAGAGAGAGAGAGAGAGAGAGGGGGATATTCAATGTTTTGTAGATGAATATGGAATTTATTTCACGAGTGGGACAGGATTTTTTTATACCAGGTATTTTCACAAGTGTGAAGCACGAGTGAAAATACAAAAAAAATCCTGTCTCACGAGTGAAATAAATTCCATATTCATCTACAAATCATTGAATTTTCTGTTTATTACATTTTCTTTGATTTTCCCTTTGCCCCTGTCTTTTCTTAACACAGTGTCATAGGCTTGACGTCATAGTTGAGCGGTTGAGACATCATAGCTTGGCAGTTGTGAGATTGAAAACATTACATAGCATGGATTTTAGCAACATATTTGGGAAGAAAATGGCAGTTTTAGCTCTATCAAGATGGTTAGTTACTATCTCTATCTTTTGACAGGCCAGAAATTATTTTTTACTCACTTTGATATCCTTTCACATTGTGAGAGAATATCATTTTGGTATCCTTTCACACTGTGAGAGAATATCACTTTTATTCAATAAATAAATCACAGTATTTCACTATTGAAAATGTAATATATATATATATATATATATATATATATATATATATATATATATATATATATATATATATATATATATATATATATATATATATTGACTGTAGACCAGGACAATTTTATCTGCTTCCTAAGATACACAAAGAAGGTATGCCAGGTCGCCCTATAGTTAGCGCTATTGGACACCCCACGGAGAAAATTTCTGAATACATCGATTTACATCTCCGTCCACACGTAGAGAATTTGCCATCCTATCTCAAGGACACCACGGACTACATTAACAAGACGCCCTCTACTGGCCTTCCAGATCATACCTAGCTGCAATAATGTATCCCTCTCCCTTTTTTTTTTTTTTTTTTTTTTTTGGGAGAGGAAAAAATCAGATAAAAAAAAATCGGAGAGGGCTACATTATTGCAGCTAGATCATACCCTTCTCGTGACTATGGAGGTCACATCTTTGTACACCAATATTCCGCACGATGAGGGTATCGAAGCCTGTAGAGAAGTCTGGGATAGTAGATCCATACAAATTCCTTCTACCGAGTCCCTTGCCAAGCTCCTTGAACATGTTCTCAAGTATAACAACTTCATGTTTAATGGAGAACATTACCTGCAGGTTAATGGCACTGCTATGGGTACGAAAATGGCACCATCTTATGCCAATATTTTCATGGGCAGACTGGAACGCAACTTGCTACTTCAAGCACCATTTAGGCCCCTTAGCTGGTTGCGTTTCATTGACGATATAGAGATGAAGTGGGTGGAATGTCGCGAGAGCCTCGAGGCATTCATTTCGTTTGCCAACACCTTTCATCAGTCTATCAAATTTACAGTAGACGTATCTAATTCGAAAAACATATTCCTAGATACTACATCTACCCTGACTGATGGTGAAATCGAGTTCAGTCTCCACACGAAACCCACAGATTCCCATCTGTATCTTATGCCAACTAGCTGTCATCCCCCACACACATTTAAGGGTGTGCCTAAGGGTCTAGCCACCAGAATTCGGTGCATCTGTTCATCCCCTGCCTTATATCAAGAACAAAGCGGTCTCCTTAAGTCCCACTTATGCAAGAGAGGCTACAATGCCCGCACCGTACAAACTGCTATTGATGAGATGGCGGGACATGACAGGCAAAACCTATTACGCTACAAGGAAAAAGACAATAGCGGCAGGGTCCCTCTGGTAACCACATACCATCCCGTCCTTAAGAACCTCAGCGGTATCCTTCAAAAGAATCTACCAATTCTCCACTCAAATAAACGAATGGCAGAGGTCTTTAAGGAGCCCCCATTGGCTGCATACAGGCACCCGAGGAACCTGAAGGACATGGTAGTAAGAACCAGATTGGACAATCCATTACCTAACGGGGGCTTTAAAACTTGCTCTGACAGAAGATGTCTTCTCTGTAAGTACAGCTCTGACACAGACAGTTTTAACAGCCCCGTTACAGGCCGCAGCTACAAAATACTAGGGAATTTGTCCTGTCAAACAGACAACTGCATTTATCTCATCAGCTGCAAAGTTTGCTCCAAACAGTATGTTGGTGAAACAGGAGATCTCCGCAGGAGAGTCAATAATCACCGTTCTACCATTAGGACCAAAAAACTCAATGAACCCGTTGGGGAACATTTCAACCTTGAAGGTCACAAATGGGAGGACATGACAGTAGTGGTTATTGACCATAATCCAAGATGGACAGACGCGCAGAGAAAAGGCAAGGAAAAGTTCTGGATGCACAGGCTGAAGTCATTCCGCCCTAATGGTATTAACAAACTTAATGACTTCACCAGGATGAACGTGAACTAGACCCAATCCCGAATTGTAACAAACAAGTTCATTCTCTCTATATAGTGTAAACTTTACCGTTAATTCATATTAGTAATCCTGGAACAACCTACCCAAATATTTACAGCTCACATTTTTGTTTATTTCTTTTTTCCGATTTCCAAATTTAGAATATATCCAAATTCATATTTCAAAATTATCCTTCCATATTATCTTTCTTTAATTTCTTTTTATCATGTAGAGTTACGCTATGTTGAGAGAATAAGACAATGTACGATTTACTGTTGGCCGTAATTAATTAGCGATAATTAATTCGTTCAATTATGTAAATCACACTTCACCAGAGTACACCCGATAGACCGGACGCAATTCATAGCGCTCCGGATTTCTTTGTTCACAACTGTCTATAAACTCAAAATTAAACATGTAACATTGTAAATATTTAGTGTTTGGTAGTTTAGTAGTAGTGCTAGTTGTTTTTGCTTCTCTATTTCCTTTGTTTTTATGACTTCTTAACTTTTTTCTTTGTCCTGAGGAAGGGACAGGTTGTCCCGAAAATTTGTCAATTATTATTGTTCGTGTCGTTGGTCATTTTTAGTGCTTTATATATATATATATATATATATATATATATATATATATATATATATATATATATATATATATATATATATATATATGAAGAGAGGAAATTTTGAGTTCAATACATATCTCAACAAAATTTTGAACTGTCTACATGAAAAATTGGTAAACCATCTGAGGAGGCTTCCATATAAATATGACTTATTGTGGCTTTGATATTCTTGAGAGGAAGATTTTTTAAAGAGATTTTTCCTATAAATTTTTATGTAAAACTTTGATTGCTTTTTGTGGTTCCACTCTATTCCCAGCGGATCATATTTGAACAAATGTGAATCTACAAATCTACAAATTACCTGAGGATGTAAATATGACTAATCATGGCTTTGCTGTTCTTGAAAAGATTTTCAAAGATTTTTCCCATATATTACTACATTTTTTTCAAACTTTGACCATCCATTGGGGCCCTACCCCCCCCCCCCCCCCCCCCCCAGTTCATGATCTGAACAAACTTGAATCTACAAATTACCTGAGAATGCTTTTATATAAATAGGAATAAGCATGGCTTTGCTGTTCTTAAGAAGAAGAATTTTGAAGATTTTCCTATATATTTCTATGTAATACTTTGATTGCCCATTGTGCCCCCCCCCCCCCCCACCACCAATAATTTGTACAAACTTTGATCTACACTACGAGGGGTATTTGAAAAGTTCTGATAACTGCTTGCTAAAATATTAACCATTTCACGGAAGTTAATAAGTTTGATACCATTGAAAAGAGCTGTAAAATTTGCACTTATATTAACATAATTTTCTTACATTTATGACGTAATTCCTCCGAAAATGACGTCAGAATCTCGAATGTTTGGCATACTGAAAAGTCGCGTTTTTTGTCCACATGAGAGGATTGAAAAAGTGCTGTCAAAGGCTTATTTGAAATGATATTTCAAAGAAAATTTGCATGGAGGTAGAGTAAGACTGTAAAAATGGGACAGTAAATCAGCAATTCCATATTTTATTTTTTTTGCTTGATCAATAAGCATGGTAATGTTATCATAGGCATTCATAAAAGATTTTTATTTATATGACATAGCTGGATTTTCAGTCAATTATTTAGCTCTCCACTATATTAAATAAAAGATATTCTATATAAAACTGATGTGTAACAATGCTGTTTTCCACAAATGTATCTTAAGTATCAGGACCGTTACTGTTTACGAATAAGACGTACAAAATTTTTCCCCCGGACTTGTTTCTGTGCGTATTTTTTCATATTATTTCAACTTCGGCGATCCAAAACTCACTATTGCTTTTGACTTTCGACTCCAAAAAATACATCTGAGTTCCATTACCATGTACAATCTTATTTATTTTCCATGATTTAAAAAGTTCGAACATATCGAGTTACAGTGGGGTCAGAACTACACCGACGCCATTTTGGTTTTTACAAGGAAATATAGGACACCCTTAGCTTAACCTCTCTTGAGCTTTAGTAGTTCCTGCAAAATTGGTTAAAACACCTGACAAATTAATGCCAGCAAACTCTGTAACACCATCCACTATTCTCCTGTGATTGTCAACTTTGCGATTTTCTCACAGCAACATCTTTTTTACACAATATTTTGCGCGAGATTCGATAATAACATGCTATGTTTGACACACTCTTAAACCATCTCAGAACTATAGGAGCCCCTGAATGTAAGTTCATATGATAGACTGTAGGCAATGTAAACATTTTTCCAAATGGCAGTTGTGTCTGTTAGCGTGCATCCGAGTAATGAACAAAACTGGACTTTAAAATTTCACTTCACTGAAATTGTGTCTCTTGTTACATCATTTTTATGGTCAGTATGCTAGACATTCAAGATTCTGATGTCATTTTCGGAGTTATGTAATAAAAATTACAAAGTGATGTCACAATATGTGTATATTTTTGTGATCTGTCCAATGATATCAAATTCAGTAATTTCCGTTAAATGGTTAATATTTTATCAACCAGTTCTCAGAACTTTTCAAATGCCCCTCATATTTTTAATTATCTCCACTTGAAAGATGGTGTGGCCCTTCATTTGAAGAACCTTGAACCCCCATTATCCAAATAGGCAAGTTTGGTTGATATTGGCCCAGTGGTTCATGAGAAGAAATTGAAAATGTTAAAAGTTTACAGACAGATGGACAGAAGGATGAACAGATAGACACCATACTGTCCATACAAAATTTGATTAGAAAAGCTCACTTGAGCTTTCAGCTCAGGTGAGCTAAAAAGTTATGAAGAGTTTAAGAATTTAACTATACATTTTTTTTTGGTCAAAAGAATGTGTGAAAAATGAATTCACGAGATGCAATAAACAAAGGTCTGGAATAGGATGTGAAAGTTTACTGAAAAATATGATGCCATTGTCTTGCAATGTGCAAAATGAAATGGCAAATTTATTATCTGAAGTGTGTAAATTGTATTATTCACCATGTTCACAAAATTAATTGCACTCATCCAAACAGTTTCACTTTCTGACTACAGGGGCTTGATCGCATTGTGTATTTTAAAAAAAAAACAAACCTATCAGAAACCATGGAAACATGTGTTATTTCTTTAAAATACAGATGCACAATATCATCTTCACGAAATATAGAGGATTTTTCCCACTCTGGGACTGTGCAGCCATTGATGAGGATAGAGAGAGACCCGTCTCTCTGAGGCATGAACTTCCGCCTTACGTAGGAAAGAAAATCTTTCACTTTAGGACACTTTTTTGTTTTTACCAAAACCCAAGAACATGGCAGTGAAAGATTGTCAAAGAAAAGTTTTACGCGAACAGGCACTTCTTCCATGGACGCAGACATCTTGTTTTCTTTTTTTAATCTTCATCACAAAAGAGTTAGGCTTAAATACTTTAATGCTCTCAGATGCGTTTGTCTTAATGTTTGTATTCTGATTAATACATAGAAAAATAAAATTTATGAACAACTTATCTAAATCCAGGAATAAATCTTCAAATAATTATTGAACTTGAGGAAAATATAATCTGATCGGGATCGAACTTCAGGAAATTAGACTAAAAAAAGAAACATCACGTTTTTACACCACTTTGGGAAAACTTGGTGAAATAATGTAATTTCGCTCAAAAAAAGGCAAGTGAGTTTCATAATATTAACAGCAGATAACAAAGTGTATGTTTTTCATGATATTTTAAGTATAATTGCTTCAAATCTTAGAAGAGAACACAAAGAAATAGTTAAACGGTTAAATATGCGTGTATGTCATATGGATTGTGTAATAGTCAGGTCCAGTACAATCTTTTGATTTAGCTATGTAGCTTGAATTAGCTATATAGCTTTATTGAGCTGATCAGAATAGCTTTATAATTTAAAGGTTTTTTTATATGCTGTTTTTCACAAAAGTTTTTTTTTGTAAGAAATAGACAAAAAGTCAAAGAATCTGGGGGGATAAGACGAGCCATGTGCCCATTCCCATTTTTCGGCTTTGCAAGAACATTTATTGGAAAAAATCTCTCAATTGTTCGAATTTACTTAAGCATTTTAATGTTTACCGTAGTTTTCAAAATGATATTTATATTCTAAACAAGCTAAACAGTTGACTTTCATTTACTGTCACAAATGTCTAACATGGGTAAAGACTTCTACTAATTAATCTGCATATTGAGTGTTTACACTTATTGTGGAGATATTATCAAAATGTTAACATCGTATATAATGATAATGGTGATCTAGAAGCGCTTTTATTTAAAATAAATAAAACGGGAATAAAAGTATTCAAATATCTATTATAATTTTTATCCGGCATTTTAAATAATTTACTGTAAATAAGTTCATTACTACATGTATATATTTTATTTCCAGTGAAAAATATGTTATTCCTATAGACATTTTTTATAAAGTAAAACAAAATTAAAACCAAAAAATTCAAAAAAAAAAAAAAAAAAAAAAAAAAAAATCAGAGCATGACTCGAACACTTTCCTCAATAAACGTCCCTTTAAAGAGCTCATCGCTAACCACTAGACCACGGAGTCACACTAACAATTCCATTTAAATAGCATACAGTTCTCTATTTTTAGCAAGCGTTTTTGGACTTAGAATTTTTTAAGACCACGGTGAAAATTTAAGTAAGTTAACTTAATTTTTATGTAGAGTGGGTCTTCATACCAAATTTTTGCAAGTGTAAAAAGCAACATCTTTCCATTGCCTTTCATTAATCGTTCTCAAAAAAATGGTACGATGACCCACTCTATTTAAAAAATGTAGTTATATCATCCAATTTATGTCAGTTTCTGTGAAAATTGAGCGTGATGCCATTTTGTTGTGTTAATCAGAATCATTTTCGCTGTTACAGTATTCAGGTTTTGTCAAATTTATATGCAAATGGTAATAAGCATTACATTAATTCAACAAAAAGTGAAATTGTTGTAAAATGAATTTATTGATTTTTTATCGATCGTTATGTAGGCATATGACTCGGCTTATCCCCCCAGTTTCTTTGTGATTCTTCATATATGCAGAGTTTCCAAATATTTCTATCAGTCATTTGGACTGATGACTTAACATATTCTCTCAGTCTGAAGCAAATTCTACCGGTCCGAATAAATGGTATAATTCATGATGTAATTCAAAAGAATATGAAATTTGTTGGGACTGGTCCATTTCACCTGAAAGTATACATCAGATTGCTTCAGAACATCAATGCCAACCTAAATGGACCTTGAAAGTATTCAGATTGCAGATCATAATAGCACCAATTGCGAGACATTGCAATAGATCAGAGTACAATTAATTAGAATTATCTATCTATGACTCGAGACAGACCCTAACCACAGTTACAATACGTCCCATATATCGATAGTTGCAATTTAGCAAACCATATATCGATAGTTGCAATTTAGCAAACCATATATCGATAGTTGCAATGTAGCAAATAGGAGTCGATCCGGTACATACTTAACAAGTTGTACAGGTAATAATGTGACAGAGATCGGGCTCGGGATGTCTTTATGCATTACATCAGCAGGACTTTATCGTAATGTGATACAATAGCGGCCAAAGGTAGTCCGGGTGTACATTACGAGCGCTCTGCAGAAAGCTGGCAGTTGCCAGTCAGAGCTCAGTGTAGACGGTCGTCGGAGGCACAATAGTGAGGTACGGCAGAGGTTAATAAGGCTTGTAATTAATACAGTATACGGTGTCTAGTATACTGGGTTTACATTATTCAGGTTAATAAAATTGTAATTACTTTTCCTCGAATTTTATTAAGATCTGTCTGTGTATAGGACAGAGACCTCGAAGATCCGTACCTGTCCTGGTACTGATACATGCAGGACACAGACCTGTCTGAATACAGGACCTATCCCGGATTTGAGACCCGTACCTGTCCTGGTACTGATACATACAGGATACAGACCTGTGCGAGACCCATACCAATAATTGTTTAAAGATAGTTGTATGCTTTATGTTAAGGATAGGAAGTCCTTATATTATTTATATCTGTATATATTGACTCGTTTATTTTTCACATCCTTTGTCACTTATCATTTCTATTCATTTGTTTAATTAATTGTCTTGATTAAGGGTTTACCCAGATTCATGGACCCAAACATGTTACAATAACTACTTAATGAATCATAACTAACCTTTAGCAAACCATATATCGATAGTTGCAATGTAGCAAATGGGAGTCGATCCGGTACATATTTAACAAGTTTTACAGGTAATAACTACTTAATTAATTATAACTAACCTTTTTGAGCTTGTATATGTCTTTTATCCTAAAAAATAACCCATTTGAAGACAAAAATTCAACTCATTTTCTCAACACTTGTCCTCACTTCGAAGTTACATCCATGCTGGCGTTCGGAACTCTCTAGATTATTCGTAGTAGTGTAGATTAGAATTATCTGCCCCATTTATTTTGCTGCATTGCCAGAAAGTAACTCGCTAAAGGCTTTTTGAGATTACCATAAAAAGACAAAACTTTACAGGTACAACAGAAACTCCAAAAAAACAATGGATTGTTAAGGCAGAAATTGATCAGTCATGAGGACCGGTGATATAGTGAATTGCATCGGACATTTCAATTTTCTATCTGTTTTGCCGATAGGACCGATGGTTTTTTGGAAAATCTGTATATGTACTATGGACTATCAAAAAAGCAACCCAAATCAAAGATAGCTCTAACATTAGAGCATTTAAATACTTTTAAGCAAAAGATGTATTTCCATTGTTTGGATAACTGTACACAACTTGTGTGCTTTGAGGCATGGATAAGAATGATTGCTTCACATTGTGCTGAATTATTACCAATCAGTTATCTTACTGATCATAATTGACCTCCTTTATAATTTAATTCAACAGGCTGCATTTCATTTCTGTAATTTTTTTAAATTTTCAATTTTTCATTTCCGACATTTTATAGTTTTCATTTCCGACATTTTTCAGGTACGTGTAGTATACTTTTTGGCAATGAAAGCAGGATTGAAGACTATACTTATATTTAGTTTAAGTTTGAAATCAGATATGTTATGATGGAAATTATAAGGCATTCAGAAACCATTAGAGGGAATAAAGCCATCATTGTTGAGGGAATTCTCAATAGACAGAAGAATGAATTAAAGAACGGAGGCATCACATACGCATGTAGTGCAGGGAAAAATGCAATATTATAAATGTATGACAACGGATGAAGATAGTTAATATTGATAAACATGTATACTGGGTATATGTATACAGTGTATAAATTCTTTTAAAATTCCATTTCCACCTGCTTGGTTAACATTAAATTGCCGGAGAGTAACCCTGCAAACATTCCGGAAATTAAAAAAAAATAAATTTCGGAAATGAAAAAAAATTGTCCGAAATGAAATAAAAAAATGTCGGAAATGCTATGCAAAATTCTGGAGATGAAATGCAGCGATTCAACAAGTAACTGTGAGGTCACAGATCAATTGCTTTATATATTAGCCTCAAAACTTTTTAGAACTGAGTTTAAAGTCTGAAGGAGATGCAATTTGATGAGCAGTGTTTACATATGCATTGTTGTCAGAAGAGTTCAAGCTTGAATTCTATTACTGCATTAAGATGCGACTTTTTGTACATGTTGAAAAAATAACACTATTAAGGAAAAAGTGATGAAATAGGTAAATCAAGCTATTCTGAATAGCTAAAGCAAGCTATTTAGCTATTCAAGCTATATAGCTAAATCAAGAGATTTTGCTTGACCTGATAGTATCAAGTACTGTATTAACATGATGAAGTAATGTCTTTATATTGCATATTTAATATACAGATTCTTAAAGAATGTCTAAGAAAGAAAGGTCTGGAAGATTCAATTTGAGGGCGTTATTAGTTCAATATAAACAGGTATGGGCATCTTTTATCTCAATATGTAAAAAAAAGAAAGAATAATTAATCCAAATGGTTTCTTATCAACGATAATAGTGAAACGATATGATTGAAGTGTATCATGATCTATTGTGATACACTGAGACTAGATCTCAATACCTGACACATGATATCACCTTTCATAATGTTTTTTTTATACAAATTGTGTCTTTTCATCCCCTACCCCCTTAAAAATATAATACTCATCAGATGCCAACTTCATTTTGTTTTCACCTGTTTCTTCCCTTTCTGAGTCTAGCATTGTATTCAGACAAGAAGATTAAGTTGTTGGTGCCTCAATTCTTGACAGCCCTTCCCCCCCCCCCCCCCCCCCCCCCAGTAAAGAAAGCAAAAAAAAAAGAATTTGATTCTGGCATTTTAAAACTACTGGTTACTCTAACATCATATGTTTGACCTCTAGCTAATCTCATTACACATTACCATTACTTTTGACCTCTAGCTAATCTCATTACACATTACCGTTACTTTGGACCTTTAGCTAATCTCATTACACATTACCATTACTTTGGACCTTTAGCTAATCTCATTACACATTACCATTACTTTGGACCTTAAGCTAATCTCATTACACATTACCATTACTTTGGACCTTTAGCTAATCTCATTACACATTACCATTACTTTGGACCTTTAGCTAATCTCATTACACATTACCATCACTTTGGACCTTTAGCTAATCTCATTACACATTACCATTACTTTGGACCTTTAGCTAATCTCATTACCCATTACCATTACTTTGGACCTTTAGCTAATCTCATTACACATTACCATTACTTTTGACCTCTAGCTAATCTCATTACACATTACCATTACTTTGGACCTTTAGCTAATCACATTACACATTACCATTACTTTGGACCTTTAGCTAATCTCATTACACATTACCATTACTTTTGACCTTTAGCTAATCACATTACACATTACCATTACTTTGGAACTTTAGCTGATCTCCTTACACATTACCATTACTTTTGACCTTTAGCTAATCACATTACACATTACCATTACTTTGGACCTTTAGCTAATCTCATTACACATTACATTACTTTGGACCTTTAGCTAATCTCATTACACATTACCATTACTTTGGACATGTAGCTAATCTCATTACACATTACCATTACTTTGGACCTTTAGCTAATCTCATTACACATTACCATTACTTTGGACCTTTAGCTAATCTCATTACACATTACCATTACTTTGGACCTTTAGCTAATCTCATTACACATTACCATTACTTTGGACCTTTAGCTTATCTCATTACACATTACCATTACTTTGGACCTTTAGCTTATCTCATTACACATTACCATTACTTTGGACCTTTAGCTAATCTCATTACACATTACCATTACTTTGGACCTTTAGCTAATCTCATTACACATTACCATCACTTTGGACCTTTAGCTAATCTCATTACACATTACTATCACTTTGGACCTTTAGCTAATCTCATTACACATTACCATTACTTTTGACCTTTAGCTAATCTCATTACACATTACCATTACTTTTGACCTTTAGCTAATCTCATTACACATTACCATTACTTTTGACCTTTACTTACATGGTTTAGCTAACTTGCACTACCTTGTTTCTGCCTCTTTTGAAGGTGTGAAAAAATTCTATATATTTTAACTCTGCCATTTTTTATTCACTGCCTTTCCTGTCAATTTCAGGGTTCACACAAAGACTATGATGAATTTGTCAACATTTTATCAGATCCACAAACAAAGGTATGATTTGCTTTTTCTTCTCTACAGTAAAACAGTGTATTGTTGCATAGTTTATTTTTTTTTTGTCAGCATGTTGTATCTCTTATTTGTTTGTAGGCTGAGGACCTGAGAGTGTACTTAAGAGGAATTAAAGAGAATGTGACAGAACTGAACAGAGAGTTTGAGGATTTAGTGGCAGTTCTTTTGGTATGTATCGTTTTTTTTCCGATTCTCAATATATCAATATGTAATATCTTTTGAAGATGTACAAGGCCAAATTTATTATTAAACATAAAAAAAATTGATGTTTGTTAATTTTCTCATTGTTCTCCTTTAGAAATTAGACTGGCCACATAGAGAGCTCTCGGTGGTGAGGGAATATCAGTCCCTTCTTGTGGGACTCGTCTGTGTTCACTCCTACTACCTCAGGGCCAGTCTCCGTATGCTCGTCAAGTACTTCACTCCTGCCATAAACAGTAAGTAGCTAGTGCATAGTAAGGATAGTCTTTTTTTTTAAATTCAGTGTACGACTTCAATAATTTACACATATGTGTATGAAACAGGTAATCTTATTTACCGGTGCTTATTTATTTTTTTCGTTTTTGCTAATTTGATAGCATCTTGCTTTTTTTGAAAGATGTTCCATAATTGTTTCCGAACATTAAGCAATTTTTACTTGTAAACATACTGAAAAATTCTTATGCTCTGTACTCTTGCTATATGTAATACTGAGTTAAACCTTGAATTCATTTTAGAGTCAGCCCCAGATACAGAAGTGAGTATGGAGATACAACAGACAAATGAGGCAGTATTTCTCAATATACACATGGTACTCAAAGCTATCCTGGATTCTGTTCCAATGTAAGTATTACTATGACAAGGTATGGTTTTAGAAGTAGTTAATTATTTTATCCCAAGAACCCATTAGTGGTTTGTAGAGCAGTACAATGTTTTATGTGAGTGGCAATGTCTGGGATGTCAGTGAGTGAAAAATATTTTGCCATTTTATTGTCATTTATTTGAATTAAACATGCAGGTTGTATGACAAAAGGATGGGATGGGTGCTGTGAAAAAATAAATGCTTTTGTAAATTAACCTTGTACTTTCCCTTTCCAGGTCATCGACAGTATTGTTGCCCCTACTACATGATTTGTTTCCATTCCTTGGGAAGGCTGCCTACATACAAGAATGCTACATCAGAAACCTCCTACAAATTACCACATACCTCCCTAGTGCCAGGCAGAGAATTCTGGAACTGGTCATAGACAGGATGCTTAAGTTAGATGTAAGTATGTCAAGGACAAAGTATACGAAAGTAATATAACAACTGAGTAACACAACTGGGCAGTTTGAAAAAAAGAAATCATGTTTTTTATAGTGGGTTGCTAATGGTTTGTATTTTTAGGTTCGGGCCCCACGACAGGACATCCAGGAAACTGAGGGAGATGAGGAGGACATGGAAGAGGGCATTGTGTTTGACATGGTGAGTGTCAAGGTCAGAGGTCAAGGACTATTCACAAAGAAGTACAGGACCATTCATTCAAAATGCTATATGTTATTCAGGCCATCTGAATTTCTAAAGTTGACAAAGATAAAATCAAAGAAATCTTTTGATCTTTTCACTTTACATTTAATTTGTTTTCAGGATTTTGAACAAGACTTAACCAGAGATCTGGAAAATAAAGATGGTTGCATCTTTGATAGGAAACGTTCAGATAAACCTATGACCCACAGAGAAGCCAATATACTTGATGTGTGCATGGAAATGACCTTGACATATATATCCAATGTCTGCTATACTAATGGTATGTAAATGCTAATGATTAGCAAGTATCAGTGTCATATGTACCAATATGAAAGTAATTAGGGTCCGGCAAGGATTTGTGGGTGCCCTATAGTAATCACTCTGTCTGTCTGTCTGTCTGTCTGTCTAGCTGTCTGTCCATCTGTCATTCTTCCATCCACAAATTTTCTGTTTTTTTCTAATAACTTTTTTTTTTTATAGTTCACCAATTAAGTTCAAATTTGGTATGTTGGTTGAATAGGCAGTAAGACATATTTTGATGCTAAGCTTTGTTCTCTATGTCATCCAGTTTGGAGCTGGGGTGGTGGGGTAGATTCCTTAACTTTACATTAGAATGAATGTCAGGGCAAAGAGAGATAACTGCTAAGAATGTTCCTATTGTAGAGCATGAAAGCTGCAACAAGTCCCCATGGGATTAATTAACTTTCCTCTTGAAGAAAATCCAAAGCATTATCTGTTTCTGTCAAATTGAGATTAATTTACACCTCTGTCTGCAAATGAAGTTTGTTTTGAAGTCAAGGTCAATTCTGAATGATGTTTACATTCTCTGAAATGTGGATTTAAATAATGTTCATACTTTATTTTGGTAAAATACACAATGAGTTATGATTTTATTGAATTCTAAAAACAAGATATACATAAAGATATCTCTTTTTTTGTTGCTTTTTTATATTTATTTGTTTATTTTATTTTATTTATTTATTTTTTTTTTTGGCTGCCTTATGTAAATTCAAGAATACTATTAATTTTAACAGACAGTCCGATATTAACCCCATTCTATCATTACTGAAATAGTTCTTATTGTAAACTTAGAAGAAAAGGATGAAGGAGCAGTACAATTAATCCCCTGGGATTAATTATCTTGCCTGGTGCGGAAAATTTTAGAGGCTTATCTTTATTTATCACTTTAAGATAAATTAACATCTTTGTCTGCAACTGATGTTTGTTTTGAGGTTAAGGCCAAGCCTGGGTGATATTTGCATTCACTGAAGGCTGGCATTTTATTAACACATGCTTTATTCTTGTTTAAATAAACATTTAATTGAGTTATTATAGATATGATGTTTTTACTGCCTTATGTAAATATAGGGATACTATTTACAGGTTGTTGGATATTTAGGAATTATCTTGAAATTTTATAAATACCTGGGTACAGTTATTGTTGCATATTCTTCATATATTTTTAAATTTTTGTAGTCAAGTAAAATTTTCATTCTGTAAGCTGCACCCTTATATTTCTACCCCTTGGTGGGGCCCTTGCTGACTGGTCAGTTTTCTAGTTTTTGTGGCAATAGGATTGTGGGAGTTGCGGTTAACAATAAAATGCTGATAGATGATGACATTTCAGAGATCATTTGATCTTGTATATTATTATACATGTAATGGTGTTTCACTGGGATTAACTCTTCAATGCTTTGATTGGAGTGAATCTGTTTTACAGGAGAGTGTAACTGGGAAGCCACAAAGAAGCTATACAGGGAGGTATTACTGGTGTTTGACCGCCTCATTCTTCCAACACACGCCTCCTGTCATGTCCAGTTTATCATGTTCTATCTCTGTAGCACAAAACTAGTAAGTCAAACAAATAATGGATTCCTTACTTCCTCCAAAAAAAAATGTTTTCATAATTATGAATTTTGTGCGCAGTTATGTGTCTCTGGAAGTTGTAATGAAAAGCAATAAAGCAACTACATCTGGGGCAATTGTCCACTGCTAAGTGGATTATTTTGTTCAGTATATGTGAAATAAATTCTTTTTTATACTCAGTATATACATGATAAGCAGCATCACAGGCTCTTGATTTTGGTTTGTGGGCTTCACCATAGAAAAGAAGATCACGATCATAACATGATCTTTACCTCTAAATTAAAACACAGAGGAGACCTAGATTTGTATATCTTTATGCTCAGAAACAGCATCTCTGTTTAATTTTCAAAGATTTTGCTTTTATAATTTTGCAACTACAGAGGAGGAATATGTTTGTCTATAAACAGTATACAGTTGGCTAGGAAGTTTTAACATCTCTTCTTTCAGCCAATCCATGAAGGTTTTATAGAACATGTTAGATGTATACAGCTACATGTAGATGTGTAGTGTAATGTTTATCATTTCAGTCAATCCTTGAAGGTTTTATAGAACATATTAGGCAGTATACACCTAGCTATGTAGTATAACTCTATCATTTCAGCCAATCCATGAAGGTTTTATAGAACATCTTAGGCAGATTACAGCTAGCTGTGTTGTGCAACTCTATCATTTCAGCCAGTCCTTGAAGGTTTTGTAGAACATGTTAGGCAGTATACAGCTGGCTGTGTAATGTAACCTTTATTTCATGTATTTCAGCCAATCTGTGAAGGTTTTATAGACTACTTGTGGAAGAAAGTACAGAACCCAAACACAGAGAGTGTGTTCCGACAGGCTGCAGTGGGCTACATGGGAAGTCTACTCTCCAGGGCCATGTTTGTACCTCTCAGGTATTATAAAAGCTCTGACTGGTTACTGTATACCTGTATATTATGAAAATTTGTGGATTAAGTGAAATTAAATGTGTTGAATTAAAGATAGAATTGGTAACAGTATCAGTAGAAATTGATGTCCTTTTTACGTAAAGCTTATTCTGATGCCCCTGTCTGTCTGTCTGTTTGTCTGCAAAAATTCTAACCTTGGCCATAATTTCTGAATGGTTGGTGCTAGAACTTTTATATTTCATTTGTGTCTTCCTTGTGACAAGACCTTTCTTTGGATATTAATGTATTTGACCTCATGACTTTGACCCACTTTAAAAAAACATTAACCTTGGCCTTGGGCTGCCATATTGGGGCATCAGTGTTTTATTAAAGCTGAACACGATTCGTAAAAGAAATTTGTCCGCCATATTTGATTGGACTCTTGCTATATCTGAGGGCCCCTACATATAGAGCTGCTCACTTAGTCACTATTCAGTGTAATCAATTGTCACCGGTGTAGAAGGACGTATGCTATATAGCACTTGGTAGCGACAAAAAAATAACTGTTTACTTCTAATGCAGGAGAGTAAGATACCAAAGGGACTTACAACAGTTGCACAGGTCAGTGCAGTATACAAACAAACACAAATACACGTAACTGCAATAAAATGTAAACAAAGGTATTGCAAGATAACCAGCACGAACACGGGTCGCCATTCCATGCCGATACCCTTGACAATAAAGCAGTCATGTGTAACAAATGCGAAGAGTATACCCCGGTGCTGATATCGTAGATAGTAATATAGAAAATGGTGTATGCCTATTTACGAGTCTTGTTCAGCTTTAACACATCTTGTTGAATTCAGCATTTTGTTAAATCCTAGTTCTGTTTATTTTCAGCACAGTAACAGCCTGTCTAGACCTTATGTGTGAATGGATACATCTGTATCTAGACAATACAAGTGAGGAGATTGTAAATGCAGATGTCAGTCATCATGGGCCATTCTACTCCGTCTGTCAGGCAGTCTTTTATGTGTTTGTTTTCAGAAACAAGGAAATCTTTGAATGGAAGAAAGGTAATATTTGAAGGTTGTTTATAATGATTTTTTTTCCCATACAGGTTTATCAGAAATTTAAATCATTTTGATCCTTAGACATCCAATTTAAGGACCCTCTATACACTGATGAAAGATGTTTTTTGGACTTTGAGAAAATTATATGGCATAAATGAGGATATTTTGAAAATAACTAATTCATTTTTAATATAGGGAGCATGCCTTTTTTATCCAGGAAAAATTTTCAAAGATAATGAAGTAATTATAAATAAAATTCGCTTTTGCTTACTCAAATGGAGAAAATACATGCAAATAAAGTTTCCACTACTCTATCTTGGTCTAATATAATGTTTAGAATACTTGGATTTATTTTGAATTATGCCATATAGTGCAGATTGCAATTTATTCTATTTTTATATCAAATGATGGGTCAGTCTAACTACATAAAAGTACCCTGAAATTATGGTGGAGTGTAGAGAGGGTCCTTAAGTAATTAAAGATAAAATCTTCTGGCTGCATTGTAATATGTGAATGATTGATTGGAGTCTGGTAGTAGAATCATCACATGAGGATGGAATGAAGCATGATATCTTAGAAAGAACAAACTTCTTTGCTATTTGTGATTGTTTATTATTTTAATTTCAGGTCATAAGTGGGCGGAAATTCTGAATTTCCAGCGAATTGTCACCTGTCGTTTAAATCCTCTCAGAGTTTGTTTACCAGTGATTGTCAAAATGTTCTCCTCCATTTCAAGGTATTTCAAAATCTCATTAAGGTCATCCTAATTTTTATTTTCTCACTCAGGAATATACTTATATTGTTTGATAAATAAGAGTCTATTTGTCATCTTTAGTGGCTACAATAATTGTATTGATATGTAACTTTTTATGCTTAGACCACTGTTAGTGAAGAAACGTGTATTTCAATCATTTTAACAAAAACTTGATCAAGTTTAAAACATTTATTTCAGAATGCATCAGCTGGCGTTTTGTGATACGATTATTGAGCGTAACAAGCGATGTATATTGCCGGTGACAAGTAATGGTATAGGGACCTCGTCTGTCCTCACTGAGCTGGACTCCTATTTCCCCTTTGACCCATATCTTTTAAATAGGTAACTTGTTAGCACTGTAAAATTAAGTTCTGACTTGTAAAAAAAAATTATTAAAAAACCAAGCAAATTCAGAGAATTGTGGTCCCACACTTTTGGGGTCTTATTGGTCTTAATGCAATGAACCAGTTTGCATAATTTAACTGTCTTGTCTGTTCATTGTGCTAAACAGAAGTTTTATATTTTTAAAGTAATAAGTTCTGGTGGAAACATTAAAACCAAATTATTTTTTTTAAAATAGGTCAAACTTCAAGCTCATAGTCTCTTCAGGTACAAAAGCTATGACCAATATTAAAATACCCCAGTATCTGAAATGTGGTCAAACTTTTATTTCAAAAGCAATAGTACATTCAGAAAAGTTTTGTCACAGTTATTACACACAAGAAACAAGAAATCCCTAAATTCTCTATTTCAAAACTTACATGTAATAATATAGTTAAAATTTTTGAAAAGAAAGTAATACTTCAAGGGCAAGGTCATGAGGTCAAAATCACAGTGTATTCCAAAATGTCTTCTCATAGGGGATGCACATGTGAAATATGAGAATTCTTTCTTCTCTCAAATTATTACTAATGTTAAAATTTTTGCAAAATAGGTCAAAGGTCAAGGTCATAAGGTCAAAAATCAAAATATATTTGAAAAGTTTGGTCATGGGTACTGCACATGTGAAACATAAAAGCCCTGTCTTCTCTCATTCAAAAGTTAACACCAAAGTTAAAAGTTCTGAAAAGTATGTCAAACTCAAAAGGTAAAAAATAAGGTCTTGTTACAGGTAATGCACTTGTGAAGTATGAAAGCCCTATCTTCTCTCATTCAAAAGTTATGACCAAGATTGAAGTTTTTGTGACTGACAGAAACAGACGGATGGACAGACAGACAAATGAGCTTAAATTTCCCTGCACTTTCAAAAGCAGGGGACAATAAAATCAAAGTTTAAAGACAAGAAATAATTGAGAAATGATTTTCTATTAATGTATATAATTATCTTTCTATCTTATATAAGATAAAGATTCCTTTATTTTTAACTGATCTCCTTGATAATTTTACTTTTTAGATGAGTTTGTGTATGATTTTATATATGATTTTCTGTGATTGTAGGTCAGGTCGCTTCATCATTCCTCTGTACAGAGAGTATAAGGGTTCTATAGAAGAGGACCAAGAACTCTCAGATGTAAGTCAGCATATATCTAAAAAAACTTATAAGAATTCCAGTAGTTTTGTCAAAATTATGTAAACACTGTTCTTTGTACAACAGAAACATAACCTTTGGTATTCAGGAAATATTGGCTTTAGAATCCATAGCATTGTGTTTAGATTGATGAAAATCTGTGTGGTACATGTACCTGACTGACCTATACCATTAATTTGATGGAGTACTCTTACAATTGTAAACATCTGGTTTTAGTGTCGCACGGGTTATTCAGGTTATATTTTATCTGAGTGCACATCATCTGTAAACTTTTTATCATGTACCCATAATCACTTTTCAGAAAAGAAAAGTTTTCTCCTTTTAAGGAAGCTCTTAACACTTATAACAATTTTTTTTGGACTTTGAGAAAATTGTAGATATGTATATAGGTGTACGTATTGAGTTTATCTTAGTGCTGTAGTTCATTTTTAATATAGGCTACCTGCCATATTTCTGAAATTCTCCAGGAAAAATGTTCAAAGACAATGAAGTACAAGTGAATATAAATCACTGTTATCTACTTACATCAGGAAAATACATTCAAATCATGTTTTAAGTTACTTTATCTAATATAATGTTAAGATTTAATCTATTTCAAAGCGTGTCATTTACTGCTGATAAGCAAGATTTTGAACCCTCAGCTAAAATTATGAAATTTATATATGTATCCTGTGGGTTAGGCTAAATGAATATTGAATGAAAATATGTTTAATTTATGAAATATCATCTTAACACACGATTGTCTAGATGACATTGAAAGCTCACACTTAACAAAGAGGTTAGGCATCTGATACAAGGACATATTGACAAAGTCAAGGACTGGGGAGATGTTTGTTAAAAGAGGAAAATGAGGATTTTATTAGTAACATTAAGATGTCCTTTGTAATCTGAGTACAAGTTGCTGCTTCTTCTTCTTCTGCCAAGTATTGCCCACAATCAACAAGCTGATTATTATGGCATGTATCATACTCAGGTGATTGTCACGATTCAATTGTAGTAATGTGTTGATGCTTTTATTTCCCAGGGTGAAGATGATTTTCTCCAAGAGGAACAACTATCCTCCACATCTGAATCACTACCCCAAAGTATGTCTCTCAGTAAAACTCCCAAAGACTTCCTTCATTATGGCATTTCTCCAGGCTTCAAGCATATTCAGGACATCACCTGAACGTTTGAGTGAATGACATCTCAGTGTGCAATACTACATGTCATTAAATGACACAGATTGAAATATGCTACTTCTGGTCGCCATTTTTAAGCTGATTTTTTTCCATTGTTGGGTGAAAATCTGGTTGTCGTGACTTCTCCCAGTCATGACCAGAAGTCATGAGTTTCATTAAGCTTCAACATTATAAAGTAATTTAAGTACTGTTTCAGATTTGTGTTTCTTTTTACAAATGTTGTATGTATATACATGTACATATAGGTACTTATTTTTAAAAAGTATAAATAAAGTCTGTTAGGGAAAAGTTTTTTAATTGGGTTGAATATTTGCCCGGTTGTTGTGACAGTCATGAGTTTCATTATCCTTCTGTGTTACAGAGAGGTCAGTACGTTATTTACAGAGAGGTATGCTCTCTGTAGTGCTTTGTTCTTTGATCTGTTCATTCCCGAGTGAATTACCCTCGTAAGAACACATTACTATAGATTCCTAAATATACGCGAGGAATAAATTATCGCGGAATTACGCGAGAAGCACCGCTCGCGAAATAAAATTACTCGCTTTTATTTTTATGGTGCTTTAATGTATGTAAAATCTCTAAATAAATCAACCATTCGCGGATTATTATTCTCGCGATTTGACGCCCTTGGCTCATTTCGCAATAATAAGTACTCGTGTAAAATAAGGAATCTACAGTATATTATTCTCACATATCACATACTGTAAAATCAATTTTCGGATGTTAAATTATCATGATTTGAGCAAAAAATATTGGTTCAAGGGACTTGATTTCATGGTTGAAGAAGAAACATGATATATTAGTTTAAAGTTTTAGCATTTCGTAGAGGACATGAATTTGTGGGTATGTTTATACATGTACCATGAAAACAAGGAAAAATCCCCCCCCCCCTTTCCTTTAAAAAAAGGGAATTTCACAGTAGATATATTCATTTTCATGAGATTTTGCATTTATACACATTGGTACTTTAATGTTTTATTCATTACATGTATTAAAAAGAAGAGTATATTTTGGTTATTTTCCTTACAGTCTTGGAACCAATTTGTATATGATGCATAGCTGTTTTGTTGAAAATAAAAATTACTGCTGGATAATATTTTGTTGTTCATTTGACTATCAAAACACAAAGTTTAAGATTGATCACAGTTCATTATCTTCCACCTTTTTCATTAAATTAAGCTGTCAGACTTGCATTTGACCTCATTCAGATGTGAAAGACTAGTAATTCCTTCTGTATTACATAAAATATAGATTCAGCTTGATAAGAAACCTGGTCTGTCTATCTTTTATGTATTTGTCATTCTGACCTTCCCCAGTACCACTGGACCAATAATAGAAACAAGAGAAAAAGCACAAAAGGATGAAGGGGATTACCCCTATACTCAAATGAAGGGTAAAAATTTTCTATCAAAGGGAGATAATTCTTAAATATTTTACGTACATATCTGTAAAACTTGATCCATTCATGGGCTTACTACCAATGGGGTAGTTAAATTATAGTTTTGAACAATATTTAAATTGGTCATTTGAAGTTTTAAAGAACCACTGCATGCAATATATAATGTAATGATCTAAGAAATCTTGGGTCTTGTCTAAGAAAAATACGGATTTTTCACAATATCAATCCACAATTTTAAAATGATTCTTCCTTGCTGTAATCTCTTCAGTGAATTTTATCTGAATCTTTTGGTAATTTTCAGTGAGAACTTCATACAATTTAAAATTGTAAAGGAAAAAATAAGTGGGGTCATGCTCATTGATTCAATTCTCAAGATATAGAGTAGAGTTGATCCTCCTTGTAGGAGCTTTTCAAAAACTTGAAAATCTTTTCTCAAGTTCTTACGGTCAGATAAACACTGGTTAAGGAAAAAAAACCCAAACTTTTTAACACTGATACAACAAGGTAAATATGACACTGTAAAGTTTCCTCTTTTATTTTATTTTTATTTTCACACATAAAAGGTGGAAAATTTTAAAAAACAAAGATACTGCAGAAAAGATTTTTGGAAAAATATTTGTATGCCTCCACAATCTAAGATAATTTTTGGTCTGTCCATCTGTGTGTTTGTCCTCAAAAACTTTAACCTTGGCCATAACTTTTGAGCAGTTGGTGCTAGGACTTACGTATTCCTAGTGACAAGACCTTTCTTTGGGTAACAATATATTTGACCTCATGACCTTGACATTTGACCTTTTGTAAAATTTTAACCTTGGTCATAACTTTTGAACAGTTGATGCTAGGGCTTTTAGAATTTCACATGCATAATCCTGGTGATAAGACGTTTCTTTGGGTAACATTTTTGACCTTGACATTGGAGTTTGACTTTCTTTTGTAAACTTCAACTTTGGCCATAACTTTTGAACAGTTGGTGCCAGGGCTTTCATATTTCACAGGTGTATTCCTTGAGACAAGATCTTTTTGGGACCAACATTTCTGACATGGACCTTGGAGTCTGACATACTTTTGTAAAACTCAACCTTCACCATAATTTTTGAATGGTTGGTACTAGGGCTTTCATATATCACTTGTATTATATATTCCTTGCAGCAAGACCCTCCTTTGGGTACCAACATTTTTTGACCCCATGACCTTGACATCTGACCTGCTTTTGAAAAATCTACTACATGCACACATCAGTGTCTCTTAAACACCATTTTCTTTTCTGGCCCTGGACATATGAACATATCTGTGAAAATGTCTACAGTTTTGCACTTTTCCATATAACAGTATTTCTTTTCACCATATGATGCCACATAACAAACTTCACACAAGAGTAGGAAATGGTAAAGACTATACATTGTTGGACTAAATAGTTTATAGGTGTATAAGATTTTAATTGTATGAAGGCAAGATAAATGTTGTGGGTTTCACAGGCACCACAAAGTCCAAAAAGATAATGTACACTGGTATTTACAGATGACATACATGTATATAATCAAACAGGAATTTTGATTTATATAATGAAAAGTTCACACACATATTTTTCTATTGAATGTAGTCATTGTCTCAATGATATTATATAACTGTAAAATAATAGAAAAATAAAAAAGAAACCCATACAGTATATCTTTCTATGCTGAAAATTCTATTCCACATGAAAGCAATTGTGATTTTCATCTTCATTTATTATTTTTCTTCTAGTAATTTCTTGGATGTAATAAAATATTGTTCAAAATTCCATTAAATGGTGAAGTTACTATTCTTATACAAATGAATGACTTTCTAAAAGTCTAAAAAAAATTATTTATTACAACATTTCTCATTTTGATTATAACAGGTAAACACAATCAAAGAATGCTATCTTATATCAACACTTTTACACTGAATCTACATTCTCCCAAAAAATAAAATACCCATTCAGGCATTCACTTATGATGGCAACTTTTATATCTGTAACAACTGACACAAAGTTAGAGTTGCCAATGTATGACAGTGGAGAAAAAAAAAATCATTAATAGATCATTTTGTTTGTTAACTCTCTTTTTTCCTGGCAGTAAAGTGTATCACATCAACTTAACAGCAGGTGCCCCTCCTCATTTACTATTAAAGTAAACCTCTTTTGTGAGCATGGAGGTGATGCACGGAATCTGTTTCTTCTCATTCATGTCAGGGTGGGACGTGTTGGACTGGAATTTGTTTGCGACGATTTGATTGACCCGGGTCATCATGGTCAGAAGGTCTAAGGTCTGGCCGTATTTCATGAGAACCTCAGACAGAGCCTGTACAAACCAGGAACCATTGGACGAGTTTCTCCATGAATAGTAACCTATAGAAAAAGGACAATTGATTTAGTAACACAATCCTCAGGACAATTTACAGTCAAACCACATTATCTCAAACTTGATAGAACCAAGAAAAAACTTTGAGATCTGAGGATTTGAGATATCCAGGATAAAATACTTAAAGAATATGTGGTCTGAGGATTTGAGATATCCAGCATAAAATACTTAAAGTATATGTGGTTGGGACTTCCAAATAACTTGGACATATCCATGGTATTTGAGATATCAGTGTTTGAGATACCGTATATACTCGCCTACAAGTCGGTCCGCCTATAAGTCAGTTGTATTTTTGAAGCTTAAATTAGAGGGATTGACCTTCTAAAATACCAGTCTTTTTATAACTCGCCTATAAGTCGGACATAGAGTTTTGGACCAAAGTTTAACTCCCAAAAATCCGACTTATAGGCGAGTATATACGGTACCAAAGTTCAATTGTATTATGAAAGAAATAAACAAATCAAATCCATCATATCAATGAGTCATTCAGTGACTCAGGTGACCTTAAAAAAATCTCATTCAACTGAAACTAAGTACAGGATGAAGCTATTTTGTTTTCTGTGTGATTAGAATGACACTCTGTCATTGGATAATAGATGTCATGTGCCTGTCATCTATGTCTCTTTGGATGGGGAGTAGAAAGAATTTGGAGGACAATATGGCGGATAAAATGTTGTCATCCAAATCATAAAAAAATCATGTTGGCATTCTGTGCATAAAACCAATAAATTGATTTGGAAATGCTGTGATTTAATCTAGAGTAGCGCCCCATTTCAGTGACATAATCATTGAACAGCAAAATGATGAATTAAGGAGATTTGCCTGGATGAGAAATACCTTTAGTTGTAATTAATCTTGGAAATTCTTTTAACTGTTATTGGTCCTCAACAAAACAAAACACTTAATATATAGTTTGTAATTCACTGTCCACAAAAATATGTTGAGTTGTTCTTCACCTCGCCTTCCATGGACTTGAACAACCCAACTATTTCTGTGAACAGTCATTAACAAACCTAAGAAGTAATATAGTTTGCTGCAAGGATTAATTTGTAAGTGTATTATCAAGGCATATATTTTTCAAGTTCAACTTTGCATTCTATGTGATATTTATTGAGTAACAGAAAAGTTTTTATTGGGTTAAGATTTTGTTTAAGATTCTCTGCTTAAATATTAGGATCTCTACTACACACCAAGAGACCCTAGTCTGATGTACATGTATATATTTTACTGTTGTGAAGTTTTACCTGAGTCATTCAAAATTTTAACACCTCAAGCAAGCACACCTGACTGAAATTAATTCATTTCCTGAAATGTAAGTCTTGTGTCTCCTCATATTTATGTCTACATATTGTTGAGATTTTGAAATTCAAGAAAAAAAATCATGTATATTTCAGGATAAAAAATGTGTTAAATACCTGAAATACAATTGACAAGCTAGAACTAATCAAAGCTGTCCAGACATATTGGTTCTACTTTAACTCACCTGGGACGACTGAGTAAGCCAAGAGAAAGTCTGCCTCTGATGGGATTTTCTGGAGAGAGAACTGTGGCTCAATATCCATGAATCCTTTAGCATCAGCAACGTTCATGTCCACACCTTCATCAAACTTAGTGCCACGGCAAGCCTGTGTAAAAATAAATTTATACATATTGTGTAATAAACAATCTTAATTAAGACCTGTAACATCACCATAAAAAAAAATTGAAACTGATTCAATCAACAATTCTTTAGAACTAAAAGTATTTCATTGCATATGATAAATTGTTTTTCTTTTAATTTTTCAAAATTTGAGTTATACACTGGTTAAATTGTTGAAATTCCTTGAATGTATTCTTACCTCTCACAAAATGATACATAGAAGGTACATCATTACAGTATTAAATGGTTTACGACACAGTCCAAGAAACTAACAAACTGTATCTACCTGAATGAAAAAGATTTTGGGTTTGCCTGCCAGAGAGAGACATTTATTCCCCTTGAATGGCTCCAGGAGGTCATTGATTGGAATCAGTCTGTCTATTCCCCAAATCAAACCATCCTCCCCGTGGGACAGAATAGCACAAGCGAAACAGTCATTGTTCCTATGGTCATCAGCAGCAGCTGTTACAATGTAAAGGGAAGTATTTAAAAACAGTGGTGGATAAATTTTTATACCGTATAAGCAGAATTATTAGAGAGGATTCAATTTTGGCATTATTAGTGAGTGTTTTGAGATCGCTAAAATTGTATATCGCTGACAATTTATTCTGTATCGGTTGTTGTAGCTATCTTTCTTGACATTATAAAATCGAGAGAACTGTTAAGTTATTTTACCTTTTTTTAACTGAGATAAAATTTCATCTGCTTTGAGATTGTGAAACAGATCTACTTCAAAGTCGAGCTCGGAAAGCCTACAGCAGAGAGCAGAGGCGTCAACGTCAGTTCCATTTCGGTCATTCAGGCCAGTGTTCGGGTTGAACTTCTTGTTATTGATGATAATGGCTTTGCCTCTGTTATCATAGTCCATCTTGTACTTTGATGAGAAAAACTCTGAGGCTGTCTGTATTGTAGTGGCTACTGGTTTAGTACTGTACATAAAGAAGTCATAAAAATATTAATTAAAGAGGTCAAATGTCATTAACAGAGACGTTTTTACAGTGTCATGAAAATGTTTACAAAATCTCTAGAATTTCTAAATTATCCTACTATCAAAAACACTTTTACATTACCGTATATACTCGCCTATAAGTCGGTTGTAATTTTTAAGCTTACATTAAAGGGGTTGACCCTCTATAATACCAATATTTCTATAACTCGCCTATAAGTCGGACAAGGGTTTTTGGACCAAAGTTTAACTCCCAAAAATCCGACTTATAGGCGAGTATATACGGTATATCTATTATGTGTAGCCAAGAATTTTCTTAAAATGTTTATTCTGTTTCAAAGAAAATGCCATCATTTCAGTGGTTTCATAATTTTGTGAAACATTAAATTTTTATAATTGGCATTCTTTTCTTCCCTAAAATTGCAATAATTATTATATTTCTTTTTCATTATGATACACATAAATATTCACCTGTGTGAAGCGGATTTTCCAAATCCAAAAGCGTCAGTCTCTGAGATAGGCTTAGCATCAGAAACATCTACATCTGTACAGTGTAAAAAAGAACTTCAATGTTGTTTTGAAAAAAATAAATATTAAATAAATTTAATATTAAAAGGTATTTGCCTTTGAAACAATGGTCTATAAAATACATATATCTGCAAGCAACTTTGTTTATTTTATAACAATTTACACTGCGTTTACGTGACAAAGTTACGTGATCTCTAGCTCTCAGTGGACATCAGTTTACCATGTTGACGTCACAATTAACAAGTTACTTTTTCCAGTCTCAATTAAGCCCCGCCTTCTTATATATAACTTTAACTGAGCTGCATTTTGAATATTCATGATTTTATCTGGAACATATCAGTACTTTTCATATGATTAAAAGAAATTGTTAGGTGTTCCAAATAGATGTGTATCAGTTCATCAAACTGACACACCTTTAGTGCAGGGAATCAGGGGTCTGTTTTACAAAAGAACTTACGACTAAGACCAAACACTTCAATTGTTTGTGAAATGTTACAAATTCAATCATTCTGTTTAAAATTGCTAGCGTAAAAGTATCTTTCTACATTACTTTTTAAAAGATTAAAACCATATTTAATGTAAATTAGAAAGTTATAAGCGGTATTAAATTTTGGTCTTAGTCATAAGTCCTTTTGTAAAATGGACCCCTGTCTATTTTCCGGTGATTTTCAGGAAATCAGCAAAATATATCGATTTACTCTTATATAGTGAAAAATCAGTATATAGGTGTAGTACCTCTTTTTTAAACGTGGTTTTTCTTGACTGAAAGTGTCAGAATCTTTATTTTAACAACTTTAAAGTGTACTTAAAGTAGATTCAAATTTTTTTTCAATTTATTTTACATCTAACAATCCGGAAGACAAGCCCCTATGCTATATAGGTACAGTACTGTAATTATTTAATATAATCTACTTTTTTCTAAATGGTATTATTTGTGTCTTAGAGAATGACCTATCTAAACTCCTGATGATATAGCAATTCAAATATTATTGCTCTTAAACTGAGGTATCGGATGTGTTTCGAATTTTCTCCAATGAAAACAATAAATGACGTCAAAAGCATAGTCATACATACTTAATCATCATATATTCACACATTGAACAGTGGTTGATTGTTTATTACAAACCTTGTCGGCTTTCTGTATTCATGTTTTCTTCCATGGCTCCTGATAAACTGAAAACTTTTGGCAGTAAAATTGTTTGCTTTCGCTTTGTTCGAACGATTATTCACTTTCGGATTACACCAGTTTCTATAAATAGATCAGTTTCTATAAATAAGAAAAATTCTAGCAACTCGTACGTAATATTAGTCATGTAATTACTCAGATTTTGAAATGACATTATTTTATCGTATATTATTTAAATCAAAAGGCGAAAAATAAATATATATTAATTTACTGTTCAATAAAAGTTGCGCTCAATTTCATTCAGGGCATTTATGTATTTCTTTCTAGGTACGACTACTCGACATAGCTCAGTGACGATCTCCTATGTAAAAGTTGACAACTACTGCATCTTTAAAACAAGGCCAAAAGTGTCGTGTTAGGATATGCCGTCAATCAATAAGACATGATGACTATGTATAATAATCCTCTTAGAATTTTATCTATAGGCATACTTACCGGATATTAATTTTTGTTTCCCCTTTTGAAAGGAGGGGGCGGGGGGGGATTTATTTAATATAACGATAGCCCTTCACTGTATTATGATGCTGAAGGAGTAAAGGTATAGGGCCTACCTTTGAAAGTGGGTAGTTTTGATGAATACCATTTTGTTTTAGTTGATTTGGGCTTTTTCTGGAGTTATCCTAAGATTATGAACCTTGCAGTTCAGATCAAATCAAATCTATAAATAGGGAGGGGATATTTCTTATCCTACTAAATACCTTATATCCTATTCAGCATTAAATCATTGGCATGCCTCACATGGGCTTATATTTTAGTAAAATGAATAAATAGAATTTTAGAATTATTTCTTTGAAGAAAGGTAAACATTTTCACTGTTTTACAAGTAAAATAAATTTAAATCCCCAGTTTTATGTAACTCAGATTCCTTGGAAAGATTTTATTCAATACCTTCAAAATATATGTTTTACCTGTACATATTTATGGAGTCTATTACCTGCATGAATAGTTATGATTTCCTTTATTTTTTATTACTTTGATGTGATCTAATGATCAGGAAAACATGGTTTTCATCCTTTCTTTATAGAATCTTGGCAGTGCCATTTAAAGAGACCATCTCCCAATGATTTGTTCAGTCTGTGTTCAAAGGTATTGACAGTGCATTGCTTGATTTCATGGCACCAGAGATTTAAACTTTTAAATTTGAATGCATGATAGAATACTATTATATATCTATCAATAGATTCTACTGTACATGAAAATCACAAAGAGAAAATTTCTTTACTTCATAGTTTGCTAACCTATATTATACAATAATTTATATTTGGTAGATGCCTTTAATATGGAAATAAGATGACTTGTAGCATTCCTTCAGAGAATTGATCAGGAATGGAAATACTGTTTATCTAAGGGTAAGATGAAAGTGTAGGAAATTTAGTTTCATAGTTATACTTAATTTGATGTTTTAAATGTATAAAAATATAAACTTTTTTTATATGATTTGTTTAATTTTTTTTTCATATTTATTTGCAATGGAATTAGGGAATTGTAGTTAGAAAATTTTTAGTACACCATTGACCAGTCCTCAAAGATATCATCTTTTTGGAATTTAATTTTCTATTTTTCTGAACAACTTTTAATGATTAGAGATGTCTTTTTAGGGTTTTATTAAATCTCACTAACAAAATATAAGGCACACATATTTCTCTGCTATCAGGTACATGTTTGGTTATCAGTTTTATTATTTATGGGTTTTTCTGTGACAATGGATTTTTTGGGCTCTTTAAATGGTTTGTGTTGGATGTCAACATGGCTTTAAATTTGAAATTTGATGACAAAAATCTCTAAAGATTGTAAAGGTCTATTTCTTGTATGTGGAATTTATTATTGGAGATGAAAGCTTGCACATAGAGAAAACATTTATTAAAGTGATTAAAAGGAACATTAAGATAGGAGGGGGTATATCAAGACTCGAATCTATATCAGTTGTGTGATAATTGGAAAAAGGAATTAAGATTTACAAAACCTTTTACCCTGCCTGAAATCTTATACATGTGCTTTGTTAAAATATTTTGAGGTTCAAAGATTTTTGAAAATTACTTAACAGTTATGCACCAGATAGAGTAAAAGAAAATTGTAAGTTTTATTCTTGTTACAAAGTCATAATTACAATGTAACAGAATGATAAAACATGTTTAGTTTCATAATCAAGTTTGTTATTGGGACTTTATTTCAGTAATAACACAAGACATGGAATCACTGACTTCCCATCTTCCTAAGGTGGATGACAAGGCTTTAGAATTCCAAGTGGACATTCAGGATGCACAGTTTAACCATGAGGGTCGATACTTCCTTAGGCTCTCCATCCAGAGCCTACACACCAAGGACTACAGTGGGGTACAGGTACAGAAAGGTTACGGTGCTCCGTACACAAATGAGAACGAGGCTGAAACTGACGTGGTAACACAGCAGGAGTCTGCAGTGCTGTCCAGATTTCAGGACAAACAATTTACCTTCCGGCTCCCTGTTGGTAAGTTTCAGGAGGTGTCATTTCTGTACAAGTAGAGAACCGTGTTTAACTTTTTGTTACTTTATTTAGTTATGTTTTACATTGATAACAAATTAATTGATTCATTCGTACTGTAAATCATTTTTTATTCAGGAGAACTTTATTTTCGCGAAATTATGCAAGACTGTCTGCTTGTGAAAATTTCATTCTTGCTTATAATTCTACTCTTAAAGATTATATAGAGCAGTAACCAAATTTCATGAAAAATTTGTTTTCATTATATTAAATAAAAATTAAAGGACAGTCTCACAAAAATAAGGTTTAACAAAATTTGAGTGATCTGCAGTATTTTTCAAGTAAAATGTCAATACAAAGATACATGTTTGAAATAGAATTTGATATTGTTCTATGGTCATTAACAATAGTGCTGGTTTAATTTCACTCTTTGCATAATATTTACATAGCTTTTGGATAAATATCACCAATTGCAATGTTAACTTTGGTATGAAACTATATTGTTACAATGCAATCCTTAAAAAAAGCTAAAAGCCTAATAATTAGGAATGGCAATGAATATTCGAATATTCATTCGATGAGTTGATATTCGAATATGAATTTAAGATTCGAATATTCGGTGTTTTTCAGATTTCATAAAAAGAAGTACTGTGATTAATAAGTTTTGATTAGAACAGTGCTGGAATTATCCCTGTTTAATTTACTAGCGATCAATTTTGATTGCCTGATTTCATTCAATACTTTCTTATCTTATAGGTATACTAAATTACATTTATTTTGTTTTGAGTAAGGTGTTAAAGAATTGTACAAAAATGCTTTATGTATAATACAAAACGTACTTTCATCGTTTTTTATTAGTTAGATACTATCGAATCTAGAATCGAGGACAACAAAATGAAAACCTTCTTAGAATGTCTAAAAGACGCGAAGAGTATACTTTTCAAAATAAATTTAATTGATCATTGAAGGAATGTCCGATAGAATTAGTCTGTAATTAATATTGCTCTATTTCAGAATAATTGTGTAAATTACTTGATTATCTCCGGTTGTACATAATCCTAAATTTTATATTCATTATCGGGAAATTAGTTAATTACTTAGGAAAATTGTCTATGGAAATATTTGTTTATATATTTTAAAAACATTGTATCAAAGATTATAATCATATCAGATTCTCTTATTAGGCAGATAATTGTATATTACACGTATTGAAATCTGAACAGTAGAGCCGTTACAACTATATCTTGGCTTTGGTAAGACGACTGGTTCCTCAGTTGGAGCTACTAATAAATACACATGTTTCATTTGTTAAGATTATACTTTTCTACATTGAAATCAATTATATATTGACAAATATCAAATGGAATTTCTTATTGTACACCTACAAAAGTCTTCATACAATTTTACTTCCAATATAAGTATACTTACGCTAAACCTTTCATGAGAGTAGGATGATGCATATATAAATTAAACAAATTTTATTTATTTTATCGAACATTCGAATATATTCGAATACTTTCATTGAATATTCGAATATGAATTATTGACGAAATTGACATCCCTACTAATAATGTCTTTTGACTTCTTTTCTTGAACAGGATTTTGTAAGAATGACAAGAATCATGATCTGTATTTACTTGTGGAGGCCTTCAACCTTCCAAACAATGGTGGCATGGGGAAGAAAGTCGGAGAGGGAAAGTTTGCTATCTACCCTCGGCCGAATGCCCCGAAAATCAAAGCCAATGTGGAGCCTGGTGAAGATTTCTACAACTACACCGATGTATTGTCACTCTTAAGGACAGTCAGTACAGACAGTGTTCAGATGCATTGTGGGAGAATACGGAGTGTTTATGCATTGCGAGAAGTGGTTGCTCCCAAACCAAAATCACCACTTAAAACACCACCTAAAAAAATAAAAAAGAAACAAACTCCACCACCCTCCAGCCGACCAGTCCCAAAACCAAAACCACCCCCCTCACCAACGAGCTCCTGGGGTGGGGACAACATATCCATTTTGCTTCCCTCCTCCCCACCCTACCCACCTCTGTCTGACAACAAAAGGGTAAGGGACTAAACTCTTCTATAGAAAAGGGATAAAGATTTAAAGCCCTAAATTTGAAATGTGACTGAATATTTGTTTTTGGTTGATTTGTTAATTTATTGTTATTTTTCAGGTTAAGGAGGATCCTCTTGAGGACAAGGACAGACACACCTACCACACCGAGTCCTCGTACAGACACGTGTCAAAGCTGGGGGAGGAACAGATCGATGTCATCTTCCACGGAGCCTCAAGTCTCCCCAACACAGAATCTGGCACAACGCCTCAAGCTTTTATCATCTTGTAAGTGAATTGCTTGATGCATGATTTTCATCTTAACTGTACACAAAAAATTTTTGCTTTCTTTGTAGTATTTCACACACAAACATGGCCCAAAATCTAAAAAAAATCAAATAATTATTTTTAGGAAGAAATCGGATGAGGATCAGAAAGGTTCTGTGACCCACACTTCTCTGAGACCTACAAGTTCCCCATCTTGGGAGGAGATGATCAAAACTACCCTGGACTCATCAGAGGCAGGGGATGAATGTAAGTATCCTGGGGGGGAAATGTAATCATGGTGGTAAATGTAAGTAATCAGATAATGAAATAATGTAATCAGATAGATTTATGTAAATATCCAGAGGAAATGCAATCAGAGAAGTGTGTGTCCATATTATGGAAAAATGTAAATACTTAGATGAATGTAAGATTTCTGGGAAATGTAATCAATTGGTAATAAATTAAAATATCCAGGGGAAATGTAAAAGTAAGTAATAATAGAAATAAATGTAAGTGTCCTAGAAAAATTTAATCCTTAGGCTAATGTCTCAATCAGTATCCTGGGAAAATAAAATCATTGTGATAAAAAAAATTATCCAGCAAAAGTGAAATCATGGGGATAAATATCCAGCAAAAGTGTAATCATGGAAATGTATAACTGGCAAAAATGTATAAACATAGAGATGAATATTCAGCAAAAATATAATCAATGGGGATGAATATCCAGCAGAAATGCACTCGTGAAAATATAAAAAAATCCCGTCCCACTCGTGAAATAAATTCCATATCCAACTACAAAACATTGAATATCCTCTATATATTTATGGAAGATTCAAGAGGGACAGGCAGTTTTGAAAATTTTCTTAATAAATTTTGATGATGATTTGTGTGTAAAATGTAATCATGTAAACATGTAATCATGTAAATACATGTATAAGTTTGAAATCAAACTATTGTTATATTTGAGATTAGATAACAGGGAGGGACATATCATTAGAAATATAACAATTAAGAAAAATATCTAAGAAACTGATTAAAGGACAACTAAACATGAAAACAATTACCACTATAATGAAAATAATTATTTAGATTGAGAAAATTCAGCTGGCTTAAATTTTTTTTTATTTGTGTTTGAAAATGAAATGTATGCAGTTGTCTTAGGGAAACCTAATTCAATCAACAGGTGACTTAGCAAATATCTGCTTCGTACATATTATGACAAATAAGAAGTAAGATTGTCTCTAACACATAAGATGTAAGATTGTCTGTGACAAGTCAGCATATTAATGTCTCTAAGCTACAAATGTCTCCATGACACAACAGTTAAAATGAATGGAATCCCTTTGTTTGTTTCATTTATTTGCAGTCTAATCCCTCTGCCTTTGGAGGAGTTTGTATTGATTTAAGTTTGATTATCTGAGGGACCCTACTGGTCTTCTGTCATAAATTGAATTGCACTGCAATTTATTAGAAATTGAATATGTCTCCTCTTACTTAATGAGATTTTTTTTTGTTCGAAAGTTTTTATATAAATTGAATTCCAACACGAGTTCCTATATATTTTTCAGCAGAATGTCCGTAATTTTTTTTTCTGTAAGGGAAAAAATATATCACTCTAGAATTGAGGAAATTTTAATTGTGATTTCAATTGATTTAAAGATAGTTTCTTCTGATTTATTAACAATTAGGCAAACATATACATATACATGCATAGAGAAGTGTTTGAAAAAAGCAAAGCATAACAATAAATGTTTAAAAATTGACTGGTTTAATGGTCAGTGAGACCATAATTAAACTGTAACACTGTAACAGGTGAGGTTGATTATAAGTCATTTTTTAAGCTATGGAAATACATGTATATGTTCCTTGTAGGTATGATTGGCATTTGTTTTAGATCAATGTATATGTTCCTTTGATCTAAAATCAAATGCCAATCATACCTACTTCTTTGCTGTAAAAAATAAATTGTACAAAATGTGACAAATATTCTGCCTCTGTTACACTCTGTAATGTTGTTCTTCAGTCCTGGTGGTCTCAGTGGCTGACGGTCCATCTAAACAGGAACTAGTGGACTACAAAATCCCTGTCAACTCACTACAGCCATTCCACCAATATCACCTGGAACTGGTCAAGGTAAGTAACTCTTACAAGACTAGATTTAAAGGGAGATCAGCAGAATTTCAACTACTCACAGTTATTTTTGAAATATGCAATGTTGACTTTTTAAAAAAATAAATTTACACAGTTATAATAATAGGCAGACCTCCACATTGGACAAAAAAGTTAAGTTTCAAAGAATTTTGTAAAAGGTTGTTGACTCCTTTAGTTCATAGAAATTCCTTGTAAAAGTTTCTGCTGTCAATGTGATGCCAAGGAGAGCAATTTGGTTCATGTATTTATAAACATATTGCATATATGTAACATTTCCCACTAATACTTTTATAGCCAAAGAAGGGGGTGCCTAATGGAGTTCGAGTGTTTGCCTCAATAACCAGAAAACTGTCGAAACTCCCTAAAGATGCTTCTTCTCCAAACTATCTGGGACTAGAGGTACACACAAAGCCTTAAATTCTCACTTTTTTCCTTTGATTTTAAGTTTTTATTTTATATACAAAATTGTAATTGTGAATTTGTAGGTTTTACTTCAAGCTGTCCAGAAACCACTACAGACCTCTATGGGGCCCCTTATTGCTGTGGCTAGGATTGTCCCTGACTTCTACAATTACAGGTTAGTCTTAGGAATCATCATCTTCTGATTTATCTAACTGCATTTAAATAAAACAACCCTATTTTTAATTTACAGAAGTAATTACTTGATCTCTAACCCTCGTGCTGCTGGGGTCACAATGACAAGTGTCTCATTTCCTTCACCCCACCCTGCCTCCTTCAGTGTTCCCCCAGGGACTAAACATGGCTATCCTCAGGTATGTATGACATAGTACATGTACCTTACAAATAATACATGTACAGTAAAAAAAACAGTATGGAAAGATCCTTAAATTGCTTCCTTTTATTCATAATTTCAAAAACCCTGTTCATGTTTTATCATTTGGTTGTGAGACATGCAGGTTTTGTTTCTTTATCTTGGAAACATGGAGTTCAATTTTAAATTGATTAGCAATAATAATGCAGATGTTGATTTAAAAGAGAAATTGTTCCTTTAACAGATAAGTTTGCCAGGGAAGCCTGACGTACAGCCAGTGTGGAATCACCCGTACCTGTTCTGTGACGAGAGAGACAAGGCCACTCTCTTCACCCCATCAGCAGCTCTAGTTATAGAGTACTACCACCAGGACACAGGTAAGCAAGGTCAAGGTCACTCTCTTCACCCCATCAGCAGCTCTAGTGATCGAGTACTACCACCAGGACTCGGGTAAGCAAGGTCAAGGTCACTCTCTTCACCCCATCAGCAGCTCTAGTTATAGAGTACTACCACCAGGACTCAGGCAAGCAGGGTCAAGGTCAATGATCCAATAATAGCTTCAGTTTATTCCAATAATTTAAGTTGAAAATTTACATGAAAAGGAAAAATCATAATTCCTGAAGACCTTAACCTGAGATGATCTGATAGATTAAAAATTGTACCTCTTTAACATACTGAGAGCCTAAAGTCCCCAAATGAGCTGACACTACAATGTAAAAGTAAATCTCTGCCTTTTTCCCCATTTTAAGAGAGCGAGAGTATTAATCATCCTGACACAGACTAAAACTGAAACAGTTTCTCCAAATTGTTGTATATCCCTGTATACAATTTTCAACCTCACAATCACTTAGCTATGATGTCTCACATCTGCTCAACTATGATGTCACAGTCAACTATGAGGTCTTCCACAACACTCCCAACACCTCTGTCGTGCTTGTTGTACAAGATTCTTGGACAAGTTTTAAATGTTGAAAATTTAAAGTTAAAATCATAATAAGTTAATGTAATTATCAATAAAGATGGAATTTTATCATCTATTTTAAAACTATAATCCCTTAAAACTAGGGATGGCAACGAATATTCGAACATTCGAATATTCATTCGATGAGTTGATATTCGAATATGAATTTAAGATTCGAATATTCGGTGTTTTTCAGATTTCGTAAAAAGAAGTACTGTGATTAATAAATTTTGATTAGAACAGTGCTGGAATTATCCCTGTTTAATTTACTAACGATCAATTTCGATTGCCTGATGTCTTTCACTACTTTCTTATCTTATAGATCTACTAAATTACATGTATTTTGTTTTAAGCAAGGTGTTAATGAATTGTACAATAATGCTTTATGTATAATACAAAACGTACTTTCATAGTTTTTATTAGTTAGATACTATCGGATCTAGAATCAAGGACAACAAAATGAAAACCTTCTTAGAATGTCTAAAAGACGCAAGGAGTATACTTTTCAAAATAAATTTAATTGATCATTGAATGAATGTCCGATAGAATTAGTCTGTATTCAATATTGCTCAATTTCAGCATAAATGTGTAAATTACTTGTCAATGATTATCTCGGGTTGTACATAATTCTAAATTTTATATTCATTATCGGGAAATTAGTTAATTACCTAGGAAAATTGTCTATGGAAATATTTGTTTACATTGTATCAAAGATTATAATAATATCTCTTATTAGGCAGATAACTGTAATTCATTACATGTATTGAAATCTGAAAAGTACACCGTTACGACTACATCTCGCCTTTGGTAAGACGACTGGTTCCTCAGTTGGAGCCACTATAAATACACATGTTTCCTTTGTTAAAATTATACTTTTCTACATTGATATCAATTATTTATTTCAAACATTGACAAATATCAAATGGAATTCCTTATTGTACACCTACAAAAGTCTTCATACAATTTTACTTCCAATATAAGTATACCTACGCTAAACCTTTCATGAGAGTAGGATGATGCATTATATAAATTAAACAGATTTTATTTATTTTATCGAATATTCGAATATATTCGAATACTTGCATTGAATATTCGAATATGAATTATTGACAAAATTGACATCCCTACTTAAAACAAATTTACTTTCTCAGTTATTAAGGAACTATTTTGCGGAGTAAAAATTTTATAAAAAACTTGGAAAAAATCCTTTAAAAGGATGACAGATTTAAAAACATAAATCCTGATTAACGATATAATTAAAAAATTTAATACAATTTTTCCCCATTTACAAATTTTCCATGAATCTTGTATGACAAGCATTGACAGAAGAGCGTAGTGGGAACAAGAACTCTGGATAGAGAAAGAACTGGATTACGAAAAGAGAGAGGCAAAGAAAATGTAATAAACAGAGAAATCAGTATTATCAAAGGATGCTCACATTCTGAGTGAATCATACGGTGATGATGGGTGGTGCTAAGGGTATTACAGTAAAACTTGTCTAATCCGGACACCACTGGTTCTAAAGTAATTGTCTGGATTAGACAACATTCCGGAATAGACAACATGTAAAACGATGTAAAACAAAAGTTTCACTGTATGACAGTTTTGTAGTTGGATATGGAATTTATTTCTTTTGTGAGACTGAGCTTCCCATCCATGAAAATATTTTAAAAAAAAATCCTGTCCCACTCCTGAAATAATATCCTCTATGTATTCTTGTTTGACTTTTTCTGCACAGATTTTATATTCTTTTCCAGCCATGACAGATCAGTTCTGGAAGGTGAAGAGTCCTATGGGGTTCTCAGCTTTACAGCTTGACAAAGATTTGTACAAGGAGCTGATAAAGGAGAATGCAGTCAAAGGTCTGAGAGTAGATAACCTACCTGTACAGGTAAGACTAAGGGCTGAGAGTAGATAATATAACATTACAGGTAAGACAAAGGGCTGAATGTAATCTACCTCTACAGGTAAGACAAAGGGCAGAGAGTAGACAATCTACCTCTACAGGTAAGACAAAGGGCTGAGAGTAGACAATCTACCTCTACAGGTAAGACAAAGGGCTGAGAGTAGACAATCTACCTCTACAGGTAAGACAAAGGGCTGAGAGTAGACAATCTACCTCTACAGGTAAGACAAAGGGCAGAGAGCAGACAATCTACCTCTACAGGTAAGACAAAGGGCAGAGAGCAGACAATCTACCTCTACAGGTAAGACAAAGGGCTGAGAGCAGACAATCTACCTCTACAGGTAAGACAAAGGGCTGAGAGTAGACAATCTACCTCTACAGGTAAGACAAAGGGCAGAGAGCAGACAATCTACCTCTACAGGTAAGACAAAGGGCAGAGAGCAGACAATCTACCTCTACAGGTAAGACAAAGGGCTGAGAGCAGACAATCTACCTCTACAGGTAAGACAAAGGGCTGGGAACCTGTACAGGTTAGACAAAGAGCTGAGAGTAGACAGTAGACAATCTACCTGCACAGGTTTGATAAAGGACTGAGAGTAGCCAATCTACCTGTAAAGGTAAGACAAAAGATTGAGAGTAGACAATCTACCTGTACAGGAAAGACAAGAGCTGAGAATAGAGAGAAGAAATTTTACCTGTACAGGTTTGACAAAGGACCGAGAGTAGAAAATCTACCTGTAAAGGTAAGACAAAGGGTTGAGAGTAGACAATCTACCTCTACAGGTAAGACAAAAAACTGAAATTAGACAATCTACCTGCATAGGTAGGACAAAGGACTGAGAGTAGATAACCTTCCTGTACAGGTAAAACACAGGGCTAGGAGAGGACAATCGACCAGTACAGGTAAGACAAATTACTGAGAGTATACAATCTACCTGTAAAAAGTTAGACAAAGGCTTCGTCTCACCTTCCATCAGACTTGAACAACCCATCTTTTTCTGTGAACAGTCACTTGCAAATCAATAAATGAGTAATATTGATTGAGTGCTCAACGACTTGATAATCAGTGAGCTTCATGAATGATACAGTAAATCATTCATTGTTTAGTAATTTGATCATTAAAATTGTCGTGGTATTAAATTAATATTTACTTTATTATTTTCCCATTTTATGAAATCAAAAAAAGGAAGTTATATACCCTGACAGTTAAGATGTGAGAAATTAGGCACTTTTATTCTATACTTGAGAATATTTTATTAAAGGTTTTCAAAGATTATCCTGGTGTAAGTAAATGACACATAAGTTCATGAAAACTAAACATCTCCTTAGATAATAAAAGTATTGGTCAGTGGTCATTAATTAGTTAGATGACAGATTTTATTCACACCCTGTAGATTAGTACCAGGTCCATTTAGTTTTTCATTGTTAATAGCTACTGTCCACCCACACTAAGTTGACCAAGCGGGAGTAACCTTTCAGTTACCTTTTAAAAAAATTCTACTCGCTAATGTCCATTATGACAAGTTAATGAAAAATCAATGGCTGACCATCTGACCTCATATATAGATATAGGCATTATTTTGTAAAGATTCATGAAAGGAAAACTTTATTTTACACATGCTTCTACCCATTGGAACTGTACCCACCTATCAAATGTTCAGCTGGCTATGCCAAGTCAACTATTCGTGGGTGGACAATGTATGAACATGAATTATATAAAAAGTTGATATTTTGTTATAAGCTGTTGATTTCTCATATAGGTACTTTTTTGTGTTCTATACCAGTCATTTCCCCACATACTCTTTACTTCACACTCTTGTAGTATTAATAAAACACCATGTACTGTATCATTTTCTTCATTCTACAATTCAATTCCAAGAAATATAAAGCAAAATGAATCTTAATTTTTTAATTAACATTTTATAAATTAACTGTATAGCATAATGAACACAAATTATTTGATAGTTGTTTTACAGTGAAGCTGAAATGAACAGTGTATATTTTACAGGGTACAGACATCGTAACAATCGAGGGGACACAACCCACAGTTGGAGTAATTTTAAAGCTCATTACAAATAGTGTAAGTTAATAACAAATTTGACACATTCTGAAGTCATACTTCTTAAGAAAATTCTAAAGGTTTTGCAAGAATTAAACTCTTTTAATGAATACCAAGGAGAGAAATGAAAAAGGAGGATTTTGGTTAATATAATTTTCTGGATTCCTTCAGGAACCGGATGCCATGGTGAGGGCAGACAATCTGGAATCCCTCCCTGCTCTGGATTTGTTCCCTGAGCCGAGTGCTGGGTACTTCCGTACTGGAGATGACGCTAATGGTGTGAAATCACCAGAAGTGTTCAAGGTTAACTTTGCTGACGAGACATCGTGGGACTCGATGGGAACTGAGAAACCGGAATCTCCCCCGCAACAGCCCGGGTACTACTTACAGAAAGTATACAAGAAACCCATGTCTGTAAGTACAGGTTTATTGTCCTGTAGTTCTAACTTATTGAACATTAACTACATCACCTTTAGTCCTCATTATATTTGTAATGTGCACAAAGAAATGCTTAAATATTAACTTATTTAGAAAGAAAAAAATCTTTTTTTTTTTGCACAGAAATATTTAAATTATGTACATGTATAGAGAAAAACACAAACATTGCATACTTGTGTTGTTTCTAATTTTTATCATAGTGCTTGATAAGCGTATGCTTCGGAGGTATTCATATTTATGTGTGCATGTAATGTCAAGATGATTTTATTCTGATCGATTTTAAATGATATTAATTTTGATATGGCAGATTAATGTGATTTGGTAAGTCAAAGATCAAACCAGAGGCCGCTGTGTCTTTTTTTTTTCATTTCTGCTACGTTCTTATGTATACACTTCTGAATGTGAAGACTCTGATGTCATTGTATGTAATTAACTTTATCCTCAATCTGTCTCATCTTTATAATTTTATGGGAAATTTACATTAACATTTTAATGCCCTGTTCACACAGAGAGTTTAATTTGAATTAAACCTAAGTTACTGCGAATTGAATTTGAACCATGTTCACACAGAGAGTTTAATTTGAATTAAACCTAAGTTACTGCGAATTAAATTTGAACCATGTTCACAGAGAGAATTGAATGTGAATTAGTTTAATTTGAATTAATTTACTACGTATCAAATTACTTCACATTTAGCTCTGTGTTAAGGCTATAGCAAAGCTAATTCAAATTTAATTCTGACGCATGTGTAATAGCAAAGTAAAGCCACTTAATTGCCACATGTCGGTGGTCAGATATCAGTACTTATGCTATTTTTGAGTGAAAAACAAAGATGAATTAAGTTTATCAGTAAATATCTGTACAGACACCATGATATTATGTCAAATGTAATCTGCTGTGCATAAGGTGACATGATTTGTAAATGACATCATAATAGCCTTACTATATAGAAATAAAAATTTAATTCACATAGTTTACTTTGCATTGACTGTTGTGTGAACATGAATTAAATCGGATTAGTTTAATTCGCATTATTTTACTATGAATTTATTTACTGCGAATGAAATATTTAATGCATATTCGTGTGAACAGGGCATAAAATGGTACTGGTTAAAGTAGAATAAAACTTTGTCAAAATGTTGCAAATAATGTGTGTTACAATAAATTATCAAATTTAAATCTTATGTGATTTGTCCTTCTGAATTGCATTATCTACAAGGATAGCTTAGTAAGCTTTATTTTTTCAGGAGTTTGATT
This sequence comes from Saccostrea echinata, assembly GCF_033153115.1. Classification (NCBI taxonomy): domain Eukaryota; kingdom Metazoa; phylum Mollusca; class Bivalvia; order Ostreida; family Ostreidae; genus Saccostrea; species Saccostrea echinata. The sequence goes on along the minus strand of NW_026889790.1, from coordinate 1,388,469 downwards.
CCAGTAGGGCTAAGGTTTTAATTCATTTTTTTTTCTGAGATTCTACACCTAAAATACCCTTTTTGACTATTTAATTCTGGACATTTTAAGGTTCATGATGCCCAAAGTTTATTAATCCAAATACTTTCTGTTTTTCTATGATATTATGAGTTAACACGTCACTCAGGAAAAGATTTTGTTATTCATCATAGATCACTGCATACAGTTTTAGTGTTACATATACCAGTTTTGTTTTACAAATTTTACATAACACAGAAAGCATTTCAGCAATGTTCAAAGTAAAATTTCTGATCACTTAATTCTAATTTCTGCAGCTGTAAAAAAAAAAAAAAAACACCAACAAACGATAATTTTGGGGGTTGTACTTATTCTTACTGGTAATTTTGAGTGTTTGCCTTATTTAGGAATAAGATTTTTCCTTTTTTTTTTGGGGGGGGGGGGGTGTCAATTTTTAGTTTAGTCTTTCAGAATTATCCTCCTTTCTGACTCAAAAATCTTTCTCTACAGATTATAATAGAAATGAATGATTTCAATCAGTGTTGTATTATGTTGTAGCCTAATTGTTTGTTCCAAGTCTATTCATTATCAGATTTACAGGTAACAACTGGATTTATTTAACCCTGTTTAAATGTATTACCCTGCTTTGCTTTCAATTAAATATTTTGCTATTCAGAGTTATTCCCCTTTAACTGCATTTTCAATGTATTTAAAAGAATTCTTCAATTTATTAATTCTATCAAGAATGTTGTCTAATTGTTACAAACTTCCTGCATGTATTATACCTGCATGCTGTGTGAGTGGAATTTATTATTAAATTAATAAGATAAAGATTAAATATTTCATGAAATATCAAGCCAGTCAATAAAATGTATAATATTGCATGTGTAGAATACATTCTAGATTTATATTCCTATCAATCAAGTCTTTCTCGTGTGTGTATTATATCTGTTGATAAAGAAATATTGATTTCTCTGGGCTATCCTGTAAAATGAGCTGCAGTTTTCTTTTTAAGTTCAGGTAACTTTAAATGTTCAGCCAGGTGGAGAAATCATGTTACCTGTTGATCCTGTGCAAACTTGCCTTGGTTACCAAGAGGCCATATGTAAACAAAAAGATTACCAAATTTCAGATTTACACCTGTCAAAATTCTTTAAATCACCAGACAATTAATTGCAAAACTGACACAAACACTTCCTTAAGAAAAGATTAACTAAGTATTTTAAGGTGCATGTTAAATGCATGTGGTGTTTTTTGAGATCAGCTCCTTTAGGAAGCCCCATGCAATCTTAAAGTGTATAATATTAGAAGATCTTTGTACAGCCTGATCATGCCAAGAAGGATTTAACTATTTCTTTGCCAAATGTGTGTCATAAAAATTGAAAATGTGAAGAAGAATTAGGCCACCATCATAAATAGTGTGTTGGGGATTATTGTATTTGTGTAATTTGTGATAAAACAGACAAATCTGGGAAAATGGCTACTATGTATTATAGGCCTTATACGGCTGAGGTAAGAATTAGTACGTTCAGAATTCTATTATTTGCTTAGATAAAATGGTGATTCTTTTAAATCTAAATTTCTTAAATCCATTTAATAAATACCATGTTGGGTGTTCAGAGACATTGAATTTACTCAATTAATATTATTGGTACCTGAAAATCAACAGAAAAAGTGTTAGAAGACATTATCAAATTACAAAATATTATTGGTAGCCGAAAAGCCACAAAAAATGTGTTAGAGCACATTATCAAATTTATGTAAAGTAATTCTTTGATATGCTAAAGAACTGTTGTTCTTCTGTTTATTTTTCTCTAACCATGGTTGATAATTTAATGAGGTTGTAAAAAAGGGGTTTGATTTATATGAATGATTAGATGTACATAAAAATCAATTAAATTTAATCATGTATCATTTAATTTGTTCAATGTTATTTTACAAACATTAAAATGATCAATTTTTGTTATTGTGTATATACGGTATTTACCAAAACAGGCAAGTTTTAAATTTTTGAGAATTACTATTGTAAAATTTTATTTTCAGTAGAACTTTTTTCATGTGTCTGTGTTGTTGATTTTCAGCCTATCAAAGATGGGGATCTTCCTCCCTATGAAGCTATGGAGTCCATACTCCCAGATTACCAGTACATCTTTGTGGACCCAGACAACAAATCTGGTCGCCCACCCCAGAGGCCACCAGCTGCCACCCAATTGCCAGGGGCTACCTCCTCGATGCCAGGAGGCCCTTCTACCAGGTAAATATTTACGGATTCAGTCCACCCTGACCCCCCTCCCCTGGCCCTAAAAATGCTATGCTGAAAAATTTGCATCAGGTACATGTAATTATGACATATGAGTAAATGATTATTTTCATGTTAACCTCATCTTCCTGAACACAGCTGTAATGCAATTGAAAATTGCATTTCCTCTCTAAACTCGTTAATGTTGTTTTTAAAATGTGTAAATTTAAGATATTTCGTCTTAAATTTTATTTAATTTAAGAACCCTCTCTACACTGCACAGTAAAGAGTTCTGATTCTATGGTATTTTTCTGCAGTTAGAGTGATCTGCCCTTAGATCTAAATTCCAATAAATTGAAATTTACAGTATATTACTCAATTTGTAACCAGTTCAAGCATTCATAACATTTTAAATAGCCAAGATAAATTAATTGAACACTTTATTTGCATGTATTTTCTCCATGGAAGTAAACAATAGTGATTTATGTTCATTGATACTTGATTGTCTGAGAACATTTTTCCTGGAGGTAAATGCCACGTACCATATATTGAAAATTAAATTGATAAGCTCAATATTTACAACTTTATTCAATATGATCTTCTCAATGTCCAAAAAACATTTTGCACTGGTGTATAGAGGGTCCTTAAACTTGTTTAAAGAAGTTAAAACTGTAAGAAAAAGGAAAAATGGGCACCCATGTGTTTTATTGGATTACTCTGTAATTAAAAAAAACTGTGAAGCAAACATAGGAAAAAGAGAAATATAGAATTTGCAAATTTTGTTCATGCGGTGCCCTTGTATCGGATACTTCCACGGATGTATTTCGCTATCATCCTCATTCTTCTATGAAAATTATTATTTTGACAATCATTCAAATGCGAGCGGCTGTATGACATAGCTCCTAGAGATGCTATATGTTTTGCATTTTATTCCATGATATCAGTTATATGAAACTTCGGAGAGAACAAACACTGAATGATCGAGAGAGAAGAGTTAGCTTACAAGGAGTATATGAAAACAGATTTGAAATTTATAATTTTCAAACTTTTCGGTAGAATATTATGGCTTACATATACCAAGAGCAGTTCTGACTGATTTATTATAACCTGTTTAGAAGTTTTTTTAATTTGAAAATCATAAAAAATACGAATTTCGGGCATCTCCAACTGTTATTTATCTTTTCACTCTTAAGAAATTTATTGCTAATTTGAGAATGGCCAATACTTCAATATTGAAAGCATTAAGTTTCATAAAATTACAAGTTTTAGAATATAAAAGAAAAATTATTGTTTGGCCCAGGATGAAAATATTGCTCACTCCTTCCTCCTTATTGTAAAATGCACAGAAACATGAACAAGTTACAATGGTCTCAAGTCACATTAGAAGTGGAATATCACTTAGACCAAGGATTTTGATACATTCTTTGTAAAAGATAATGAGAACATTTTTTTACCATTACAGTTGTTCACTAGTTTTATGCTATAAATAAAAGTCATGTGACATTAACATGAACAGATGATATATTTTGCACTCTTTGCTTGCTTCACTGTGCAGTTGAGTATCAAAACTTTTGATAATTCTTTCAATTTTATGGTACAAATATCATAAAAGAAATATTTGAATTTGACTTGCTTTGTCTCCTTCATATTTCTATTTTGAATTCATATTGAATTTGGCAACTAAAAGGTAAATATAGTTATCCTCCATTGAAAATGATAATTTGGATTCACATTACAGTTACCAACCGGCAAATCTGGACCAGACATCCATGAATGTATTGGACCACCAGATGAAGGAACTGGAGAATTATCGGACTGCTGTCCACAAAATGGGTCAAGATATCCTCGCCCTGAGACAGCAGATCCGAGAGCTGGAGGCAAATAACAGTCAGCTCCGTCGAGATCTGGCTAATTACAATGACGCCGGTAAACTGATGATTGAATCAGCGGAACTAGACAATCTCACAAAACCAGAGGTCATGTCCAGATATGGTAATTATCAATGTTTGCCATCTTATGAAATACATTTGAAAATTTGAAACAGGACCAAATAAACTGGACAATTCATTTCTGAAGTAAAAAATTCTTCGAGAAATAATTTTTGCAAGGAAATCTTGATAGTTGTGAGATTTTATAAAAATACAAAAATTTTCACATAAAGGAATTAAAGCAATACATGAAGCATTTTCATGGATAAAAAATATAAAGAAATTTCCACATCAATTGTAAGAAAATCAGTTAAGAGTTCCACAGTAATGTTAAATGCAGGTGTGATATCAGAGAACAAGAAGTTTATTGATTATTTTGAATCTTTCTTCCATTAATCATGTAAACTATTTTCAGCCATCTTGAAACAAACTCTAGTAATTAGCAGTAATGATCTCAAAAGCTACAAAGAGAGAGTTCAGCGACTACAGAATGAACTCATTAAAGTAAGCTCACTTGAGCTGAGCTGGTGAACATAAGCTCTATTAAGCTTAAGTAGGAGTGTAGTTATTTAGAGGGTAATTGGGACTCTGCACGTTTTGCTTTTTTCAGCTGCACTAAAACAAACACTGCAGTCAAACTCTGGTGACATACAAGCCTACAAAGACAAGGTTCAGAAACTACAGAACGAACTCATCAAGGTACAATATGGTGACACATGCTTTTTTTGCGATATCTTCACTCAAGTGTGATGGTATATTACTGGCACTATTTTCATATTTATGTACTTTTAAAATGTAAATCTATGAAAATATGGTGCTGTGATACATGTGTATACATGTATTGATACAAATACAGCTTTAAAAAGTTTTTTTTTTCATTTGATTAAGTCTGAAAGAAAACTTTTTTAAATTATTTACCTGTAAAAGACACTTTTTTTCTGAGATGAATTCAAAAGAATTCTTTGACAATTCAATAGAATTTTTTTGTAGAAAAATGACCAGGAAAAGAGATACATAAAGATTGCTCAGAACTACAAACAACAGAATGAGGTGATCACCAAACTCCAGGAAAAACTGAAGAAGATGAGGACGGTGGAGGAGGCGTGTAAAAAACAGGAGAAGGTCATAGAGAAGATGGAGAAGATTCTAGAAAAGCAACACAGAGACCGGGGCAAAAAGTCAACAGGTAAGTCACACAGAGATCGGGGCAAAAAATCAACAGATTAGTCACAGAGAGACCAGGGCAAAAAGTCAACAGGTAAATCACATGGAGACCGGGGCAAAAAGTCAACAGGTAAATCACATGGAGACTGGGGCAAAAAGTCAACAGGTAAGTCACACAGAGACTGGGGCAAAAAGTCAACAGGTTAGTCACAAAGAGACTGGGGCAAAAAGTCAACAGGTTAGTCACAAAGGGACTGGGGCAAAAAGTCAACAGGTAAATCACATGGAGACTGGGGCAAAAAGTCAACAGGTTAGTCACAAAGAGACTGGGGCAAAAAGTCAGCAGGTTAGTCACAAAGAGACTGGGGCAAAAAGTCACAGGTAAGTCACATGGAGACTGGGGCAAAAAGTCAACAGGTTAGTCACAAAGAGACTGGGGCAAAAAGTCAACAGGTTAGTCACAAAGGGACTGGGGCAAAAAGTCAACAGGTAAGTCACATGGAGACTGAAGCAAAGTCAACAGGTAAGTCTCAAAGAGACTAGGGCAAAAAGTCACAGGTAAGTCACAAAGAGACCGGGGCAAAACGTCGACAATCACACTGTTTGTAAGGGAAGCAACACAGAGACTGGGGCAAAAAGTCAACAGATAAGTCAAACACAGAGACCAGGGCAAAAAAGTCAACAGGTTACTTACACTGTTAGTAAGGTGGATGCAACTCCAAAAAAAATCAAAGTTTAGTTGTTAGTAATGGAAACCCTGGTAGACAGGAGGATTGACCTGTTTCTCTTCTTACTACAAATAAATGTACCTTTGAAAGGCGATAGTTAGAAATACATCAGTCATCTAACAGTTGAGATGGAGACACTGGTGGCAGCATTTCAAGAATCTGCCATCCTATTTAAATTCTTTCCATATTTGCAAGATTTTCATGATTTTCAAATTTTAAGAATACAAGTTGAGTTGATCCAAATTTATTTTTTGTCTTGTACCTTGGGCTAAGGTAAACATCACGTGTCAGATATCCTTGCTGATTTTGAATCCTGACTTATTATTGACTTCTCTGCCAACAGATGCTGCCCAAGAAGCCAATGAAGCCTTGTTAGAGGAGAACAAGAGACTACGACAACAGGCTGATGACTTACGGGTAAGGAAAATAAGTGGACAAGTATTTTGAGAAAAGAAAATAAATGGACAGCTCAGTAAAAAATGTTCTCCATATCTCTGTGTTTATTTGGAAAATATTTATTCCAGGATCAGCTGAGATTAAGTAATAAAGGATCATCAACATCTGAAACAGATAAACTGGAACTCTATCAGGCTCTGGAGAAAGCCGAGGCTAGGATACAGTCTCTGGAAACCCAGGTATAATCTTCTTTCATGTTATATTTGCTAAAAATTGAAAATTTTGATTTTCACATGACAAACATTCAAAATATTCATTTTAATTTGTGAAACATTAAAAATGTTTATTAATTCAAAACATTATCAGTATGAAACATTATGGAAGGCATTGTTAAGATAAAAAATGATTAAAAGAGAAAAGGCATCAAAATATTTTGAGATTTCCTATAATTTCTATTGTTACAGCTTTTAGAGAATTCTAGAAGTTGGGGTAAAGAGAGAGCAGATATGTTGTTAAAGTTAAATGAAGCGGAACACGGGTTTGGACGTTCAGCGGGCATGGTTCTACATGATTACCCAGTCTATGTAAGTTCTAATGACTATCATGTGAACCCAGTTACTTAGGTTTAAACCCCAATCAAAAAGACTAACATGACTTTAACGTATTGAGTAAATATAAAGTTACCTCCCTTATCATGCTCTTGCCTTTTTCAGATCCCACAATGTGAAATCTTACTATATTCCAGAAACTCTCACTAGATTAATAATGTTTTCTCTGTAATTAGGACATTTAAGTTTCTGTCTATTCTGTGGTTAACATGTCTTAATAAATAATCAGGAGTCTCCAAGAGAGGTGCGACAATCGAGGAAACACACCTACTTAAGTGCCCCTCCTCCTTGTCGATGTGCCTGCCAGGTACAGAGAAATCCACCGAGTTCCTTCCCAGAGTTATCTACCTTAACAAATCCCACTGAGTTCCTGCCCAGAGTTATTTACCTTAATAAAATCCCACCAAGTTCCTTTCCAGATTTATCACCCATGATAACCACCAATTAGATATTATGTATTGTCCTAACACTGTACTGTTGTTGTTATCTGCATTGCCCTCACATTAGTTTGTGATACCTGATGCACTAGTGTGATATCTGATGCACTAGTGTGATACCTGATGCACTATAACCTTTACTTTTGGTGTATTATCGTGCCAAAAATTAGATTAGCATAATTTATCCTTCTTTTTAAACTTAATTTACATTTGTTCTTAATTTTCTTTTTGTGACTCAAAAGTTTATTTATACACAGAGGCCTTTGCTGAATTGAAAGATGGTAAAATTTATTCTGGCTTGTTGAACAACTGTTGGAGTATGGAGAGTGTTAGAATTTTGAATGTGTTTGTATATAATTTTTCAGAATGATAAACTCGCCCGTAACAGTCCTCGGCGATTGTCTCCCCTGTACCGCTGATACAACTCATGAACCCCCTTCTGGTGCTTTCAATATGGCTGCCAACTGGAGCTGAACAGACTATAAATGTCACCTTTATTTATTAGTTACATCACGCCACTCAAGAAGAGATCTAAAGTTGCTGCCTCTTGTGAATGCATGAATTGTACAACTGTGTTAAAATGATATTGTCAACTGAATGATTTACTGCTTATACCCTGGAGTGATGCTGAATTGTCTTTTTCTTCACATTCTTAATCACATTTTATATTAAAGGTAACTAAGGGGTAATGTGCTTATTCTCATTATGTATCGGACTTTCATACATATTCCTGGATTGTTCTCGACTGTGGTAGCAGGAACCACTGTAAACCATGGCTCATTGTTCATCATCGTTGTACAATAATTCTTATATTGTTATCAGTTTCATATAATTATGTATTGTTAGAGATTATGCATTTTGTTGGAAATAAATTATTTATTAGTTGTAAATGTTTTTTTGTTGATGTTGCTCTAAAGTGTATTACTGTAAAACTTGTTTATTACGAACACAGATATAGCAAATTTACGGACATAGCTTTTTAATTTGCAATCCCCGGCGAAATTCTTAACAATTCCGTATTAAATTTTTATGGATATAATGAACTTGGATATAGTGAATTTACGGTTATAGCAAACTGATTTTGTTGAAAACTAGAAGTTGAAAATAACGAAATTAACAGCTTTTATAGCAAAATTTCAAAGTTCTTAATTTTTAAAATATTGAACTGACAATAATTTTATAAGTATTTATACTTGAAATGCAATTCATCCGAAAACTTTTGAAATCCAAGGTAAATTTTTAATACTTTTTGTAGTCATACTTGAATAAAAAAGTCTATATTGCGAATTAGCTATGTATACAATAATTAATTCGTTATACGGATATAATGAATAATGGATATAACAAAGTAAATTCGCAGGTCCCAGAACTTCGCTATAACCGAGTTTTACTATAGGTAGTAATTACACTTTATAGAAATGGAACATTTCCTCATCCTTGGACTGATTATAAAGAATACTTTTGTAGTGATTTAAACATATTTATTTCATTGATAAGCTGTTGAATGAAGACTGATTGATGTCAATGTCATGTATTGTCAGATTGAGGCTAACAGGTAGAACCAAGTCCCAGTGTTGAAGAATGTAGCGTTTTGCACAATTTTTTCCATATCTTTGAACATATCACTTTTTCCCTGCAAAACAAGAATGAGAAGCATCAACAAGCATTCTGAGAGTAATGCTGAAGCACTGGCCCCAGCAAACTCTTACAAGGTGTACATTTATCATTATGACATAAATCTATGAGTTCAGTAATTTATGCTAACAACATAATTATCAAACTACTTCAAAATTATGAGGTCAAAAACCGTGGTAAATTCTGAAAGGCTTTGTCACAGGTAATGCACATGTGAAATACGAAAGTCAAAGCTATGGTTTTTTTTTATAAAGTTTTTGAGACAGACACAGAGGAATGAGATTTAATGTTCCCATGTTTTCAAGAAACCAGGGGACGTTTTTTCAATTTATGTGTATTTGAAAGTTATATGTACAGGCAAATAGAAGAAATGTCTTTCATTTTTGAAAAATTCATGAAAGAAATGAACTCGAGACTTCTCAGAATGGCTTTAAAGCACTAACATGCTTCATGAAATTTGCCTGTTTTGGGAAGTCTAAGTTCATTTCATATTTCATGAAATTTTCAATAATGAAAAGCTTTTTCTTAAGGGTTTTTCAATTTTAATTGGTAAAAGACTGTAATTCCCTAAAACAAGGGTCACAATCCTACGAAACTCAGAACAAGATCAGTTTTCTGCTTTGCAAAGTAATTTCCCAACTCTTGATCGATTTGTAGTTTTCAAATTCATTTGGAAAACAGAAATTTTAATCAACTTGGAAGTTAATTAACTTTGATACATGTGCATGTATTTACATGAATAATGAATGGAATCCTCTGAAACTTGAAGATTATCTGCAACAATGGTGTCAAAGTTCAATTTAAATAAAATGTTTTGGAAACAGATTATTTTAAATTTTTCAGTTGATAAAGGTTGATACCTTAACCTCTAGATCCCCAGTTTCACCTGTAAGGACTTCTAGAGTCTCACACTAACAATGGAAAGTCAAGTAAACACAGAAGATTTCTGGAATTGCTCTTGACATTACCTGCAGTAAACCACTTTGGGACTGCTGGTTTTTTCGAGCCGGTTGATGGTTCAGAATCTGCTTTGCTTGGTTTTGGTTTAGATGTGCCAGGTTGTTGATCTTTTCTTGAGGAATTTGGAGTCTCATCCTTAGGCAAGCTGTAAAATAAGAAATAAAGAAAACTTTACAATTTTACACAAGCAAATAAGATACATCTACTGTATATCTGCACGTCTTCCTGTACACGATCTATTTGCTTTTAAAACCAACAGCAGAAGTTTTTGAGATTTTCTGACAAGCAGAGGTGACCATAATATTTTTTTTTCAAAATATTTCCTGACAAAAACCTGCCTTTTTTCCACAATATCCTCTGCTTTGCTCTTTGGACTGATTTCCTTCATTACAGCCTCCGAAAGATAATGATCTGAAAGTAAAACAGAAATCATGTACATATAAAAATTACACATCACCAGTGTGAAAACTCAAACAAGATACATAATAAAGGAACGTTCCCTACTGGTAATGCATATAGTATTTACTGCTGCGCAGAATCAAAAACATTCAAACCTGGATGGAAACTTTAAAATAATTTACATACATGTACAGGTGTATATATGTTTTGAAAGTGACAAACCTTTTGTTGTCTCTGATCCAAAATACACAACAGAGGCCGGTGCTAGTTTTGCCTGTAAAATACATCCACATAAACTTCATCTTCAAACATTTCTCTGACTTATTACTGCATTACAATTGATGTACAAACTTTTTTTTCGACTTAGTTCTTCATTACGTTTAACTGTTGCATGTACATGTATGCCCATATTAGCACTAAGATTGAAAAATTACTTTCTGAGCTTATAAAATGCATACAATACCTGAATCAAATTCAGTGTTTGATCCTTCAACACCTGTTTTGGAGGTGCAGTGTCTGAAAAATAATGCAGAAAATTGATCATAATACATGTACAGCATACTGTTAGTTAATGTAATTCAATATGATCAGTGTATCCTCTTCTATGACATATGCATGGTGATAGCACTGAACTGTATTTTGTACTTACAAAGATAGAATCCTTGGCTTTTGTCCTCCAGATATTCTTTCACAAATTTATGCAATGCATGAACTGAAAAATCAAATAATCAGTGATGGCTATACAACATAAATTAATTATGCATTTCAAATTGTCAAAAATTATTTCCTGAATTAGAAAACAAGAATTCAAATTAAAATGAAAACAAATCGGAGCTCTCTCACACACCAGTCTCTTTTGGTCGGAATAATCCCTGGAGCACTACTTTGTCTGGAAACTGGATCCGGATGACCACATGTTGGTATTTAGAATACTGCGATTCTAGCCTTTCCTGAACCATGCTTCGTGTTAACAGTGGCTGCTCCATCTCACTTTGTCTGTGTAGGGAAATTATAAATCTTAAGTGTAATCTTTCAGTATAAACTAACTTCAAAATGCAAGACAAGAAGACACCTTCAATAAAACATACAGCCCACTCTAGTATTTAAATAAAGCAGGATCTCAAAATGCACCCCCTCCTCCCCAAATGAAACAGTATAGATTCATATAAAATTTTACAGGAATCTCCTGCATTGCTCCAAACTTGTTTTCAAATCATTCAACAATTCTACATGCATGTAGCGCTAAAAATAGTCTTAGTATAATTTTGATGATACATCCACATGCAGTAGAGAACTGAGATACTTACGCTTTCTTCTGTAGGTCTACCATCATTTTCCTGATATCATTTTCTGTTATTTCAAAGAATTCATCAGGAAGATCTACAATCCCAAATAAATACAAAATTTACTGAATGACAGGCTTAACTAGCATAAGTTTAGCACATCTCCCAAATGATACTGAGAAAAGTTCATATCCCATTCTTAAATTCCAGGGCGCTTCATTGTTAAAATTTGTAATGTTTTTAAGCTGATAAGATATTCTAATCTTACTTATGCATTGCAGACAACTGACCTTCATTTGAAGCTGTTGATTGGATGACTTCCTCAGCATTAAACAAAACAGCTTGTCTGTCACAGGGCTAGAATCAGATAGAAGTTACTAAATATACATGTAGTTCAGAGAAAAAGGCATCAGAAAAGGTGGATAACAAAGCAGCATTAAGATGTCTGAATTTACCTTGAATTCCTCTCGGTTGACTTCACTACAAAGTAAATAATTTACTGGTTATCCTTAGAAGACTTCTCTTAATTACATGTACATGGTTATTCTCATTGTTCATAAGAAATTTGTTGATGTATTGATTTTCCTTCTTCTACAGATATACATTAACCTACCTTAATTCATTTTTATAAACATCTTTTCCTTTTGTGTCTTCTGGAAACTGTGTTAATATAAAAACACACTTTTATAAGTATTGAAAAAAAAACTTTTGTATTTAATCAGAAGGTTTTTTTCTATAACAAGATGTACATAACAGACAACAATAAATGACCTTGAACTCTGCAAATTGAACTGCCTCTTGAGGTCGACCTCTCTTTGGTTTTGATCCCCCTGCTGCTTGCCGATTGGGTGATGGGTGTAAACCCATTTGTGGCATGTAATATGCTGCCAAACATCTTGCAATCTACAATTTAATATAGTAGTATATAATTGTTGGTTTAATTTAACTTTAAATAATTTCTGTACATTACAAAGTAATATTATGGCTGGTTTTAGAAGTTATTAGTGTTATAACGTACATGTACTACATCACTGATTTTAAAATTTATTAGTTTTTAGTGGTACATGCACTACATCATTACCTCTTGTTCTTGTGGTGACAATTCATTGAAATCTCCAGGAGCAAACACTTGAACCCCTGGAATATTCATCTGCCTGATTGTTTCTACAAAATCCTGCTGCTGATTACCACGACTTTGACCTCTACCCTCATTTGATGCCCTATGACCTGGAGTTTCAATCCTTTCCTCTACTTCCATTGGTTGTTGTGATGTGCTGGGTACTGATGTACTGGGTTTTGGGTCTACCTCCATGGCTTCCGAGGTCTGACTTGTTGACTCAGTTGAAATCTCAGATTTGTCTTCAGTTGATTGTGACTTTTCCTCAGACCTGTCAATGAGCTCTTCAGCTTTAGGAGGTAGAGATTTATCCTCCTGTTGGGACAGCTGTCTTTGAGCTAAAGAGTCTAGCTTCTCCAACTTTGTTTTCTCTCTCTCTATTTTATCTAAAATTTCTGCCATCACTGTGTCATCTACTGGCCTGTGAACAAGTCTGATAAGAAAAACAAAAATATTTCTGAGTGTATTTACCACAATAAACATCTAATCCTTTTTTTTTTTTTTTTATTAAATTGTGATATGAAATCATATGTTTGACTAACTATGAAATGATATTTTTACAGTGTATGAAACAGCCCAATAATTATTCAATAGTTTGTGGATAAACTGTATTCATATACTAGTATACTGTAAAATCACATATTTTCGTGGGGCCCAATTATTGCAGTCAGGAGAAACTATGGGTTCATAAAGATTTGATTTTGTGGATGAAGAATTGTTGAGTAGTCATGTATATGACATTTTACATCTCATGGTGGTCATGAATTAGTGGGTCTCCTCATACCTTGAAAACAACAAAAATTAAACCCCCATAAAAATTAGTGAAATTAGTGACAGTACTAGTATTATATGATGTTCACCTTATGACAGCTTTTCCACTAGTTAAACCAAGTTTTCTAAGTGTCATGGTCTGTAGTGCAACCTCACCTATTACCTAGGAATAAAGTGAATCTTCATTGTTATACTTTTATACATGTGATTAATACAATTAAAAACAGCAAGGTCTTAAAACTCAGTACAGTTATTTTTAATTTATCTGGGACCAGTAGATCAAGCCAATAATCACACATATATTACAAGCATTAGCTCACCTCCTCTCTCATGTAGATACAAGTAGTTTGGATGGGGGGTGTATGGGAAGGATCCATCTTACACAGGTTTCCTGTGTGAGCACTGTAAAAAATTACTTTTACTCTAAAATAACCGTGTTTTTATAAAAATTCATTTTTACTGTAAATCTTGTATGTACTCTGTCTCAGTAAGTCTGACATTTCAATACTGTACATATTCTGTGTGAATGTCATGCTCTGGAAGAAAAAATATTCCAGATACATGTATTATCCACTGACAAATTTCTCTTGAAATAGAAGAACCAATAATCAGTACATATTTCCCAGAGACTGACCTGTCTGCTTTCTCCCAGTGCTGTAGTATGTCCCACAGTGATGTGGCAGGTGAAAATGTCTGCTGAAGTCTCTGACCATCCTCCAGCTGTAAGGCAATCAGAACATCTTGTTCCGCTCGGCTGGATTCACTCTTCACCAGTTCCAGTTTAACATTGTTGGGTAGATTGGAATACCTTATGGATAGGGTAACATCTACAGTCTTTCTTCCATGTCTGTAATACAATAATTACAATGATAAGGTAAATAGACATTATAAATATAGACTAAAGCTACAGTACCTCTGAGTATTTTGGGTAAATTAATTCCCCAAAAAGCATTACATCAAAGAAATCATTATCTCTTTTATGACATTTTCTCAAATTTCATCACAAGCATGACCAGAGGAGAACCACAATATAAAAAAAACAATGAAAATAATAATAAAAAAGGCACTGCAAAGCAGAGCATCCCCTTGCAAATGAGCACATCAATCCCAATATAAATTATCTCTTGCATAACTTCTGATATACACACACACACTCACTCAACCCTGACACACATGCATGTCACTATATCCAACCCAACTTAATTGTGGGGAGATAAAAAAACAAGCAAATTCAGAGAATTGTGGTTGCCCGCTTTCTGGGTCCTATTGGTTGGAGTGCCATGATCTATGGCTTATAACTGTCTTGTCTGTCCATCATGCTAAAAGAACCAATTTAAAGTTATACCCAACGTTAAAGTTTTTGTGCAAGACAGATAGACAGACTGAATGAGATTTAATGTCCTATGCTTTCATGAAACAGTGGACAATAATGTACACATCATACTTAAGTGAGTAGTCTTCTGGAGGAAGGAATCCCTGCTTTTTACACACTTCCTCTAGTACCTGAAATAGAATATGATGTCTAATAAAACAAGTGATATGTAAACAGAACTTTTCATACTGATATAAACAACAAGAAATAACACTGGGTAATGGGAAGGGATTACAACTTACATACACTGAAATTTAATTATTATTATTATTATGTTGGTTCTAAAATTCACATGTGAATTGAGAAAAATACTGTGGATATCAATGAATACTAAGACTATATCACTTAAAAAATATAATTTGAATGGAATTTATTACGTTTATCCCTTGGATATATATTTTTTTTCAATTCCCACACTGTATTCCAATGCCTAATAATGTCATAGAAACAATGGGCTAATACATGTATAAGGGAGTCCTTTAGGGACTTTTTAAACAGATATATTTGGAAACAGAAAGTACATAAACCTTGGTTATAAATAATAATTAATACAGTGTATAATTAAGTAGGTAGTTTGACATCAAAGGTTTCTGTTCAACTTAATTGTACCCTGACTGACTTGTAACCAAGTCAACTTGAACCAAATATGTCAACTCATAATAAAAGGCAAAAGTCAACTCGTAACCAAGATTCTGGTTACATAACTAACATTCTGGTTACGAGTTGACTCCTCATATAGCATGATAACCCATAATCTAAGCGAGATTTGTAGGGATTAAAAATTTTGGTCTGGTGTCCCTGCATAATCTCAGCGAGATTCGTAGGAACTAAAAATTTTGGTCTGGTGTCCCTACGTAGGGACACCAGACCAAAATTTTTAGTCCCTACGAATCTCGCTGAGATTAGATAACCCGTAACTAGAAAACACTGATAAATGATATTCAGAGAAGATTTATTTATTCCAGATTGATAAACTCAAATTCACTAGACAAAGCTCTATGTGGGCTAAAAAAAATTCTTTGAATTTCAACATAGACTGAAGTGGTAGATCAAATGTTTATAAAATGTGTGTGTTGCCCAAGGATGACATGCAAATTTGAAACTTCAAGAAGGACTTGTAACACAGTTTGACATGTCATTAAAAGAAATGCCGACCGTTTGCTTGAAATAAGCATAAAAAAAGGTATTTTGTACTTACCTGAAGTAGTTTCGTATTTGGCGTTACTTTAACGTTCTGTCGCCGGCCGTTGGGGCATAGAACTTGAACAGTCGACATGTCTCTCAACTTTTTGTTTACACCGGAAGTAAATTTTAGCCGCTTACGTTTCATAAAATAAATAATTTTTACGTACTCATTATCACTAACATTATCAACAAAGGTTATTTAAATTATTCATAATTACAAAATAAAAAATTCAGAATATTACTTCATGAAGATATTATATAAAATAAAGTTTTCGGCATGTACATAAGCGACACTACTGAGAGGGGTTGTTATGAAATCTTTCTTGCAGAAGAAGCAGTGTTTCTAAACGGTGTTGACTAGACGTAAAATATGGATAGAAGAATGGAAAAGTAGATCTTCATAATGAAACATCACATTAGTGAACTTAATTCCAGTAAGCTAGAAGTCAATATAAGCGTTCAAAATGAGTGAAATCCAACCAAGCTCCATCTCTGGTGTGATGGAAGACTGGAATGGTACAGTGAGAGGAGAGTGTCCCCCAGAATCTGGTCATGAGGATTCTGCTCCCCAAGAGGAGGATTCTACAACTAGGTTTCATGTCGATAGGACACTTATTCCTTCTGCACAACTCGCAGAAATGAATGAAGACAGTGAACTGGGGGATCTTGGGCTGACTGTCTTCAATCAAGAAGAATTTGAGGAAGGTCTGTTCTGAATGAGTGTTTTTTTTTCTCTTGTAAATGGTTTAAGATCAACCTTAGAGAGGAACCTAAAAGTAAGCATGTATTTAAGAATTTAATCCCCAGGTACATCTTTTGCAAGACAAAATACCGGTATGTCAGTTTTAATGAAGAATTCATGGATTTTTATCATACAGGTGTAATGGCTCAGGTAGATATGGCCTTGGCTAAAGAAGAGGAAGAACAACAGAAAAAGAAACTTCAAAAGGAAGAGACAGACATCAAATATGATATAGCGTAAGTAGTATAATAATATTTATGTAACACATACATTATTATATTTATATTGATTTGAATTACCTATCTCCAATTTCTTATGTTTAAAGCAAAGTTAAGAAAGAAGTTGAAACTATGGATAAAGTTTTGTCAACTCTTGGAAATGCAGTGGGAAACAGTCATGTAAGAAACAGACTAGTCTCTGTCCAGAATCAGAGAGAAAATAAGGTAAATCTCACATTATGACATCCTTCTTTAATTAAAATAATTTGATTATAATCATTGTTAAAAAAAAAAATAATGAAATAGCTTAAACTTTTTACAGTTAAGTCAACTGAAAACTTTGTATGCAAGACAACGTGCACTACAGATCAAGATAAATGGGACCTCAGACATTCCACAGGATGTTTTTAAACAAGGTAAACTTTTCAGAATAATAATGATATTGCTATGCAATTTCAGGCAGGAAGAATGTTTAAAACAGTAAGATTTTTATTTATTCTATTGAATTTAGATGGAGCTGCACTGAACAAGCTACTAGGACTGGGTTCTAAATCAGAGACAGAAAAGGAAAAGATGATCAGACTGGGGCAGATGACTCCTTTTGGAACTGTTGTCTCATCATCAACAGAAAAGGATCCAAAATTTACAGGGGAGGGTGTGAACGAGGTAGAATACTTTTGTTCTTTTCCAATTTTAAAAGGAAAAAAAATGAGGCAACCGGTAACTATCTGCTTTGAAGATATCGGTTTTATTTTGCTTAATGTTATGTCAGACAGGGTATTCATGTACCTTCAGTATTAAAACCTGTACAACCATTTGCAGAATGGATCATCAAAGGAAACAATAAGTAATAAAGAAACTCATGAAAGCTCAAATTCTTCTGTCAGCCATGGAATGATAGACTCACCAGCTTCAACATCACAAAATACAGACAGATCTGAAAACTTTTTTGACTCGAGAGACAAGAAATCTTACCGGAATGATGTGGAGGGGGCATTTTACAAACACAATTACAGAAGTAAGAGGAGATACTCTAGGATTTCCAGGAATTTCCGTGAAGATTCAGCCTTGAGTGATGAAGAGAACTGTTACTATGATGACCCAGAGGGTTACTTGTCAGAGGGGGATGAGTATCAACCAGAGGAGGGGGAACTCGTGAGACCGAGCTCTGAGGACTCGGGTTTAGAGGATGAACCAGATATATCAAGTAATGATTTACTAAATTATTTTACTGGGTGTGTGTTAGCTCTCTCAGACTATATATATAAATAGTAAATAACTTTTGTTTTTAAACTGTTAATAGAAGAGAAGAAACGGAAGAAAAAGAGTTCAATAATAAAGCCGAAGAAACCTCCAAAGTATTTTGTGTCAAATGAAGATGAGGACTTTGCTGTTGCAAGCAAAAGGAAAATTAATCGAGACATTGCAGAGCGAAAAGGCAAAGATGATGGGGATGAAGATTTCTATCACAGCCGTATTGAGTAAGATTGAAAAAAGTCTAGGGGGAATTCTGTTTTAGAAAGAAAACTTTATGTGACAGAAAATTTCTGAATAAATACATGTATCAATGTACTTTAAACATATTTTTTTTTCACATGGAGTCATAATTCTGTAAAATCACAATTCCTGTTAGAAAATTAAGTGGATTTCATGGACTGCCATTGTGTCTTAAACTTACTTAAAGTTTGTTGTGATTTGTGACAAATTTACACCGGAAATTTTAGACTGTGTACATAACTTAACTTAATCCCACACAGAAAAAAAAGGATGTCTACAACAGTATTAATATTTTTATAGGGAATTTAACAAACTTGAGAGGAAGAGGTTAAAGAGGGTGGATACTGGGGAGATTGAGGAGGAGCTTGATGAAGAACTGGAGGGAGGGCTCCGAGTACCGGGCAGAATCTGGTCCAAGTTATTCAAGTAAATGTTAACAGTGTTAAAGTTTAAAGAGAAAAAAAAGCACATCTTAATATAAGTATACATGTAGTTGTAAATTGTGTTGCTTCAAAAAAGATTCTGAATTACATGTACACTGTACATAAACTGATACCAGGTAGATCAAAAAAAGAGAGTAAATATCAAGATTTTTCTGATCTTTTCCTGATTTTTTTATCACACTCCATCATAGGAAGCAAGAAAGTACCGATAAGTTTCAAAGTCTCAGACTGAAAATGTAACAATGATTGTTATTTTTTAAAAAAGATTCTCTATATCTGATAAATAACAAGAACCACTTTAAACTAAGTGCCAGTAAAAAAATGTTACACATGTGATAACTAATGCCAAATACAGCACATCTTAAATGTACAAATTTACATCTAGTTATCAGAGAGTTGGTGTGAGCTGGCTGTGGGAGCTGCACTGTCAGTCAGCAGGGGGGATAATCGGAGACGAGATGGGACTGGGCAAGACCATCCAGATGATAGCCTTCCTGGCGGCCCTGAGACAGAGCAAAATAGTCTCCAAGCACTTCAAGTAGGCTGGTTTTGTCTCATAAAATTGACATAAAGTAGGGGTTAGAAAGAGATAGTGAATCAGTAAATTTACATGTTTATGTATTAGTTTGTCTGTTCATGCATTGGTTTTACAATTTTTTTGCTCTTATTCTCACAAGTATTTATTATAAATTATTTCTATTTGTACACAATTTCACTGGTTCACATACTCAACATGGATTGTTTCACATTTCAGATACCGTGGTTTAGGGCCTACAGTCATTGTAACACCAACAACAGTTATGTCTCAGTGGGTTAAAGAGTTCCACAAGTGGTGGCCATTGTTCAGGGTGGCCATCCTGCACTCCTCTGGGTCCTTCACTGGGAATGAGGTAAGTCTGACAATTCTGAACTCTTCTGGTATTTTCTCCGCTGTTAGATAAGTTGAGTTATTCCACACACCTGTGGATCATGTATTGGAGTCAAGTCATAATCTGTGATGAATCTGGAAAGAGATTGCTTGAATAGGAGCCTAAGGAGGACATTGCAATATACATGTATTAAGATAACAAATACATGTACAATAATAATGATCTAACAGACTTCGTCAATATTTTGTAGGAGGAGTTAGTACAGAGTATTGTGAAGGATTGATCAGCTAACTTGTTTACTGGTAGCTAATATTTTATAGGAAGAATTGGTGCGAAGTAGTGTGAAGGATAAGGGGGTCCTCATCACTCACTGACTTGGTTAATATTTTGTAGGAGGAGTTGGTACGGAGTATTGTGAAGGATAAGGGGGTCCTTATCACTTCTTTCAGCACCCTGGTCATCCATCAGGACAAGATCCTGCCGTATGACTGGCATTATGTGGTGCTTGACGAGGGCCACAAAATTAGGAACCCAGATGCTCAAGTAACGCAGGCGTGCAAACAGGTAAAGATAACAAAAGTATGAAGTCAGGCACAAATGGGAGGGGTTGGGTTAATGTTATAGACTTCAGATTAGGCCAATATTCACCCTCAGTTCCCATGTACATGATAGTTAAATATGGCAGAGAGTTTTTCAATATCTTTTAGTAACTTAATCTGAAAAGTATTGATTTAACTTAATAAATTATGAACCAAATGGAAAACGCCAAATTTTGATAATCAGTTTTGCCCATTGATGGAGAGTTATGTGTCTCTTAATTTGGAAACATTGCTTTTTTCCTTTGATAAGATGCATGTATTTTTACTTTCAGTTTCGGACTCCACATAGAATCATTTTGTCTGGTTCCCCTATCCAGAACAACCTGAAGGAGTTATGGTCCTTGTTTGACTTTGTGTTCCCTGGAAAACTTGGCACATTGCCAGATTTCCTGCAGCATTTTTCAATTCCTATAGTTCAGGGAGGATATGCCAATGCCACAGAAATGCAGGTAAGCAATGGTCAACATCAGAAGCCATTTTTATCAATTTTGGTAGATACAAGATAAGTTGTCTAATACCTTAACAATGTTTGAGCAGGTTCAGACAGCGTACAAATGTGCTTGTGTGTTAAGAGACACCATCAATCCATATTTACTGAGGAGGATGAAAGCAGATGTCAAAATTAACCTTCCAAGTAAAAATGAACAAGTAAGTATGTACATGTAAGTTTTTGTGTATCCAAATTTTTCAAGGAGGATGAGGTATGACATTTTATTTTTCAGTTTGTGTAGAGTAATTAAATTTTCTACTGATAAATGGAGGAGGTTGTTTTTTTAGGTACTGTTCTGCAGATTGACTGATGAACAGAGAGACGTGTACCTAGAATATCTCCAGTCAAGAGAGTGTCAGGCTATTCTGGCTGGGAAATACCAGGTAATGGAATGGAGACAAAAATTGTTCAAGCTCAGAATTTATACACTGTATGTACTGTTGTGTCAGAAAAAGCAATTTAGTAATTTTATTGCTCATAAATTTGATCAATTCATAATGAATAAGGAATCCCAGAAGTAGCTCCTGATTTTATTATGCTGCTTTACAGATCTTTGCTGGCCTGATCACCCTGAGAAAGATCTGTAATCACCCAGACATTTGTACGGGTGGACCCAAGCTTTTCATTGGTGAGGACAGCCAGGGAGACCCATCCCTGGAGTATGGCTACTGGAAACGATCAGGAAAGATGATTGTTGTGGAGGCACTGCTGAAGTTATGGAAACAACAGGGACACAGGGTTCTACTCTTCAGTCAGAGTAGAGCGGTAAGAAGAAGAGATTCTCCTGTCTTCATCACAGCTAGTCTGTTACCCTCTATAAACCACTTAGAATTACCTTGTTATCTCGAACTCGATGGGTCTGAGAAAAAACTTCAAGTTATCTGATGATTCGAAATATCGAGGGTAAAATACTTAAAGAATAAGTAGTTAGGACTTCCAAATCACTTGGACATATCCATGGCATTTTGAGATATCAGTGTTTGAGATACCAAAGTTCAACTGTATTTCAGCTTAAAAAAAATTCTATTATGTTATACAGCTATACATTCATTGGAAATAGTGTTTATGTTTTATCCATAGATTATGTGTATTGCAGATGTTGGACATTTTAGAGTCTTTCACACAAAGTCGTAACTACAGTTATCTCAGAATGGATGGTGGTACACCTATCTCATCACGACAGGCCATGATAACCACTTATAACCAGGTACAGTACAAACTTGACTAAAGTATGGCTATTCTTTTAATTTTATTAATAATATAAATTGAAATTCATTTTCAAGAATAATTAAGTACTTTCTTGCAATAGTTGTATTGAGAATATGTAGTACCGGGTACATGTACATGTATTACTGGAGACAGTATTTACCAATTTATTCTACATAATTTATACATGTATAAATCATTCAATACTGTAGGACCCTTCAATCTACCTGTTCCTGCTGACCACACGAGTGGGTGGTTTGGGTGTAAATCTGACAGGGGCCAACAGGGTGATCATCTTTGACCCTGACTGGAACCCCAGCACAGACACCCAGGCCAGAGAAAGGACCTGGAGGATTGGTCAAACCAAACAAGTCACTATATACAGACTCCTGACCTCAGGCACCATAGAGGAAAAGATCTACCACAGGTATGTCACTGTCCTCTGTCAGTTTTCTAAATTTGTATTTCCTTTTACACCAACTTCTTTTTCTCTGTTGTCTATTTAAGAAAATAATTATTTGTTATTTCTTTTATCATTAGACAAATTTTCAAGCAGTTTCTGACCAACAGAGTCTTAAAGGATCCAAAACAGAGGCGGTTCTTCAAATCCAATGACCTTTATGAATTATTTGAACTTGGAAGTAAGGGCAATAAAGAAGGAACAGAAACAGGAGCAATCTTTGCTGGAACAGGGTCAGAGGTCAAGAGATCAGAGGTCAAAGAGAGAGCCAATCGGTTTGATGTTCTGCAAGATAAAAAGAAGGCTGAAGCAGTGAAAGAAGAAGAGGAGGATCAATACTTTGATGAGAGTGAAATCAAAAGAATGAGAGAGCTGGCAAAAATGCTCAGTTCTAAATTAATGAAATCAAAGTCTTCTGAAAAAGTGCCACACAATGGTAGTGCCATAACAAACAATACTGCAGGTATTTGTTCAGTGGAATCTAAGAATCTTTTTCAGATGAAGAGTGACAGTTCTGCTCATGGATCTGAAGATTCTAAGGACTCTGTTCAAAGCAGCATAATGGAGAGTGAGAATTCACAGTTACCATCCACAAGCAGTCAAGGTTGTTCTCAGATATCAGTCAGGCTTGACTCTAATGACAGGGATTGTCATGATAAACAAAGTGATAAAGCCAAGTCTAGTCCTCATCACCAAAACAAATCACCTTCATCTAAAGATAAATCTCATCACAGACACTCCCACCATAAAAAACATCACAAACATCATAAACATAAGCATCGGAAGCGGGTCAGAGATGCAGGTAAAGCAAAATTCTTACAGTGTTGCTGTATTCACTGAGTCAAGTCTCATTGAAAGGTACCATTTATTTGTATCGGATACATTTGTAGAATTTGAGGGGAAGAAGATACCTCATCTTGTGAAACAGGATGTGTACAAACAGAATCAGGAGAAGGAGGAAGAGGAGAAGAAGATCATGGATGATTACGTCCTCCACAAACTCTTCAAAAAAGGTCAGGAACACAATATACATATGTAGTCAAACCTCGTTATCTCAAACTCAATGGGACCGAGAAAGAAGTTAGAGATAACCAAGGATTCGAGATATCAAGGGTAAAATACTTAAAGAATAAGTGTTTGGGACTTCCAAATCACTTTGACATATCCATGGTATTTGAGATACCAGTGTTCAAGATACCAAAGTTCAACTGTATATCTTCATACAATGTATTTCTTTTTCTACATTAAAGCCTTTTTAGGTCACCTGAGTCACTCAGGTGACCTATTGCTATCTCTTTTCGTCCGTCGTCGTGCGTCGTCCGTCGTTTGTCGGTCGTAAACTTTTGAACATTTTCAGCTTCTTCTCTGGAACCAGTGAACCAATTTCAACCAATTTTGGCATATAGCATCTATGGGTGAAGGGGAACAAAAATTGTGAAATTCGTGGCCCCTGCCCCCCTGGGGCCTGAGGGGTGGGACCAAAACCATCAAAATTAATGCAATCTTTAAAAATCTTCTTCTTTACTCCTGGACATCAAGCAGTCAAACTGTTGGCATGATTGTAATAAGCATTGAGCCCTCTACCAAAATTATGAAATTCATGGCCCCAGGGTCAGGGGTTCTGGTGCTAGGGCGGGGCTATATAGATCATGTAGTGAAAGTGCATTATTTCTTTGAAAATCTTCTTCTCTACTCCTGGGTATTATTGAAACAAATTGAATACATACACTGTAGTTATGATGAGCAAGAGTGACTCTACCAAAATTGTGAAATTCATGGCCCCAGGGTCAGGGGTTCTGGTGTTAGGGCGGGGCTATATAGATCATATAGTGAAAGTGCATTATTTCTTTGAAAATCTTCTTCTCTACTCCTGGGTATTATTGAAACAAATTGAATACATAGTTATGATAAGAAAGAGTGACTCTACCAAAATTTTGAAATTCATAGCCCCAGGGTCAGGGGTTCTGGTGTTAGGGCGGGGCTATATAGATCATATAGTGAAAGTGCATTATTTCTTTGAAAATCTTCTTCTCTACTCCTGGGTATTATTGAAACAAATTGAATACATAGTTATGATGAACAAGAGTGACTCTACCAAAATTGTGAAATTCATGGCCCCTGGGTCAGGGGTTCTGGTGCTAGGGTGGGGCTATATAGATCATATAGTGAAAGTGCATTATTTCTTTGAAAAGCTTCTTCTCTTCTCCTGGGTATTATTTAAACAAATACATGGTTATGATAAGCAAGGATGCCTTTTCCAAATTTGTGAATTTCCTGACCCCTGGATCAGAGGTTCTGATGTTAGAGCGGGACTCTATTTATTATACAGTGAAAATGCATTAATGCTTTAAAAATCTTCTCTGCACCTGGGCATATCAGAGGCAAAAAGGGTAAAAGTTTTAATAAGGAAGGGTATTTTTACCAGATTTTTGAACATCAAGACCATTTGGTCAAGTGTTCTAGTCCAGGCCAGGGCTCTATTAATTTGTATTCTACTGAGAGGAGTTATTCCCCTTTGCCATTTACTTGTGATAATTAATCACTGTAAATAATGTACTTGAAAGGTTAATAGAATAAGAGAATTATGCAAGAATTTTTATTGTATAATACAAAAAGTACTTTCATAGTTTTAATGATCAGGTAGACTTGTCTTATTAAGGTTTTCCATCCCTAATAGGAACTAATTCTCTATCCTTAAATATCAATCACGTATATAATACTCTGATATTAATTCAAAGAACTTTACAGTAGAAAAGGATTTACCAAGTGAAAGTTTCAAAAACATAATTAACTAAGCAGTATGTAATTAATAGAAATTGCATTGAAGTCTACGGAGACAAGCGATTTTTTTAAAATAAAAATTCAGATAATAAGAATATCAATAACTACTGTGGTGGAAAGATCCATTAAATCATTAGAAATAGAATGACAATTGAAAACAATTTTTTTACCGTATATTTTTTTAAAATTGATTTTTATTACTTAAAAAAGAGGGAGATAACTCTTCAACAAAGGTCAAGTCATAAATTAGGACACTTCCATTCTTACATGCTAATAGTAATAAATGTAGATTATGTCTAAATATACTGAGTATTCCACCCGTACACATCTGTTATGTATTCAAATTCATTGAATATGAGGCTATTAGGGATGGAATACCAGTACCTTAAATGTTAATCAAAGACCAAGAGTCTTACTCAGGCCAATGTAAGAGATTTCCACAAGGAATTAAAAGAGTACAGAAGCACTGATAGTTTCTTAATATACTGTCTGGTGAGAGTGATAAATGGGGAACAGATTAGAACCTAATTTATGAACTGTTAATGAATACTAGACTAATTATTTTGTTAATCCTGATCACCCTATTTTTCTTGCTTTTGGGCAACAAAGCTTCACCTTTCAGTTCATTTTATACTCTATGGATCCTCTAAATTGTTGTATTATACTCAGGTGACCGTTAAGGCCCTTGGGCCTCTTGTTAAATTTACCTGTTACAGATATATATATATATATATATATATATATATATATATATATATATATATATATATATATATATATATATATATATATATATATATATATATATATATATATATAACAAGATGTATTGGAATATGCCCTCAGCAGTGGCTTTTGTTGGGTACATGCAGTTACAAATTTATTTTTTGACTTTTGACCTTCATATATGACATTGATCGTAATCTGTCATGACCTTGACCTTTACTTTGACCAAATATAAAGTTTGTAGGCCCTTATATTATGTTCAGGAGATAGTGACATAGTGATGAAAAACAAAGTAAAAGACATGCAGAGACATGTATCAAAAACAAAATGCTTACAAGCTGTTATTTCAGGACCAAACATATACATCTATGTATTATTATTTTACAATTACACATACAGGTATAGACACTGCAATGAAGCATGATGTGATTATGGATCCTTCCAAGCATGACTACATGATTGTGGAGAATGAGGCAGCTAGAGTTGCCAAGGAAGCTGCTCGAGCTCTGAAGAGGTCAAGGTCAGCCTGTAACTTAGCAATTACAGGACTGCCTACTTGGACTGGCCAATCAGGGGTCAAAAAGTAAGTCATTTGTATTTATTGTAGAAAAGAATATCAGGTATTTCAATTTCCAACAACATTTCAAGAATCCTAATTTCTTTTTTATTTTCAGGCCAAGATTTGGACAGAAGAAGAATAGCATGTTGATTGATTCCACAAAGAAACAGGAGACACAACCTGCTGCTTCAGTGTCCACTGTAAGATTCATTATCACATGCTTAGTTTCTGTATTTACATGGGTGCATGGAGTACAGTACATTGTACACGAAAAATATAATGAGCATCTTTATAATGAAACCATGGTTTTAAACAAGAAAAATTATTTTTCCTAATTTTATGGTTTATTTAAACAATTATAGCAAAGTAAATTTAACAATAAGAAAATTTCATGTCTTAATAACATGATTACTTTGCTTTTTGCAGTTAAAAAAATCTGATTCAGACCCACCAGTGAAGCATTTTGATGGTTCTCTGGTAGGCAACGTGGTGAAAGATCTAAAAACAGGACAATCTTCATCAAGTTCTATGACTTCTGACCTCTTATTGAACCAGATGAAGAAGAGAAATGAGCTAGTGGCAACACCCGGTGATGAAGAGGAGGATGACATGGGAGATAACTCCACGAACCCTGTGATTGATTTAGATTCTTACAAACTTATCTCAGAAATTAAAAACTTTATTCTGTTTGGGTGTAGTATGATTGGCAAGGCTTCTACTCAGGAGATTCTGGATGAGTTCGGTCCTAAGCTTCCTCCTTCCAACTCCTCCTTGTTTAAAGCCATGTTGAACAAAATATGTGTGTTTGAACGAAATAATGGCATAGGATTCTGGAAACTGAGAAATGAATTCCGTTGAAGATATATGTACTTGAGGTTGAAATGCACTGTCTTGTTTACACCAAATTACCTTCTTTTTTTCAGGGAGTTCTTTTGCAATCATTCTTTATTTTGGAGTTTGTATTTTAAGGGTGCTTTGAAACTTTTTATGAATGTTTTGCAAGCTTTATTGGCATGCATACACTATATTTATATGATAAAAGTATAATATGACTATCATTAAAGGATACCAGGTTGTTTTTTATCTAAATGTTAATTGCCAGTTAAACTCAATTTTGATACAGAGTTCCATTGTGAAGTCAGGGAAAACATGTATGTGTTCATGATATGATAGAATTTTAAATGTATATTAAAGAATATCATGATCATAAAGATGATACAACTAAAGAAGAGTCCAGTGTTTTGTATGAAAAGATGTTTCAATGAGAAAAAACAGAATGCCTACAATCAGAGACATGGAGAAATACAGTGAATAGATCACCAAAGCCATACAGCACTTGAAGAGTATATTATAATGTTAAAAGTGTATGTAAAGCAAAATGCCCCAAATAGTAACATGGTTAAACTTGAACTCTGACCTGAAATAATATCCTTGTAAATTATGTAAAATTTTAAGACAATTTGAAAAAAAATATGACAAAGTGTAAGTTGTGAATTGACAAAAAACTACGTGTCCTAGATCTTTGAACTTGATGGTACGATTGGTGGAATGGAAAAGAGATAAAATTGGAGCATGATTTTTTTTCCTGTATTTGTACCACCAAGGGATACTGTTAGCTCATCAAATTATGCTCCCTTTCCCCATCCCCAAAAACTGTGTAAACAATATCCAAGTTTGGTATAATTTACTACTGTTTTTGTAACAAGGTTTACACATTTATGATCAGCTTCAGATGACATTCTTCACAAATTGAAAGTTTACACTTTATTCTGTGACTTGAGCTTGCTTTAATGAAGTTGGATTAAGATTATGCTACTCCCAAAGATCATGAGCATTTGTCCTGTCAGTATGGTTGTCCAATGTTTTTGACTGCAAAGTTAAGGTCTACATGGATGACATCATTGACTGCCATTAACTTTGAACTTATCAATGACATTGGGTCAAGATCATGATAAACCTTGGAGTCATGAACAGCCCAGATGATAAGTTTTAGCATTTAATGTTTTGTTTGGTGGTTGGTTAACGTCCCTCTCGAGAATATTTCACTCATATGGAGACGCCACCACTTGCCGGTGGAGGGCTGCAAATATTGACCTATACTCTGTACTCAGGGCCACTAAGCAGCGAGGGATCTTTTTCATGCCAGCACCTACTGTGACAAACATTGGTTTATATGGTCTCATCCGAAGGACCGGTCTCCACGTCCTGCAGTGGATTTGAATCCATAAGGATCAACTCCTTATGCCGCAACTCTAGAGCAAATGCTCTAACCACTGCGCCACAGCATTTAGTGTTTATCCAGCTACAATATTATGTGTTGGACAAGTACTTTACAATTCTCCTTCTAGTGACTCTGGCCATGAAAAAATGAATGATTAAGATTGAGAACACTCTCATGTTACTAGGATTCTTATTGTCAAGTACAATCTTTCACTGTTTCTCCATTACATTGTTTTGGTGTAGACACATTGCACAGACAAACAGATTGACAAGGGTGATTCCTATATCTTCTTTATATGTCGATCCACTTAAGTGGTGTGTAGTTGTATAACTTAGACGATAGACATGTTACTTATGTTTTAAATTGCTTTCTAAAAAAAGAAAATGTGATGATATATCAAGGAAATATGTATATTCAGAATCATTAATAATTTAATACATGCTTTTATATTTTAATTTATTGTCAACAAATAATTTTGGTTATCGGATATAAAATTCAACAATTGTATAATCATTAAGTCAGTTAACAAGGTTTGAAAATCATGAATAAATTACGTTTTAATTAATTACACTTACGAATATGTATACTATATAAAAACATAAGCCATATGCTTTTAAGGTATTTAAAAAGGTAAAACCATTTTTAATAGTTCTCAGCTGTCCCTGAGGAATATTGCATCTCTGAGGCTGTACATATTTATATCCTTTAGCCTCTCTTAGAAGACATTTAAAAAAAAATAATGGAAAATACATGTACACAGAGAAGAAAATGATCACATTTTGCTCGTGCTCTGGGCTTTCTTATAATCTTCATACAGATACAAAGTTTTCCTGGGGACGCGGATATTTTCTATCTGATATATACACTTGTAGAGTGCATTGTACATAGATGGCCAGCGTTTGTCTGCATCAGCCCCAGGACGGGATGTGGGGTCTAGGTGACTGGTGGCGTATGCCAGCCCCACTCTGTAGGTGGTGTCTGCCAGGCCCATCTGTCCTCCATATCCACCATGGCCAAACATAAACATTGTCTAGAATAAAGACGAGAGCACCTATTTTAATTAAATGGAAAAATATCTCAATATGTATGTTGGTTGTACTATATGTAGTACATGTACCGGTATATGCAATCTCTTTTTATTGAACAAGATGTGTTTGTGAAACACTGATGCCCCCATATGGCAACTTATAGCAAAGGTTAAACTTTCTCAAATGCAAATCAAATATGTTGATACCCAAAGTAAGGTCTTGCCTCTAGGAATATACCTGTGAAATATGAAAGCCCTAGCAGCAACCATTGAATAGATGTGGAAAAGGTTAAAGTTTTTCAAAAGTAAGTCAAACATCAAGGTCAAATGGAAAAAAAATAATGGTGCCTAAGGAAAGGCCTTCTCGCAAGAAATATACTGGTGAAATATGAAAGCTGAAGCACCAACCATTCAAAAGTTATGACCAAGGTTTAAGTTTTCCAAAAGTAGGTCAAACTCCAAGGTCAAGGTCAATGAATTACAATTGTTGGTATTCAAAGGAAGGTCTTGTCACAAGGATTACATATGTGAAGTATGAAAGCCCTAGCACCAACGGTTCACAAGTTATGGCCAAGGTTTAAGTTTTCCAAAAGTAGGTCAAACTCTAAGGTCAAGGTCAAAGGGTCAAAGTTGTTGGTATCCAAAGGAAGGTCTTGTCACAAGGATTACATATGTGAAGCATGAAAGCCTTGCACCAATTGTTCAAGAGTTATGGCCAAGATTAAAGTTTTTCAAAAGTAGGTCAAACTCAAAGGTCAAAGTCAAAGGCTCAAAGTTGTTGGTATCCAAAGAAAGGACTTGTCACAAGGATTACATATGTGAAGTATGAAAGCCCTAGCACCAATTGTTCAAAAGTTATGGCCAAGGTTAAAGTTGGGTAAAATTTTGTAAAATTAGGTCAAACTCCAAGGTCAAGGTCAAAAGGTCAAATATGGTGGTACCCAAAGAAAGGTCTTGTCACAAGGAATACACATGTGAAATATGAAAGCCATAGCTCCAACCAATCAAAAGTTATGGGCAATGTTAAAGTTTTTGCGGACAAACAGACAAACAGACAGACAGACGGACAGGGCAAAAACTATATACCCCCGAATCTTCGATACGGGGGCCTAAAAAATAGAAACCTGCAAGCATTTTGTATTTTTCCCCCATATACACTGTCACAACAAAAGGTATTTACATCAAGTTTTAATGTACAGTTCTTTTATGTATAAAATTTTCATCTGCAGTATCCTTTCACATAATTCGCTGAAGTAAAATTGCCAACAGTAAGCAACATCCACTCACCGGCTTTCCTTGTTCCATTACTGGGAATATCATCATCCCATAGCTCCACATTCCATCCATACTAAAGGCCAGATCATACCCACCACTCTTTATCCGCTGGAATCTATCCACCGAGTCCTGGGAGAGCAGTCGTTTCCCCTGCCACACCCCACCCTCCCCTAGAATAGCATGGAACTTGGCCATGGACTCCGCTGTCCCGTGACCACATACAGATCCTACGGGGAGTACTCTGATATCTGGGTCATTCATCCTCCGAACCTGGAAAAAAAATGCCAGTAATGAACGCAAATCTGTTGAACTTTCCCTCAGTAATGCATTTTTACTAGGGATGTCAACGAATATTCGAACATTCGAATATTCATTCGATGAGTTGACATTCGAATATGAATTTAAGATTCGAATATTCGGTATTTTTCAGATTTCATTAAAAGAAGTACATGTACTGCGATTAATAAATTTTGATTAGATATCCCCTTTAATTTACAAGCGATCAATTTTGATCGCCTGATTTCTTTCACATATAGATCTACTAAATTATTTTGTTTTGAGTAAGATGTTAATGAATTATACATTAATGTTTTATGTATAATACAAAACGTACTTTCATACTTTTTTATTTGTTAAATACAATCGGATATAGAAATGAGGACAACAAAAGGCAAACCTTCTTAGAATGTCTAAAAGACATGAAGAGAATACTTATCTTAATAAATTTAATTGATCATTGAATGGATGTCCGATGGAAGATGTTTGTAATTAAATTTTGTAAAGGGCTCAATTTCAGAATAAATGTGTAAATTACTTGATTATCACGGGTTGTGCATAATCCTGAATTTTATTTTCATTATCGGGAAAATAGTTAATTACCTAGGAAAATTATCTATGGAAATGTTTGTTTATATTTTAAAAACATTGTATCAAAGATTATGATCATATTTCTTATTAGGCCGATAATTGTAATTAATTGCATGTATTGAAATCTGAACATTATACGACTATCCTGCCTTTGGTAAGACGACTGGTTCCTCAGTTGGACCTACTATAAAAACACATGATTGTATAATTTGTTAAAATTGTACTTTTCTACATTTAAATCAAATATTTCAAACATTGATAAATATCAAAAGGAATTCCTTCTTCTACACCTACAAAAGTCTTCAAACAATTTTACTTCCAATATAAGAATACCTACTCTAAACCTTTCAAGTAGGATGATACATATTTAAACCAGATTTTATTTATTTATCGAATATTCGAATATATTCGAATACTTTCATTGAATATTCGAATATGAATTATCGACAGAATTGACATCCCTAATTTTTACCAGTTGAACAATCAAACAGGAATTTTGAAAAAAAAATTATTATACATGAAAATTTTTAAAACATATCTTGCTGGAGAGAAAGTTTAAACACTCAAAATTATGAATTGTAATAGTGTAAAAGTTACATGAAGACTGTTACATATGTATCTGTCAGTAAAGCATTATTGTCCCTAATGATTTCTCCTCTTACCCGGATGAAGTCTGTAGGGTTGTTAAATATGTATCTGTCAGTAAAGCTTACGACTGTTATTGTCCCTAATGATTTCTCCTCTTACCCCGATGAAGTCTGTGGGGTTCCCTCCTGTTAGCTGTAGAATGCTGAGGTCACCTTTGAAGTTTCTGATATACTCCTCCTGATCAAAGCTCTTCATCATCACTATACGAGGTGCTCTGTACTGCTTCTCATACGGAAGACCAATGTGGAAGTCAAGATCTGTAATATGTTCGAAACTTTTAAAATCAATAAATTAATAAATTTTGTTTTATTTGTAATAATTGCAAAGCAAACAAAGGTTGTATGGAATGAAAATAGTTTCCTCTTAACTTGAAAGTAATGATATTTTTGCACGAAATCAATATTTGTTATGAGTGTGCTTTGCTGTATCAATTGCAGTTTGAAGATCATTTTTTTAATAGAGCTTTGTTAGATGTTCATGAAACAACAGCAACAGACCTTCCCTGGACATCAACTTACCAAACATCAAGACTCTTTCTCACAAAGTTTAAAAGATATATATATATATATATATATATATATATATATATATATATATATATATATATATATATATATATATACACACAAATAATGCCCCCTTCCCCTTCGAATTTTCAAATTTAAAGCAGAATAAAAATGTTACACACCAAATGGTACTGCCATTTCTTCATAGAAATACTGTGATAGGCTCCTCTTTTGGGGGTCCACTCTTCTGACAATTTGATCCAAATATAGAGCAAAGGTGATAGGGTGGTACCCATGGTTAGTGCCTGGAATGGGGAAAGATGTTTTTTCCTCAATTCTGAACATAAATAATAGTTGTTGCTTAACTTATCATGTCAGTATGCTATAAATATCCTCACCAGGAGTCCACAGCGGTTTTTGATTGGCAAGTATCCTCCCCAGCTTGTCAGG
This sequence comes from Saccostrea echinata, assembly GCF_033153115.1. Taxonomy (NCBI): domain Eukaryota; kingdom Metazoa; phylum Mollusca; class Bivalvia; order Ostreida; family Ostreidae; genus Saccostrea; species Saccostrea echinata. The sequence continues at coordinate 1,354,666 of NW_026889790.1, read as the reverse complement.
GTCGTCCTTAGACATGGCCATTGTGAACTTCTCCTCGGTACATGATAACCCGGCCTACAGGTAAGAAAAGAAATTTTTCAGTCAATTAAAAGTAAATTTCCACATTTCTCGGCATTAGATGATGAACAAAAACTTTTTTAGTTACTCAATACTGAAGACAAAGAAACTCTTAATTCTGTGGGCAAATTCATAAATGATAACATGTTGTAGTAGCCATACACTTTTACATATAGTATTCCCTTTAACTGAAATAGTACAATATTATTGTTGAAATGAGCAATGTCATTTACAAATTGTTATACCATCCATTGGCATATCTTTTCTTTATTATTGTAATAATTTCATACTTGTCTGTTATGGGCTCTAAATTAGAAAATAAATGTTCTGTTCTGTTCTGTTCTGGTAAGACAGGTAACATTAAACAACCCCTGTGTACAGGTAAGTTAGATATAGAGGGAAACAAACAATACCTATCTACAGCTAAATATGTCTGCTACCTACCCTGTTTGTGACTAGTGTTTCCAAGGTGATGTCTTCTTTCCCATTGGCTGCAAACTCTGGCCAGTATTTACAAACCCTTTCTGAATAATCCAGGAAACCTCTGTAAATAACAATTGGCAAGGACTAGGTAAATAAAACTCATTATTTTTATCTAGACCACAGATATAGAAAGTACTTGGTAATAAAAGAAAACATAAACATAACTTTCAAGCAAAGCCTCATAGTTCCTCTATATACTTACAACTTTTACAGTTATCTTCCCTAAAAGCACCAGTTACAAATACATGTATATATCATATCTAAACACAACCTTTATGATGAATCAACTCCATGTCTACAAAACTATAATTATTTTGTATATTAACAATTCAGTATTGTCAATATTGGTATTATCTTATCTGTCGGCCAGGTGAGCAATAACTTACCTGTCTACGAGGTGAGCAATAACTTACCTGTCTACCAGGTGAGCAATAACTTACCTGTCTGCCAGGTGAGCAATAACTTTACCTGTCTACCAGGTGAGCAATAACTTACCTGTCTACCAGGTGGGCAATTACTTACCTGTCTACCAGGTGAGCAATTACTTACTTGTCTACCAGGTGAGCAATAACTTATCTGTTTACCAGGTGAGGAATAACTTTCCTGTCTACCAGGTGAGCAATAACTTACTAGTCTACCAGGTAAGCAATAACTTACCTGTCTACCAGGTGAGCAATAACGTACCTGTCTACCAGGTGAGCAATAACTTACCTGTCTACCAGGTGAGCAATAACTTACCTGTCTACCAGGTGAGCTATAACAGTTGCTGAGGGAGATTTTGTTGTGGAATAAAAACATGGCATCAGATCTTTCTTCCACTTGACCCTGGACTTCCGATCAGCATATCCTCCCCAGATATTTACCACAAGTTCCCCCCTGTAGTATGCCGCAAAAGTTCCCCCTCTCTCAATGTCATTCTCCAGATTATACCTGTTTATTATAATCAATCAATCTAAAATTACCACAGTTCTCTCTCTCTCAATCGTGTATATAGTATCCCAGTTTCACTGAGGCACAGAATTATATATTAGGGACATATTATACTAACAGGATAAGCAATTTCTTCAATGCTATGTTTATATATATGTTTAATATACTGGTATGTAGTTCCATAATCTCAACATATATTGATGGGTATCGCCAAAAATTTCTTATCGCGATAAATCACTATTTTTCCCCAAAATATCAAAATATTTTCTCATGAAATGTTTACACACAAATTTTACTATAATTTTAAATGGATATCCATAATATTTCTTACAAATATGCTTGAAAAATGTAACTTCACTTTTTAAAAATATTTATTTACATAATATAAAGCAATTGTTTGGATGCTAGGATGCCATTCCTTTTCAGTTTTCAACATTTGTTACACTTCCTGTAATTTTAATTCAAAAGTTTGAACAAATAAATGAGTAATTTCTGGAATTTTCTATAGTATATGTACCTAAATGCCATTATTTTAGTCTATGTATCACGATACGTATCACACAATTAAAAATCACAATATACAGGCATACCAATAAAATCGTGCATCCCTATCAACAAACCTGAATACTTCCAAGACTTTCTCAAATCCTGGTTTGACAAATCCATCAATGTGAATTGGCTGTTTTCTGTGAGGTTGTGACATTGTTTTCATTAATGTTAGTCTTCCGCCCATACAAAGTGCCTGTACATTCTTTTATTCTATATTAAAGAACACAAAAGAAATATTTTACCAGCTACAGAAAACAAACATGCTCCTACAACATATTCTGAGAGCATATTCGATCAGTATATAAACAATTGCAACTTAATTCAATCACTATCATTATATAAGAACCAATTTTGCATGTCTCTTATGTTTCTGAATCAAGTATACTTGCCCCTGATGTATCTTTGAACTACTTTCTGTGTAAATGTCCTTAAATCTCTCTATATTGGACTGGGACAATCATGGCCTGGTTTCTGAACTTTGGATTCTGCATTACACACACAGAAAATTAAGAGTTATCTTTCTTTGTTTCTCCTCCTTTTTAATGAATAAAACAGTTTTAACTTTAATAAGTCATCTATTCATGAAAAAAAAAATATATATATATACACTCACATTTATGTCAAAGATTATTACTGACATTAAAATAACAACATTGCTCTCCAAGCCACGTACACTAATATTTATTGATGAAAGGTGATTTTTTTCTAGAGAGAAATCAGAGCATACTAATTATGAAATAAATAATTATATTTCTATAAGCGTATCTCAAAATGCTTATTCACATACATTACTCATTTGGGTAACCTTTGTCAGATGTGATAGGTGAGCTGCTTAGTGCTTCATGCTTCTAGTCCACCTGAAATAAAGTCGGGCTCGATATTCGTCAATTACTAGAGGTCGCGGAACAGCGAAACCCGGCAGCCATGGCAAGCCTTATTCGACGTTCTGCGAGAATTCCATCGTTAATTGGCCAATGTTGCCGAGTTTCTACTCTTCAGAATCAACAGAAGAGGGGATATGCTGATGCCTCCAGCTTAACATTCACAATGGCTTCCCCAAATAAGGTTTGATAAAGAGTTCACCTTGTAGAGAAGTTAGCCCAACTTTCCTCAGTCTGTGTAATTACCATATCTGACAGCAAACCGGAACTTATTTCAACGTGATAATTTAATTAAAGAAGTAGAATCGACTTTTTTTTTAATGTTAAACTTTCCTGGCTTTTATTTAGCATGAAAACCCACAGGTGAGGTACTTGGGTCTTGGTTTATAAATATGTATGTACCCTATTGATATGTTAAAAAAAAGTACTTTTTACATATCAATAAGGTACATACATATTTATAAACCAAGACCCAAGTACCTGTGTGAAAACCTAATGTTTCAGGAGAGCCATAAAATTGTCTCCAGGTACAGCAGTAGCAAAACACAATATGATTTTCTTATGTTCTTTATAACGTTAAAGGCATATCACTTAAATGAATTAATATGTTGACGGTGCAACCGTTAGGGTGAGCGCAGATACCTTTTCAGTTAGATCAGACTCTTCAAACCGCAAGTGATATTTGGTACGTCTAGACTCTGACGTCGTATGTAAGTTGTATTACCAAAACAAAGTCTGAACAGTGCTAATTTTACTAAAGAACGTTAAAATATACTATTTATCTGCTATACAGTGTACATGTATATCCATTAAATCAAGGCGAGTTTATTTCTTTTTGGAACTTCTGAGTACCGCGAGAACGTAGTTTGCAGCGAGATGCAATTCGCAAAGCATTATGGGACCACAGGTTACTGCGGAAAGAAATTAATTTTGATCAATGTGCAAAGTCCGAATTTTCTCTTCGCCCAGGCTTCTTTAAGAGCTCGCAGTGACGAGCTCCGCTCGCTGCACTTGCTATAAATAGGATCGTATTTAAATAAGTAACAGATATGATTTTGTTATTGACATTATTAATGTTATTTAATTTGTATGATGGTGCAGCTGTTAGGGGGAGCACAATTGTGTATTTATTACTGGATACATAGTGTACTCTTAACTTAGCTTCGCCTCTTCAAACTGCACAAGACTCAGTCTAGACTGTGATGTCGCATGACATTGTATGTTTGTTGCATATCCATGTAATGTAGTCTAAAAAGTGCAAATTTTTTAACAGCAATACTATGCTATCTATTTGCAATTTTGATTAAAGCAATGTGAGTTGCTGTTTTTCATTTACATTTTCTTTGGTTCTTGTAAGAATGCAGTTTGGCGGTGAGATGTGATTTGCAAAGGATTTTGGGTCCAGAGGTTACTGCAGAAAATTTTTTATTGCATCAGTGTGTAGTAGTCTGAATTTTCTCTTTGCATAGGCATTGTTGCAACAGCTCGCAGTGCAAGTGCCACTCACTGTGCTCGCTATATTTATTTGAGATATGGAAGTTTGAGATAATAAAGTGAACTTAAAATGTTAGTTTGATATTTATACTCATCCAAAGTGACACATAAAATCTTACTGACAGGTCATTCTTGCCAGTTTTATAGAAACTCTTTCACATAAAAGTGTACAGGTTGAGGACAATGATGTGACATTGTAGCTAAACCTTGGAAAAATGGATATCTTGATATAGAGTGGCAAATAAGAATAAAATTAATGTAAGGAAATTCTGAGCATGAAATTATTTGTTAGGGCTACTGCAATTGGTGTATACACTTGCCCAAAGGGCATGTGCTGATAAAAAGATTTGGTGAAGACTGTATTAAAAGGGCAGGTTAGGTACCGGGTATATGTAATACCTGATCACCAAGAACATTGCAGAGAGCTAAGAATGTTAGTGTTCCAGTAAGACTATTAAAGTTTGTGCATTGCCAGCTGCATTGACACCCTGTCCTTCTCATGATAATAAAATCTTTATGATAAACAAAAAATGACGATTATATTCAATTATTTCTCAATTCTTTTTCAGGTGTTTTTCAAAGATGAGGCTGTAAGACAAGTTAACGTTCCCACAACAAATGGAGTGTTTGGTATTCTACCTCAACACGTACCAACGCTCGCTGTCTTACAACCAGGTGTTGTTACGGTGGTTGTTAATGACTCAGACACTAGGAACATATTTGGTAAGTCTGAACAAACCTGTTATCAAAGGAAAGATTTCTTTATTATTTTGAAAGCTATGAACATTGTACATGTAATACTTATACTCTCAATCATCAAATACAGATTTTTGAAAATGAATCATATAAGTACACAATAAACTGTATACAGGGTTAATTTCGCCACATGTAATTTTCGCCCTTTCACACTTGCAAACAATTTTGCCCCATTTTAAATTTGCCACAAATTCAGTCACAGTTCTGTTTAAGAAATTATACTGTCTTCTTTGAATTTGCCTTGTCTTAAATTCGCCCACTTGTGTCGAGGACGAAAAGGGGCAAATATAAACAGGCGAAAATTTCCCTGTATACAGCAATAAAAACATACAGCTATGTTATTGTCTTTTTCTTTGTGTGAACAGCCAGCAGTGGTTCTCTGACTGTGAACCCTGACGGATCTGTCCATGTCTTAGCGGAGGAGGCTTGTGAACTCTCAGACCTGGACCCCTCAGTAAGTACAGTTACCAGAGAAAAATAGGGTAAACATGTCATATCTGTGAACTCTCAGACTGGACCCCTCAGTAAGTACAGTTACCAGAAAAAATCAAAAGCCTGAAAGGCTTCAATGACGTCAAACAAGAAAAACAATTTCAAAAGATCTGAAGATAGCAATAGGTCGAGTAACTCAGGTGACATAATAAAAATAATAATTTAAAAAAAAATAGTTTTAAACAAAATGTCAAAATTACAGTCTGGGGCCTTATGTCATGGTCCTAATGGAGCAGGGTTCGAATTGACCAGGCACCATTGAACAAACTATTAATTTTCTTTTCAGTCAATTGAAGAACTATGGAGGATTTCATGAATTTATATATTATTCTTTCTAATTGTGAATGTCAAAGCGTTGTTTTAGTGATTGTGTCTAAACTACAACCATGACTCTGCTCTGTTACAAGTACGATCGAGTTATGATAGGGCATGATGTACAGTATACGGGGAAATGGAGAAATACAGTAATACTTAAGGAATGTTTTTGAGTTTTGTGTGAGTTATTGGTGTGTAAATCACACAGACTTGTCACGTAGGCATATTTCATGAAGCGCGCTAGCGCTTCATGAAAAATATGCCTCGTGCAAGTCTGTGTGATTTACACACCAATAATTCACACTACTTAAAAACATTCCTTATATTTACATTTTTCAAGTTTAAAAGCACCAATAATATACTCAATATTTGAATTTTTTGCTGCCCTATATCGTTACATTTTTATTAACGTCTCTGTAGCCTCATTGTGATGTCACTTTAGCGCGAGTTTCACCGTGTGTATTTCTACGCGTGAGTATACACAAAAATGGTTTTCAAATCAATTTCACAGTTGGCTTAGTAGAAAAACACAGCAAATGTAAATATTGGTCAATATCATCTGTTTTTAGGATAAAGTTGGTTAAAAGATTGTAAAAGTAAAGCTAAGATTTAGAAATTCAATCTTTTCAGTCTTCTAGTGTTCGTGTTTATGTAATTATACCCCCCGAAAACAAAGTTTAGGGGGGGTATATTGGAATCACCATGTCCGTCTGTCTGTCCGTCTGTCCGTCTGTCTGTAGACAAGATTTTGTCCAGAGGGTTTCTCGGAAACTATTGCATAGATTTGTCTAAAAATTTGTACACTTATTATTCACCATATGAAGGTGTGCACCTGGTATTTTCATCATGATTGAATAATTTTTCTGCATTTTACAGGTGTTTTTTTTCATTTTTATTATGTGGTTTTGTCCTGACCTTTTCTCAAAGACTATTTCATATAATTGTATGAAAATTTGTACACTCATTATTTACCATATGAAGATGTGCACCTGGTATTTTCAACATTATTTAATAATTTTTCTGCATTTTACAGGTTTTTTTTCATTTTTATTGACTTAGTCATTTTGGGTTTATTTCTAAGGTTTGAAACACAGAATCTAGAACATCTGTACAACTATGTGAACTACAGCTTAAAACTATTCATTAAAACAAAAAAAAAAAAACCAAAAAAATTCACCAAGTATTAAAAACAATTTTTACATTACACAGCAGATAGTGTAAATCCATTTGTCCCTTGGGAGTAATGAGTGGACATCATCCAGTTAGAGATAAATTAATGAGTTCAGTGTGGGAATTGTTAGGGCATCTCTGATCAAGCATGTGTTGTCTATATCTCCTGGGAATTTTAAGATCTCTGTTTTTTAATTCTCTTAATTGTAATTTATTGTCTGTCATAGTACATAGTTACTGGATGACCAGCCTTTCATTTTTAAAATGAATTTGATATAAAGTTATCAAGATTAATTTGATTTTGTAATTAATTGATTTTTTTTCAAAAATCAATTTGCAGAATGTCAAGTCTCAAAAAGATGACAGATAGTTGCAATTTATTTTTTCAATGTATTAAAGAACAATGTAATTACAATGTATTGGTATTGATGTTTTATTAGGTTGTTCCTTGGTTTCATTCATTAAATAAAATATAATGAGCAATTATTTTTTTCACTCTAAATGTTAATAATAAGATTGTGAACACCTCTTAGATCCATAAAATATTAGTGATTTGGCACCTCTGAAAAACCCAGCAGGGGGTATTTGTCCCTTTTGGACAGTTCTAGTTTTGTAATTATTTTACCGCCTGTTGGGATGTTTGTGTTCCACGGTTATCGTTCCAAAATGTTATCCATGTCATTCGACGCACCCTTTCTGTAGAAATTCATTCGTAACAACCATCACGTTTTTCTTGTGTGAAAATAAAACATAATATCGTTGTTTTGTAAAAGAATTAATTGTAGATACAATTGATGCAATTTTATTTTCAAGCTGTTATTCATTGTGAGTGTTTTAAAAGAAATTGGTCTATAGCTATTGCTATTTTCTATTGCGGATGCATCCACTGACATATTTGATCGCGTACATCCGGTGGCGATTTCACCTGGCTGATTGCTAGATGACGTTCGAGCTCCAAGAGCTCGACGTCATAAAAAGGGGAAAAGGTAACATATCTGTGAACTCTCAGACTTGACCCCTCAGTAAGTACAGTTAGCAGATAAAATAGGGTAAACATGTCATATCTGTAAATCACACTCTGGACCCCTCAGTAAGTACAGTTACCAGATAAAAATAGGGTAAACATGTCATATCTGTGAACTCTCAGACTGGACCCCTCAGTAAGTACAGTTAGCAGATAAAATAGGGTGAACATATCATATCTGTAAATCAGACAGGACCACTCAGTAAGTACAGTTACCACTGGACTCCTCAGTAAGTACAGTTAGCAGAGAAAAATAGGGTAAACATGTCATATCTGTAAACACACACTGGACCCCTCAGTAAGTACAGTTACCAGATAAAAAATAGGGTAAATGTGTCATATCTGTGAATCATGGACTGGAAACTTAGATATATATGGATAAAATAAAATCCATAAACATGTATAGTTGAACATGTCTGCAAACATTACAAATATTGAAACTGATAAACTGATACATTTTTATTTTGAGTCCTTGTTTAAGGAATCCTCTAAACAATTTATTAACCTTGATTTTACCCTTGACAGGAGGCCCGTGACGCAATGCACAAGGCCCAAACTGCCAGAGATGCAGCAGTGGAGGCAGTAGATAAGGCTGAGTTTCAGATCGAGGTCGATGCTTACGAGGCCATCCTAAAGTCAGCAGAGTCTAAGAGTTGAATTGTTAATTAATTAGTGACTGACATTTAAAAGTTTGTACAAAACGATTTACAAGAAGTATAGTTTGTGATCATTTCAGTGATATTTAAATAAATCACATTTATTACACGCCTTGTTTTGTATTGTCAGTCTGCTAATACAGAGCAGGAAACATTTTCCATGTAGGTTTCTAAAGTTTACAAAAGAAAAATTGTTCATCTGAATGTTCCTAAGTAGTCCCAAGGTTGGTGTGAATTTTATTGGCGTATTGATAAATTTGGTTCAGATTCATGTCACATTTTTTTGATCAATACCTACTTTATGCCAAGTGTTCATGGTATAGTGAAGGACAGATGAGGATTTCCATCTCTTTGACGTTTCCTTCCAAACATAAAAATCCTCTGATCATACCTAACTTTGGATTAGTATGAGAATCTAAAGTTTCTCAAGTACAAAGTTAAAAGAGTAGGCAAGAAAAAAATCCTTTGAGTTGTGACACCCTCTGACCATGAGCTATCTGTGCAAGGTTGAAACATGAGTGTTGCTTTCAAAATTTCTGAGTAAAGAGACTGTCAGACAAAGAACAGTATTCTACTTGCAAATATTATCACTTTTCCAGTCAGTCCTCCAATATAAAGCAAGCCTTAAGTTCACAGATACTCCATCCCTGACACTAGAAAGAAATACTAATAAATCTGCATGGTAAATTGGTTTATTTTCAGATTTCCATCAATAACAAATATTTTGTGATCACAATATGTAAATTAGAGTAATGTGAATACAATTGGTGTTCAAAAATACATAAGAAAAATAAAAGGTTAAACAATGCCAACATTGGACAGTGGTAAAAATGACAGATGTTATAATTATCTCCTGATTATTAATTAACTTTGAAACACAAGAGTGGGAAAACAACAATCTTGGACTGTGCATTTTTACTGGGTTTGATGGAGAGTTGCATAGTGAAATCATGAAGGGTGAATATTGGGATTCATTTCAGCATTAAACATCTTCCAAAAAGCATTTACAAGGTACATAGTGCCCAAATATTCCAGTCTATGTTACCTGATGCTAAAACAAACATCAAAAACTTGATAAAAACTCTGTTAAGCAGTGTTAGGTACCAGTGTCTGTTGAAGAAATGTTTCCTGGTTCGCCCACAGTCCATGGATTTGCAATTTGCCCTAGATTTAACAATAATAACTGTATAACAGTTACAAAATAACTTTAAGCACTTCTGAAGCACTTATTCATACAGGTACATGTATATCAATAAACATTCATTCAAAGAAAAATCTCCCCTTCTGTCATTCCAACACTTGGAAAAAAGCATAAACACTACACAGCAAGTTACAGTGTTATGAATTACATGTTTTACAGAGATCAAAAAGAATGTAGAATAGTCATGTATTGTACAACTTTAAATCGTACAAAATACACAAGACAAAATGAAGTTGTAAATAATTCCAGTGCTGAGAAGTCAGCACAGAAAAGGTAGGAGTATTTCTCCATCAGGAACACTTGTATGCCTAAACATCAACAAGTAATATTTTACTGGAATAGAGAACGAAATCTTGACTATGAGGAATGAATACCTAGACATCAACTAAGAGTTTTCAGGAACATAACAAAAACAAAAATCTTTTCCAAATCAAGTTTAAAAATCATTTGCTGGTACACCTACAATAAAATCTACACAGTCCTCCATTGACAAGAGCAGAAAATTAATAAACCCACTGGGTATGACATGCAAAAACTAAAGCCTTTTCATTCAGTGGAAACTCTACTCATGTCTTGCAAACTTTACAGATTTAGTCATTAATTCTCCAGATTAAGTAAGAATTAACTCCATCTGAGATGCAGCATTTCTAGGTTAGAATTGGTTGTATTCTGAGAGGCTGTCCAGATTTTGAGTCTGAGATGCATCATTTCTAGGTTAGAATTGGTTGTATTCTGAGAGGCTGTCCAGGTTGTCGTGTTTAGTCACTGGGATCACATTCTTCTCTGATCCTTCAATCATACTAGTTAAAGAGTAAGGCTCTGCTATCAGCTGGAAAAAAGAATCCTAAATGTACATCCAGTATAAAAACAAACAGAGGTCCATGGGCCACATCATTCACCTGAGCATTTTAACTAGGGAAAAGCAGAAAGCGGTTCAGTGTTGAAAAGTTTAAATATATAAGTGCCCCCTCCCCCCCCCCCCCCCCAAACACACACACAGAGGGGCAGCAGAGGAGGTTATGATTTAAACAAGTTTGAATCTACACTACCTGAGGAAGCTTCCATATGACTAAATCATGGCCTTGCTGTTCTTGAAGATTTTTAAAAGATTTTTTCTATGTATTCCTATGTAAAATTTTGATTGTCCATTGTGGTCCCACCCTACCCCCGGGGGTTATGGTTTGAACAAATATGAATCTACATTACCTGAGGATGAAAATGACTAATCATGGCTTTGCTGTTGTTGAGAAGAAAATTTTTAAAGATTTTTCCTACATTTTCCTATGTAAAATTTTCATCCTCCATTGCGGCCCCACCCTAGCCCTCTGGGGTCATGTTCTGGACTAACTTGAATCTACACTACCTGAGAATGCTTCCATATCAGTATTACTAAACATGGCTTTGCTGTTTGAGAAGAAGATTTTTTTCCTATATATTCCTATGCAAAAACTTCAATCCCCCATTGTGGCCCCACCCTACCCAGGTGGTCATAATTTGAGCTAACTTGAATCTACACTATGTAATGAAGGTTTCACATAAGTTTCAACTTTTTTAACCCAGTGGTTCTTGAGAAGCAGCTTTTAAAGATGCCACTAAATTTTCACTAATTCTTAATTATCTCCCCTTGAAAGAGGGCGTGGCCCTTCATTTGAACAAATCTGAATCCCCTTCACCAAAGGATGCTTTGTGTCAAGTTTGGTTGAAACTGGCCCAGTGGTTCTAGAGAAGAATAAGTTTACAGATGGAATGTGATCAGAAAAGCTCCATTAGTAATATGAACATCAGTTCTTTGAACCTCAGAATCAACTTTAGTGTCATAGAACTTTAAATCACTTTTTATTTGCAAGAACTTAACTTTCATGCAATTACATGAGATCTTCCACTTGCAAAAATTTCATTCTCACATATATTTGTATAATAAAAGATTTTATAAGCAATAATCAAAATTTCGTGGAAATTTTGACTTGCTTATATATACCAAATAACTATCTCAAGAAAATAAAGTTTCCATGAAAATTTGGTGATCTACAGTATAAAATGATATACATTCATGTATATGTACCTTATTTATTTTGAAATCTTCAAAAAGTTCCTGTACAAATCTCCTGGCATTTAATCTAAACGAACATATGGATAAAAGGTGGCAAACTTCTGAGTAAAAACAAACATCTTTGAACACTGCAGGGAACTTCTGCTTCAGCCTGATTTAAAAGGAGAAAAAAAATAATATCTTGGAACAAATATAAAAAGCATTCATAAACATTTCAGAACAATGTAATATAAAAGAAACTGAACTAGCATACTGCAATTCACATTTTATGTATTTTACAATTACCTCGCCTATGAATTCATAGCATCAATTAATGATGGACAAGAGAATTCCAATATTAGTACATGTTTATAAGTATGTATAATGTTACTGTACAAGTATATTCATGTAAATTTATGAAACAATAAATTACTGACATAAAATCTTAGCAATTCAGAAAATTTGTTCTATCAAAAATAAGTCATTCACTGCTTTGAGTATTGCTAAACACATAACAATAAATGGTAAAATCTTATTCAAAATGAAAGTCAAATTAAGAAAATGAAGCCTTACATTAGCAGTCCCTGCTCAGAGCCCTTAAGTCCGACAGAGCTACTCAGGTTGATCACCAGTTTTCGGAGTTCTTTTCTGATCAGGCCTTTCCCATGAACATTGTCATAAGACATCTTTACTGTCACTGTAAGTCAACATTGTTTAACAATCGTGAAAATATTCTAATCAGAATTTCAACCCCAAAAAACAAAAACATTGTAGAGAGGAGTTATTTCTTAAAAGATCATAAACAGATTTTGAAATAAGGATTTCCATTTTATTTTGATTTATTGTTTAAAATGCATGTACTTCTTTGATTGTATCTGCAGTGAAAATTGCTACGGTTTTATTTCCAGTTTGTTTTGTAAGGCAATATTTCATTGGCTTACAAGAGTCTGAGCTTGTACAGCTTGTAACACTTCCTGGAGTGGCAGAGGATGGCTCATTAACACTGCTGTAGCGGGGTCGTGACCCCTTTTGAAGTTTGATGGCAGCATTCAAACTCCCAGGGTCTTTATCCAAGGACACTGACTCAAGATCCCCATCTTCTTGTGAACCTACAAATATTAATCAGATAATTGAATACACAGACATTCAGTCATAACAAACAAAAAATATAAAGGCATCTTTATATCCATTTCTCTCTCTAATTCAACAATGTCACCTTACTTTACAGATTTCACAACCAATTTAAATGGATATCAATAATACAAAGAATGAAGCATTCTTTATAATGAATACAGGTATGAATGTAGAACATGAAAAAGAAGACATCTTCAATTGGGCAACCACTTATTTATCTGACATTAAGGCACATACCTTCCTCTATTTCTGATTGACTGATATCTTGGCGTTTAAGTTGAGAACATAGCAGACATATTGTTGAGTCATGTTCAAAGCTTTCCAAAGCAGGCACAATCCTAGATGACTTCCTAGATCCTAAATTAATAGGATATATTTTTGAAATAAAAATTCAATATCATGAACTACAATTTCCTCTCTAACCTCTTGGATTTGATTTAAGATTGACTTTGACTGAATTAAGAAGTATTTATATCATAAATGTAGATACAAGTTACTCTAGTTTAAAATTATCAGCATTTTAAATCTTTCATCAAGAACTTCCTGTCTAACAGAACTACATGTAAAATAATGATTACTCCCTGTCAAAACTACATGTACTTGTAAAATAATAATTACTTCTTGTCAGAAACTACAGCTTAAATAATGATTACTTCATGTCAGAATTACAAGTAAAATAAAAATTACTCCTTGTCAGAATTAAATGTAAAATAATGATTACTCCCTGTAAGATTACATTACTCCCTGTCAGAATTAAATGTAAAATAATGATTACTCCCTGTCAGATTACAAGTAAAATAATGATTACTTGGCTTCTTTTTCTGCTCCTGATAATTCTCTTCTTTCTCTACTGGGGCAGCCTCAGATCTCTGATCCTCCCCTGCATGAACCTAAAAATTACAAATTTTATTATTTTATACTGACATAAAGGTTTTCATTTTTTAAAATATCTGCACAATTTGATTAATTAGAAGAAAAAAATTCCTCTCCCACACCTGGAACATCATGTTAATGTCTACTGGCAGGGTAAGACCCAGGAATTCTGCTTCTCCTGTGTGTGGCCTCCTCTGTAGAAGGATAGCTTTAGGGGCCACCCCATAGGGAGTTCCAGCTCTCTCCTGGTCTGATAGAGATACACTGCTGGCGTTACGTGGAATCCCAGAACTAAATCACAACAAAAACACAAACATCATGTACCAATCAATTCAAATATACAAATGAACTTTGATCATAAGCTGACTTGAGTCTTGGGCTCATGTGGGTTTAAAATAAAGCTAAAAAAATATATTTTTTTATGTACATGTGTATTATCGCAATGTATAAAGTGTACACTATCAAAGAGTAGATTTCAGATAAATATATACATTTGCTTGTACCATCAAATGACTTACCTTGAACGAAAAGTAAATGTGTCAATGCTCTTTTTGGACTCAATACTGTTTTTTCTTATCATCTCATTCCCTTCCTCTTCTCCGTAAAGAGAATTAAGACCCATGTCTGACTCCACATCAGAACTGATCCTGCGCTGACGCTTGATGGACCGCCACGTTGCATATCCCATTGCATCCCGTGACGTGGTGTACATGATAGCACTCTCTGTTGTCATTCCCTCTAGTAACTGAGCTGAAGGCAGAATACCATATGCTGGACTGGCTTGTTTATTTCTAAGACTTGGCACTCGTTTTAGATTTAAAGATTTTCGTCGGAATGAAGATGGATGAATGAGGTCTCTGGCATCTGAACTACCAGTGACCCCTAATGTGTCTATAGAGCTAGTACTGGCGATAGGACTAAGGGACATAAATTCTGATGAAAGACAGGTGTGTGGGCCAGACTCACAAGAACTGACCCCACTAGTAGTGGAATCTGTGTTAAAACTATCCGCACGACTTTTATTACTGGTCCGCGAGCTATCACTACTGCTACATCTACCGTCCCGCAGGTTTGGTGATTTTTTTAATGACTGATTCGTCAGAGTCTTTGTCTCTGAGGTGTCTGATTTCTCATCACTATCTTTGACACTGAAAGAAATTCCTTCCCCTTCATCATCCATTGCACTAAAGTTATCACAGATAGGAGCTTTACTGTCCACATCCTCTGTCATGGAACCCTCAAATGTTCCAGAGTCCATGTCTGATAAACATATCACAGGAATATTTTTTGGACTTTCCTTTTTTTCACTTCCTCTAGACGAATGTGACTTGTTCGATAAAACATCCTCAGTCTGTCTGGATGGTGAATTCAATCGTCTTGTCATCAGTCTATGATCATCGCGAATAATTCTGTCCCGATCATGATGCCCTAAAGAGTAACTTCTTATATTAGCAGTCCTACTTGGTAGGGACTTGTACCTCTTATGAAAAGCGATTTCATTAGGTAATGTTTTACTCCTCTTTGGAATGAACATAGAAGCCTCAATATTTGAGTTTTGATCACAGCTGTGTATAAGTCCCGACTCACAACCTTGGTCTAAAGCTGAATTCTCCTCCTCAATAAAGAAAAGACTGGATGATAAAATGCCAGGAGAACTAGCTCCCCGAGACTCCAGTTCACAGCGTCCATTATCACTATCCTGGAGTTCCGTCAGAAGTTCTGTCCGGTCCTCTACCACCGGCCACCGATCCTCCCGTGTGTGCCAGCAAGATTCCCAGCCCAGCTGGGTTAAGTATTCAGCTCCCTCCCTTGTACTGGTCAGAAGTCCCAGGACGTAGAAAGCTGTTCTATTGAAGAAAAAAAGGAATCTTTATGTGTTAAATGAAATCAGAAATAACTTTATCAAAATTTAATTATTCTGCAAACTATGCAAGTGTCTTTGACCATGTTCTTGCAGTATACATGTACTTCTTAGAGTTAATACATCTGGTGCAATGAAAATACAAATTTACACTTATCAGCTGATATGAAATAAAATAATACCCTCGTATAGAAAAGACCCCACACTCCTCAGCTAGTTTTATGATTTCTGGCAAGAGTCTTTCTTCTTCCAACCAGTTGACACCCCAGGTAGATGTCCCAATATGGCCCTAAATAACAACCCAAAAATTGAGTAGATGTTCAATTAAAGCATTACACAACAAAATTATTTGTTGTCAACTGCAGACCTTAATTAAGAAAAAAAAATATATATATAATCCTCGCATTAAGTTTGCAATACTGTTTTTATACAATTATACATGTAATTCTGTTTAAAATCAATTCCTTGCTTTCTCCCCCCCCCCCCCCCCTTCCCATTTTGCTCTATTTTGAGTCAAAGATGTCTTTTTTCAGCATTTATCAATTGTTTAAGCTACAGGTATATGTATTTTCATTATAGAGTTAATGTCAGTTGTTCATTACATCAAATTTAAAAAAAAAACGGACAAACTAAACTTTATACAGAATCAAAAAAATCATGAAATTTCAATCTCTTATGTAACAGAGTTTTCAGTAAATTATCTAAACATACCACTGCCCATAATGCTGTCTTCATTTTCAGAACATCCTCATCAGAATGCAGCTCCAAACATTTAATACACTTAAAAAACTCTCCAATACATTCCTGTAAAGAAATAACACAAACTTATACTTCAGTGTACAAGTTGTACTACAAAAAAAAAATAATAAAATTTTTGATTCTTTTATCTTCACTGTCTTTTTATTTAAAATCAACAGGAGATAATATGAAAGTACAAAAGACACCAATTTTGTGAATTATCCAATCTCAAGGTAAGAAAAGCTCAACAGAACAGGTTCTTTAATATATTTTATTTACAATGTAAATACTTTTTGATTTGTTGAAGACAGCTTAAACTACAATGCATGGTAGTGTGAAAAGATGAAAATAACCACAGTAAAATTGCCTACTCTGCTCAAAACTGACTAAACATACATAACTTCTGATTATTCACATTAAAGAAAAATTAAATATTGAATTATTAATTACATGTCAAATGTTTAGAAATGTGACATAGGTTCTGTACAAGTTTATAATCTAACATTGATATACTTATACAGATATAGTGAACTAATTCTCAATATTTTATTTTACAGCCAGTTACCTGTTGTTGTAGAAGATTGAATCCCTCCTTATGCTGAGTGAGCTGGCCATACAAATGGACTGGTACATATGCATCCTTGTTAGATCTCCTGGTAGAATTAAAGTGCCACAATGAAAAACATTGCACTATGAAAGAATGCAATGCATTATGTATCATAAATATAAAAGCAGTTTTACAGAACTTACTTCCTGCTGGACCTGCGAGTGAAGGATCCCTCGTACGTTTTCTCGTATGTTGTTAGGGCCTCATTTAACAAGTCCTCCACAATGTGAATGTATCTAACATTATATGTCTAGGAATAGAAGGAAGTCACACATCAAACAATCAAAAATACAATTTATTCTAAAGTACTGCTCTACAGAAATCGTGCTAAAATATAAACCTTGTGTATATTTTGTTACCTTTTCCCATTTTTGGACCTCGTTGTGTATGAAGTTAGCATCACTGAGCATTTTGAATCCTTTGGACGTGGACATGAAGCGACACAGCAGTAGGACACCTCTCTCACCCAGGTGTAGGCACTGAGGCCTCAGCTTAATGACGGAACTCAGACAGGGCTGGAAATGTACAATAGTACTTAATGACTTAGTATTAAAAACCAGCTTAATAACGGAACTCAGACAGGGCTGGAAATGTACAACTTAGTATTAAATACTGAAATGTTTAAATACCTAAATAGTTGTGTTGCTTTTTCTTGGTGCTTAGTAATATACATGTTTGTATTTCACACATTCTGTGTTATCCAATAATGCTCAATGATGGCTCATTTAAATAAAAGACCATTTGTGTGTTATAAACTTTACCTTGGTATGAGACAGTGATACAATGCTCAGGTGATAAAACTTACCTGTACATCACAGTGATACCATGCTCCGGTGATAAAACTTACCTGTACATCACAGTGATACAATGCTCATGTGATAAAACTTACCTGTACATCACAGTGATACAATGGTCAGGTGATAAAACTTACCTGTACATCACAGTGATACAATGGTCAGGTGATAAAACTTACCTGTACATCACAGTGATACAATGGTCAGGTGATAAAACTTACCTGTACATCACAGGCCTCCTCCAGGACATGAAGAGCTGCCTGAGCAACCTGGTTGCTTTGGTCATACAACTGATTTACCAGAAGCTCCATACCCCAGGTACTGAACCCAGCAACTCTTGTTCGCAGCAACGTACGCAGAAACTTGGTGCAGTAGAGACGGGCAGACTTTTAAAACAGAAAAACATGCATTTTATTGACATACAAATAAATAACAAAAAAAATATTACAGGATGTCAATAACAATACTGAGGTATTTGTTTTACATTACCTCTGTGGCAGAACACAGGGCTTTGGCCAGCACTGGTCTGGTATTACCATCCTTACTGTAGTTAAGGCTGGAGACAGACAATTTTACAAAGCTGTCCTGGGGTGCTATGGAAACTATGTCCAGTAAACTGAAAGAGAAGATGGCTAAGTGTGGAAACTAGGGTTATGTGTGCAAATTTACAGATACATATACAGCAAATTTATATGTACCTGGTATGTGGTCTCTGAAGTACATGTACATATCATATGACGTTTATATCTTCACAGATTCATATGTACTTTGAACAGGTATTCAGACATAAAATACTTAAAATAAAGCACATTAAAATAATGAAAATTAAAAAAATAGTATTCATTTACTAAAACGAAAATGGGGAGAGTGAGGTGGTCAGAAAAATTTGGCACAGCTGAATTTTCTCTAACCAAATGTACAGTATTAGTGCATGATGTTTGATGAAGATACCTTGCACAGTTTCTTTGAAACTGAGCTTCATGTTAAAAAAAAAGGGGAAGCGTGAAGTCAAGCTCACAAAAATTTGACACAGCTGAATTGCCATCACTATGTATGTACCAGTGTAGGAAGTTTAATGAAAATATCTTGAACAGATTTTTTGAAACTAACCTAAGCCATATTCATAGTGGCCATAAAAAAATAAATGGTAAAAAAAAAATTTCATTTGATTACTAGTTGGCAAATTGTTTACAATATCAACTTGGGTACTTACTACTGATATACACCAGTTTTTTCTAGATATTTGTCCCCCAAAACAGTCCCCGAGAATCGGCCCACAAACAGAAAGTAGAACTGACTGCATGTGTTAATGACATTCCCTGGACTCAGTACGGACTCTGGTACCAAACGCTGCTGTGCAATCTACACAAAAATCATAAAACACAGGCTTAAAATGCTGCTGGACAATCTACACAAAAATCATAAAATATAGGCTTAAAACGCTGCTGGACAATCTACACAAAAATCATTAAGTATAGGCTTAAAAACACTGCTGAGAAAGGATTTCATTCTCTTTATATCATGAAGAACATGTACATGTAAAGGGTCTACTATTCAAAATGACAATAAAATAAAGATTAAGTATCTACATCTAACCTCAGACATGCACCCCCCTATATCTCCTATAAAATCTAGAGCCAGTTTCTGGACTTCATCCTGCAAAAAACAAATATTTCATGTAAATAAAAATACATTTCTCTTGACAATAATAATGAACAGATATGAGCATCACATGTTAATGCACTGATGACAACTGGTTTTAATTTTAATTTTGTTTTTCTGTTTATATAAGCAAATTTAATTCTCACCTTATGTCTCACCAATTAGCCTGTTATTAACACAGTCTTACTTGTGCATGTTTTACATGTTACTAATAGAATTAGTCTCATCTATTTACTTGTTATTAATAGAATTAGTCTCATCTATTTACTTGTTATTAATAGAATTAATCTCATCTATTTACTTGTTACTAATAGAATTAGTCTCATCTATTTACTTGTTATTAATAGAATTAGTCTCATTTGTTTATGTTTTACTAATAGACTTAGTCTGTTTACCTGTTACTAAAAGACTTAGCTGTGTTACTAATAGACTTGATCTCATCAGTTTATATATTACTAATAGACTTAGTCTGTTCACATGTTACTAATAGACTTTGTATCACAAAGCAAAGATTCCACTGTGTAACTGCTACTAACAGACTTAGTCCCATCTGTGTACTGGTCCCTAACAGACTTAGTCCCACTTGTGTACTGGTTCCTAACAGACTTAGTCCCACCTGTGTACTGGTTCCTAACAGACTTAGTCCCACCTGTGTACTAGTCCCTAACAGACTTAAGTCCTACCTGTGTACTGGTCCCTAACAGACTTAAATCCCACCTGTGTACTGGTCCCTAACAAACTTTAGTCCCACCTGTGTACTGGTTCCTAACAGACTTAAGTCCCACCTGTGTACTGGTTCCTAACAGACTTAGTCCCACCTGTGTACTGGTTCCTGACAGACTTAAGTCCCACCTGTGTACTGGTTCCTAACAGACTTAGTCCCACCTGTGAACTGGTTCCTAACAGACTTAAGTCTCACCTGTTCAGTTGACAACAGAAAGTCCACCAACAGACAACCAGAATGTACCATCATCTGAGTCAGTTTGTGGTTGATCTCTAGTCTTGAAAATCTGTGATTGGTCGGTTTGTAAAACTGTACAAGCCTCTTAAAGAACCTGAAAATACATATACAAATTAAAACTTTTGTCAAATTTTTGAAAAAAATTATCATCGGTGGTCTAGCCTAGGATGAAAAATATGAAGAATGGCAATTTACTAGTGCATGTACATCCATGAGTGTCAATTGCATAGGCTTAAATTTAATCCCATGATACTTTCACTTTCATCATAAACAGTAATATCAAATCTTTCAAAACTGAATAGCAGTAATTCCTGAACTATTGTTAAATGTTTCATAACTTTAATAAATGCAAGAAATGACAGCAGAGGTAAAAAAAATTGATTAGATTTTATTTTTTTCCTTGAAAGTACATACAATGTACAAGTGGGTGTTGCCATTTGCCATATAAAATAGGCACTAGAAATGCTATCAAGAGGACGAACCAATTGTCTTACTGAAAATGTTTGTCTGGTAGAGTCTGTCTGATTGAAAATGCTCCCAAAGCACAACCTTATGTCAAACTTCCTGAAAGGAGTTTTCCGAAGTTCTACATTTCAATACTACACACATTTCCAACTTGTGAACAATCACTTACTTCAGTGTAAGTTGGTCATCCAGTCTTCTTAACTTTTCCTCTGGCCACTACAGTTTAAAAATAAGACAACAAAATGACGAAGATATTTTAAAATTCATACAGATCTATAGTCACATAAACTGAGACCTGAGAGACAACTGAACTTGTTATCCTTGGTAAAGTTTTAAGTTTCCCTGAGAGTATGTCCCTTACCTTCAGGATAGCAGGTACCAGATCCCAGTCCCAGTTAACAATATCCTTGGTGTTGACAACATTGGAATCTTTAATGGCCTGTCCTATCATATCCTCTGTGGGAGACTGAAAAGATCAAAATTGATTTTCTTCAGAGGCATATAATAAAACTTTGATGGTCAGAATGTGAGATTATGAAAGAGGCATTCCAATTTTGCCAACTCCGTTTTCAAATGTAAACTTTACTTAATACAAAAATAATTCTGAAACCTAAAATCTGAGAAGTCAAGGCATTAACACCTACTTTATTGATGTAAAGGTCATATTTCTTCCTCAGGTAGAATTTTGTCTGTCCTACAGGTCTACCTCCATTCCTCTGAATCAGCTGATCCAGGTAAAGACTGCTGGGCACAGGGCCTCGCTTCTTCATGGCATGAAGACGCTCTAAGTAATAAATGGCTTCTCTGGCTTGACTGAAAAAGGATTATGGGCATAAATGTGAGAAAGAAACAGCTCTGTTTAAGGTCAATCTATAGGGTAGTGCATGTATTTAAATACAATGTAAAAATCATGAAAAATTCTTTGAATGTAAATAAGAAAAGAATGAGTGAAACACAAAGTGAGATTGATCTACACTGAGATTAAAGCTTACAATGTCTGAGCATGTCTTTGCAGTCTATAAATGTCTGAGCAAATGTGAGACCAAGTTTTACAATGTATGGGCAAAGATGATATCACAATTTACAAATGTCTGAGTGCAGGTGAGATCAAAACTTACAATGTCTGAGCTGAGGTGAGATCAAAACTTACAATGTCTGAGCTGAGGTGAGATCAAAACTTACAATGACTGAGCAGAGGTGAGATCAAAACACTTACAATGTCTGAGCTGAGATCAAAACTTAAAATGTCTGAGCTGAGGTGAGATAAAAAATTACAATGTCTGAGCTGAGGTGAGATCAAAACTTACAATATCTGAGCAGAGGTGAGATCAAAACTTACAATGTCTGAGCTGAGGTGAGATCAGGTGAGGAGGCTAGGGCCAGGAGTGATGGCAGACAGTGGTTGTGATGGGAGCACTCAGGAGGAAGCATGGTACTGGCCTGTAAAGAATCAGCATTAGTTAAGTACAACATATAATTACTGTCAAGTTGAAATTTTTTTTACCTATTCCACTTGAGTGAATTTGCAGCTGAATATAGAATTACATTCTTTATTTAAAAAAAGCTACAGGTAAATGCTGCTGAAGTAACTTACTAAATGAAGTAGGTCACCAAGGAGGATTGTGGCACGAACAAAGAGCTGACGATCACTGCTGATTATAACTTCTACTAATGCCTGAAAAACAGTGTTACAATTCAATCCAAAAATAATACAATCCTTGCAATAAATGTTTCCAACAAAGAATAGCAATGACCTAAACTTCAGTTTACCACAGAGTGTAATTATACTATATAGAATCAGAATATGAGCTACATTTTACACTAGCTAAATAACCTATTCCAAGTACAAATTTGCTGCAAAAGAGGTTCCCCGAGTTTTTACCTCTAGAATCCCTGCTCCAATCCATGCAGACAGAAGTAATGCTAAATGGTTTTCTATTAAATTTGGTCTGAAATCAAAGAAAGACATCGAAAGTTTAAGTATAATTGTACAATACTTGGCAAAATTTTAAATTCCCTTAGATATGAGGACTGGGTGCATGTTTGATGGCAAAATTGTTGAGGAATTTCTGCTCTTGCACACCTGATTTTTGCCATGTGGGGCAGTATGCACTTCCCCTCCTCAGCCACAAACCCATCTGTTATCTTCCAGTTCTCCTGCATTTCCGACGGATCTGAAGAAAAGCAAAAAATGAAAGTCAATTAATGCATTCTTATCCATGACTGCAAACACATAAAAATAGGTACATTGTATCAATATGTAAATAGATAAGCTAATCCACTAACTCTCTTAAATTGAAATGTTCGACAAAGAGTAATAGTTTAATAGCTGAGCTGCAGATACTCACCCACACTTAGTAAAGCTGTGTTGAAATCATCTGTTGACTCAGGAATTTTCAAACGAAATAAATCAAATAAAATCTCTAGTATTCCATGCTGAAATCAGCAAATAACCATTAATTACATAAAATTAATTCTTCAAATAAATGCAATACAGGAAAAAAATCCTCAATAAGCCTCATTTGTGCAATTCAAAACATTTAAACTACAACATTAACTTAGGTACCCTAATTTCTTTGTATGGTAGGTAGAGAATGCCAACAAGCGACTGTAAACCACTGCCATCTGGTCGACAGAAACGAATTATTCCTGCCAAATAATTAAAACAGAATTCAATTGGTTGTAGAGTTCTTGCAATGCATAATTTGTAAGAATATAAATAACCCAAAGAACATGAACATACAATGGTGAATTTTCCCTCAAAAACAAATTCTGTGTTCTCTAAATTAAAAACTTTGTTTTATTAAACATTTATAAATTAATCGAATACTTCCTTTTATATAGTTTATTTGCCTTATAGAATTATGTAATTAATGTATATATGAAATTGATTAAAAAGATCAAAACTCCCTATATAGCAATACATCATATTAATTAAATACATACCTGACCAAGTCCGCATGATAGAGACGACGGCCATTTTACTGGCTGCAAATCGATTCTCTTTCTCCTCACTACAAAACATAAACAGTAAATATGTAAAAAACATTAATATTGTGGGTATAGATTAGGGAGAGCTCCTACTGTATACATCTGAGTGTAAGTTGATGCAGTTGAATAGCTCTCTTCAGTATGTATCAGCATATAAGGTTTAATAAAAATATCTTGAATAGTTTTTTTTAAAACTGAGCTAATCATTAATTTAAGAAAAGAGAAAGGTTAAGGTCAAAAAAATTTTCATGCCATTGAATAGCTCTCATCAATATGTATGAAGTTTGAAAAAAATATCTTGAATAGTTTATCTGAAATTGAGCTACATGCAAAGGTGACAGAAGGACAGAAGGATGGAAGATAGACATGACAAACACTATTTGCCCCTGCCATATTCATTGCTGGGCATAAAAATTGTAAGAAAATTCACTCACCCTGAGGACTGTTCTGACGACTCAGCACTGAATCTGTAATGGCAGTCTGTGAAGGGGGCTAACAGTTGCTAAAAATATATTTAAAAAATATCAACACAAAAGTACCAACCATCTATCTTGTAATCACATGACTATAAGATTATACATGTACAAACATTACATCCTGGCAGATAAAGCACACAATATACATGTACAACCTTACCTCCAGGTCTGTATTGAATTTGATGAAATGCCTGGTTCTGGGATGGTTCAGTAGATGGAGAATGGTGGACACCAGTGATTCGTTTATTCTGGGATACTGATGGCAGTCCAGAGCTGCTCTTAAAATAGCACCAATTCCTCCACATCTTGCCAATAACTCCGGATTCACAAATGCTACAATAAAGGTACACTTGTTCTGCATAAAAAAATAAATTATATACATGTTTTATAAAACTTTAATACTTATAATGTATGGTACACATAAGAGTTAAGTACACAATCTGCATTATAGGCACATGTAGGTGATTATTATGTAATTATGTTCCAAGTTTCTTTGTTTTACTTTCCACGGGAAATAAATTTTGTCCAGGGGAAATAAATACTTTCCAGGGGGAAATAAATACTTGTAATATCTTGCTATAATCAAATTTCTTTCTTTCTTATAGCATACTTATCTGTTTTACATATTGAAATACCAGCTCTTTGCCACATCTACATGTATAAATATCTTCTATGTATAAATGTCTTCTCTGTGCCATACTTACCTGTTTCACTATGCCGAACTTACTTGTTTCACATATCATTTCTATAAATACTTTCTCTGTGCCAAACTAACCTGTTTCACATATAGTTTCTAGAGCTATCCTGACCATTCTGTCTCTCTCAGCTGTTCCATCATTACTTATGGCAACCAATGGATAAAACAAGAGATCAGACAATTTCTTGGGTGCAATCTGCAGAATTTTTCTGACTAGTTTAATCCCATGTATTCTTTCTACTTCATTGTCTAAACATAAATCTATTGACCTGCAATGCAAGTGGAATTCTTTTAATACAATTTAATTGTGTGGTATCTTTTCTCAACAGTAAGAAAATTTAAATTTCTTATAATTATGACAACTACATGTCGTCGAATAGCTGTGCTATAGAAAAAGAAGTAAAAGTGATAAATCCAGTATAAGTTTCTGATAATTAGAAATTGATAATGTCGGGTATGAGAATATCATAAAACAATCTTAATAAAAGGAAGTGGATTACAAACCTGACAATTAAGTAATCTATGTGGAGAGTGTAAAATAAATCGACGGTCTCTTGGTCCCGGAGAAAGTACCGCAGCACTCGTAACACTGCTGCCCGCACTTCTTTTGCCTCATGGAATAAACCTACCCTTAAACTGTAAAATATCACATTCTTCAGAAAAAATACAATATGACCTGACTATAGCCATTCAGTAACATAGGAATTGACAGGCTGAATGAAAATTGATATAAATATTTGCAAAATTTCTCACACAAGTTTCAGTTTTCAAGTGCTTAAAATTGTTGAGCTCCCTGATGAACTGTCTAAATGAGGTCATTTAAATCTGAACTTCGTTTCTTGATTTTGGATCTCCTTATGACAATATAAACACAATTTTTTATTTACTTCTTTCTGAATAAGAACTCAACTATTACTCACCAACACAAAATATCTCTCTTTGTGAAGCCTGAGTATTTGTCATTTCCATATTTGAGTAAAAGTTTGACTAAAGCATTCAGGTATGCTAGCTTCTTAGATTTTGGTACACTACTTTGGGAAACTATGACAGCTAAAATCTCTTTCAAATTTTCATTTGGGTCTGAAAAAGATGTAAAATATTATGAATATGGTGCCAAAACAGTAATTGCTAATAAAAAATGTAAGTATCAACCCAAAATCTTAATATCAACTGCTGTGAATTTTGATCATAGTACTTGCATATAACTAATGGATATAAGCAAAAAACTGTCCATTATGTCGGATATTAGATGGTCCAAGGTGCGTTAGCACTGAGTAGAGTCTAACATCTCAAACAATGGTCAGTTTGAGACTTATAAATTACTTCAAAATTTCACCAATGTCGACTACTCCCCTAGTTAACTAAATGGTTCAACTGCTACAGGTAAACTTGTCTCATTCTGCTTGGATGACTTTACTTGGCACTGTTCATTAAGTTAGCCCAAAGAAAACTAGTTTTCAAATTTATCTCTTAAGTTTTTCAATATTAGGAATCATTATGTCACCTGTTGTATATCGATAAATAAAACTATTAACTTTTTTTAGTCTTATTTTATATCTGCATTGCGACACTTTTAAATATACTATGCAAGTTCAAAGTTAGTTCTGTTAAATTTTTGATGATTCATTCATGTTTTAAAACAACTACTTTTTCATATTCAGATATTCTTGACAATATTGTTAATGGAGAACATTTAAATGCAAACTTAAGGTTGAAGTTTTCTACTGTGAAATTTGGAGAAACTCTTATATTTCGGAGTTTGCAAGAAACAGTTTCTCAATCATGCAATACAATAGGACTTAAAGGATTTTACCACCCTGTGACACATTCTTTAAGTTTCATTTTTTCCTAGAGATTATTTCTGATACATTTAAAATTTGCAATAGTTTCTCAAAATAATGCATATATTAACCTTTTGACCCCCTGTCTGTGTTATGGTGTTTTGAATGAATAATCAAAATACATGTGAAATGTAAATATTCTCTGTTGTGAAACACAAAATAATCCAGTTTGGTGTTTTTTTTTTAATGTGGTGACAAATTATGTAAATATTGTTCATGAATATTTTGTTGCTTTAAAGTATTTAAAGAATAAATAACCCATCCTAAATTCCATGATTAATCAAGTTTAATCATGTTAAGGTCAGACGACACGTTCCTCAAAAATATATAACTTTTCCCAATATTTTATGATTGAAAGATTGATACTTCAAGAAGTTCCTTCACAAAAAATTGGGGTGCATTACCAGACACATGTGCAAGATTCTGGAGGATGGTATTTCCTATATAATCCTATACTAGAGATCACTTGAACTGCTTATACCATTGTTTTTGGTGTTTATATTTTTCAGACATTTTGAAAATAGGTTAGAAATCAAAATATAATGATAATTATAAATATTTTTGGTATATTACAAAGGAATGCAAAAAAGATATTTAAGGAACATGTCGTCTGACCTTAATATGCGGTTTTCCCCATTCCTACTCTTCCATATTTTATTCGACAGAGCCTTGGGTCAATTGAAGAAGGTTTCTTAGTATAACAGTGAAGCAGTGGAATTCCAGCAGATTACAAAGACTTAAAACTGCTTCCTTATTGCTCCCACTTTAATTCAATTCTCCCAAAATAAAACAAAAAGCAAACCTCTACATTTCGAATTTACTAAGTTAAGGTTTAATTATGGTCACTCAGAGGATCTGAAACCATTTGTAAGTTTTTTTTTAAATTGATAAGCACTCCTTTTTTTCACTGCACAACTAATTGGGAATAGTAAAAAGAAAATATTGCATATCTTAAAAAGGAGTACACACCTCTCGAAAAATCAAGCTTCAAAATTTCGTCTGCACTTTCATGTCGAGCTGAAATGAAGAAAATATGCAATTATTCTGAAAATCTAGAGATTTACTGCTGTGACTTAATACTGATTTATGAAATTGTTCCAGTTTTTACCTCTGAATCGGCCACTTTTAACGAAAGGTCGACCGCCGTGGCGACCACTGGCCGCCATCTTTTTTCTATTACTTCCTACTTTATGTTATGTCGTAGTCAATTAATTCTTTTTATTTATATATCAGACTGTCTTGGTAAAGTGCAAACTTGAAATGAATAAAGGTTAAATGGCATATTTCAATTTTACTTTTAATGATAAAAAAAGATGAAGGAAAATTGTATCGTCAGATTACGACAACTGCCAAAATCCGAAAAGAAAAACATGGACCAGATGGAGGTGGTTCAGCCAAAGTTTACAAAACTTTTAGATGGCATGATGGGAGCCGAAGGTCCTGTATTTGACAAGGACGCTAATTTCTACATGGTTGCACCTGAGGTAGAGAAAAATGGACCTT
Organism: Saccostrea echinata; assembly: GCF_033153115.1. Lineage (NCBI taxonomy): Eukaryota > Metazoa > Mollusca > Bivalvia > Ostreida > Ostreidae > Saccostrea > Saccostrea echinata. Next base: position 1,326,026 of record NW_026889790.1, on the reverse strand, counting down.
TTGCTGGCCAAGTTCTTCGCATTGATCTGAAGAATAGCAAGGTAAGAGAGGGGGGTAGGGGTATCTTTCACCTGATCATGTGATATATACAGTGTGCGAAAATAACAAGGATGAAATAGCCTGTTGGGCTATCTCATTTTGGATTGGTATATATAAACCGTGGATAACTGGGACTGTCCATAAGAACCAAGCACGAAAAAATGTGCAATGATTTTTATTCATATTTTTAATTTTTTTTTTATTCATGTATCTATTTTTATTGAATTATCTGTTACTAGTATATTTTCATTTTATCTTGTGAAAATGAAATATAAAATCAGAGTTTGTGCCTTTCACAAAAACTGTACCACATGTTCACACGTCATATTTGAGCTTTACCGGCCAGCTAGTCCGAAATATCTGACGTTTTCCAGGTGTTTTTCATGATTTTGATATTTTATGTGCCAGGAAAATGTTACAACTTCACAACTTCTTCTTCCATTAATGTGCCTGGCACCAATGTTTGGCATTATCCCACATGTATAAAAAGTTAAAATTATGCTGAGGAAGGCCTTATTAAAATCTGAAAAAAATCATCAATATTTCTTAAATGAGTAGGAACTGATTCGGGACTTGAAGGCCATGGATACTGGTAGAGAATTCCAGATCACTACTACAGCTGGGAAAAAGGAATCCTGGTAGCATTTGAGGTGGCAGAATGGTTGTTAAAACCTCAAAGCATGTCCTCTGGTGTAGTTACTTGTTAGTTGTAAATGACTGGATGGAATGTCTATGAGGTCATTCACAATTCTGAACATCATGGTGGCTCGTGCTGTTAACCGTCTGGACTGCAGGGTATCAAGATGGAGTTGTTGGATAGATATAATACTGCTCTCCCTGCTGTAATCGCCCATGATGTATCGTGCAGCCCTTCGTTGTACCGCTTCTATCTTATTAATATGGGTCTTGTTGGTGTGATCCCATACGTTGGAGGTGTATTCAACCTGGGGTCTCCCTAGGGTCTTATAACTAGTTGCTTTGATGGACCGTGGGCAGCCAGAAAGGTTACGGCTCAAGAAAGCAACTGGCTTTTAATATTATGAAAACTGGAAATTTTGTTGCCCCCAACTGAACTTGATTTTTGATACTTGCAAATTCAATTAAATGTCAACTCAATAACTTATAAATGTTTACTTAATTTGTGTCTAACTGTGCTTCCAGTGATAAGAAATTGCAGCATGGTGGATGTACACAAACAAATAGAGTTGGGTTAAAAAGGACATTGTTCATTTATGGAAAAATTAATGCACAATGTTATAAATTAATCATGTTAATAAGTTATGGGAATTAACAGTAATTCTGTTAAAATAAGGATTTCAAATTCAAGTATAAAATTATTCTGCACAATTCCTTTTTTCCATTATTACATGTTATAAATATAAAATGCTCCTTCTCATTGAATCTTAATATTTTAACCATGGCCAAAACTATGATAGACAATGCAGCCTGTTTTAATTTGGATCGGGATAGCCCGATTCAACTTGAGGTAGAATCAGACCCTATCAGACAGGCGTTAATTGCACACTGTATATATCAGGTCTAGCACAATCTCCTGATTTAGCTATATTGTGTGAACTAGCTTTTCAAGTATAATTAATTATTATTAAGCTTTTCAAGAAAAGCTATTTCAATGCAGTCTTTACAGTTTTTCACAAATGTGCTTTTTACTAGGAATAGACAAAATTCACTACTCATATTTGAACTATGGACTGTTAAAAAAACCAGTTCAAATCAAAGATGAATTGAACATTGCAGCTTTTGAATACTTTTAAGCAAGAGATGTATTTCCATTGTTTTGGTAACTATATAGTTACACCTTGTGAGTGATGGGCGTTGCTTTACATTGTGCTAAATTATTACTAATCGATTATCTTGTTGACCAGAATTGACCTGCTATATAATTTCATTCAAGAAGTAATTGTGTAGACACAAATCAATTGTTTTATCATGTTCATATCACCATAGTTGCCAACTCACCCGATAACACCAATTTTTCAACCCTTAACCTGATTTTTTTAATGACATGGAAGGTCATGTTTTTCACCTGATTTTTGCCAAAACACCTGAAAATCTCCAAATACCAGATTTAGTTTGCAAATTGGTTTGCATGTGTGATTTTCAGTTATCAACCCAAGCTTGTATCTACATAAGCAGTGCAGGTGGCCTTTTTCAGTATGTAAAGGTCAATTATTAGTGCAAATAATAACAAAATCTGTGAGTTGTTTTGACAAAGCGAAGTTTGAAATCATTGTAAATGTCTTCAGATATGAAATCATTATCAGGGCCCACAGGAAGACCACCAATGAAAAGAAAATGATATTTATGTACATATCAAGAAACCTTGGAAAACAAATTTCATTTGAAAATATAAAGTGATCAAAGATTGTATAAGGCTAATTGTACACTACATGAAAATTTCACTTGTTTATTTGAAGAATTTGTTTATCTGGAGAAGAAAGTTTTCTTCAAAACCAACATAATTTGATTAGCTCAAAATTCTTTTCCTTCTTCCAAACAGCCATGCAGATTCTGGAAATTGGCTTTCAACATTTTAAAAATTTGCCGGTACCCGGTATTTTCACCTGGCTGAAATCATGATTGTACCAGCCAAAATATTTGTTGTAGAAAATTTTGATAAGTAAACATTTAATTAAAATCGCTTCCACAATGTACCTCCTATTTTTGTAAAAGTTCCTCCTGTTTCTTATCTTTTTGAAAGCTCTGTCATGGTAAATATTTGGGGAATGTCATTATGTGTTATGACCAGATTTTTTTCTTTCCAAAGAGGGTCATGACCCTCTTTTTACATGTTGGAGGTTGGCAAGTGTGTATAGCCTAAAAAACATTTAGAACTTTTGAGTGCAAAGTCTATAAAAGAAACAAATTTGGATGAGCATGTTTTCAGACCAATACAAAGTTGAAAATTATCACTGCAACAAAGTGCAACTTTTTTTTACATACTGAAAAATATGTACATTAAAGGAAAAAAAGGTATGATAAAATAGCAAAATCTAGCTAGTTTGAATAGCTAATTCAGTTAAGCTACATATTGTGCCGGACCTGTATATAGCAACAAAGCTGCAGAACTGTAGCTCTCCGCAAAAAAAAATATTGACAGACTGGAGAGTTACAGTGCCACCCATAGAGAAAACTGTATATTTATTGCGCACAACAAATTGCACTCAATTCTGGATTTATTTCTCCAAATTCTTACCTCATCTGCACAAAAGATCGATTTCATGAAATTCCTTAGATCTCTATCAACTACAGATATAGTTGACATCTGCAGGAAGCGCAAGGGACCGAATTGTCTTGCCACCCAAAATGGCAGTATAAATAAGCAAAATATTTTTGTTGGTCTCCATTTCAGGCCCAGTAGGGCTATTACCAATGGTTATGGTGGGATATTTTGTTGTCGAAATAGTTTAAGAATATGTTAGGAACGCACGGTTAGTAATATTTTGAGATGCCAGTTTAAATATACGGAGAAATAAATCTAGAATCAAGCGCAATTTTTTGTGCACAATAAATATACTGTTTTCCCTATGGGTGGCACTGTAGCTCTCCGGTCTGTCAATATTTTTTTTTTTCAGAGAGCTACAGTTCTGCAGCTATTTTGTTGCTACATACAGCTCCGGCACAATATGTAACTTAACTGAATTAGCTATTCAAACTAGCTAGATTTTGCTATTTTATCATACCTTTTTTTCCTTTAATGTACATATTTTTCAGTATGTAAAAAAAAATTTTTTGGAGAGCTACACTTCTGCAGCTAGCAACAAATTAACAAATGAATTGTTTTAGATGTGTCTACCAGTAAAAAATGAGATGTAGTTAAAAATATATTCCTTATTAACATAAGTTAACAGTCTACAAGATAATAATAGATGGTAAGCAAAGGGAGGGCAAATGATGAACAAATTAAACTATTATGAGCAGAGTGAACAATGAGCAAAGGATGAGTTGAAGTGAATGCTGAGTGTGTTCAGAGTGGAGTTGAAACACTTGATTAAAGCACAGGGGTGTGTTCAAGATAATAGTGACTTTGTAGGTTTATATAGCCTCAAATGATATGTTAGCATAGCTGCTATATAGGGACAGAAGTGTTAATCATACTGTGTGTTCAATTGACTGAAATAGCGAGCTGCTGTGATGTAGTTAAAAATATATTCCTTATTAATTTAATTGGAAACAGTCTACAAGAGAATAATAGATGGTAAGCAAAGGGAGGGCAAATGATGAACAAATTAAACTATGAGCAGAGTGAACAATTGAGCGAGCTGTTGTGATCTCAAGTGTAGCCCAGTGAATGGAGAATTCAGAGTGGCCGAGTGTAGCCCAGTGAATGGAGAATTCAGAAACAATGAGTGAAAGTGGCAATGGATTAGTAGAACATATGTTTAGATTAAAAGATGTATTATGACTAATAGCTAATTCTTAGAAACTTTAGAAAAGGGGAAAGTGTGGGTATAACTATTACATATGACAGAATCATGCAGTCTGTATGATTTACAAGTCTCCCCATGAAACCATGAAATTAAGTCAAATTTCACCAAAAAAAAATATTGAAAGGTATAATAACAATATTCTAAACGTATATTATTCAATATGCTTATCAAAATAAGTTGGTATAATGTGTCGGATCAATTAAGGCACAATTTATGTGTATATTGGCTTTATTGCTGAGAGGGTACAACTGTGAATGTATATAGATAAAGAAAAAAAATGAAAGTAATGAACAAGATTTGTATGGTTTATTTTTGCTTGCAGTTTCTAAATTTTTTTTTTAGTCTGTACATTTCTTATACATATATTTGTATCTGTTTTCTCTAAGTACCTATTGGGAATTTGATTTCATTTACTAAATAGATTTTCTTTAATTTTAAAGCTAATAAAATTATACCTACCCATGAAAGCATTACCTCCAGGAATAGCTAGATTGTTTAAGTCCTGCATGGTTTTTTTTGTTCTTGGTGAATTTACTACTGATAGAACAACAATGTGTGTGGTAATCATGGAGTAATTATCACTTATGGGAAAGTGATGAAGTTATGTTGCCATGGTGATATCATTGATTTAAATTTACAAACTGAAATCTTGTTTGCAGTACATATGGCTAAGTATCTAAGTATGTCTATAAAATATTAAAATAAATGGAATACTCACATAAACAGGATAAGGTGCTAGCAAGGAAAGAAACGAGAACTTGATAGTTGTGCAAGTATTGGTGGAAGTGTACAAGGCTATTGTAAGGAGGGCAGTCATCAGTCTGAATTTAATGGAACGTGCAGTCTCATGGGATTAATACTTAGACTCTCAACCAAAGAATCAGGGGTCTGGACTCGGAACCATAGGATGAGTAGTCCAGACTCAGAACCAAGGAATCAGTGCTCTGGACTCAGAACCATAGGATGAGTAGTCCAAACTCAGAACCAAAGAATCAGTGGTCTGGACTCAGAACCATAGGATCAGTAGTCCAGACTCAGAACCAAAGAATCAGTGGTCTGGACTCAGAACCATAGGATCAGTAGTCCAGACTCGGAACCAAGGAATCAGTGGTCTGGACTCAGAACCATAGGATCAGTAGTCCAGACTCGGAACCAAGGAATCAGTGGTCTGGACTCGGAACCATAGGATCAGTAGTCCAGACTCAGAACCATGTATAGGATCAGTGGTTCAGGATTCTGGGCTTAATTGGCCCTATTTTGGTACAGGGTCTTGTACACTTTCAATTTGGGAATTTAAAATTGAGAAGGGGGCAAAATTTGGAATTATTGATGTCTTATGTTAAACTGTAGATTGAAGTGTTAGAATTTAGGCTTATTCCTTTTTTACATCTTGATGGGTCATTATAATTAAAAAGAAATTCAAGTTTTTTTAAAATAAAAAGCATTGAAAAATTCAATCTGCTTGTCATTTGGGAATTTTTAGGTAAATTTTCAAAAAAGAGTCAATTTTCAATTGGGACAGGGTCCTTTTATCGGACCTGGATGCAGTGGATATTAAGTTTACTGTCCTGGACTTGCCACCTCAGGATCAATGGTTCACAATAAGACCACAGGATCAGTGGTTCATATTCATAACCTTGGGATTGGTGGTTCAAACTCAACTATGGATTTAGTGGGTTAGACTCAACTATGGATTGATTTAGTGGTTCAGACTCATCTATGGATCAAGTGGTTCAGACTCAATTAAGGATTGTTTTTTGTAATCATTGGATCAGTAGAACAAGGGAACAATGGCTCAGTCTCCAGCGCTGAATCAGTTTTTCAGACTCAGACACTGATCAATGATTCAAATTCACAAATGCTTCATCAGTGGTTCAGAGTTTAACTGTGTTATATTGCTTTAATCAACAACAAAAGGACATGTAATTTTTTTTGCATAATTATGTACTGTACATCACTAAATTTTCACGACATCTTATTTTTGCGATATAGTCATCACATCTTTTTTAGTGAGACAAAATTTTCAAGAATTGTGGTCATCTTTTTAATGTGAGACAAAATTTTCAAGAATGGTGGTTATTGCTCTATATAATCTTAAGGAATACTATTATACGTGAGAATGAAATTTTTGCGAGCACACTGTCTAGTGTAATTATGCGAAAATAAAGTTGTCATGAATAAAAAGTGATTTACAGTATATTGGTACAAATGTTAAATTACTTAAAGTGATGTAAAGCTGTTTTTTTTTAGTCGTCCATTTTATGCGAGCCTGTTGTGGATGGAGAAGGGGGAATTCCGGCTGGGTGTCAGTGTGACAAAGACAACGTCTTATGGATTGCAGACATGAGGCTTGGTCTTATCACTGTGGACAAAAATGGTGACTTCAAACAGGTGTGTGATTATCTTAGCAATGGAATTTTCAAGATTGAATCATAGTTTAACATGTCAGTAATTTTTAGGAAGTAAATTAAAAGGTCACATTTCAGTCTTCATAAGAGAAAAAAGCTCTTTCATTTTTTTGTTTGGACAATTTTACTGTTCTGCTTTTAAGAGACAAAACTTTATTTAAGAAGTAAGGAATCATTTTTCAACTTTTATCGGGATGTAAATACAGGTTGGTCATGTGATCAAATCCCATAAAGCCCAAAGAGCTTTATGGTAGATTTGATCATATGCCAACCCATACTTACATCAGAATAAAAGTTTAAAAATGATATCTTATTACTTATACCGGTATTTACATTTGAGACTGATTCATTATGTATATTATGTACTAAAATTTTAAACCCATAAAATGATTAACTTTTACAAACCTCAATGGTATAAATTGAATGTGAAAGGGAAAACATTTGCAAATGTAAATATTTGTCTTTATGCATCAAATTTGAGCAAATTGAATTCTGATTGAATGATACCAGACAAGAAAAACTTGTAAAGATATTCTCAGATAGTTTGATTAAATTCTGGACATATCTGTAGATTTGTAAGGAGGACAAGACAGGCCGTACAATGCAGGGTTGTAATGACTGCGCCTTTGATTACGATGGAAATCTGTGGATAACGGCACCAGCTGGAAAAATTGCCCCTCACCCATACGAGAGGTCGATGGAGGTACATACATGACTGTTTCAGGGCAATTTTGTGAGAGAGCATTTAATGTGTATTATTTTACTTCATTCATGTAGTAATAAATTCCGCTAAATGAAGTGCAGAAAATTAAATCTTTTAGTTTGCTTTTAGGAACCTTTTGGGTCTGTGTACTGCTTCACTAGTCAGAAGGAGATGTCGTTGATTGATACTGGGCTTAGGTTTCCTAATGGCATTGCTGTGTTACATTCCCCAGATGGCAGACCTCAAACCCTGATTGTAGCAGAGACCCCCACTAAATCCCTGTGGGCCTATGAAATCCAGGGTAATGGGAAAGTAGGACAGAGGAAACTGTGGGGAAAACTGCCAGGTATATATCAAAACAAAAATGTCACAAATTTACATGATTGATGCATTTCTCTGCACAGTTCAGTATTAGTTCAATGATTTTAATTTAGAAATAAAAAAATCCTCTTGAATTTTGCATATAAAATATGAATGCAGTATTGAGAATTAATCATAGACTGCAATAATAAAGTATAGATATATATATACAGACAACTACATTGCCTACTTTTCCATTTCATTTATAGAAACTATCTGTACATATATTTATGACAATTTTAATTGAGCACTTGCTAGGAGTTGAGATGTTCCATATCAGGTTACAATACAGAAGTTTTTATGCCAATTTTATATTTTTCTTGAAAGGTGACACAGAAGGAGGACCAGATGGCATGGACTTTGATGAGGAGAACAACTTATTAGTGGCTCACTGGGGGTCAGGATTTCTGGAGGTGTTTGGAAGAGAGGGAGGGAGCCCTCACACACGCATCAAGTGCCCCTTCTCCAGGACTAGTAACCTCCACTTCAGGAAAGGGACAAAGGAAGTATACGTTACTGAGCATGATTCTCATGGGGTTTGGAAGTTTGAGTGGCAGAGACCAGGCAAATTACAGTATTGTGACATCATATCTCTGTGAGGCAGCTAATAATGTTATTGTATTTATTGAGTTATTATGACTTTATCAGTGGTGCTAGGTTCTTACCTTAAAACACAGCTTGGTTGTTAAAAAATGTTTAAAAATAAATATGACACTACAAACATTGTATGATGCATTTATTGATGTAGAAAACAGACATTTTGTATGTATATTTTGATATACATATAAATGCAATATATTAACAATAACTGCGTAGTTTGTTTTAAATATTAAAATGACAATCATTTTTAAAATAATTGTATACAGGTATCTTTACATCGAAAATTTTTGTTTATATTGTATTTTAAACTTTGATTATTGCAAATTTATTGAAATAATGTTTACATATTTTAGAGCAATGGTTTATTTTTATTTACTGTTGATTATTTCATAATTTTATTGTTAATTTGTAAACATTCCAATAGATAATTTTTATGCAAATCTATTGTTTTTGTTGTCAATGCCATTGAAAAAGTTAATAAATATTGAACTGATACAAAACATTCTGAAAATATACCTTAAAAAATAATTAGATCTAGAAAATATTTAGCTTGTGAACTTAAGAGGTTTTCAATAAAATTTTATGAATTTGAAACAATAGTATGGATGAAATGACACAAAGTGTACCGATGCATCGACAAAATTTGATACTGATATATTGGAAAAAAAAACTGTTAGTTGTGTTAAACATAATTCATATTTGGCACTTTTGGCGAACTCAGTAGTTTATTCATTTCATCACCACCAAATTGTAATTTTCTGCAGGTGTGAAGACATTCATTGTGCTGATAAGTCAAAAGGTGCTAAATTTAAAAAAAAAAAAAGATTACATATGAAAATCAATTTCATTGTCAGTTTGTATCTTTCAGTATGTTTGGAAAATATAAATATCATTATGCATACAATAATATGAGATGATAAAACAAGTGTAAGAGACAATAATAAATTAAAAATTACAAAGCAAACATTAAGTACATGTATTTTTACTAATAGTATCAAAGTATAAAATGTTAGTTATCATGCTTCATTTATGTCAAGGAGAAAAAGAGAGTACAAAATAGATTAATCCCCATATTCTACACAAATTACATGCTCAATATAAAGGGTTTAAGGTTCACCATCTCTCTGCTCACTCATTTATAAAATGCTTTAATGCTGATGATTTTCCAAAAGAAAGGTAATTTTTAGTTAAAACACACAATTTCAGTATACAATGGCCTTTGCTCAGCAAAATTTGACAAAAATCGCCTTTCAACTTAAAATTTTCTAAAGAGTATACAGATTATCTCGCTTATCAGAGAGTCAATGAACCTTAAATGCTGAGCCCTAGAAGTTTAATAAAATTTGAAATCTTCACACTGTTTATTGAGATATTTAGCATTATGGTTAGTTTCACAATCTTCTTCACAAAATCGTACCCATTTACATTGCTTTTGTTTCATTCTTAGCTACATAAAAATAAAGAAATATATATATATACATGTATAATAATGAAATGAATAGAACAAAACCTACAATTTTGTGATAACCTTTGTAAAAAAATATATAGTCCACAAAATTAAAGTCAGGATTCCACTTCACTGTAATTCACTTCAAGGTCAAGACTAGAATCAATTTTCCCCAGATGAGTGATAATGTTCAAATATTGGTTGCAGCACAGGCATTGAGCTCGGACTCTGAAGCCGCGTTGAGAATCATTTACTAGCAACGAGTAAGGACCATTCCATGGTGCTGACAATTTGAATGGTATTGTTGGTGCTGAACTTGGGAAATGTTTCTTTTGAAAGTAAAAGGTAAACTTTACTTTCTGGGAATGAAGGACTACTTCACATTTTCCCTCATTTGTATGCCTTTCATGCTGATGCCCATCTTCTCTAAGCACTGTATTATGCTCAAGAAGAAATTTAAGAATTTTATTTTTCTTTACAGTGATCTCTTTATTCATTTCTTTTGGGTATTGGTGTTCCGAAAGTTTGTCTGAATGAGTGTCCAAAATAAGACTTTTGGAGTTTTCTTGCCTAATGTATTTGTGATGAATTGATACACCTTGTTTGTTGCATATCTTTACTTTGTCAGACAATGGTATTGTTAAGATCAAATGTTCCTCTTTCTGTTCCACTCTAGAAACTTTAAGGCTCTCTGTGTGTTCTTGTAATACGACACTGTAGTCATCTGCATTTGTTAAGTTGTATTGGTTGCTGGTATCCATATCTTCGTTGTAATTACTGATTGCTATAGTAACAATTAATATTTTATTGTTTTTATCGTGAAAAGCTGGTGCTTTTACACTCAAGTCTAGAATGACCAATGACTTCTTTAAACCTTGAAATTCAAACTCCTCCAGAAGCTGTTCAGCTAGCACCCCAGGATTCACATTGTTCTTGGAGATACTGTAGAGCAATGTTCTGTTCTTCAGCACGAAGCCCGTTTTTCTTCTAGAAGTAACGAAGTAAAAGTCATCCACCTCGTCAGGAACAACTGTTATAAAGCTTTTGATGCTGGAACAGATTGAAGACACAGCAAATGTCATATCTCCAAGATGAAGCATGACTTTATCATAAGATGGACGAATAATAGGCCTTGGTCTTTCTTTCTGTACCTCAGCTTGACCTGCAGGTTTTTGTTTCTTACTATTGCACCCTATCAGTGATTTTATTTTCATTTCAGCAAGCTGAGCACTTGCAGAACACAGAAGGTCTGAGAATTTTGTTATTTTCACTTTTTGCCTGAAAATAATTTCAAGAATATTTCCACTGAAAATCCGAATCACTACACCAGGGTTCTTTTCGTCAGATATTGTTCTTTCTATACCTTCCTCATCCACTGCATTAATGCGTTCTCGCATCGCAATGCGCAAACCTGACACACCAGAGAACATGGAATGCATTTCCAACAGCACTTTTTGAGAAACAGTGCATTCTGGTACCGTAGGAAAAATGTCATGGAATGACTCCACTACAGCATTTAGACAATCCGAAAATGTTTGGTCGATTTCTGAGTCATCCTTGAAGACAAATGTCCTCCATTGTATGTCTATGTTTTCAATATTTATTATTTTTTTGATTTTTTGCTTCGCTTTAACATGTAACTGAAATATATTAACCGAGGGAAATTCAGCTTGTGTTATATTATCCATAATTTTATTACGGAGAAAATCCCTATATCCGCTCTCTAAAGCATATGCAGTATCTTGTGATATCACAACACGCAAGGGCAATTCCTGAATGCATTTCTTGTAAAATTCAGAATCAGAAAATGTGAAAATATTTCCTTCACGCAAAACAACAAAATGGTTAAAATCAGCTTGAGTTTTCTCTGTTATGATTTCATGCTTCCATACTTCAAGGTGTTCTTTGAGCTCTGTCGATTCAGAAATCATTTCAAAACATTCCTTTTCGAGAATAGGCAGTTTCACGTACTTTGGTCTTTCAAGACATGATAGCAACTCTGTCTTTGCTAGCTTCTTTGTTAATACAAGTTGTCCTGGTTTTACTTTATTTGGCTTAATTTTCACCCAAACTCCGGATAAACCCTGTGGAATTGGATTCTGATTTATGACTGGGTACCTCTGTGACAAAAGAAGGTCATCAAAGATTCGAATATACGCATTTTTATATTCTGTATAGGAAGCTTTCAAGGAGAGTCTAACCAAATCATGTGGATGACTCAATTCGCGTCTGAACTTCAAAAGACAAGCTGGTATTAATCGCTTTTCATCTGACTGAAAAGTAATGGCAACTCCAATTTTCTTTTTGATTTCATCTTGAACGTTGATAACCGTTTGACTGAGTTCATTACTGCTCTCCGCAGGCCATTCCACCAATAGTTGCTTGTCTTCTGCGTCTGATAATCTAGAGAACGAGTTGCTCCTTTCTACAATCCATTCTTTATTGTCTGTCTCATTGCAGCAGACATGAACAGTCGCTGTGTCATCTTGGAAAGATACCCCCGTGTGCTGCAGGGATATAGTGTTCTTCAGTAGCACTCTTTTAGAAGTGTATTTTAATCTTAGCATTGATTTGCAATCGTAGGCGATAGCTACAAGCTCTCTGCCGACGTCACGACACATTAGCGTTCTCAAAATTGACAGGTCATTTATTCCAAAGGATGGTAAGTCTACTTCGAAAGTAACAGGTTCTATGCAGCGCTTTGTGCTGTTTGCGTTATCATTGTCTTCTATGCCATTGATCTTGGAGATGGAATAAACGGACTGGCATACTGCTCCACAGACAGAGCGCAAAATGGTAAGATTTTGCCATAACGGGAATTGCGATCTGTCATAGTAAAGACGAGATCTTGTGATCGTGAATTTCCAGTTAACCTTACCAATAACATGGTTGTGTCCACTTATGAATCCAGTTTGCTGCGAAGTCATCTTATCTTCAAGTGACACTATAATTTCTTTCATGTTCAAAACATCGCGGAGGGCGTATTTTGCGGTCTCTCTATCAAACATTGATTCGATATCATTTTTCATATCTCTGCACTCATTTAATGTATCCTCTAACCCTCCTAACTTATTTCCATATATTAATCCGTTTAAGGATTTCATGACAACTTCTGTGTTGTAAGTCCTTTTTCTTAGTTCAATGGCATTCCAGTCTACCTTTATTTTTATACCAAGTCCAAATTCCTTTTGAATCTGTAAAAGAAAATAATCGGTAAATATGGTCGTTTTAAAAATAAAAAAAAATCGAAATACTGACATAACTATAGTATTCATACAAAGGAAGTCCTAGTAATTGCATATACTTACAAAATCTTCAAAGTATGGAATTACATTCTCCTGTACATCTTCTTTAAGTAGAATTTCATTCTGTCGTTGACAGCAGCTTTTGTCTAATCTAACAAAGAGGGATCCTTTGTCCGTGGATACACGAATCTGGTTTAAAATGGCTCCCGTGTTATCCATGGTGACTTTCGGATGATCTGCTGTTCCACTCGTAAGGCATACTACTTTAACTGACTTCACAGGAGTAGATTTAGTGGCCTCACTAATTTTAATGTCCTCAATATGATTAAGAACTATACTAGATGTTAGGAAACATTGAATCCAAACATCAGAAAAGTTCCCAAAATCTGCAATTTTGCGAAAACTGTCGAAGTCTACAGTGTATTTTAAGTCAGAAAACTCTGAAGGAATGATGTTTTCTTTGGCACTCTTTGCCTCCAATTCCTGTCTGATCGATTCTGGAAATGTTACTGATTGGACCAGCCATAAATCAGACTTAAGAATCCTTGGATCATGTCTCTCTGGTGACAATTCAAAATTCGGCCATTGTTTACCTCCAATGTTGTCCAATTCTGATAACCAAAGTTGTTTTTGGGGTAATGTGTATTGGATTTCTTTAAAAGTCGAAAAATCGTCCTCTTGATAGTTCAAAGCTTTCTTGAGATGGACAAGAAGGTCTAATCTGGAGAGCCCAATAACAGCCTCAAAAATAGATGTGCCATAATTTTTCTTCATTGTATTGTTTAAACCGCTGGCAAGACTTAGCAATTTCACAAAAACCTCTTCATTTTTAGCGACAATGGACATGGCTAGTATATTTTCAAGAATAGTGGGACTGTTTTGGAATTCGTCCAGTGTTTTTTCTATGCCCTCCGTGGATATCATTTTTTCAATGCCTTCTTTTCTGGACACCATTTTGATTAAAGAGGTAAATGTTGCATTATAGCCACAAGATATCATCATAGCAGAAATCAATGGGTTATCCGACCTATATTTCCCTAATTTCCAGAAGTACTCCGTAAGCAATTGAGGAGGAAGAGCATTATTTTCTGACCTCATTGGTTGTGTATCCTTATTTAGTGGACCCCTGTTATATATTTTTGACCAACCAATACATTTATTTAACAAACAATTGAGGCACGACATATCAGGATCATCGTCTTTGTGACCAGCGTGAGAATCCCCCCATGGGTCTAGCAGAGCATCTGATTTAAGGAGAGAATAATAATCTTGAAGCCCAAGAGCACTCATATACATAATTGGAGTTAATCCGCACACGTCTTTTTCCTCGCAAAGCCCTCCCATTGTCTTTGAACGAACTAGTCCGATCATTTTTGGATCTCCAGTTTGAATGGCAAGATGGAGAATATTTTCTGCTGATTTTTTTGATTTCCAGCTCATTCCGTCATCATACTGAAAGATGTATTCTGCAATTTCTAGTTGAGAATTAGACACAGCAACAGCCAAAGGACATATATCCTTAACCTGAAGTTTAAGTACTTGGCGAAGATTTTCTGTTTCCCCATCAAAATATGCCATTAAAGCATGAAAAGCCTTCTTGCATCCATGTTTGATTGCTTCAAGTAGAAGGAATCCATGTGATGAAGGGTTTTCTAAGAGCAATTTGGGGATATGTTTGGAACTTGACACAACAGCGGCCGCGGCATTGTCATCTCCCTTTTTATATAGACTGATTAGATCTAGCTGCCGCGATTTAGGAAGAGTAGGTCTAATGTCAACATCTGACATAACGGTACCGCTTGTGTTTAACTTGTTCATGAAAAAATGAAACCAGCCATAAGTTTCCACACTGTCGATGTTTTCTTTTGAATGCATAATTTTTGTTTCAGTGAACAAGTTAACGACTTCGATATTTCCGAGGAGCACGGCATAGTCTATTGGTCTCATACCATCCGAATCGCTAACATCCAAGCCCCTAGTTGTCTTCTCCAGAACACATTTGGCAATAAGTTTCATGTTGTAAATTCCGCAATAATGTAAAGCATGTTTATTTCTTTTGTCTACACACAAAACGTCCACATCATTGAAGGCTGTCAGAATTTGTGCACAGAAATCCTCTTGCCCTTTTGAGGCTGCTCCAATGAAAAATCTTTCCCAAGTCTGCTTTGTAGGCCGTCCAGTGCTTGAAAAAATTTCAGTAAAATACTTCATAATTGGCCAATTTCCAGTAGAGGCAGCTAGCTCAAAATAAAATTCCGGTTTTGCAGCCTTCATAAATTCACGATCGTATTTGCAAAACTTTAACACGGCGTCCACTGTGTCGGGTCGTTTGCTACGAATGGCATATTCTATCACATCAAAATTCTTCATGTAAATCTTATCGAGAAGATCCATAAACATTGGGTTTTCAGTATCGAACCTGATGGGTACACTTTTCCTGAAAAGATATTTAACAATGTCAGTTTGACCATAGAATGCAGCCTTGCACAAAAGTGCCGCAAAACTGGCCTGAACTGTTTCGGGAAGTTTTGATATTGAAATATTGTCGAGAATAGACTTCAAAAAGTCTATTTGTCCTTCTCTAACAGCCTGCGCCAAAGAAAGCTGCCAACACACCTTCAGCTCTCGTTCTCTTGGAATCACCTGGGAAGCTACAAGCCTTAGAAAAGTCCAAAGACTTTTATTGCAGGCAAAATGGATTGTTGTCTCTTGTAAATTCAATCCAAATTGATCAACTAGAGCAATAACCTCCTCGCTTATATCTTGCTGATAAAGAAAAACTGCATCTGATCTACCGCAGTCTTTGGGTAGAGAAATAACAATACAATCCAGAATATTCAAGTTCCAAAGTAGTTGTTTTCTCAGTAGCTTGTACACATACTTGTTAGTTTTACTTGCAGCAATCAATGAAGAAATCACCCAAGGTTCAGTCATCGATAACAACAGTAGAACGTCATTTTCATCTATTCTAGTATTCGCATCTACTGATTTAAGAAAGTTTGTAAGAATTTTCCCATGAGGTGGATTTTGCTCTGAAGTTTGCAAGGCTGTGATATGCAATGTTTCTTTCGAACTCTTTTGCATCTCGTCGTAAATATATTGAACTTTCGTTTTTAATTGATTGACTATGCTCTTTTCTACTCTCTGTTCTGACAAAACTTCGCAAAGTTTGGTTAAAAAGTCAGCAAATTTAAACCCTTCATGTTTGTAACTGAATCCATGGTATTTCGGTACAGTTTGTTGTCGCAAGAGTGGTGTTTTGCCAGATGTTATTATATTGTCATACACAAACCCAAACATGCTGAAAAGAAAGTGAAAGACATTCCTTTGAACTTTATCAGTTCTGAGTGCCTGCCAAACAATGGAATGAAAAGTTTGGTTATCATTGAGATAGATGTTATTTTTATGATAGATATCACAAATAGTTCTGTGGTTTCCCAACATTGCGCATCTGTAGCCCGTCATCATGTAATCATCACTGACCTTTAATTTGTTCTCTGATATACTAAGAATTTCTTCAAAAAGCTTCATATCTCCCATGCCTGAAGCAAAATGAATCAAAGAATACCCTGAGATTCTGGACAAATGTGCTTTTTTGAAGAGATATTCAATGATCTTTTGATCTTTGTTCATTGGTATGGTCTGGGAATTTGGTGGAGAGACTACTATTTTTAAGTCTGACCCCTCTATTCGTTGTTGATCATTTCTAGATTCATGCAAGTCTGAACTATTCTTTCCATGTATACAAACTTTGACACTGGTATCTTTATTATCTGGCAATTTGATCTTCCTTCTTGCACTCATTTTTATGCCATGTTTAGAGATAAAAGAATAAGAATGTTCACATTCACGGAAACGTACATCTTTAATCTCAGGAGGTCTGTGTCTCTTTGTGAAACATCCTGGTACTGCGCGCTTTAAAAAAGGACTAGCGCCATTTAGAAGATAAAGTCTTGAAATTTTCCATTGCCTGTACGCTAAAGCATACCACAGAGGGGATGCTCCAGCAAAATCCACTTTGTTCAGTGGAAAACCAGGCAAATTCTCCCTGTGTACAACCTCAGTAAGTATTCGGGCAATTGTTTCCCAGCCAAAAATAGCAACAAAGTGAAAGATGGTTCTTCCATGCTTATCCACTTCTTCAACAGCCTTTTCCCATTGCTCCTGTTCAAGGATCCTGTGAAATGTTCTAGTCAGAGTCTCTGTAAGATGCATTTTCCGGCTTACAGCAGTCTGGAGTAGCAGTTGTCCCAGGGTTTTTGTTTCCAGCTTACTTACTTGACTTACCATGGTGTTGTACACATGTGCAATTGTTCCTTCTTTGCACTTCTGTAGCTGTGCAACAATGTTCCTGAAAATAAATTGGCTAGTTTAAGGATGCAGAAAAGTGTAATAATTAGAGATTGACTCAAAAATATCATAATGGACCAGGAGGCAACATTTCTTTTCTTTAATGTACTGTTTATTCAGGAAACATTTTTTATTTCTCTTTTTCATATATGATTCAGGGTTCTTAGTCATTTATGTTTTTTTCTTTACAAATAAAGATACTCTGCCAAGCCCCTACCCGTACTCTTCACAAAATATTAACTGCTAATATAAAGTACCGTGGAACAGCATATTCAAGAAGTGGTGTAAATTAAACGTGGGTTCTCAAAAACTTCAAAAAACTTTTTAAAAAAAATTAAAATCACCAAATTGTTCAAAAGTCAGTAACATCAAAACTTACGACTTTTCATACTTTATACAACCATTCCTTACGATGAACTAAAAACTTGACCTTTATTTTATATCAAAGGCAACTGCTTCTTCAATAAAAATTGAGCTCAGAAATTGTAATTGGTCATCAACAAACTTTGTTAAAGTCACTCTGATTCTATGCACAAATATTGTAGTTGATATTAAAAAGATGCTGGAGTTCCTCATTGACAACATCTATGTAGTCGCTTCCAAAGAACTGTTGCAATTCCGATGGGCATTAACTATGCCCCTTTATTAGCCGAGCTGAAGCATAATTTTTTCAAAAAACTTCTACATGAGAAGAAAACACTTGCTATCGCCTTTAACTCGACATTCAGATATATGACAGGTCGTCAGGGGATGCTTACTCTCCATGGAACCTGATCCCACCTCTTATGTTTTTAGAGGTCTGTGTTTGCTCTGCTCCAAATTTGTATTGTTCCAATGGATTTTTGAGCTTGACTACTGTTCGTTATCTTCATATTTTATCGACAACGTTTTATCAATTAACAATACCTATTTTCATTCATTTGTCGACTTGATATATTTCAATGAACTCTAAATTAAAAACACCTCAGAATCTGCTACATCCGTTACATATTTGGGCATTTTACTGACTATAGACGATTTAGGGGCCAAAAGAGATGACTTCAGCTTTTCCATCGTCAACCTTCCTCATATATGTAGTAATATTCTGCTATCACCTGTATTTATGGTGTTAATGTTTCTAAACTTATCCGATACTTAAAAGACAGGTGAGTGACAAATAAGTTGATGTTATGATTTCAACAACTTCGTTTAATGTCAGTATTTCGTACATCTATGTTCTTTATAATGACTTCCATAGCAAATGTAACCTTTCATTAGGTCGTATTTTGACTGACGTATACCTATTGTTGGGCGTTTGTGGTTTTTTTCTTTTTACTAAATTTGACTACATAGTATTTCGTTTACCAAATCTATACATAGGGCTCAAGGCGGGTGTGATCGGTCGAAAGGGGATTCTTACTCCTCATAGTAACTCTTCCTAGGCGCCTCATCCTACCTCTGGAATTTCCGAGTTCAGTCCGTGTTTTATACCCTGTTCACAGATTTGTATTGTTTGAGTTCAATCACTGTTGGTTATCTTCAACTTTTTCAGTATGACTCAAGGCGTGTGAATAGTATTTCGGCAAAAGGACGTAAAAACTATATTTTTTATTCATTTTTTGTCCCTGTCTTTCAGGTAGACCGTTGGACAATAGCAAATCTTAATGATATGAATTTACTGTGGCGTAGAGAAACTTTTGTGTTTTTGATTTTTTTATTTGCCTTTACAGTTTACTGAGGCGTGATGTTTTGAAAAATTTTCTTGTTTAACATGAAAAGAAATACCCTAGAATTACTTCTTATTAGAATTAATATGCAAACAAATAAAAAGTTTACATTTACAGATACCGGCAGAAAAAATGAATCCCTCTATTATGTATTTGTAAAGGATATAATATTACCACAGTTAACTTTTATAGTAAAGTATTGTATGTGGCTTGGTGTTTTGATACGAGTTTATTACCCCAAAATTTCGAAATGTACTCACGTGTTGGAGTTCAGGACCCTCACTAGCAGAGAAGGATTGGTATCAACTAGATAAAGCACTATGTCATCCAAATGACTTTCAATAGCATTGTGGAGAGGACCTCCAATCTCTTGACTGAAGAAATTCCAGTCAATCTTCTTCCTGCATTAAAAAATGTCAAGGTGTTCCTCATGTTCCCATTACACACTATCAAATCTGCTATTTAAATTTGTTTTGTATACATACCGTTCATACAAATCCATCAATATTTTTTTCTTTGCTTTCGATGAGGGTTTCTCACAAGAACACAGGTCACGAATTTTTCTTGTCCAGATTTCTACTTGCTTGTATCGTTCATCTGAGCAACAGGCAACGATGGTGTCTACTGTAAATTTGGCATTATATTCAACAAGAAGTTTATAGATATCCCATGATCCATATATTACTGCGAGATCTAAAGGTCTTACACCATCACTTGTCTTGGCGTCAATAGTCACGGGGAGAGGAGCCTGACAAATAGATATCAGAGTTAAAAATAAGCTAAAATTCTATGAGTGAGAAATTCTAGAAACAAATCAAGATTTTTATGACCAACAAAAATACTAGTATCTATACCTGTAAAATCATTTTGACGAATTCAACATTTCCTGTGCAGGACCCCAAATGAAGAAGTGTAGTACCGGAGGGAAAGCTGATACTGTTAGGTTCTCCCGAGAGATTCATCATTATTGTACAATCTCTTAATATTCTAGTCTCCTCTTTTGAAACCGTTATTCCAAATAGTCCTCTCATTTCATATTTACTAAAACTAGTCACAATCCTTGGTGCTAATTGAAGTAATGGAAGGATCTCAAAGTTTTTGATTTTTCCTTGCTTCCAAATTTTTCTTTTCAGAAACTTATTGTAGACTTCCTCCACAAATTGTCCCCCAGTAGTAATTTCAACCATGCACCTAATTATCTTTTCCAATGGGCTCTTGCACTCAGCAAGACTGTACAATCTATTGGATATTTCAAATTCTTTCGTTGTTATTTCAGTTGTCTTCATTCCCTCTACCTCCCTACCTGACTGTATCAAACTCTGCAAAATATTTTCAGGGACATGTTTTAGGCACGCATAGGCAAGGATATACTTGATGTACTCTATCTTAACAATGCTATCGTTGTCACTGAATTTTGATTGCCAAGTTTTGTTAAATTGTTTTTGAATTTGACATTTGTTTGAGGAAAGTGCGCAATGCCATAAAAGATGTCCTTCTCTATGTAGCATCAGAGCTGCAGAATTAAAGTGCCCTGATTCTAAAGCAAGCAAAAACGCTTCACATATGCCATGCACATATGTATCAGTAGATTCCTCGAAAATTTCAAATTTTCCCATTTGAACACCCGACCTAATAAGGAAACAACCCATTTTATCGAAAATCGTTTTGTCCCTTATCTTAAATTTTCTGTTGGAATTTCTTTCTGAGTGTTTGGAAGACAAAAGTTTTGCTAAAGTTGTTTTTTCATGCATTGTAAGAAGTTTTATGCTTTCCCAGATATAAGGTCTTAACTCTGACAGATCGTCACAACTGAAAATATCTCGAGATTTCAAGATATCAGGTTGATACTTTATTAATGTCTCAAAAACTTTCTCATTGACGTAAGGGGATCTACATGCTATGTCCAGGATGTACATATTCTCTATTTCTTGCATCTCTTTGTTTGTTTCATGTTTATGTTTCTTCTTCAATATGGCGTCGATGAATCGAGATTGTCCATAATATACCGCTAGATGTAAAGCAATTCCTAAATTATCATCCTTTGTTTTTTCAAGAATGGCGGTGAAAAGGGGAAAATTTTGTAGGATAACTGCAGCTTCAACTGGTAAATGATTCTTAAAGAAACAGTTCAAATAACAGTGTTGAGATTTTTTATATCTTGCTAATCCACATAGCTCATGGATAACATTTACAGGTTCTGGAATATCACTCGCAATTATTGCTGACTGCATAAAATGTTCCAAAACTTTCTGCATTACTACTGTTTTTCCGTTCTTTGAAAACATCATCAAATGATACAGAAAGCTGGCTTTGGGTTTTACAACATCCATTATCGACTTGATGATCTTAAAGGAATACTGTTGAATTGCAAAGTCCATAATAGATCTTCCGAGACTATCAGTATCCTTCAAAAGGTTTGGAAAATTCTGAGCTAGTTTCTTCATTGTTGTCATTCTTCCAGCTTTAATAGCACATTCCAGTGGAGTACTGAAAGCTACTTCTTCATGATGCTTGAACTCAAAAGCTCTCAAATGAACATAGATTTCTTGACTTTCAGGATTTCCTTTTCCACAGTGATGCTTTGAGTTACTTTTAATAATATCGCAACACTTTTGACATTTTTTGTATCGCTTAGTTGGACTACTGATCAACTTGGGTACTTTTGAATTAAGTGACCAGAACTTATTCCATGGTTTTTCTTTTTCATTGTCGTACTGAAATGGATCTTCATTCCTATTGAATTCTCGAAAAGGGCGATCATATCTGCAAAAGTTTGTAAAGTTCATTGATTCATTCCACATAATGTTCCTTTCCTCTTGCCTCTGAACTATTTTCTCTCGTTTGTCCTGACTAGCCTGTTCTATTTTCAATTGTTGTATGACGATGTCCTCCAGATCTTCCTCAATTATTGGCAAATAATGAAGGATGTTTTGACCCAACTTGTCAATAGCCTTTAAATTGCACTTACTAGTATATTTCTGAAGAAGGACTCTAACCACCTTCTGCTGATTTCTGTAAATAGCAGTCATCAATGGAGTCTTTCCGCTGTTATCTTGTATCTTAGCATCGACTTGACGATCTGAGTGCAACAACATATTTACTATTATATCATGTCCTTTTTCACAGGCATAGTGCAAAGGGGTAGCACCTCGCCAGTCTGTAGGGTTTGAATTTACGCCCGCTTCCAAAAGCACTTTGACGCATTCACTGTGATTGTTCTGACAAGCTTCGTGCAAAGGCGTTCTTTTCATTTCATCTGATAAGTCGAAAGGTATTCTTAGGGATTTCAGAAGAAGCAATATCTTATGGAGGCCAAGAGATGCCGATTCAAACGTATACCTTTCAGATGCTCCATTTTGACCACTCAGTAAAGGCAACAGTTTTTCTGCTACAGATTCAACATTTCTGCATTTTTGAAAACCCTTCCGATATCCATCAAATACTTTCTTTAATGATTTCATGATCTTGCAAACTGTGGATTCATAAAGTATTAGGTTACTCCGAATCTCAAAAATAGCTAAACATACCCCATAGTGACAATTTTGTAGAGCTTTTTGGATGCCTTTATTCAGATCCCCTTCCTGTAAACTCTCATCGTAGAGTAGATGCACTTGTTTCACGTTTCCACACTGACAAGCAGAATGAAAAGGTAGGTCACCTTCTATATTTTTCTTACACTTAGGAAAACGCTTTTCTAATAAAACCTCAGTAAGCTGAGGACTCAGTGTGGATGACAAATGTAGCAGGGAACATTCCAACTCTTCCAGCCTTGGATCAAGCGTGTCATAGTCAGGAAGCAACGTTAATAGCCGAAGAGCATGCTTTTCTTTTTTCAACAAAAGCATGAGATAACACAAGTAAAACTGAAGGTGTTTGCTGAGGGAAAGGGTTTCTAGTTTAGAAGCGATATACTCTATATCAGCCTCTTTCTGTAGAAGGAGCAGATCAATGCAGTTGTTTCCTAAGTTATCCACGTCAAGGACATCTGAGTTTAGCTGGAGAAGGTATACTATTACTTCCTTCCTTCTTCTATATAGGGCGCAATGTAATGGGGATTTATCATTCATGTCTTTAGTATATATCTGATCTCTCCCAATGCCATTAATGAGAATTTCACAAGCATCCAATTTTCCATTTTCAGCGGCATAATGCAGCGGTGTTGCATTTCGTTCATCACAAATATCGCATATTTTAGGTGTGTATGGAAGTTTTTGAAGAGCCTCCTCTAATTTCTCTAAGTTTCCACATGCAGCATTTATATGAAGAGATGTCGCTTTTAGCTCTGAAAGACAGAAAAAGTCATTTTGTATTTAACAGATGGTAATATTAACTGATATAATTAATCGTTGTTTCAGCTAATTTCAATCATGGTTGATTACCCAAGAGATTTGGTTTCCAGGACATGATATCGGTTGGTATGAAAGAAAATCCCTCCAGAAGGTTTTCACACAACTGTTGATTCAGTTCTTGTGGAGTCCAGTGGCTGACTTTACTCCGCTCGTACAGAAAAATCACACAAGCACACATTACAATGTAGCGCTTTCCATCATAGGAGTGTGCAACCTTAAAAAAAAAACAAATCGGGATTCACGGATTTATGATAAAGTAACACGAATATCTCGAAATTCATTTTTATGCAATAAATGCCATACCCTTTTGTACTCTACATCCGGGTATCTAAATTTTTCCATCGGTAATTCCCATTTTGGATTGGACCTGCCCTGATCAACTGAGTTCATTTGAGGAATTTTTGGAAGTATGTCAAAAACGGTTGTCGTCTTCTCGTCTGATCGCAAGATTTCTCTTGTTTTACACAAGAAAATGAACCCTCTTTCGAAGTATTCCTTGAAATAAAGATTAATACTGCGTCGGACATGCGACAATTTATCTTTGGAGTTGACAGAGATATAGTGGTGTGTCAAGGTTTGTTGCGTTCTACTGACAGCTTGGAACTTCACCAGGAGATCTCCACCTTTGTCTCTTGGAGTGACCGGGCGTGAGGAGAACGAGTACAACCCATCCTCGCCATACCCTGGCGCCTTATCAATTACTCTGAAAATAATATTATCTACTCAATCTTTCAACAACTGTGTGAAACAATCATAAAATGCATCTTTTTATGTTCTTGTAGAAATGCCATTTTGACTAGTCACTTTCTTCATATCATAAATAGAATGAATAATTTAAGAATGGTATATTCGGCAACTGCATGATAATTTATTAATCCTTTATACAAACATGTATCGCTTAAACAAAATTTTTATTTATTTAGTACAGTGTTGACAGTTTGATGGTTGTCTTTCATTTTGAACGTTGACACTTAAGTGTTTGGATCCTTCCGGAGAAAAAAAAAATCAGTGGGCTTCCTGCTAACACAGCTTAAAACAATCTAAAATTATCACAAATCTCAGAATAAGATGCTTTTTATGTACATTATTATGTCTGAACCATATATAAAGAACGACACATACCCCATTTCACCTATATCTCCTATCTATCCTGTACCCATATTTGTGTTTCCCCTTCAATGTTGTAAGAATCAAAAATGCCTCACTGCGCATAATCGGCGTCCTCGTTGCCAAGATCTGTATTTTTAAAGCCTGTTAGCACAACAAAAAATGATAATTATTTGATATCTACAGTTAAATCTCTTATTTGGGGCATTATCGATCGACATTCAGACACCTGTGAGAACTAATGTGCTTTCTTTGTATTATTTACTTAAAATCTTCCCTGTTCTTACATTTAATTTAGTATCTCCTACAATAGTACATGATGTCCACCCTGTGTATTGTTGTTCGGAAATACACATCCGTGGACTTAATATCTATAGAAGCATTTAAATGGAAGGTTGATAACCATTTTTATGAGCAGTGCATTATTCTCAGATGACTAAGTTTATAGACAATATGTCACTCCTTGTCAGTAGCATTTAAATACGCTCTTTAATCAGACGCCAATTCATTTTATTTTGATATTCTTACAACTTGTTTATATATGTTCTTTTTTCTCGTCAAAGTGAAAATAAACAGGTTTCAAATCTTGTGGCACAAAAATGATTTCTTGTCTGCTAGACTTGGGCAGATTCACAAGCCTGTTAGATTGATAATGGATCAGTGTAAATAGTCTCACCATATACCACATTGGAGGCATACATGACTGCTAGTCCTAATTTATATTAAAACACCTGAACGTTTTGGAGATATTTAACACAAAAGGTAAGTGAAGTACGTTCTCGTGATATTTTCCAATTACTCATTTAAAATTCTTTAAAAATCTGTTTCTAATATTTGTTTTACACTTCTTAGAGATTGAGTTCTAAAAATCAATGCCTTACATTTTTGTTCCACAGAGTTTGTTAAAGAACAGCTGAATACCTGTTCAAGATATAACTCACCTGGACTAGGTAAGTGTACATGGGGGTTATGTAGTCTTGTGGAGTTTACTCCCAAATCGAAAGCTGTCAAATGGAAACATTTATAACTTAATTCAGTTTCAAACGATGTCAAATATACATTTTTATCAAATGCTGAAACGATAAGACTTAGTTAGAAACATTTGAAATGAATAATGCAATGGTCATTAACATGCATTAAGAGTACTCCTGGGTAGTTTTATGTTGCAAAAGACTCAGAGGTATTCAGATACTGAGTTCTTTAATGATGAAACGTTGTAAAATCTCAGTGTCCATGAACAGAAGTAGAAGAAGAAGACCCGATAGATACGAGATGACTTTAAAGGAGAGACAACTCTTCGTGGCGGTGGATAAAGGACACACCAAGATGATAGAAATACTGATCTCGCAGGGCGCAAGCGTCAACTGCCGAGCTCGGGTAAGTGCACTCGCCGCCATCTTTGTTTTCAGAACATCGTGACACTTTATAGACAAACATTCCACTTGAGATGAAGAAAAAACATAAATAAATTAGGGTGACTAAACATACAGTAATTAGGAATTCACGTTTTACCTCTGATGAAGCTTACCACAATGATATTGCATAACCGGATTAATAAAACTATGAATTCAAACAAACATCATGCATTGTTTTCAATAATTTCAAGGATGATGGAGCAACACCTTTGATTAAAGCAGCTAAGAATAGAAATCACGTGGTTCAAAAGTTACTCCTACAAAGAGGAGCAGATATCACTTCAAGGGATGCGGTAAGAACCGTTGTCAAACACGTGCTGTACACACCCTGCCCGGTACCTTTTACCAGTATACCCTTCTTCTTAATAGTCTGATTAGATTTTTTCCAACATTCAAATGCATTTTAGGAAGGGTTCATCTATAAAGAAAGCTAATAATGCAATTAATTGATTAACGTCCATTATGTACGCAGTCACTCACCCAATTACATACAAGCGCGTTAATATATCTCCCCAACCTTCGTTGCGAGGGGATATTCATTCATTAGAATCCTGATTACCGATAAAATTTTTGTTTATTTAGTTCTCCTGAAACACTGCAATACATTATCAATAATGAAACACGATCAACAGGAAAATATGTTGATGTTTGCTTTTAGTGTCAGATACGTATCTATACGTATATTTATTTTGGAAAATGACTGTGTTCAAAATACGTCTTTAAGTGTACATTAAGAAAAGTCGTATGCTTATCAAATATTAGTATGTACCGGCAGGAGATGCTTGTGCAAAACTGATCATGAATATCTAAGTTATTTTGTAAATGTTTATGAACTGCAATGTTGGTGGCCAGTAAAAATAAATAAATGGACATAAGATTAAAGAGTTAGGGAAAAAATCTATCTTTTATTTTGAAGATAAGTACTTTCGCAGAGCAGTAAGAAAGTTAACACTGTATTTAAGATAATTAGCCTGTAGTCATCATACCATTTTTTATCTGGTAAAAGAAAAGTTTTATTTATAATATAGTACTATAGCTTGTATCTCCAAGATCCAATATGGTAAAATGTGAATTTTTATGTATCTCTACCATACAGCTGGGACTGTCGGCGATTCATTACACGGCAGAACCAGGGGACACGGAAACCCTTAAGTTGTTACTGGCTTACCAGTCACCAATAGACACCAGAGATGTGGTAAATATCAGAATTCCATCTTAACACTCCAAACAGTGTAACTTATCATAGCCAGAGATGTGATAAATATCAGACTTCCAACTCTACAAACAATGTAACATCATAGCTAGAAATGTAGTAAATATCAGGTTTTTATCTTAACACTTTCAACAATGTAACTTATCATAGCCAGAGATGTGGTAAATATCAGACTTCCATCCTAAAACTCCCAACAATGTAATATCATAGCCAGAGATGTGGTAAATATCAGGCTTCCATCCTAACACTCCCAACAATGTAACATCATAGCCAGAGATGTGGTAAATATCAGGCTTCCATCCCAACACTCCCCATAATATAACTTATCATAGCCAGAGATGTGGTAAATATCAGGCTTCCATCCCAACACTCCCCATAATATAACTTATCATAGCCAGAGATGTAGTAAACATCAGGCTTCCATCCTAACACTCCCAACAATGTAACATCATAGCCAGAGATGTAGTAAATATCAGGCTTCCATCCTAACACTCCCAACAATGTAACGTCATAGCCAGATGTGGTAAATATCAGGCTTCCATCCCAGCACTCCCCATAATATAACTTATCATAGCCAGAGATGTGGTAAATATCAGGCTTCCATCCTAACACTCCCAACAATGTAACATCAAAGCCAGAGATGTGGTAAATAACAGGCTTCCATCCTAACATTACCAACAATGTAGCTTAACATAACCAGAGATGTGGTAAATATCAAAATTCCATCCTTACACTACTAACAATGTAACATCATAGCTAGAGATGTGATAAATATCAGGCTTCCATCCTAACACTACCAACAAAGTAACTTATCGTAACCAGAGATGTGGTAAATATCAGAATTCTCCAAACAATGTAACATTATAGCCAGAGATGTGGTAAATATCAGGCTTCCATCCCAACACTACCAAAAATCTAACTTATCATAGCCAGAGATGTATAATATCAGGCTTCTTTCCAAACACTCCCAACAATTTTACTTTTCATAGCACAATACCCTCTGTTGAAAATGTGATACGAAGGTTTATCCAAAAGACTAGTTATGTCACAATTGCCATATAATCTTACAAAATTTTTTATTCTAATACCTCTATCTAATTTAACTTTTTTTCTTAAAATTTCATTCATATATATAGTTAGTGTATTTTAGAAAATTAAAATAAACTTAACGTTGGGTGTCGTCTATTGCCACATTGCAAGAATGTACACGTCGTCATGACGTTTCTCTTGGCACTCATTTTCAGCTCATCCGCAACTAAGATATACGCAAAAAGGAAGGAATAGATTTAGAAATAAATTTTGAACAAAGTTCAAATAATTTAAATACAGCAACTCAAATCAAGACGCTTCATAGCAAAATGGCAGTAAAAATTATGAAAAGGAAGCACATGAGAGGTTTAATGAGATATGCGGATTAACTGAAAATAAGTGCCGAAAAGTAACGTCATAACGACGCCGGTAAAATTCTTGCCGTGCGACGATTGACAAAACCTAATGTTGTGCTTGTCTTAATATTTTGAAAAGTATTTTAAATAACGGAATGGAATTTTAAAGTGAAAATCAAATTCAATAGGGGAATAAGTATATGAATTTTCGGTGATAATATTCAAAATTAAAAATTTTGTAGCTTTGTGACATAACAGTTATGATCAACCCTCGTAGTTATCCATACTTTAGATAGAAAAATATAAATGATTATCATAGGAGATACGTATATACTACATGTAGTATGCAATATCCTAACTATTGGAAAAAAGTCACCCAGAATTATCATGGTTTTTCAATTCCAGAAGTGTGCTATATTTGTTTGATGTCAAAGTTTGACTAAATCATAAAAATACGAATTAGAATAATGAATATTTAAAAACCCAACTTTTTTATATTTCAAAAGTAGAGAACCATTCTAAAACACCTATGTTACCCAAGCAACATCTATCGTGCAGTTAAATAATGTAAACATGCAAGCTGAAGATTGGAATTATTTTGATGATTTATAAATCAATCAATATTGAAATAATAATAATAAAAAACCCCAAAAGCATGTCATAAAAAATTCTGTATATCTGAGGTTCTTTACGCCAGTATATCTGTACCCGAGGTTCTCTAGGCCTGTTGTACTGTACCCGAGGTTCTTTATGTCAGTAGTACCTGTACCCGAGGTTCTTTATGACATTAGTACCTGTACCCGAGGTTCTTTAGGTCTGTAGTACCTGAACCCGAGGTTCTTTAGGTCTGTAGTACCTGTACCCGAGGTTCTTTACGCTTGTAGTATCTGTACCCGAGGTTCTCTTGGCCTGTAGTACTGTACCCGAGCTTCTTTACGCTTGTAGTATCTGTACCAGAGGTTCTTTACGCCTGTAGTACTGTACCCGATGTTCTTTACGCTTGTAGTACTGTACCCGATGTTCTTTACGCTTGTAATACCTGTACCCGAGGTTCTTTACGCCTGTAGTACTGTACCCGAGGTTCTTTAGGTCAGTCGTACCTGTACCCGAGGTTCTTTAGGTCTGTAATACCTGTACCCGAGGTTCTTTACGCTTGTAGTACCTGTACCCGAGGTTCTTTATGTCAGTAGTACCTGGACCCGAGGTTCTTTATGTCAGTAGTACCTGTACCCGAGGTTCTTTAGGTCTGTGGTACCTGTACCCGAGGTTCTTTATGTCAGTAGTACCTGTACCCGAGGTTCTTTACGCTTGTAGTAACTGTATCCGAGGTTTTTTATGTCAGTAGTACCTGTACCCGAGGTTCTTTACGCTTGTAGTACCTGTATGCGAGGTTCTTTATGTCAGTAGTACCTGTACCCGAGGTTCTTTATGCCAGTAGTACCTGTACCCGAGGTTCTTTATGTCAGTAGTAACTGTACCCGAGGTTCTTTACGCTTGTAGTACCTGTACCTGAGGTTCTTTACGCTTGTAGTATCTGTACCCGAGGTTCTTTATGTCAGTAGTACCTGTACCCGAGGTTCTTTACGCTTGTAGTACCTGTACCCGAGGTTCTTTATGTCAGTAGTACCTGGACCCGAGGTTCTGTATGTCAGTAGTACCTGTACCCGAGGTTCTTTAGGTCTGTGATACCTGTACCCGAGGTTCTTTATGTCAGTAGTACCTGTACTCGAGGTCCTTTACGCTTGTAGTATCTGTACCCGAGGTTCTTTATGTCAGTAGTACCTGTACCCGAGGTTCTTTATGCCAGTAATACCTGTACCCGAGGTTCTTTATGTCAGTAGAACCTGTATCCGAGGTTCTTTACGCTTGTAGTACCTGTACCTGAGGTTCTTTACGCTTGTAGTAACTGTATCCGAGGTTCTTTATGTCAGTAGTACCTGTACCCGAGGTTCTTTACGCTTGTAGTACCTGTATGCGAGGTTCTTTATGTCAGTAGTACCTGTACCCGAGGTTCTTTATGTCAGTAGTACCTGTATCCGAGGTTCTTTATGCCAGTAGTACCTGTACCCGAGGTTCTTTATGTCAGTAGTACCTGTATCCGAGGTTCTTTACGCTTGTAGTACCTGTACCTGAGGTTCTTTACGCTTGTAGTAACTGTATCCGAAGTTCTATATGTCAGTTTTACCTGTACCAGAGGTTCTTTATGTCAGTAGTACCTGTACCCGAGGTTCTTTACGCATGTAACTTATCTGTAACCGAGGTTCTCTAGGTCTGTAGTACTGTACCCGAGGTTCTTTATGTCAGTAGTACCTGTACCCGAGGTTCTTTAGGTCTGTGATACCTGTACCCGAGGTTCTTTAAGTCAGTAGTACCTGTATCCGAGGTTCTTTACGCTTGTAGTACCTGTACCCGAGGTTCTTTATGCCAGTAGTACCTGGACCCGAAGTTCTTTATGTCACTAGTACCTGTACCCGAGGTTCTTTACGCTTGTAGTACCTGTACCCGAGGTTCTTTACGCTTGTAGTACCTGTACCCGAGGTTCTTTATGCCAGTGGTACCTGGACCCGAGGTTCTTTATGTCAGTAGTACCTGGACCCGAGCTTTTTTACGCTTGTAGTACCTGTACCCGAGGTTCTTTATGCCAGTAGTACCTGTACCCGAGGTTCTTTATGTCAGTAGTACCTGTACCCGAGGTTCTTTATGTCAGTAGTACCTGTACCCGAGGTTCTTTATGCCAGTGGTACCTGGACCCGAGGTTCTTTATGTCAGTAGTACCTGAACCCGATGTTCTTTAGGTCTGTAGTACCTGTACCCAAGGTTCTTTACGCTTGTAGCACCTGTATCCGAGGTTCTTTACGCTTGTAGTACCTGTACCCGATCTTCTTTACGCCTGCAGTACTTGTACCCGAGGTTCTTTACGCCTGTAGTACTTAAATCCAAAAGTCTTCACAACTGTAATTCTAGTATCCGAAGATCCTTACATCCGCAACATTTGTATCAAAAGTTTTACACATGTAATACTTGTATCCAAAGTTCTACACCTGTAACACTTGTATCAGGAGGTTTGCTTTGTTTAAAAGATCGATTAAATTGAAAAGAAAATTACACTTTCATGAATGGTTTGGGTATATATAGATGTAGACTTTGAAGACTTGCGTGGAATCTTCTAATGTAACAAGTGATTATTTTGGGTATTGAATATTTTGAAAATTTGCCTAAGGAAAGATAGCGAAGTGCTAATACAAATAGTATCTGCTGTAATATATGAGAAAAAGTTTGCTTTCTTATGACCGAGAGTTCCATAGAACATATTTTTACAGTGGTTCTTTACAAGGTCTAAACTCAGATTTAAGTAAGATTTTTCAGAGTTGTTACACGTCTCTCCAATTTTACCTGCCCGAGGAGCGTATTCTTCAATTTAGATTTTCCAATTTTCAGGAGGGGTGCACGCCTCTACACTACGCCGCAGATCGCAATAATTTAGCAGCAACAGAAATTCTCATCTTTTGTGGAGCGGACGCCTACTCTAAAAATAAGGTATACCGTCAATGTTCTATAATTATTTGCCGTTCCTAGCTGTTCTGATGCGACATGCTTATGTAAGTTCATACTACTGATTAGACTTGAGTTTAATTTTACGTTTGAATTGTAATCATTATTTTTTTTTAAAGAAAGGAGCGTGCCCATTTTCCATCAACAGAGATGAAGCCTTTCGAAAAATTGCCAGTCAGTCCAGAAAAGTTCTAGAGGGTATAAAAAACAAGTATGGCATATTTTTGAGTGATTCATTTGTTCTTAAAAGTTAATTTGGCTGCATTACAAATATTTTGAAATTTTTTTTTGAAAATGGTATTTCATCATTTTTCACCTGTGTTTTCTTCCCAAAGTCATAAAACTAATATGCTTGTGGGTACTGGTGAACATGTTATGTTGGATATTTCTAAATATGCTAATTTGTTTGCGATCATATTATTAATACATGTGCTGTTTTATTTTACAGAGATGTAATTATACAACACGATGAACTCCTTCCAGGAAAGGTTAGTTTCCTTGAAGACATTGAACTGAAAATATTTACTCCCCACAATTTTGATCTGACTAGCCTCAGTTTCTTGTGTAGACGTGTTCGTCCGGAATTCTGTATGGAATCACTGAAACCTGTCGGGAAAGAAATCCTAATCAGTGATGCGTTTGAGTATATTACGTCCACTGTTCATGTAAGAAAAATGGTAGAGCTGGAAGTTCCACTTTACGATCATCCTGATCCATATGAAGTAATCCAGATAAAAACGAACGAAGGTGTTATAGAGGATCCATCTGCAATAGTTGAAGGACCAACAACATTAAGCGAGGTAAATGCCACTGATCAAATTTTCATTTTTTTTATAAACTATTTTAAAACCGATGGAATCTAAAATAAAAGAATAAAAATATACATGTAGTTTAAATTAGTTGTGCTTTTCTTTGGATTTTTGTAGCATCTAGGAATTTTGCGATGGAAGTTAAGAATACGTTTGGACATTACAAAAACAAAATCTTTCATACTAATCACGATACCAAAGATGGAGAAATTCCCCATAGATTCTAGTGGAGGGGAGTTTGTTTCTGGGGTGGACAGATTTATTAACATAAGAGTTGCCCCGTATACTTTCCATTCAGGGACAGTCAACTTAGAGGTAATAAAGATATCATTGTCCTGTAAGCTAGATATAGCTTAATTTAAAATTTTATAAGTACCCGGTAAATAAATACGGAAAAAGTACAAAGCTTTGATTGGATACTATTCTGGGGAGTTTCTTTTAGGTCATTCCAACTCCGTTGTATAAACCTGAACAGTACAGGGATGTGTTATCCATTGGTCACTTCTATGACCTGCACCACAGTCTGGGCTGTAACAAGTTTCAAGAAAATGGTGTTACCTTTACTTCTCCTTTACCTCACGAGTATGAAAACGAGGGAGAACTATGTGTATTAGCAGCAGATATTCCAGAAGATTTCGATCCCGACTTAGATGAGGCTCTGGACGAAAATGTTTGGGAAGTTTTGAAAAGAGATCCAAAGACGAAGAAAGGAAAAGTTTCCTGCGATCTTTCTCACTTCTCAACGTATGTATTGCAAAGACAAGAAAATAAAAAGCCACTGTTGTCATTCCAAGCACTTTTCATCAACAGTAATACAAGAAAGTGTTTTGTTTTTTCAGACACGTATTGGCTGAAAAAAGGAAGGGGGCCACAGACAAAGATTTAAAAATACAAGTCACTCAACTTCATACTAAAGCACTGAAAAGAGCAAAAATAGTCAAGTTTTTTGCTGTAATTAAAGCTGTGCCTGGAAACCTTTATTGGACGGTTCTAGAGTGTACAAAACCTCAGAAAGTGAAAGACAGACTGAATCATTGGAAGGCTCAAGACTTTATTGTGCTGAATCCTGAATGCACTGGAGAATATGATACATATGAAAAACAGGAGTATGATATTACATTGTCTGGTAACATTAAAAAGTTTTCTGGAACAACCAAACTGGAATTTCACTCAAAAAGAGATAACTATCAACACATTGTTATATCCATGTTAAACAAGGAGGAACCTCCGTGCGGCGCTCTAGATGTTATGGAAATTCCCAAAGAGAAGGAGGTGACCAGTATCATTCTTTGGCTCTCTGATATGCCTGTTAAGGAAGTACCTAAGGAAGAAGATACATTTAAAGGTATGATATCGATAAGCAGACTCGGTCAATAATCAGAGTTAACCGCCCAGGTTTTAAAAATGACATTTATTACGACATAATACATGTAATTGTCATAATTTCTTTATCAAAATAAAGGTTTTACCAGAGAGAAACTGCTCAGGGAGATTGCTTCTAAGCTCGGTCCTGAATGGGTTCAGTTTTGTGTTTTGCTGGGGGTTCCGTTTCACAAAGTGGACAAAATTCGTGTCAAGTCGACAACAAAAAGTGCATCGGTAGAAAATAAAGTTGTTAAGGTTAGTGACGTGAAACGAAACTAAAAAAGTTTCGAAACTAAATAAAAGTTTCCCTAATCAACTGACCATCATTACTTTCCTTTTTTAAATATAAAATATTCAAACTAAATTTGATGTATTCTAAAGAAACGGGTTCCCTACATTCATAGACCAAATAGTTAAACAGCTTGCAGACATCATTTCCACAAAAGTACAAGCTCTGAACTTACAGCAACCAATTTCTATTAATAAGAAACAGAATTCTGTTTCAAACAGATATTGTTAGAATGGCGGAAAAATTCTCAGCACCTAGACGATATGGGAGTGGTGGATCTAGTCACGGCCCTATCCAGAGTGGGGCGGAACGACATCTCAGAACTAGTTCACGAGGATCTGAGTGAATGGTATTTGACAACATAAAATAATGTAAATCAATTTTTTTTTTTACATATTGTCATGTTTATGCTTACCCAAGATTTTTTTTTCTTTAAAGGTTGAAAAACAATGAATTTGAGAAGGGTGACAGGTTTTATAAGTGGGCAGAAAATGCCATGAAAGGAACTTTGGAGATATCGAAAAATGAAGGTAAAATTAAAAGCGCTGAAATTACGGCCAAATCGCATAAAAATTTAAAAGTTACAAAATTTGGGATTTTTCCTTACTTCTCTATCTTTTTTTTTTTTTACTTCCACAACAGTTTACTGTCATTATTTCCGTTTTGTAGATTACCCAGAACCAATGTCAGACGAATTTTTCGTTCTCCTCGTAGAAAAATTTGCTAACCCGGATTTTCAGAATTTAGGTGTGTTGCTAGGAATACCAGAAAATCAAAATGCCAACATATTTGCCGACACAACTTTTCCTAACTACCAGTATAAAGTTTTACGTGTGAGTTACCGATTCCTTCCAGCTTTGTTGCATAAGCATATTTCATTAAACTAAACTTTCTTTCACTGAGGAAAAGTTGTTCTTACAGCATTGAGGTCATCAGTCTCAAGAAGCAATGTTTTTAACAGAGATTTTCCTTCATATTTTTAATAATTTTGTTATTAAAATCTCATTTAGATGCTGATTGTAGCACGTGAACTTCATGAAGACCGCATGGAGGCTTTAATAGATCTTATTAATGCTCTTCAAGCCACTGAAAATTACGACGCCGTAGATTGGATTCACAACTGCAAAAATGAATGGTATTGATGCAATGACTGGTTCTGATAATGTTTTAATGTAATGGTTCGCGATAAAGAAGAAGGTGCAGTTTTAGCTTTATTGTGCCCTAAAGATTTAATGTTTTCAAAAAGTTTTGAAACTGGCTTAAATATTAGTTGAGTATATGACTGCGACAAATCAGGAAAGAATATGGCATGGAGTACCATTCTGACGTCTTAATCATCAAAATTACCCATTTCCAGGGTTATTTTCCTTAAGAAAATAGTGTCCACAGCCGTCGCCCACTTTAATTTTCGGATATGTTGTGTAAAATTCTTTGAAAAATAGCATATCTCAAAATATTTGTGGGCGATGCCTGTGGACAATATTATCTAAAAGAAAATTCCATTGAAAATTGGTGTCTTCTGCAACTTTGAAGAAAGTACGGGAAAATGCACAAATTTATGACGTAACTATTAGCTTTTAGAAGGTCGTGTGAGAAAAATGATTTGTATGATCTTTCTGCATGGAATTTCAGTGATTCAAGCATGAGTTTTAATTTTTTTTACATCACTTTTATCTTTACGAAAAACAAAGGGCAAGATTTGTATTGAAACCGTACCTTGTTCTTTTAGGATAGTAACGATTCACAGTTCACTAAAATTGGGGTAGCACAAAACGTGTTCAGAAATATTTTTCTCTACAAAAGATTGGAGTCTTCGCAGTACTTTTTTAATGCAATTTTATCCCTGAAATTAAACGCCTACTTGAATATTTACAAGTATAAATACCTCACATGATATATATTAGGCAGACCCCCTTTAGTAAGAATTTAAAAAAAAAGCATTTCTTGGTTTCTTTTAGTATTATTATTTTTTTTCAATTTGACCATGTAGTCAGAAAAGATTCCAATTATTATTGGAACATTGATTCTCTAAGCTGGTAAAATTTGGAAATTAATTTACAGAAATTAATTGCCTATTGTGCATATTCAGCATAAAATATATTTAAGAAAATATTTTGCATAATAAATGTATATGTGCTTTTTATAAAAAACTTGATTTCTAATTGGAGACCTAAAAAAAGCCTAGTGTAATCATGGCGTTGTAATATGTTATTCCTTTGAAAACAGAACTCAATATTTGCTTAATTTTTTTAGCGTTAAACAAAGAATCTATAAATGAATGTGAATGGACGTAAAAACAATAATACATTTAAATTGCCAAACTAACATATAGAGTATGCAAATGTTTTGAAACTATTAAAAAATTCATAGAGAGCATGAGCATGAAATCAAAATATTTTTTATAAATTCATTTTCGGCATTTTTCTTTCGCCTATGCTTCCATTCAAATTAATACAAACTGAATCAAAATCAGAACAGAGAAAAAATACTTCATTGTTTGTATCTTTATCTCTCTTCAGGATGAAATTTTGTTCAATTTAATTCAAGGAAGATGTACTTCATTTAAACCTAAGTCCAACTGATGGCAAATAAGTTTAATAATCATTAAGACTTCCACTAGTCAATTAGTCCTCTCTTTTTCCATTTAGACCAAACGTAGGTTCATTTGCATTGTTTATAAAGGAACAAATATTTGTTTGTTTGTTTAAAGTTCCTTCGAGAATTTTACACTCATATTGAGACGCCACCACTTGCCGGTGGAGGTCTGTAAATTTAGGCCTTTACTCGGCACTTAGGGCCTTTGAGCAGTAAGGGATCTTTTTTTGTACCAGCACTTACTGCGATACGGAACCTCGGTTTATACGGTCTCACCCGAAGGAGAACAAATATATTTCATTGAAGATACAGATATTTAAATGCAAGATGATTTTGCTTTCTTGCTTATTTATTTGCTTTGATTTTTTTTTATTTTGTAAGGTCAAAAAAGAATAAGGATAAGAGGAAAATGACGAAATTTCAGCTTGATCTGGAGAGATCTATCAGGAAAGAGGCGGGAGAGGAGGATGACAGTGAGGTAGAGGAGGAAGAGGATGAAAACGACGAGGAAATGACTCCTCAAGCAGTCCACAAGGAGGCTGGGAATCTTACCTCAGAACAAGATGAAAAATACAAGTCCAAGCCCGAAAACAAAGAAAAGGGAGATGATGTTGAAAGCAGTGGAATTTATCAAAAGGCAAGCGAGAGCACTTATGGGACATCTAAATTCGATGAATCTGAGCTTAAGGAAAAGAAAAATATCGGGCAGACATCTGACAAAGGAAATGAAGCGGATCATATGTCAAAAAATCAATCAAGTGACGAGTCTGATGTTAGTGATGAAGAGGAAAAGGCAGATGATGTTAACCTGTCTGCAGACAACACTCGTAATTCAGAATCTCAATCTGAATTAGCAAATTAGATAGCAACAATGGAAGAAAAGATATTTGAAGTGAAATTTTCCTTGAATTATGCTATGAAGTGAACGTTACGCTGATCAAAAACAATGTTTTATAAATTAAAAAATTCTGCATTTTTTTTTAGTTTTACGAAATATATTCAAAATGTAGATAATTGTGGTTTATTTGGTGGCATATTTCTGCCCCTTGTGTGCAAGTTATTTTTCTATCAAATATGTCGACATGCAAGATAAATATGTTGACATGCAAGATAGTTATGTCAACATGCAACATAACTATGTTGACATGCAAGAAAATTGTAATCAAATAAAAATTATAAAAAATCTTCAAAAATCTCAAATATTGCCCACATGTTACATCCAACATGCTAGATGCTACTTATTTATGTCAACATGCATTTTATTTATGTTAACATGCGCGATAAATATGTTGATATGCAACTTATTTATATCTACATGCAACTTATTTATGTCGACATGCATCTTGGTTATGTTGACATGCGAGATAAATATGTTGACATGCAACATATTTATGTCGATATGCAACTTATTTATGTTTACATGCATTTTTCAGATACAGTTCTGCTATGACCTTAATCTTAGACCTTAAAACATAGTTCAAGGTCACTGCACACCCTTTAAAAGAGACCTCAGACGAACAGATGGACGGACACACTAATTACTATAGGTAGCCCACAGAGAAAGGCCCTAAAAACGTTTTATAATCTACGGTCACGTTCTTAATTGCCAGGACATTTTATCTAAGGAAATCCAATTTATGTTGTGTTGTCCACCTCATATTATAGAAAATAATTTAAACTGCAACATTTGCTTAAATAAATTTTCGATCATTAAAATCAACTTCAATTTTACCGACAGAAAAATAAAACAGAACCGTGCCTCATTGCACGTGTCTTGGGTAGTAACGAATCTGCACGCTCGCACAAATGTACAAATTTTGTATCACATAACTTCTTTTGCATTCAAATTTAATCATTTAATTCAAAATCTTATCATTTTGAATAATTGATCATATTCTAAAAAGTATATATCCAAAATGAAATCGCAAATCGATCATATTCACTGTAAACTCTTTTGGGATTCATGAGTCTTAAGACATTTACATCGATTTGTGATTTCAATTTTTGATATTTACTTTTTTACAATCATATATATATATATATATACATAAACAAATTTCATGTTGACATAACTAAGTTGCATGTTGACATAAATAAGTAGCATGTTAACATACGTAAGTTGCATGTTGACATAAATAACTTGCATGCCAACATTTTTATTTCGCATGTCAACATAAATAACTTGCATGTCGACATAAATAAGTAGCATCTAGCATATTGGAAGTCACATGTGGGCAATTTTTGAGATATCTTACAGATTTTTTATAATTCTTATTTGATTGCAATTTTCTTGCATGTCAACATAGTTATGTTCCATGTTGGCATAACTATCTTGCATGTCAACATATTTATCTTGCATGTCGACATATTTGACAGAAAAATAACTTGCACACAAGGGGCAGAAATATGCCACCATAGGTTTACACTGGAATTAAAAAAATACCGTTACATCATCGATTATTGAAATTGAAAAAAAAACCAATTGATCCAGTTCTGATTTACAGATAAGAAATAGATATTTCTCTTCAAAATAATGGGAAAAAACAATTAATGGAACGGTATAAATAAGGTTATCTGCCTCTAATATTAATCTTGAAATTTCATTGGTTGAGAAGAATACTGTATCAAACCATACCCCTCTAGGTTTCTATATAACTATTAATATGGGAAGTTTGAAAGGAAGATGGACAAACAAGGCGTGCAAAACCTATAGCTTCAAATGTATAAAAACTCAAAATTCTTATCAATTTAGTTCTTATCATTGAAACCCAATAATTTATGAAAAACAAGTTTTTTGCGGAAAAAAATTCTCTTGGTAAAAATTATTCTATGGGAAAAAAATGAGAATTTCTTGAGATTTAATACCCAAGCTATATTTAGTTTTTTGTTCTTCAAGACTGAAGAATATTTTTTAAGAGTGCTAACACACCATTTTACAACTCATTCTTGAATATCTGGACTTAGATATTTCAGAAAAATACTAATGTTGTGTCATAAAAGTGTTTTTAAAGATAGAGTAGGTCCTTGCTCCAGTTTTTGTTAAGCAAGTAATGTATATTTGAATATATAAAATGAATTATCCTTGGCATACTTATTGTATGCTAAAATATTTAATTTGTTATTAAAATCCAAGTCAGAATTGTTTGGTGTGTTTTTTTAGACTTATTTTTTTTTTTTAAAAATTGGGGTGTTTAAAGGTCGCAGATAGTGCGCACGGCCCAGGGTTTAAACGTCATAAGCTTTAAATAAGGTTTTCGAAATAAAATCTTTTCTTCACAAAACAACCCAAAACTTAAAAATTAAATGTGAGTCAAATAAAGCGATTGTCTTCATTTTCTAATATTTTTATACTACTTGTAGGACAGAAAGTGTGTGAAAAGCCACAATAAATATGTTTCAAAAATTGAAAGAAGCGACGTCGGCCATCCAAATGAATCGCGTCCAATCATGAAATTATTTTTGATATGGTTGAAACGAAGTCAGAGACAAACAACATGTAATTATTCAAAGAACCAAAAATTTTGGAATTTATTTAGTTCATTGAATTGAAATTAATAAATACTATTTTCAACGTTGTGTATAATTTGAGACACACTACAGAAAGTGAAAAACTACTGTTATTTGATGAAAAAAGGATATCCATACTCACAAAAACCCCTGTTCCTGCACTGCTAGGAGACAGGTTCTGTAGGTCGAAAGTTCAACCCCAGGTTGGGGCAGGAGTGAGAATCCTTATAAAGTGAATTTCTCTGTTTTCTATATTATTTCTTCACTTAGACTTTTCTACTTTATACACAACCATTCCCCACGATTAATTAAAGGCCAGGCTTTTTGACAGCTGCTTTATCAATAACAAGAGGCCCAAGGGCCTTAACGGTCACCTGAGTATAATACAACAATTTAGAAGTGAAATATACTGATAGATGAAGCTTTGTTGCCCTAAAGCAAGAGAAGTAGGAAGATCAGGGTCAACAAAATAATTAGTCTAGTATTCAGTATCAACTCATAAATTAAGTTCTAATCTGTCCCCCCACTTAACACTATCACCATGCAGACTATTAACAAACTATTAGTGCTTCTGTACTATTTTTAAACCCATATTAAAACCTCTAGCAGTGACCTCTCTTATGGTCTTTGAAGAACTTTTAATAAGGAAAGTTATTTTTGTCTCATTCTTATTTATCTATTACTTACAGGTCTACCTGATTATTAAAACTAAGAAAGTACTTTTTTAATTATACGATAAATATTCTTGCATAATTATCTTATTCTATTAACCTTTCAAATACATTATTTACAGTGATTAATTATCAAAGGTGAATGGAAAAGGGGAATAACTTCTCTCAGTAGAATACAAATTAATAGAGCCCTGCCCAGGACCAGAATGCTTAGACAAATGGTCCAGATGTTTAAAAATCTGGTAGAAATACGCTTACTCATATCATTTAAACTTTTACTCAGTTTGTTTCCGATATGCCCAGAAGCAGAGAAGAATTTCACAGGTACAATGCATTTTCACTACAGATTCAACAAAGCCTTACCCTAACACCAGAACCAAAGACCAAGGGTCAAGAAATTTACAAATTTGGAAGAGTTACCCTCATCATCATAACTATGGACTTCAAAGAATTAACACTTTTCCACTATATTATCAACCCCCCCCCCTCGTTATGCCAGAACCCCTGACCCTAGGACCACAAGATTTAAAAATTCTGTTTGAAGCTCCCATTTTCATCATAGCTAAGCAATTTATTTATCAACTCAACACTAACAGGACAGGATTAATTAATGATTAATTAATAGAATTAATGCTTTTTCACTATATAGAGCCCTCCCCCCTTCCTCAAGAACCCCAAAACTGAGGCCATATATTTAAAAATTTTGGAAGAGGCATCCTTGTCTATCATAATCATGCACTTAGTTTGTTTAAATAATCTCCAGTAGCAGAGAAGAAGATTTTCAAAGAATCAATGCATTTTCACTATATAATCAATAGAGCCCTGCCTTAACACCAGAACCCCTGACCCTGGGGCCATGAAATTCACAATTTTTAAAAAGGCATCCTTATGCATCATAACCATGCACTTAGTTTGTTTAAATAATACCCAGGAGCAGAGAAGAAGATTTTCAAAAAATTAAAGCATTTTCACTATATAATCAATAGAGCCCCGCCCTAACACCAGAACCCCTGAACCAGGGGCCATGGCTTTCACAATTCTGGAAGAGGCCCACCTCCTTCATAACTATGTACTTAGTTTATCACCTTAATGCCCAGGAGCAGAGAAGAAGATTTTCAAAGAATCAATGCATTTTCACTATATAGTCGATAGAGCCCCGCCCTAACACCAGAACCCCTGACCCTGGGGCCATGAAATTCACAATTTTGGAAGAGATACTCTTGCTCATCATAACTATGTACTTAGTTACTTTATTAAATATCCAGAAGCAGAGAAGAAGATTTTCAAAGAATTAATGCATTTTCACTATATAATCAATAGAGTCCCGCCCTAACACCAGAACCCCTGACCCTGGGGCCATGAAATTCACAATTTTGGAAGAGGCACTCTTGCTCTTCATAACTATGTACTTAGTTACTTTATTTAATACCCAGGAGCAGAGAAGAAGATTTTCAAAGAAATAATGCACTTTCACTATATGATCTATATAGCCCCGCCCTGGGGCCAGAACCTCTGACCCTGGGTCCATGAATTTCACAATTTTGGTAGAGGACTCAATGCTTATTACAATGATGCCAACAGTTTGACTGCTTGATGTCCAGGAGTAAAGAAGAAGATTTTTAAAGATTGCATTATTTTTGGTGGTTTTAGCCCCACCCCTCAGGCCCCAGGGGGGCAGGGACCATGAAATTCACAATTTTTGTTCCCCTTTGCTCATAGATGCTATATACCAAATTTGGTTGAAATTGGTTCAGCGGTTCTAGAGAAGAAGTTAAAAATGTTCAAAAGTTAACGCACGACGGGCGACGGACGAAAACAGATAGCAATAGGTCACCTGAGTGCCTCAGGTGACCTAAAAATGGAACTCGTAAATATACTTACCTTGTCATTGGTCATTTGAAAAATTATTTTGTTAAAAAACATTCTGACTGTACACACAAGTACTCTGAAGTTGACATTAAAAAGATGCTTGAGTTTCTGATTGACAATATCTATGTAGTTTTTGGAGACCAGGTCTTCCAACAATCTATTGGAATTTCCATGGGTACCAATTGCGCCCCGTTATTAGCAGACCTTTTTTGTATTCATGTGGAGCAGAATTTATCCAAAATCTTGTACGTGAAAAGAAGATAACACTTGCTGTGGCCTTCAACTCGACATTTAGATATATCGACGATGTGTTGTCAATTAACAATGGCTATTTCCATTCTTATGTCGATACGATATATACTGGTAAGCTTGAGATAAAAGATACCACAGAGTCTGACACATCTGTTTCATATTTGGATATTTTACTTGAAAAAGACGTTAATGGTAATCTAACAACCAAGCTTTATGATAAACGTGATGACTTTAACTTTTCAATCGTCAACTTCCCTTACTTATGCAGCAAATTCTTACATGTATATATATAATAATGTTCCACTAACACCTGCATAAGGTTTTTAACTTGTTCGGAATGCTAAAGCGTGTTCTGAGTACGATTAACTTTTAAACAGGGGCAGGATGCTGACAAAGAAGATGATGTTCCAGACTTTCAACAGTCTCAATCAAAGTCAGCATTTCGAAAATTCCTGGGTCATTAATAATAAACATGTTAGCAAATACATTTATTTTTAGTTATTTTTTTTATATTGTAAGGTTATACATTTTATAATTTTAGAATCTTAAATGATTGTTTGGACGAATTTGATATATGTTCTTCATTCGTACAAATTAACTACACTTAGGATAAAGTAAATTAAAATTGTTCTTAATCGGAATTTTTCGGACAAACTAGATATTTGCTAGGACACCTTAGCGAATTACTTTCGAACAGATTTGATGTTTCTTCTTTATACGAGATTTATTATTCCTCATCAGGTAAAGGAGGACATCCAGACAATCATTGAAGGTACATGTATAAAGCACATGGATTAATTGAACTTTGGGGACAAAATATGGATGCCTGGTGATCAATTTTTTTATTGACTCTATGACTTTGCGGTTTCTTGGGTTTCACTGAAGTTTTACTTGCAATTAAGGTTAAAATTGCTTGCATCTCCACTTTTAATTTGTTTGTCTACAATGGATAGTTAATTAATGCTTGTTCTTTCAGTTTTAATGAAATTGTACCAAAAGTCTCTAAAACACCACAGTATTATTCTTATTCAAATTGTAAGATACTTTTGTTATATGGCCGAAAACTACGTTTAGGTACACTGTTAAAATCACTGACTTAAAATTACATACACTTTAATGCAACTTGATTAACCAGCAGATATACATTGAAAACAGTTTTTTAACCAAATAGAAAAATACAAGTATATTCCTATCAAAAATCTACAAGGGGTAATATTCTACGGGGATCATTTTTTCTCAAGTAATATACATGTATGCAGATTTCAAGGTGATGTCACTTTTTCTACGGGCAATTATTTGACGTCGAATAAT
The DNA here is from genome assembly GCF_033153115.1 of Saccostrea echinata. Lineage (NCBI taxonomy): Eukaryota > Metazoa > Mollusca > Bivalvia > Ostreida > Ostreidae > Saccostrea > Saccostrea echinata. Next base: position 1,281,031 of record NW_026889790.1, on the reverse strand, counting down.
GACCAGAGGTCTCTATATCTTTTCGTCTTTACACCGTATTTCACTCTGCATGTTTCAAGTAACAGTAAAAAATAGTTTCGCAGATTAATATTCAGAGAATCCAGAAACTTATATCTATGTGAATGATGCATCATTTTTGAAATAGACAATTGGAATTTCATCTGGGGAATTCCAAGGAACGACTTCTTTTTTTAACACATATGTTGAGTATTTAGAATAAAATCTCCAAATATCTTACCGACCCCAAGGACTGGACTGAACTCTTCTAACATGTTGTACAAAATGTTGCATAAAAATATTTATAAATTAGCCCTAATGTGTTCACTGATTAAGAACGAGAGAAGAAACGTGACAGAAATTCACGGCAAAAAATCTAATTTCTCAATATATGCAATATATACGCTATTTAGTAGCTTAGATAATCTTCAGTCGGTATTCATATTATGGAATTTCAAAGTTTGATATGCTCGGCGTGTAATTGCTCTCCCAGGTGCGCAAAAATGCGAATAATTAACAAAAATCAATACAGTTTACTTAAATCTTATAATCAGAAATTACAGAAAGATTATCACTATAAAATAGAGGTGATGATGTAAAAATTATGTTATCGAAGGAAAACAATGTGATTAATGTTTTAAATTCAAAACAACCCTTCCATTTTGTAGACAGCTACAGATCTTTAGTGATTATATAACACATGAGAAAGGGATATAAAGCAGACAGACGTGTGTGTAATGCATGTTGTCTACAGAAACGTAACGAATGCAGCAACAGATGGAAGCAAATTGTTAGGTGTCAGTAGAATTTATATCTGTGAAGGTGCAAAATACATGATGTACATTATTAATTTGAAGCAGAGTAAAAAATATCACGCAAATGTCAAAGAATTAAAACTTATTTTAGCCCTGCACGGTGGCACTATCTGTGATCTTTAACGACCGCGATTTTTGCAAAATTATTATGTTCAAACAATCATAACCAAACTACTCGAACTGGGATTTTCTTAACAAATATTTTGGTATACAGTGAGTATATTTGAAAGGTAAAGATAACGAACAGTGATTGATCTCAAAAAATCCACAACAATACAAATATGTGAAGAGGGCATAAAACATGAATCCCTGGATATTCCAGAGGTGGGATCAGATGCCTTGGAGGAGTAAGTATCCCCTGTTGACCAGCCACACAGGCCGTGTGCCCTATGTATTGGTCAGGTAGACGGAACTATCCGTAGTCAATTCAGTACAAAAACAAACACTTAACAATTAATATGAAACAAGTCAGCCAAAATACGACCCAATGATGGGTTATATTTGCTAACAAGGTCATTATAACAATTATAACGACCATATAATTTAAGAAAAGTTGACTTTAAACGAGGCTGTTGAAATCCCTTTAACATCAACTTATCAGTGAGTAGCCTGCCTCGCTTTATAAATTGATCGTACTCAGAGGAGAGGACCATTCATTTTGACAAAAACGTCATTGTCCACGAACTTTATGGACAACCCTCGTAAGTATCATTTAATATTTTTAGAACAAATTTTTACACATTTACTAAACAGGCTTTGTCAAGAAACGAAGTCAAGATGTACTGGTTTTTGCCTGAAAATCGCATATTTTTACCAATATCTCAGAAATACATCTCTGGCCCAAACCTTTTCTTTCATTTTTTTAAAAGTACACTATACTTCCAACCGATCAGCACCAAGGTATCACACCGGTAATTGACCAATCAAAATGAACTTAGTCAATTGTAGTTCCATACATAATAAAGAAATATTTTTTTATTGTGAGAAATTTTTTAATTTCCCTTATTCTACTTTTACATTTTTGGTATCTGTGCTTAGGATATTTTGTGTACTTTGTAAAATATTAAAGGTTTATGACAGGAACTATTTCTTTCGGGGCATAGGAGGCCACTTCCTGGGGTGCACACAGGATGTTTATAAACACATTGAATACACGTGGTTTTGAGGGTATTCCTGTTTGCGGATGGAAAAAAAAATCAGAAAATGCCGTGTAGGAACCCTATTTTTTGGTGTCAGCTGATGTGACTGGTAACGTTTAACACTTCCTGCTAAATATTTTTTCATGAATTCGAATACCTGATTTTTAATGATTTTTTTTATTCTATATAGAATTACATTGTGAAAACAATTACCGGTGTGTTACCTTGAAGGTGATTGTGTAAAATCATCTACACCCATATTAAAGGCAGTTTTAATTTCATAAAGGCATATTTCAACAAAATATGTCATTTTATGAACTTTCTGTGTGAAAACACATATTTTTAAATTTAGAAGCAGGGTTGACATTAATTTATACAGATTTCTATGTAAAATACTAATAATATGTAATGTTTTACCCTCAAAACTCCAAATTATGACTTTCAAAGTAGGATTATGCATCTGACATGTAGAAAGAAGTTAGAAAATGTTGGTTTTTTATTTTAGATGACTTTAAACTCTGCACACCACCTGATCGCAGTCAACTATAGTGTCTACAGACTTTGCCGTAAAAGCACTTTAGGCTGATTTTTTCAAGAAAAGACTAATTCTGGGTTTGCGAATGAGTTTTCAACAAAAGCGACAACTGCAATAAAATGTGAAGAAGTAAAACATGTTTTTAAAAAGTGTTAAATTTTACAGAGACTGGGTTTACTTTCATTTTATTCACCTTAAGTGATTCATTTATTACTGGAGTGAAGGAATAGAAATAATGAAATGAGTTAAATTTGTCTAATAAAAGTAATGTACAAATAAATTTATTAAGAATTTTTCAAAAATAAGACGCTTATGACCAAAAATGCATAAATACTGTCAGGGCATGAGAGTGAATACTTATTCTGAGTCCCAACCATGCATCACACATATAGTACAGAATGTCAATTAGCACCATGGTATGCCTGTTATGGTTCTCTAGACTTTTTTCATGCTTTCGCAGCTGACATTCAAGATTTTTCAGTTTGCCGGAGAATGTTTTTTGTCATTTTCCCACTTTTATGTAGGTGTTGACCCTCTCTTTTAAATTAAGTCTCAGTCGGGATGTTTATTTTAGCATGATTTGTTAAGCACATTAATGTACTGAAATATTAATAAATTACAAATTAAAGTGATGAAGAAATTTGACATATTTACACAATCAAAATATCAGAATAACCATAATTCATCTAATAAAGTGCCCTGTTCTTCTTTTGTCACTTCCTATAAATTTTATCAGCAGTTTTTGTACACCCACCCACCTCCAAGAATCATGGAGGATGGCCTGATATTAGTTTCTTTGTTGCATTTATTCACATTCAAAAGTGTTAAGACCCATAAAAATGTTAAAGATTTATATTTTTAAATTTAAATGTTGAATTTTTATGTAAATTTGGTGAAACAAAAAGCTGTAATCTTGAATTAATCATGCAAATTCATCAAACAGCTTTGAAATTCCTGAGTAATTCAATGAAAAGAGGATAATTATGTATGTTCAACTGGAATTTCATGGCTAATTTGTGTCTGCAGAGAAAGCCAGTTACATAAATCACAACAATAAATTACATCTGAATTGTTTTCTCCATTTTCTTATCATCAAAGCAAGTTTAATGGAGTGTCAGAGCTGTCCAGAACCTCCCCAGATGCTGATATCATTTGGACTGCCCTGTGTTACAACACAGCTTTTAGATAAACTTCTGCATAGCAGGTTGTAGACAAGTACCTAGGCTTTATTTGGAACATAAAATGACCAGATGCAGATTTTATTATCAGCCTAATATTTAACAATTTCTGTAAATTCTGTCATTCTCAGGAGGGTAAAATGCAATTTTGTTATGTAATAATTGCATAATGGTCTCAGACTTGTGAATTATTTTTTGTTTGTTGTGAAGAACAGTGCATATACTCTCCACGGATGCAAAATTGGTTGCCAGGCTTAGTCTATTAAGGATGAAATTCTGCTTCAAAATATGCACAAAAACCTTCTGTCAGAGTGCTCAGTGTGTATTCTTGACTGCTCTGGAGTAAGGGAGATAAATGCATCATATCTCCAGCAATAATGGGAATTAGATCCCCAGACTTTAGGATGTTAGTGACAGTTATTTAAGAAATCTCAGGTGCAAAAATGAAAAAAATCTGACAACTTCAAAGGTCCTTCAAGGTATCACACCGGTAATTGACCAATCAAAATGAACTTAGTCAATTGTAGTTCCATACATAATAAATATTTTTTTTATTGTGAGAAATTTTTTAATTTTCCTTATTCTATTTTTACATTTTTGGTATCTGTACTTAGGATATTTTGTGTACTTTGTAAAATACTAAAGGTTTTTGACAGGAACTATTTCTTTCGGGGCATAGGAGGCCACTTCCTGGGGTGCACACAGGATGTTTATAAACACATTGAATACACGTGGTTTTGAGGGTATTCCTGTTTGCGGATGGAAAAAATCAGAAATGCCGTGTAGGTACCCTATTTTTTGGTGTCAGCTGATGTGACTGGTAACGTTTAACACTTCTTGCTAAATATTTTTTCATGAATTCGAATACCTGATTTTTAATGATTTTTTATTCTATATAGAATTACATTGTGAAAACAATTACCGGTGTGATACCTTGAAGTCATAGAAAGTTTGATACAAGAATATATTTTATTGCCTACTTCGATTTTTGTGTTGTCATTATTAAGAAAATTATTGCATTTATCTACGAACTTTATGGACAATCCAAAGGAATCCTAGGAACGACTCATCTTTTTTTAACATTTATTCTGAGAGTTAATGATGAATCAAAATCTCCAAATATTTTACCGACCACCAGGACTGGACTCTACTCGCCATGTTGAGCAAAATGTTGCATACAAATATTTTTAGCTCACCTGAGCCAAAGGCTCAAGTGAGCTTTTCTGATCAAAATTTGTCCGTTGTCTGTCGGCGTCGGCGTCGTCGGCGTCGTTGTTGTCGTAAACTTTTCACATTTTCATCTTCTTCTCAAGAACCACTGAGCCGATTTCAACCAAACTTGCCACAAAGTATCCTTGGGTGAAGGGGATTCAGGTTTGTTCAAATGAAGGGCCATGCCCTCTTTCAAGGGGAGATAATAAAGAATTAGTGAAAAATTAATAGCATCTTTTAAAAATCTTCTTGTCAAGAACAACAGAGCCAGGGAAGATGAAACTCATGTGGAAGCATTCTCAGGTAGTGTAGATTCAAGTTTGTTCAAATCATGACCCCCGGGGGTAGGGTGGGGCCACAATGGAGGATCAAAGTTTTACATAGAAATATATAGGAAAAACCTTTAAAAATCTTCTTCTCAAGAACAGCAAAGCCATGATGAGTCATATTTATATAGAAGCATGCTCAGGTAGTAAAAATTCAAATTTGTTCAAATCATGACCCCCGGGGGTAGGGCGGGGCCACAATGGAGGATCAAAGTTTTACATAGAAATATATAGGAAAAATCTTTAAAAATCTTCTTCTCAAGAACAGCAAAGCCCTAATTGGTCATATTTATATGAAAGCATCCTCAGGTAGTGTAGATTCAAGTTTGTTCAAATCATGACACCCGGGGGTAGGGCGGGGCCACAATTGAGGATCAAAGTTTTACATAGAAATAAATAGGAAAAACCTTTAAAAATCTTCTTCTCAAGAACAGCAAAGCCATGATGAGTCATATTTATATGGAAGCATCCTCAAGTAGTGAAGATTCAAGTTTGTTCAAATCATGACCCCCGAGGGTAGGGCAGGGCCACAATGGAGGATCAAAGTTTTACATAGAAATGTATAGGAAAAATCTTTAAAAAATCTTCTTCTCAAGAACAGCAAAGCCCTGATTAGTCATATTTATATGGAAGCATCCTCAGGTAGTAAAAATTCAAATTTGTTCAAATCATGACCCCCTGGGGTAGGGCGGGGCCACAATGGAGGATCAAAGTTTTACATAGAAATATATAGGAAAAATCTTTAAAAAATCTTCTTCTCAGGAACAGCAAAGCCTTGATTGGTCATATTTATGTGGAAGCATCCTCAGGTTGTAAAAATTCAAATTTGTTCAAATCATGACCCCTTGGTGTAGGGCGGGGCCACAATGGAGGATCAAAGTTTTACATAGAAATATATAGGAAAAATTTTAAAAATCTTCTTCTCAGGAACAGCAAAGCCCTGATTGATCATATTTATTTGGAAGTATCCTCAGGTTGTGTAAATTCAAGATTGTTCAAATCATGACCCCCTGGGGTAGGGCGGGGCCACAATGGAGGATCAAAGTCTTAAATAGAAATATATAGGTAAATATCTTCTGATGAAGAACTGTAAAGCCATGATTAGTCATTTTGATATGGAAGCATCCTCAGGTAGTGTAAATTCAAGTTTGTTAAAATGATGACCCCCCGGGGATAGGGATGGGCCACAATGGGGGGTCGAAAATTTTACATAGGAACATATAGGAAAATATCCTCTTCTCAAGAACTGAAAATCATGTTTAGTCATTTTGATATGGAAGCATCCTCAGATAGTGTAAATTCAAATTCGTTCAAATGATGACCCCTGGGGTAGGGTGGGGCCCAATGGGGGATTGAAAGTTTTACATAAGAACATGCAGAAAAAATATTTCTTCTCAAGAACAGAAAAGCTATGTTTAGTCATATTGAAATGGAAGCATCCTCAGGTAGTGTAGATTCAAATTTTCAAATATTGACCTCTGGGATAGGGAGGAGCCACAATGGGGGATCAAATTTTTACAAAGGATTATATGGGAAAAATTTTTCAAAATTTACTCAAGTACAACAAAGCCATTTGTTATATTGACATGGAAGCATCATCAGGTATCCCCCCCCTCCCCCCCCCCGTAACCTTTTCAATACTGAACTGATTTGTGCTTTTGTGCTTTTGCCTAGCCAATGTGCTCAGGTGAGCGATGTGGCCCATGGGCCTCTTGTTAAGTTAGTCCTAATGCGTTCAATGATTAAGAGAGAGAGAAGAAAACGTGTCAGAAATTCCCGGCAAAAAATCCAATATCTCAATATTATACAATATGTATATTAATTAGTATATTATATGCTCTTCAGTAGGTATTCGTTCTATGGAATTTCAAATGATCAATACACAGTTGTATATGCTCAGTGTGTGTTATTGCCCTCCCAGGTGCGCAAAAATGCGAATAATTAACAAAAAATCAATACAGTTTACTTAAATTTTATAATCAGAAATTACAGAAAGATTATCACTATAAAATAGAGGTGATGATGTAAAGATTATGTTATCAAAGGAAAACAATGTGGTTAATTTTTTTAAATTCAAAACAACCCTTCCATTTTGTGTAGACAGCTACAGATCTTAAGTGATTATATAACCCATGAGAAAGGGATGTAGAGCAGACAGACGTGTGTTTAATGCATGTTGTCTACAGAAACGTAACGAATGCAGCAACAGATGGAAGCAAATTGTTAGGTGTCAGTAGAATTCATATCTGTGGAGTTATAAACACATGGTGTACGTTATTAATTTGATGCTGAGTAACACATGCACGCTTTTGTCAAAGAGTTAAGACATATATAACAGATATTAGACCAATAACTAGGGAGCAGTCATTGAAATAAATGTATAGATGCAGAGATTCTATGACGTCTAAATGATCTATAGATCTTCATTGATTTTATAGATGTTGGTAAAAAATTGTCAGGTATCTCTGCATTGAAACTTTATCGGATATAGAGATTGAAACCTTGCTGAAATTCTTTTATCGGATGTTGTGATCTAAATATATAGATAATTGAATAATTGGGTACTCATTTAGATAATATTCCCTACTTTTCATGCCCCCAGCGAGTAGCTCTTTCCAATTGATTCATAAAACGATGGTTCTAAATGCTCGGTGGATTTTCTGTGTAATATCGCTGTATATCATGGGGATTTAAAACATCAGTGATGATGCATGTTTTTAAACAGACAGATATTTTATTGAAGGAAACTCAAGCATTTTTTGGAGGAACTCATGCTTAACATTTCACAACTTTTCTTTCCTGTGGGTGCACAACATTGGCTTATTTGAAACATCTTTACACCCTCTCAAGGTATGTTTCATGTGCAATGTTCACTACTAACGTCCATACTACATATCATCATATTTTAGAGGGACTTTTGGAAAGTTCAGAGAATTGTTTGATGGCAACCGATTAACTGCAATTATGCTTTATATATATATATATATATATATATATATATATATATATATATATATATATATATATATATATATATATATATATATATATATATATGTCTGTGTGTTAGGGTGTTTTGGTTTATGAGTATGTGTATGATTATTAGATTTGGTATTTTTATTATATTTATTTGCTTGAAGGAAAGAATTCAAAGATACTCAGATAAACTTCTAAACTTGATTGTCTATCAATGTGACATAAATTCATTTTGCATTCGAAATATTTTGATGCAAGACCACAAGAGGCGTATGTTTTCTTTTGTAAATAACTAGAAATGGAAACTCATGCAGAAAACAAATACCATAAGTTTAATGTTAAACTTGATCATGCATAAAAAATGTTATAAACAACATAAAAAACGTGAGAGAAGATAATTCATTATAGGTATATATCCCAAGAAGATTTATACATTTACATTCTAAGCACATTTTATTAATAAATTGTCCTTTGTTTAGTTTTGGTAGATTCGTAACACAATCCACTTATAACTACCCACTATCTTGCTTGCCAAAAAATGTAAACAATTAAAATAACAAGTTTCAGTTCCTCACTGGGTTTATTGAACTCTTCATTGAAATATACCGAGTTTCAAAGTAGATTTTGGTATTTCCGTACCAAATCCTCTAGTTTTGCCACACGTGTCTTTCCGGAGCTGTTTGCTCTTGTGCGTGATATCATAATTCTGAATATGAATTAATGATTTTGTGTTTTTAACTATCTTTTTCTTTTTTTTTATTTTGTAGATCTAATTATGGACAATATTACCCAGATATACTCCAATACTTCTTCAATACGATTTGCAAGCTTAGAAGAGGTCAATAGGTCAATAGCCATTTTACGTCTTCCGACGGTTATCTTTTTGATAATTTTGATAATCGTAGGACTAATTGGAAACACGACTGTACTTGTCATATATTCCCAGAAGTATCCACCCTCAACATTCCGATTGTACATTCTGACTTTAGCGGTGCTTGACTTGCTCTCTTGCTTGATTCCAATGCCATTGGAAATCGCCGACAATGTATACCCGATGATGTTTTACAGCGAGCCAATCTGTAAATATGGTCGTTTTTTAGGTAGTGTCCTTAAGATTGGATCTGCATTTGTTCTTGTTGTAATAGCAGCGAGCAGGTATAAGAGGATATGTCATCCATTTTCCAAGGCCACCAGCTTATTGCAGGCTCGTATTTGCTGTGCATTAGCGATAGTTCTTGCTATTGCATTTTCGTGGCCAAATGCAATCTTTCAAGGAATAAAACGTGTGTATTTTCCAGGGAATATTACTGGTTTTGATTGTTCTATTGATGACGCGGCTATAAACACCAAATATCCCTTTATCTATTCTGTTATACTTTTTGTTGTGTATGTAACGGTGTTTTTGTTATTAACTTCCTTGTACTCTCTTGTCATCGTGTCCCTCCGAAAACAAGCGAAAAAACAAAGAACTAAAAATCTCGGTGAAAGACTTGACAGAACAAACCCAAGAATTACGAAACTTATGATTGCAATCACAGCGGCATTTATATTGTGCTATTTACCAGACTGTGTAATGGATGCTGTGTCTGCCTTCAAGAGAGGACCCATTTTCCCACCAAGTCGCTTTATCTTGGGGACACTTCCTCTTTTAGCCAGAGCATTTTTCATCAACAATGTCATCAACCCTTTCATATATTTGATCGGAGAATCGAAATTCCGAGATATCGTAAAACAGTCATTCAGATGGATTTTCTACACCATCTGTTGTCGTACTCAAAAACGAATGAAGAGCTTCGCCATGGAAGAGTAATTTGCTTAACGGAAATATAATCTAACCACGACTTAAATGTTGATATTGATGTATATATGAAGTCATTGTGTTGCCCTAAATCATTTGTTATGCAGAAGGATATTGAGTGTGATGGTTCAAATGGTTATCTTTATTTCTTTTTAAGGAATATGAATGATTTACTTGCTTTTATACTTATACGACTAAATAACCTGTGCACAGAAGGTTTGGAGATGTCAATCAATTGATGAAATACTCCTTAAGTCATTTTTTTTTAGCATTTTTAGAAAAAGTTCATTTATGAATCTACGTTGAGTTTTGATGCGTATGCCCCCGTAATCAAAGATTCGAGGGCATATAGTTTTTGGTCTGTCCGTCTGTCTGTCTGTTAATCAGTCTGTTTGTCCGCAAAAACTTTAACCTTGGCCATAATTTTTGAATGGTTGGTGCTAGGGCTTTAATATCTATATGTGTATGCCTTTTGACAAGACCTTTCTTTGGATACAAATATATTTGAGCTTTTGGCCTTGACCTTGGAGTTTTTCTTTTGCAAAATCTAACCAAACTTTAACCTTGATCATAACTTTTGAACGAAAACCTAGGGCTTTTATATTTCACATGTATACTTCTTGTGATAAAACCTTTCCCTAGGTACAAATATATTTGACCTTGACAGTGGAGTTTGACGTACTAACCTTGGGTATAACTTTTGAAAAGTGGGTGATATGACTTTCATATATCACATATGTATTCCTTGTGACAAGATATTCTTTTGATACTAACATTTTTGACCTCATGACCTTGGAGTCTGACCTACATTTGAAAAAAAAACCTTTAACCTTGATTTAAGTTTTTGAACGGGTGCTCACGGCTTTCGTATTTTACTCATGCATTCCTTGTGACAAGACCTTTCCATTGGTACCATTATTTTATTACGTCATGCCATTAACCTTCGAATATGACACTATAACCTTGGCCATATTTTCTTAATGGGCAGTAAAAGGCTATTATTTTTTCACGTGATAGTGGTTCATGTTTCATACTATTTGTAAGGCCATTATTCAAAATCTCTCATTCTACACTCAAGTTCACCGAAGTTGATATGGAAAGTTGGTTGGAGTTCCTCAATGACATCTTTTATGTAGTCTTTGGAGACCAGGTCTTCCAACAATCTGTTGGAATTCTCCAATAGGCACTAATTGTGTTCCTTTATTAACCGACCTGTTTTTATATTCCTGTGAAGCAGAATGTATTCGAAAACTTCTACATGAAAAGAAGAAAACACTCTCAGTGACCTTCAACTCGACATTCAGATATATCGATAACGCATATTGTTATCAATTTACAATAGTTACTTCCATTCATATGTCGATTCGATATATCTCAGTGAAATCGAAATAAAGACACTACAGAGTCTGCCACATCTTTTTCATATTTGGATGTTTTACCGACTAAAGACGATTAGAGCCAATTATATAACAACAACACTGTTTGACAAACGAGATGATTTCAACTTTTCCATCGTAAACTTTCCTTATTTATGTAATATTTTGTTATCACCTGCATATGGGATTTACGTCTCCAAGCTTAATTGATACTCAAGAACATACTCTGAGTACAATCAATTTTTAAAACGAGGCAAGCTACTGAGAGATAAGTTGATGCTAAAGGGATTTCAACAACCTCGTTTAAAGTCAGTAGTCGTAAACTCTATGGTCGTTATAATGTTCTTGTTGACAAATATATACTATCATTGGTCGTATTTTGGTTGACATGTTTCATACCAATTGTTAGGCGTTTATTTTTATACTAATATGACTATGGGTTATTTTCGTCTACCTGATCAATCAACAGGGCGACAGGGTATAGAACATTTTCGGAATCTCAGACACCCGACAGTTGACTTCAGACAGCGGACTTTTCACGTAAGGGAACGTGTCTAAAAGTGAATAATATAAATAAATTTTGTAGTCTTGATTAATTGTACTCGATAATCACATTTCGTTCTTATTTGTATGATTAACACTACTCTACATTGTAGAAGTGTATACATGCACGTGGTATTGAGGGAGATGAGGTCTGCACCAACTTTTCCTAAAATAATGATTTGCCCCCTTTCCCGAGAGATTATTTGAATGTTTCATTCCAGTGGCACCATTTTCCCAACAACAAATAGAAAGCAGGAATCTCCAAGAACTAAGAAAATGTAAAGGACTTGCATTTTGATATAGATACCCTAATGAGCGCATGATCTTTAAATAAGAAAAAAAATCTGTCAAAGTAAGTTATGGCGTCACTGTAAAATATATTATATAATAAATTTTGTTTAAGGAATTGTTTGTGGACATACATTTAATTTAAAGAAAAAAGTACTTTCTCGGGAAATAATAACTTTGGACAATAACATATTATCAGTGTCTTGAACGTGAGTAACATCACATACAGCTTATTTCGTACTCCACATATCATGTGCTGATCCAGATATTTTAAGGGGGGGGGGCACAAGCACTGGGCTTTGACATATAACTACTGATTTTAAAACTATATTTCATAAACATGTTACACCTAAGAAAATAACGACTGAACAATTACATCCATGTTGGAATAGCCGGGAAAAGTGTGATGTAAATTAGTCAGGATTCCTATGTGGGATCTGAGGCCACCTGCTTGAGGTTTCCACTGGGTGCAGGGAAATTTTTAATTTGAAGCCTTCTGGGGGTCCAGGAAGTTTTCTTCATTCTTGGATTTTGAAAGACAGACTTTTTAATATAAACGTATAAACATTATTGCATCGATGTATTTTAATAAAGAATTTGTAACTACATCATGACCATGATTAAAATACAATTTAAATTATCGAGGTAATAACATGAAACTTTTAATTCAATATAAATGTACATGTATATATACAAGAATTCATGTTCATCCAAGAAATGGTTTAATTTTAAAATATGCTAAACATAATTCAGAATTTTTGCACGTACTTGTAAGTGTTATCTATATCAAGTATTTTATCTTTTAAAAATGGAGAGGGAATCTTTCTTAATTGTTTACTTTCATTAAATTTTGAGTTTTTAAAGTCGCTCAATAAAGTCAGCTTAGCAATGTACTTTTGGATTTTTCAAATCAAATTTTGCAAATTTTAATTCCTCATTCTGACTTTTTTTCAAAATTATTTTCTTTTTTCATATCCGATTTTTTTTACAAAAAAAAAAATCCAAAAAAAAAAAAAAAAAATAAAAAAAATAAAAAAAATTATTAGTTTCTATTTTAGCTTAACCGTCGAGAGAAATCAAAAATTTTGAATGTCTTCATTGTGCTGAAGAAGATAAATCAAATATGAAGTTTTATTATTGTCTGTTGCGTCTTAAATTCCAATAACATGTATACAGTCACAGCTCTCTCTCTCTCTCTTTTTTTTTTTACCCTTTCTTATGTTTTTTTCGTGTCAAACCTCATTTATTATTTTTTATTTCTTCCAAAATCAAAGGGAGGGGGGTTGCATTTCCCGTTACCCATCTGAATCCGCCATTGCATATGATGTAAAGATACACATATTTAAAGATATATATGGCGTATCTGAACTAAAATTAAAAATACCTGATTGAGTGTAGATAAACATGATATATGTTGTTTACGATCAAATTAAGATTTTTACTGATTTTGAACTTAAACCTCATGTTTCCATAGTCAAATTGATTTTAAACTGTATGTTAATTAAATGCGGGGTCGGTAAATAAATCGGTTAATTATTGTTTTAAATTAATAATATCTATGAAACGCGATTGATTTAAATTGTGTGATTTACAGGAAAGTCCTCTCTTTATATAAAGTAATAAAATAAATAGATCTTTTTAATTTAAGTTAGTCTGAACTTATAAAAAAAAAAACGCCATATATGACTTTAATTATGATCAATTAATGTGGCAGTTTAGTTGTTTGTAAAATTTTGTTTGTAAAAAAAAACTATTTTTAATCTCTACCAATCTCTACAGTTCTGACCTATTTAATTGTTTTCAATTTATTCTTTTTAATAGATGTCAGAGATAATGAAAGAAAATTCTCAGGTAAATGTTAAAACGTATTTGTATACGCTCCCCGTAAGTTGTCTTTTGTTCGCAAGTCTTCTGTCCGTAGTGCGATGTCAGGTGTCTGAGATTCCGAAAATGTTCATATGCCCTCCTAGGCACCTGATGATCCGTCTTCTGGAATCTCGAGGGGGGGGGTTATGCCTTGTTTAAAGATTTGTTTTGTTTTTAGATTTTTTTTAGATCAATCAATGTTCGCGATCGTTATTTTAATCTTTTTCATTGCTTTTATACTAAATTTTACTTTGTGTTACCACGTCTATCTGATCAATACACTGGGCTCACGGCAGATATGACCAGTTTACGACAGGGGATGCTACTCCTCCTAGACACCTTCCCAAATTGTTGCTTAAGTCCATGTTACAATGATTGCTAAGCTATGATGCCCCAATCGCTTAACTATAACGTCACAGCCTATGACACTGTGTTAAGAAAAGACAGAGGCAAACGGAAATCAAAGAAAATGTAATAAACAGAAAATTCAATTTTTTGTAGTTGGATATGGAATTTATTTTACTTGTGAAACAGGATTTTTTGATATTTTCGCTCGTGCTTCGCACTCTTTAAAATATATATATATATAAAAAAATCCTGTCCCATTCGTGAAATAAATTCCATATCCAACTACAAAACAAACATTGAATATCCTCTATTTATCCAACTTTAATATAAAAACAAAGGGTTTCTGGATTGGAAAACCACTAACTGTGCTCAATGGGTATCTCCTGCAAATAAATATATCTGGCCCTGCGCTCCACAGATACTGCTGCTACCTAGCACTCCTCCCCTCCCAACCTTTGTGGTATGTCACCTCTCTTCTTATTAACCAATTGCCTTATACAGGTCTTGCGTGTAAGCTAATAATGTAACTTGAACTGACTATCCATCGCGACTGTATACCTTATTAAAGTCTAAGTGGATAAACAGCCAAGGTTTAATGATTCCGTCACTAGAGATGTTCCTGCGCTCACTATAATGCCGTGCAGTTCTAGTATCTTGGCAGTTTCGATCTTCTTAAATGATCGTAGAATTAATGATTTTTAGTGTTTAAGAAATTCAATAAAATCTATGTCCAACGTTTTATACGAAACTTAATGATAAAACCAAATTCCGTTTCACACGGTGTTTGTGTATGACCTACGGACATTAAAATAAACTCCCTATAAAACCCAGAAATGAATAGGTTCTCTGTTCAAGTGAAGAATTGATATGTAACATGTCGATCATTCGGTCGTTGATATCGTATATTTTATAAATGTTTTTACCACTTATTTTCTCAAAACTAATATCTTTCTAGAAAAAAGGTTTTTGAAGGATCAAGAACCTTGGAAGATAATTAATCTGCTCATCATTGATTCAGTGAAATCGTTAACGATGGCCTCGCCAGTAATGCGTCTACGTAGGAAAACGCTTATTCAAAACCTCATTAATTCAATAAATGCAGAGTGCATGAAATAATATTCAATAATAGTAACTTGATATTTTATCAGGTGTTCCATTTTAAGGTGTACATCCTCTGTAGTCAATATTTTGAGAGTGTGATATTGTTAGTTACTTAGTAGTCCAACTCCTTTATATTTTATGTGTTTTTGAAATAGTCCTACTTTGTTTTAGTTCAACTTCAACCTTGGTGACATCAGCAAAAAGATTACAAATTCCAGATTCTTAACAGTCATTTTCTTCGATAACTAATTAATTAAACCTAAAAAAGAACCTAAAATAATTTAAACTTAACCAAAAATGAATTTGATTCGAAAATTTCAGTTAAGTACAAAGTTTATGTTATTAAAAAAATCAAAAAGGTCTCTACCGATTTACAGGTATTAAAGCACAAAAAAGTCAATGATTATTAAAGGGGCCTGAACACATTGTTTACATTTTAAATTTTTATGTTTATTAAAAAATAACTTCAGTTTAATAATTTGAACTTACATGTCCTAGAATTCAATGAAAACGCATTCTACTTTATATCACATCATACATCTGTATTTATAAACAGGGCACGAGCTCTGTATTGTAAATGCTTTCTGAATTATAGTTTTAATATTTTTCATTAATACACAACAAAATTTCTACTCTTCTTAACTAATCAGGATAAAGTTTACTTCGCGAAAGTGTCAGGATATGTGTCAAATGCGTATCGAAATTTGTAGCTTTAATAATCTATAGAAAAAAGACATTTCCCAACATGCTTTTGTTATAATGCTCTAGTAACATATAAGTCATTATATTACACTGGAAATTTGAGAAAATATTAATTTAACTTCAAATCTATGTCCAAGCCCCTTTAAATACTGGTACATGTAGTAGCAAAAATATTTACAAAACTGAAATAGAGGATGTTCAAATAAGACATGCAATATTTCCCGCCACAGTGCTCCAAATATTTTTGTAATCGTAAATTGGCTCAAAGCCAAACATTTTGCAAAAAACCCTCTTCAATAAAATATGTCGATAGCTATTTGAAATAACACAGTCATTTAGATATACTGTTTGCATGTCTGTTCTAGTCATCTGAATAATCATTATTAGAGAGACGTTAGCTAAAAATGTGATCACCTTAAGCCTGTCTGAACATAGATGCAGTGAAAATACAAATGATGTAATCAGACTATATACTAAAAATATGGCATAAACGAATTAATCCTTGGAGGCTGGAAAACAATTGCAACTACAACACGAAACATGTGAAGAATATAGACCGCAGGGAATTAATTTGCAGTGTGTCATTCGTTTTATTTAACTGTCCTCAATAATAATAAAAAAAAAAAACCTTACTGCCTTGCTAAGCATTTTACATTTTTTAAAGACATGTAAAAACTAGAAATATGCCCAGTAAACAAAAATAACTTCAATACTTGGAAAATTTCTTTTTGGCTGCAATCAGGTTAAAAAACAAAAATAAAAACACAAGAAGACGTGTATTGAGTTCTGTAAAACGGTTTTTATTTGGATCATTTTCGTCATTATCCGAGAATGTAAAATTTTAAGAACACAAATTGAACAATCTGGAATAATAATATTGGTTAACAAATAATGTAAATTGCTTTGTAAGCATCAATGATAAATTACTTGTAATTGCAAAGACAGGCACCTGTCCAGACCAGAGGGATTTTTAATGATGCTTTTTAATGTACATTAGTGCATGAATCGTGCAGTAACGATTCATATGGACTTAATGAGACCAGTCAATATAAGATACAACACCAAGCTGACAATGGTCAGAGCATTTTGGAACAAGAGAATATTACATGATTACTCGTTAACATGTCAAGATGCTTCCCAATCAATGTCTAAAAACCTATCAAAGTACAAACATTCAGTAACCAGTGTTCTTTGTTCTATCCAATCTTCAGGATCTCTATATTCATCTTAATGCATGCTTTTATCAATGTATTTATCTCTAACTCTATACATTTCTTTCTGATTCATCTCTTTCTATTAACAAGTAACAGTTTATATGCTTATAACATTTGATGCGCATTTCAAAGCACATTCAAAATTCCTGTACTATAGTAAGAATATATGATGAATCCACTTCTTTACGGAATTCCTAAATGTACTCTTAAAAAACAAAGTGTTTCCCCCTTTTATCACTCATAAACAAGAAACTAAAAAACTTAACAGAGTCAGTGTATCACTTTTACCATCCCCCCCCCCACCCCCCCAGTGAAAATCGTATGATTTAAAAAAATATATATATATAACGATTTAATTGCTTTGGGGTTGGAGTGATCAGAATATTAATATTTTCTTTGTCACGGTGAGGTAAAATCAGGTGCCATGGAGGAGTAAGCATCCCCTCTCGACCGTCGGTCACACACGCTGTGTTCTTTTTGTCATGATCGGACAAACGGTAAAATCCGTAGACAATTCAGTTTGAAAATAAAATTTGTATAAAAAACAGTCAACATTCGACTTAACGATAGATTGTATGTGCTAACAAAGTCATTGAATCGACCATAGAATTTGCTAAACGTTGGCTTTATATGAGACTGTTAATATCCTTGTATCATCAACTTATTTGTCAATAGCTTGCCTCGTTTCAGAAATTGTTCGTAAGTAGACCATGCTCTTGCGTATCGAATCAACTAGGAGACAAACTACTCCATATGCAGGTAATAATGCTATATTGCTACATAAGGAAGTTGACGACAAAAGTCATCACGTTTATGATAAAGTTTTATTGTTAGTTTGCCATAATACCTTTCTCTGGTAAAATGTCCAAATATGAAACAAATGTATGAGACTCAGTGCGTCTTTTATTTCGAGTTCGAAAGGATACAGTATGTCGAGTTAACAAAAGAATGCAAATGAATCTCCTTTTCATGTAGATGTTTTTCAATAAATTCTGTTTCAAATAGGTCTGCTTATAACGGGGCGCAATTTGGACCCATTTGAATTGTTGGAAGACATGATCTCCATAGATAGATATTGTCAATCAAAAACTCAAGCATCTTTTTAATATCAACTTCGGAGTACTTGTGTGTACAATCAGAATGATTTTGAACAAAATAATTTTACAGATGACCAATGACAAGGTACGCATATATCGATTTTATTGAAAAAGACGTTACGTATGATGTCCAAAACCAAACCGACACTAACAATCTTTATAGCACAGTAGTGCGTAAAGTATGTTTATGTCAAACCAAAGTTTGTCAACAGCTGGAATGAAAATAAAACATATATATATCTTCCGGTTATATTAAAAATATATGGAGAGAATCGTCTACGTAACAAAACAACCAGACTAATTTGTTGAATCAATACTTTTAACTCTATTACTTTCACTGTAGTATTAAAATGCGTTTCCTACTGCGATCCATTCCCGAATGAAAACATAATAATTAAAACATCTTCAATGAAAAAACTAAAATTACTTTAAAAAGTTTAAAAGGACTTCCTGAAATATAATCGTTAGATCATATATATGCAATTTAAAGGCTCTTTCAGTCAGCATGCTCAAATAAAAACCGATTGTAAAAGCAATAAAGAAGGGTATGCTTGGAGAATGTAACTGAAACCTAATAAATATTGTGGGAAAAAATAAAACGAACAAGCTAATTCTGAGAATTTGTGTCCCCCGATTAAGGAAAAAAGAAGAGAGTGGAAAAACTGGAAAAAGTTTGCAGATGGAGAAATTAAAAAAAAGGTCAATCTTGATCTTTAAACTTTTGACCTTAAACTCAATAAGAGTCTTTTTAAAGTTAAGAAATCCATGGCCAAATGTTTCATTGCTAAATCTTACAGAAAAAAATCAATGTGTTTTTTTAAGGTCATGGGTAGTTGTAATATAAAATATCATTGCAAAATCTCACAGGCATTTTTAAATATAGTTTGGAAAAAGTGTTACACTGCAGGATGTATGAATTTATTACCTTGATCTCTGACCTGTAGACCTCAAAATCGATAGGGTTCTCCTTTAGGCCATAGGGAGTTGCTATGATACATAATGTCATTGCAGAAGCTCAAACACGTTTTAAGATATCATTCGGAAACTAAAGTGCTACAAACAAACAGAATATATGAATTTATGACCTTGATTTCTGACTTTTATGTCAAAGTGAATCGTAATATTAAATTTTATTGAAAAGCTCAACGAAAACTAAAGTTATAATCTGGACAATGTTATCTGTAATGTTTTTTTTTTTTTTTTACCTTGAACTTTAACCTTTTGACCTCAAAATCAAAAGAATCTTTTTTAGACCAAAAGAAATTGTAATATAAAATTTCATTGCAATAGCTCAACTACTTTAAAAGATATCGCCAGGAAATGCAGATGTTACACAGACAGAATGTATGAATTTATGACCTAAACCTATGACCTTTTGATCTAAAAAACTAATAGAGGTCTTCTTTAGACCATAAGGAGTTGCTTTATAAATTTTCCTAGCAAAAGCTCAAAGACTTTTAAAGAAATCGCCCAGAAACGAAAGTGTTACAAACAAACAGAATGAATAAATTTATGACCTTGACCCTTAATCGTTTGGCCTCAAAAGAAATAGGGATCTTGAAACAAAAGTGTTACACACAAACAGAATGTATGAATTATTGACTTTGACCTTTAATCGTTTGACCTCAAAATCAAAAGGGGTCTTCTTCAGGCCATACGGAGTTGTGGTATAAAAAAAATCATTGCAAATACTCAAAGGCTTCTTGAGATATCTTCAGTGTTACACACAGATAGAATGACAGGCTGACAGATGGACTGACAGACAGCTAGACTAAATTCAATTCCCCCGGACAAAAAAACCCCCAAAAAACCAGTGTTCATATTATATCATAAACATCCTCAAAAAATCCCGGGTTGGCACGGAATTCACCAAATTTGTTATTACACGCTATTCAAAGGGATAATGAATAATTGTTGTAATGCAATTACAATTAGCAGATTTAGATAACCTATTGCAGGAAAAATAGTAGGTAAGAAAAGTAAAGGTCCTGACATTTGTCCTTGACAATTTATAAAATAAAATAACCATGGAAGGTTTGAAATATACTAGAAGAATAAGTAATGTAAATTGTTTTTTACCTCGGTAAACTGCATGTAATTCAAAGACCAAAACTCGTCTACAACATAGGATTTTTCTGAACTTTGAAACAGTGCTTGTTAAAATGTATTTACGTTAAAACAATGCAAAGTTCCAAATTGACTTTGTAGTCGTAAATTTTTGATATACAGAGTGTATTAGATACTTAGTAAACAAAACATCAAAAGAATAGTTAAAGCATCTGGAAAAGGAGACTATTGAAAGTATACCAAGATGTTCTCTATCAACTCGGTAAGACCTTCGAGAATGCAAGCAATAGGAATAACTGCATGCTGTTTTGTATTTAATCAGATTCTTAATGCATATGTTTTTAGCAGTGTATTTATATCAATAACAACTCAACCTGTTTTTCTGTTTCATTCCTTTTTCTATGAACAATTTAAACACCTGTATCACGTGGCCATATTTTACACTTGAAAACACGTTAATTTGCAAAGGCAGTTTTCTGATTATACTTGTCATCTTGGTTTACAGGTCAGAATTTCGACCTATAGTTCAAGAACATGTTTTTTTTTAAAATTATCTATATATTCAAACGAGTGGGATTTTCAAAAAGAAAATATCCGAAACATTCCTGGTATTATTGATTTTACCAAAATCAACAGCTTAAATACTTACGATTTCTCAACTTTATGCACAACCATTCCCTACGATAAATTAAATCCAGGCTTTTTGATATCATTGACAGCTACTTTTTCAATAAAAATGGAACTCGTAAATTTACTTACCTTATCATTGGTCATTTGCAAAATTATTTTGTTAAAAAACATTCTGATTGTACACACAAGTTGACATTAAAAAGATGTTTGAGTTTCTAATTGACAATATCTATGTGGTTTTTGGAGACCAGGTCTTCCAACAATCTATTGGAATTCCCATGGGTACCAATTGCGCCCCGTTATTAGCAGTCTTTTTTTGTATTCATATGAAGCAGAATTTGTCCAAAATCCTATACGCGAAAAAGAAAACACTTGCTGCGGCCTTCAACTCGACATTAAATACCACAGAGTCTGACACATCTGTTTCATATTTGAATATTTTACTTGAAAAAGACGTTAGTGGTAATCTAACAACCAAGCTTTATGATAAACGTGATGACTTTAACTTTTCAATCGTCATCTTCCCTTACTTATGCAGCAATATACTTTCATCACCTGCATACGGGGTTTATATCTCTCAGTTGATTCGATACACAAGAGCATGCTCTACGTATGTACAATTTCTAAAACCGGGTAAATTATTGAAAAACAAGTTGATGAAACAAGAATATCAGCAGTCTCGTAAGTTCTATTGTCGATACAATAACCTTGTCAGCAAATACAATTTATCATTGAGTCAAATGCTGACTGACGTTTTTCATACTAATTGTTAGGCCATTATTTACACACTAAATTGTCGACGGATTTTTCCGTTATTTCCCGATCATGACAAGGAGCACACGGCGGGTGTGACCGGTCGGCAGGGGCTGCTCAGTCCTCCATGGCACCTGATCCCACCTCTGATGATTTAGAGGTCCGTGTTTCCTCTGCTCCTATTTTGTATTGTTTGAATGGCCTTTTGAGCTTGAATACTGTTCGTTATCTCCATAAATTTCATTCAATTGCAATCAAAAAATATCATGTTGCAAGTTTTGTATTTACTTCTACCCAGTAATTTCATTTTTCTTAGCATCATAAAATGCCTTTTCTACGTGTAATTTGCAGTATTTGAAGGGAAGTGAAAATATGTGGACAATTTTATTTTTTTTCTGTTTCTGCTGAATAAATATTTCCTTATCCAAATATGAAACACAACATTCATAAATCATCATTTTATTGAAAAATCTAAATCATGTAATGATTGATTTATTGATTGATTAGTTAACATGATTGATTACACAATTACCCTCAAATGAAATACTTGTATTATAATTTCTCTTGGATTCACGAAAGCTTATACCTAACAATTTTAAGCTGCAGACATTTCACTGACAAATAGTAAGAACACATATTAATATCTACCTACCGAGAAATCGTGTTTGTCATAAAGTGTGTCCAGTTATATTTTGCTTTTATTTAAATACTCATAAGATGTCCTGCCCCTGGTGCGAGTAAAACGATAACCAAGAGTAATAAATGAGCTCTTATATTCAGCAACCTTTAGAAAATATCTATTGATAGTCCCTCTTTGTCGTCTTGTATATTTTGCCTAAAATCAGCTGTCGATCAATGACGTCAAAAAGCCTGGACTTAAATACCGCGGAAAATGGTTGTATAAAGTGTTGAAAAGTCGTACGTTTTCAACGTTTGGTGTTATTGATTTTGGTAAAATTTTATTATTTCAATTTTTTTTAAAAGGTCCTTGGAGTTTTGAAGTATCCATCACTTCTCGAATAAATTATTATACACTACTCCTGAAGTTTCTCCTTCACTACTGTTAATATTTTAGTGAGAGTAAAGAAAGAGACTTGGTAGAACATTTACTGGAACCCGCTCTGTATCTTTGCTTGTAAGGATTTTTATGTAGTAAAGGAATCCAGTATAGGTATGGTAATTCAAATTCAATTTGATTGTTTGCAATATTAAAAATATTTAAAACTGACCTATGATTTTGAAGAATTTTCTCCTTAGTAAGGGAACAATAACTGTAATTTGATTACTGCTTGTTGAATTAAACCCAAGTTCCTCTAAAATACAATTAAAATAATGAGCCTTAGAATCAAAGACAATGATGTAACCTGCTTTGTTAGCTGTGACTAGAGCATATTGGTTCTGTAGTATAATTAAAAGAAGTTAAGGGTTTGTTATTTTCATAATTAATCTTTATACTTCAAGTGTCTTTCAGATTTAAAAATAAAACATACCGAAGCCCACAAAAAAGCATTGTATGTGTATACATTAATTACGTTTTTATCTATCTTTGAATCCTTTCACTAAAGTTTTTAATCTATGGATAACTGTAAACATTTTTTCGGCTATCAATGCTAATAATCTTGCTTTTTGGCATCAATACCTTTTTGAAATTTAAACGCAAGATACAAAGCATTTCTCAGTGATCCTAACCAGTTTTGCTTCGCTGAACAAGCTAAATATCAAATTGATGTATATTTGTGGAAAAGAGATTGATTTATTTTAAATACCAAACTATGTTTTCTTTTTAAAGGACAAATCTACAAAAAAGTTTGTATATATATATATATATATATATATATATATATATATATATATATATATATATATATATATATATATATATATATATATATATATATATATATATATATATATATATATATATATATATATATATATATATATTGAAAACGTTTAGTCGTATTCAGTTTCATTTTTCATTCAAAGTTTCTCAATTATGTCCTACAATCTAATAAAAAAAAACTGCATAGATTTACAAGGGTGATGGCAAAAGGGAATAAAAGTCAACAGATTTTAAATATTTTAGAGATTTGATATATGCATCATATAAAAAATATATACCAGTCTATGCATCCGAATTGTTTTAGCAAATGTTGCATGGCTATTCAGATTGTATATATGGGGAGAGGACTACCTAAGTTTTCGGAACTTGTGTTCAATCCCATTGACATATTGTCATTAAGATATGTTTAAAACATATGTCCTTAAAAATTTGACTTCAAATACTCAGTTAGACGCATTGTGTATAGTTTGACAAAGGTACAAATATAAATTCAACAAACGCATTTCTTATTGGATTCGATTCAAAATCTTATCGATGGCCAACTATTTGGAACCTTCCAAATTTCTAGCAAAATAAATACATGGTAAATATATACTTTAACAATGGTAGGAAATTTCTTGAAGATTAATTAGGGCTTTCCACCTTTCTGTGGAAAGACCTATTGAAATTGTTCTGTTTATTATTATTATTTTTCCGCCAAGTGTGATTTTGAGTTTCAAGATTTATCGAAAAGATTTATAGTCCATGAGAATGTACTCCTTAAAAGATTTTTGCAGTTGACCCTGCGTATATGAACTTTGACCCCTCCAAGAGTTATTACACCTTTCGCAATAAAAGATTGTTATCGCTACTCCTCCGAAACCGTAAACCGTAGAGATTCCAAACCTTCATCAGTGTCTTCGACTCATTTAGTACTCTCTTCATTCTATCATTGCGAAAGTATTCTTTGGTCCCTTGTATGAGTTACTGCCCCTGAAAGTTTACGCTGCTTACATTTAATGAACTTTTTTTTAAAACGGTGTATCCAAGAGACATGGGACCAATCGGCATATTTGACCTTTGACCTTGAAATATAGGTCAAGGTCATTTAAAAACATAAGAAATTCCTTATATATGTGTAAAATGTAGCGATTCACCAAAATGACCTTGAACTTTGATCTTGACCTTTGACCTTGACATTGGGTCAAATGAAAAAGAAAGGACATGCATCTAGCTCCAGTATCAGGTAAAAACATAGAAAGTAAAGGTTTCTTGGTTTTTGTTTTTGTTTGTTGTTGTTTTTTTTGGTTTGTTTCGTTTTTTTTTTGTAATGACCTTGGCCTTTGACCTTGACCCAAAGGTCACAATAAGTCTTAAGGATGTAGAAGTAGTTACAATTCTTAGTTTAAAAGAGGCATAAAATAAATATTTCATCCCCTCCCCCTTCTTGAAAAAAAAATCACATCAACAAGAACGTAGAATATAACTTTAGAATTCAAACCAGACCTCGGATCGACACCAAATTTGGTACAAATGTAGTATAGACCTCAGAAAAACTTTCTGGAGAGTTTTACGGTGAGTCCTGTAATTTTACAGAAGTCTTGAAGTTTCACGGCAAAAACTACAAGTTCTGTTGTGTTTGAAATTAAAGTGCAGGTGAACGAAGAAATGATCTAAACCTTTTATCGGCCATTTCTTCAGACATCGTTAGTAGCATCCGATTCTCCTGATATGATACGACATTTTAATACCAAGCATTCTCTCTTTCTTTTACATTTGGAATTTATTTGATTTTTATTTAGAATTAATCATTTTCCAGAAATAGCGATTTTCGGTATATTAAAAACAATTCTCGCTTTCATTGTCGTGTTTCCCTTCTAAAAATGCATGTTGGGAGTTTAATTTGTGATACACATATTTAATTTAACCCATAGAAATGCTTATTGAAATGTTTCATATTTATTTCAGGATATTCAGTCAGCAATGTTAAAATCCGAACCCGATCTTTTAAGCTTACAACAAAGCTATTTACAAAAAATTCAGCATGCTCACAATATCGATGAATCGGGCTACAGTCCATTAATACATTTCCATTAGGGAACAGTGTTAACGTTTTCTCATGCACCCGTCCCTTACTATTTCATATACTGCTTGCAAATTCAGGAACTATTTCCTTTTACGGAACTTCTTTCTTCCCCTACCGATTCTAAAAATACGCTTGCATTTCTTCTATAGTCTTATACAATTAACTAATCGATTCTATCCGAATGCGTAGCGCAGTGGTTAGCGCACCTGCCTCTCAAATCAAGGGTTTTGAGTTTGATCCCAGCTGGAGGAGCATTTTTTTGGCATTTATTGCATTTTTCTTCTTTTTTTTCCCAGCCCAAATGAAAAGAAAACACTTAAAAAAGGTGGAAAGACCTCTAATTGTTCTGTGAACAATTAGTTTACTAGTTTGTTTTTATATTTTGCACATTTCTTCCAGGAAGGAAAAGACATTTATCCTCTGTTTTGAAATTTCGAAGGTATGGTATTTAAATAAGTTAAATAAAGTATTGCAATAAAAAGGCATCAATCGTAGTTCTTTTGGCGTGGTTTCAAGTAATTTGGCATAAAATCAAAAAAAGTCTTGTTCAATAAATTTCTTAATATTGTCTTGTCTCTAGAGTTATCAAGTAATATAAGCAATTTAATGATCCTTCATTTATGACTTGAATAAAGCATTACATTTATTGTTCTCAACCCAAGTTTTGTGTTTATGTTTTGGAATATTATGTTTCGTGTTCAGTGTTATCAGTGCGTGCTGTATCGTTAGATTGCTGTTCTTTCTGTAAACATCAAGTTGAGACAATTCAACTTGTTTACTGTGAAAAGGTATCCCTATGAGGAATGATCTCAGCATGCTTATATATAAAACAACTTTGAAATAGTTGGTTTTAAGGTAATTAACATTTTCATTACACTGTAGGTGACTTTCCTATGTCTAAAGGTAACAGGGTTGTCAATGTTTTGATCTTATATACAAGGCTAACTTTAAAATAATGTTTGCTTGCTATCTCCCGACTTAGGATGAGAAAACTGAGTCGGTAGGTAGATGAGAATTTTTTACAGAAAATTTCAAAATCAATGCTAAATTTTCAAAATCTATTTTCCGGAAAGCATAAAAAATAATTGCTTTCTGGGGGTTAAAAAAGATACGAGTCGGGCCATTTTTAGCCAGTCGGTCAGGATAGGGCAACCAAATAATTTTTTTTAAAAATGGCCCAAAACAATATATTTTTTCATGTTTGAAAAAAATGTCAAACTCCCAAGCTTGCTGGAACTTCTGTTTCACTTATACAGCAAAGATATATAGGGTTGAAAACTATATTGCAAGCCAGAATTTTGAAATGCAAAAATCTTATAATACCTGGCAAATATGGAAAGGTATACTTGACAATATTAATGTCATAATCTGTTACAGTATACGAATTTTTTTCTTACTTTAATATTCCGTTTTCACCTGCATATGGTGTTTGCACATCTCAACTTATTCGATACTCAAGAGCAAGCTCTGAGAGGCAGACTACTGACAGTTAAGTTGATGTTACAGGGATTTCAACAGTCTCGTTTGTAGGGCATTTCATAGAGTTTACGGTCGTTATAATGAGCTTATTTACAAATATAACATCATTGGGTCGTATTTTGGCTGACGTGTTTCTTTTTACACTTAATTTGACTACGGAATGCTCCGTTCACCTGATCAATACATATAGCTCACGGCGAGTTTTATCGGTTGACAGGGGGTGCTTACTCCTCTTAGGCACCTGGTCCCACCTCTGAAATTTTTGGGAGTCCGTATTTTATGCCCTGTTCACAGATTTGTATTGTTTGTATTATTTTGAGATCGATCACTGTTCATTGTCTTCACCTTTTTAGTCCCCTACCGGTGAAACCGGGGGAGACTATAGGTTTCCTCGGAGTCTGTCCGTCCGTCTGTCTGTCTGTCCGTCTGTCCCTCTGTCTGTCTGTCAGTCTGTCCCACTTGGTTTTCCGCACTTTTTTTCTAAACGCTTACAGATATTGAGCTGAATTTTAGTCTGTGAGTGTATATTGATAAGTTACAGATCAAGTTTGAATTTCGTTCCGCTTCATTGATTTTTGAGGGAATTACAGCCCTTTTAATTTTCAAAGGTTTTTCGCACTTTTTGTCTAAACGCTTGCAGATATTGAGCTGATTTTTGGTATGTAAGTGTATCTTGATGAGTTACAAATTAAGTTTATGCTACGTTCCGCTTTAATGATTTTTTTGACGGAATTACAACATTTTAAATTTTTGATGGGAACCAGATTACACTTACCGGTAGGGGATTAGTATTGCTAATGCAATACTCTCAGAATGCTTGTTCATTTAGTTTATTTATATGAGGTATTTTTCACTCTTTCTTATAAAATACATATTACCTGCAAATCGAGTTTCTGCTCTCAGATGAAAAAATAAATAATAAAATATTTTGTGTTTATGTTTAGGAATCCATGTGTGTTATGTTTAGGGATATCATTGTTCAATGATATTGTGATTAATTTGTTCTCATCAACATTCATCACTATTTTAAAACTTTGTTTTCTTTATATGTCCTTGATGTTCCTGACTAAATGCGAAAGGTGGTTGAATTTTTTCGACCTAATTTGGCTTAGTTTTTCAAGATGAATGTGCTTGAGCATGTACTTTACAAAATGTGTTATCAAAAGGAATAGCAGAAGACTTTTTCAGTGTGTTTTGCATAATTATGTTAAATCAGATAAAACACTCTCATAAAAAGCTTTGAAGACACCAAATGGTTTCTAAATTCCCTGGAAGGATAGATATAAACATTTTTGCAGTATCTTCTTATATTATGATATTTGGGGAGTGTGTCCTTGCTCCAATGAAAAATATGTATGATAAAAGCATTTTGGATGGCTCTCGACTTGAGGATGACAAAGAACGTATTCCATTGAGTTGAAGATCTGCGGCCATGCTACTACCCCACGAAAGTTAAAATAAAAGCATTGTTTGGAAGAATTTCTAAAAAACGAAAATCAACCAAGGTTGAAAAAAGTAGTTTAAATATTGTAACCAAATTAAAAAAAATATCATGCTTTACCTATATAGAAATTGGTGGGTCAAATTGAAAAAAAAAACCCAGTAAGTTTACATTTACTACAGAGTTTAACCCTTGAATAGCGAGACTCTTTCTTTATCTTCTGTCCTTGACCCGTTTCATTTTCAAATTTTGAATATTTTAGAATGAATTTAAAACATTAATTCAATAAAATAATTTTGAAAAATGTAAAGCGAAGAAACCATTCTGTTTAAAAATCTAAAAGTTTTGGTTTCTATTTCAGTTTGAAAAAATCTCATTCATTTTGTTAACTTTAAATTAAAGTATTTGGTTTTAATAGAGCACTTAAAAATGAAATTTTCAACGGAACAAAAATTTTATCATACGTAAAGCAAATGTTTTTATGCAAAAGGTGAAGAAAAAGAATAGTGATCGATTTTAAAAAATCTATAAAATACAAATCTGTGAAAATGGAAAAAACACGGACCTCTGGAAATTCCAGAGGTGGAATCAACTGCTTTGGAGGAGTATGCATCCCCTGTTGACCGGTAACACCTGCCGTGAGCTCTATTGACGATAAAAAGGTAATCAATTTATTTTTGTGTTTTAAATCATTATTGTACAGCATCTATGCATGTATTGTTTACATTGACTTGAAAATTGTAGTCTCCAAAACTGAAAATTAGCTTAAAAAGTCAAGCCGAATGGTTTTAATTCTTTCACTATCTTTCAGGCGAGCAATTATTTCTGTGCCAGCAAACTCTAGTTCAACAGTACACTCGTAATGAAAAGGAAAACCCTTTTCTGGAGGTTCAATTTTTATCGTTCCTGTCTCGCAACACCCTTCCTCTGTGACGTATCTCGGATGTTTCTTTTCAGATCGAAAAAGAACACACCGAATCGGCTGGAATCGCTTATTTTTCCTGTCCTCATCATGAAAAGATTCCTCTAGTTCATATGGACGAACATCACCGAGTTTGATCATATCACCTGCATTGTAGAGTGATCTAAAGCAATGTTTACACCAGGTGTCGCCTTCTTGCCTTACTTTCTTACTTTCGTCGTCGTCTCCCTCTATAAAGAGTCTCATGGTTTGGATTCCGTAAGAATACCTACAAACACGTGCTTTTATCACATTGTTTTCATGTCCATATAGCACTGCTCCGTTAAGAACGGCAACTGATGAATCAAAAGGAACATAGACAGGTATATTTTTAGCATATTTTCGGATTTCTGTAGTCATGGCAGCGGATTGAGCTATTCCTCCCACAGCTATCACACAGCTGATATCACCATGCTTTGCGAGAATCCGCTCCATTTCTGCTAAGACGTTGTTAGCAATAGGTAAAACGAAATTTTTCAATAAAAACGAGGAAGATATGAAAAGTTTCCCCCGTTTTTTGACCTGAACATCGGGAAAACTTCCAAGATTTTTGAAGTAATTTTCCAAATTGCAATCCCATGATTTTTCTGCAAGTTTTTTAAGGGATGGTGGAATTTGTAAGCATAACGGTTTGTCTTCCTTTGGGTCAATAGGTCGCTTCTTTTGTTCAAAGTCTCTCAGTAATTGCATATAATCTGATCTATTGTTTGTTTGAAATGTCTTCATATTCTCTTCTCCAAATATTTCACTCATCCAATTGCAAAAACGTTCATTGATGGCGGTTCCTCCAAAGGGACCTCCGCTAGCTTGTTCTACAATGTTAATCTCTTTGTCACTCTTTATGTCTATCACGCTGATATCGGTTGTACCACCTGGAAGTAGATAAAACGTTTTTACAGATGCCTAATTTAAAATATTTGCACACCGTTGGAAAGACCAGGAAGTTTCATTTAAGTCAAAAACAGTGGTGATCTTTTCAAGGAAACTTCATTGTCTCTCAAAAACCCATGACTTTAGAGTTACACAAAAAATTTATATTTCTCTTACCTCCTACATCAAATACCAAGATTTTTCGTTCCTTAAGGGATGTTTTGTTATCTGAATCTGTGTGATCTGTTGCATCATCTATGATATGCAATTTCTGTAATCGACAATAGAGGGCTGCTGCTTCCGGTTCATACACAAATATCATATCAACAGCCTTTATCCCTGCCTTCAAATTGACAGAATTAATTCAATATTAACTCGCTACAGTGTGTGTGTGTGAGGGTGTGTGTGTGTGTGTGTGTGTGTGTGTATGAGAGAGGGTGTTTGCGTATGTGTGTGTGTTTGAGAGAGAGAGAGAGAGAGAGAGAGAGAGAGAGAGAGAGAGAGAGAGAGTTTTTTTTTACATCCAACATCGACTCTGAGGTAAAAATTGATGCTGAGGGATGATTTATATAACAAATTTACAATATGTATTGTAAGTAGGTGACAGTTTTCAAAGGAAGTATTTAACAGCCAAATAGCTTTCAAAATTTTACTACCTGTTCTGCAGCTTCCCTTGTGAACTGTTTAGCGGCATCTGACCAAATGGCAGGAACTGTCAACACCCATAAAATATCCTGATCTCGAACAAGTATTCCCCTCAAACTTAGTCGCCCGTAGAGATCTTCCTTTAGATGGCGAATGAGCATACTGAGAATCGTCAATCCTTGCACTGGCTTTCCACATTCATCGTCAATGCTGTCTGATCGAGATACTTTCTGTTTCAAACAAGTCAATATATATTGCTTCATGTACATAGATCATAGATCAATACAGTTTGACACGTTTTAGTAAAAATTGAACATAAGCAATGAGTTTAATTTTGAATAATAACGTTCCTATTTCTGAAAATTGATGTTTTCTTGCTTACCTCTCTAATGATAAAGAAATTTTAACTTTTTTTTTTTTATCAAAAAACCTTTCATAATTATTATCAATCATACTTCTTTGTAGAGTAGCCTCATTTTGATATTCCTAAAGAAATACCAGTCGTGATGTTTTTCATTCTCTACCAAACTGGCGTACTCCTCTTCTGCTTTATAACCAAAGGAATGGAAGGACTTGTCTGGATTCAGGAGAACCGACGACGGGGCCTTTGGCGACATTTCTGGGCACCCTCTCCCGACCAGTGGTTGATTTCGATTTTTAGTGGATCCAGTCGAAAATCACTCCGAAATGAAAAAGCATATCCACTGTATGCGGTTCCAAAATCTATAGCGACTACTAGAAGTTTACCATCTAGCGAACTCGCTCCACCAGCCATGTTTCAACGACAAGTTGTCAACAGTTTAATGTTTTAAAGAAAAACAACAGAATTCAAAATTCAAAATTTAAAATGCTCATAAATTTAAACTACGTGACAAATCTACGGAGCTATCCCGAAGTATTTCATCGTAATTTCAAAGTAAATATGAACCTTGGACAAGATTCATGGAACTTTAAGCTTTTAAAATACCTTTAGATATTTTTATGTGTCAAATAGACAGACAGGATACAAATTTGTTTACCTTACCACATTTAAATTTTCTTCTCTGTAGGAAGTGGAAGAGGTTGGTATAGTTGTTTCTTTTTCTTGTCTAATATTTATATTTTTACAAATTGTACCTGTATACATTTTTTTCTTTTATTTGAATTTTTGTATTGATATTAACTGGTACACTATGAATTCGATTCTGAAAATATGTGTTTATGTTCTTTTCTAAGCTAATTTTCCAAATACATAATTTTAGTTTTCTACAAAATAATGGCTGGAAAAGGAAATCCCAAGAAAGGTGAGCTATTTAAATTATTTTTTATCAAGATAAAAAAATCTTTTATTTAAGACAACTCCTCAAATGCACCCTATAAATTTCATAACCCCGAGACAAGTTTGCATAAAAAAAATCAGTTCTTTGCAAATGAAAGCATGGTTCACCGAAAACATATTTCCTAGTGTGCACTTAGAATTAGGAAAATTAAAGTTTAAAAGGGGTAACAAGTACAGTGAAATCTCCCGTTCTTACGTGTCTTTTTACACTAATTGCAGAAACTGTGCATCAAGTATTTACATGGTTAATTAAATATCAAACATTTAAAAATTTTGGACTTTTTCAATTTAATCTTTGCCTTAGAAAGTTAAGTTAATTCAAAGGAATAACTAATTGCCGAGAAGTACATTTTATACGGCACTGATATTCACTTTGATGACCTTGTAAGATACACCTAGTTCAATTTGACAAAAATATGCTGTATGTTTGATACCGTCGTGTTCTAAATAAATATTTAAAATAGATATCAAAAAGATAATCTAAGTTCAATCCCACCGTTATAACGATGTTTTTAGACTTAAACAGCGTAGAGAACAATAATTTAGGAAGTATATGGTAGATATGACGTCACTTACTAAGAACCAATCAAATTTTCAGACCTATCCTTGTTGCAATATAGTGTTTTCTACATAATATTTATTATCTACGCAAATTGATCTTCAAGCTATTTTAGCAGAATAATTACATGTACATGAAATATGAAGATAACAAACAGTAATCAAACTCAAAAGTCCATTCATTTGAAACAATACAAAATTAAAGCAGAGCAAACACGGACCTTTATAAACATCAGAGGTGGGATCAAGTGCCATGGAGGAGTAAGATACCCTGTCGCCGGTCACACCCTCCATATGCTTCATATAATAAGTACTAGTACATTATTATTTACTATAATTTTTTTTAAATGTCCTCGAATCGTATTTCAGATAATTTACGTCCAAGAGTAATGTTATAACGAGAGTCTCTTTTATAAGCGTCGCGGGTTCGATTCCCATTGCGGGACGTAGAGACCGGTCCTTCGATGTGATAAATCAAGGTCTCGTGTCGCAGTAGGTTAATATTCCCCATGGTATATTAAAGTCCATGCCTTTTGACATCAAAGACAGTTGTCATTGGTCATTTAATTTTGTTGAAAAACATTCTAATTGTACACACAAGTACTCCGAAGGTGATATTTAAACTATCATTTTTTGTGAAATATTGACTTTGAAAGAGACTATTGATATCCTTGTTTGATCAACTTGCTGTCAATAACTTGCCTCGTTTTAGAAATTGTTCGTTCGTAGAACATACCCTTGAGTATCGAATCAACTGGGAAGACATAAACTCTATATGCAGGTGACAAGGGTATATTTCTACATAAATAAGGGAAGATGACAATAAGTATCACGTTTATCATAAAGTTTTGTTGTTAGGTTACCATTAACGTTTTTTTTCTAGTAAAATATTCCAATATGAAACAGATGCGTTAGACTCTGTGGTATCTTTTATTTCAATTTTCCTAGGATATATCGAGTCGACACATGAATGGAAGTAACTATTGTTAATTGATAATACGTCGTCGATGAAACACGCCAGCCAAAATACGACACAATGATATTGGTTTATTTGCAAACAAGGTCATTGTCTCGATAACCATAGAATTTACGAAATGCTGACTTTACACGAGGTTGTTGAAATCCTTGTAACATCAATTTATCTATTAGTTGCCTGCCTCGGCTTAAAAATTGATCGTACGCAAAGCATGTTCTTGAGTATCGAAGAACGTGGGAGACGTTAAACAATATATGCAGGTGATGGTGGAATATTACAACATTAATAAGGAAAGTGGCGATGGATGGCGCTGAGGTCACCTTGTTTGTCATAGAATTAAGTCGTTAAATGGTCTTTATAGTCTACAGTCAGAAAAAAATTGAAACAGATATGACAGACTCTGTGGAGTCTTTTATTTGGAGTTCACTGGGATATATCGACTCAATATATGATTGTAAGTAACTAGTGTTAATTGAGAAAACATCGTCGAGATATCTGAATGTCGAGTTAAAGACACAGCATGTGATTTCTTCTCATATAGAAGTTTTAGAACAAATTCTGCTTCATATGAATATAAAGACAAGTCAGCTAACAACGGAGCGCAATTAATGTCCATCGAAATTCCAACAGTTTTTGGTAGTATGTCCTTTAATAGCTTATCTAAAGGAATGAGGCTTATGAAAAAAATATGGCAGACGCAGAAATTTAATTTAATTTAATTTTACATTTAATGAAAGGTGGGGATCAAAAACGAGAAAAACTACTTGTAGCAGCCATTGACTTTGGTTCGACGTATTCAGGGTATGCATTCTCGTTCAAAGACGATTTCCAAACAAATCCTTTGAAGATTTACACAAACAATTGGTCGTCTGAACAGTCTGGCGGAATCTCATATAAGGCGCCAACCACAGTTCTATTAAATCCAGACCAAACTTTTCATAGCTTTGGATACAAAGCGGAAGACAAGTACGCAGAATTGACTGAAGCAGAAGAACACGAGGGATGGTATTACTTCAGTCGCTTCAAGATGAAACTCATGAATGCTCTGGTATAAAACATTACCACTCATGAATGCACTGGTATCAGAATTTAACGACTTAACATTACCATATTACAAAGGGCATATTATTATTTGTCC
The DNA here is from genome assembly GCF_033153115.1 of Saccostrea echinata. Classification (NCBI taxonomy): domain Eukaryota; kingdom Metazoa; phylum Mollusca; class Bivalvia; order Ostreida; family Ostreidae; genus Saccostrea; species Saccostrea echinata. The sequence goes on along the minus strand of NW_026889790.1, from coordinate 1,245,776 downwards.
CTCCTTTCTTAAATATACAATATTGGGTTCACTGAAATATATTTGATTAAATATACATAATTTTCTCCTTTTCATACATTATGTTTATTTTCATTTGTGCAAACATCAGGTTCAAAATGACAGTTGTCGTTTTAGGATATTTCGAAAGATCAGACCGGAAGTGACCATCTTTTTACAGAATTGAAGAGGGACATGGAAATAGAAGACATGGATGGTAAAAAGATGCCATATATGACAATAATCTCTCACGCCATTCGTTATTTGAAAGAACATTTACTCCAACAACTAAAGGAAAAGAACGTGCTGGGCGCAATAACAGCAGACGGCATCTTCTGGGTTATAACAGTTCCCGCCATTTGGACAGATTCTGCTAAACAGTTCACAAGAGAAGCTGCTAAAGAGGTAGAGAAAAAAAAAGTTTTTGTACATTTATGTAAGAACAATTATCAATCAAAAAAGTATTATGTAATACGGTATAACTCACGTAGTTTGGGAGAAAATATAATCATTTTTAAATCATTTTTATTTACAAAATTGATAAAACCCTATTAGTTAATTTAAAAACCCTATAATGATTAAAAAACACCAAATAAAACAAAAAGCTAAAGCAAGAAAGAAAACCACAACAAATGTATATCTAAACCGTTTAATATTGTTAATGAATAGTCATTGGTATGATTCAGCAAATTAGTTAAAAATTCTTAATTTAAATATTGCACAGGCTGGTATTTATGACGACCAGTTAATGTTAGCCTATGAACCGGAAGCTGCCGCCTTGTACTGTCGTCTGCTCCCTATTGATAAATTCGAAAGTGGAGGTGAACACCACGAACTGGTTCTTCGAACTTTTGAACGAGGGAAAAAATTTATGGTCATCGATCTTGGTGGTATGTTGTCATGCATTTTGACATATTACAGACATGGTTTTTATTTTATCAGTTTCATGTTACAAGTAGATTGTCTATATTTCTTCACTTCTGTCCAGATTACAGATGATGATGCATTTTGGTTGAAAATAAGCAATGAGTTCTCAATCCTAGCGACATTGTATCATTATAAGTTATGCCTCTATCAAAATTGTAAAACCTATGTCTCTTGAGTCATTTATGTTACTTTTTCAAAGGTTTTTTTTTTAAAATATCGTTTGACTCCTTTAATTCAATATCACATGATGAAAAGATATTTTCCCTTCATTATCAAGTGCATGGATTTAAAGCACTTACGGAGAAAACATCGATCCACTTTTCAACAAATATTGTTACTTTACAGAATTGTTTACGTAATTTATTATAAAAACATGTTTTTTCTTAAAATCCGATTAGTTTGAGCAGGTATAGATTTTTTGAAATGAAAATGCACTGTTGAAAATTTCATGAACATTTAAATTCACTTTAACAAATTCAAAACAAAATTCAACTTCATTTCATATACAGTTCATTAAATGTAAATGTTGTCTCGCTCAATAGCTACAAACTACATGCATTTACAAATCATTAGTACATGTAGTTTTATTTGTTAATTTTTATAACATCAATTTAATTCCCAGCTCTATGATATACTAATATACAACGTTGTAGAAATCATACTTAGTTAAGTTTTCCTGCACGAGACCTTCCTGGAGAACATAACCCTTTTTTTCATTGGACCAAAAGTGACCGAGAACTACCAAGATGATACAGGTAGCTATGAAAATTTATGTTCACCTGCACCCGACCTTCCATATGAATTTAACATTTATTTTTATTCCACATCCGACCAAAAATAGATCAAGAAATTCCAAATTACTGGCAATACAACTGGTTATATTTATTTTAGTCCCGCTTTTTTGCTGCGTTTAAACAAATGTAAACAATGAAGAAAGATGGCAAAGTAAATTGCTTAACGAGTTCATATCATTTAATCATATATTGAAAAAAAAATATTGCTGTTTTTTAATCAATACAACGATTAAGATAACCAAAAAGCAGTAAAATTTTCACGTTATATATTTACTTCTCGGGTATCTGAGTACATTCTATCGAGTGAATTGCAGATCTCGTCAAAATCCATGGTCAATCATCATTCCACTTTTAGAGACTTCAGGCCATAATGACTTATGTTTTCTGTGCACATGAATAATCAGGAGGGAGGAATAACGCATTAATTTCGTGCTGGCCATACAATATTGAGTTCACCGTTAAAGTAGATTTTTTTAGGTCCCGAAACCTGCAATTTTATGAAATCTTCTTTAGAGAATTGAACAAAATTTGCATAAGCCATGAAAAAATTCTATTTTTTTTTTTCAATTTTCATGTTTTTGCGTCATCTTGCCTCTTTAGTTTTATATTCTTATATTTTTAATTGATTACATGTATATATAATTAATGATTTAATTAAATGCAACAAAATATTAAAGGCGGATTTGCAAATTTACGCTTAATGGTTATCCAACAAATTTATCACCGTGCTATATTGTGTTGTCGCGATTTGTCTCGCTGGAATTGTATACAGGTGCAGTTTAGAGTTTTGTTTCAGGAGGAACTGTGGATATTACGGCTCAGGAAACAACACAAAATGGAGAGGTGAAGTCAATTTCCGAGGTGTGCGGTGGACCTTGGGGAGGGACCAGGGTTGATGAAGAATTCCTCAAATTCCTGATTAAACTAGTGGGGGCAGAGGTTCTAAATGAATTAAAAGACGATTGCCGATCCGATTATCTGGAACTAATGCGCACTTTAGAAGTAAAGAAAAGAAAAGTTGATTCTCACTCAAATCATCCGGTTCAAATACGAATTCCACCACCTTTATTTGAAATTCTCGAAGAAAAAACAGAATGCAAAATTTCTGAAATTGTTAAACAGTCTCCTTATAAGACCTCATTGACCTGTTCGAGTGATAAAATGAACATTAATATCAGTTTCTTCCGAACATTTTTCAGAAATTCATTAAATGACATAATAACTCACCTTCAAGACATTTTACAGAGCTCAAGCTGTGAAGGACTGCTTGGAATTGTGGTAGTGGGTGGCTATGCTGAAAGTCCTATGGTGATTGATAAACTTAAGAAATCATTTCCAGGGAAACGTATCATTGTTCCCATGGAAGCTGGTCTTGCTGTTGCCAAAGGAGCCGTTCTATATGGGCACAATCCTGATGTTATTTGTTCACGAATCTGTCGCTATACATATGGGGATGATATTTGTAAACCTTTCATCGAAGGAGAGCATCCTTACAGTAATCTGACTGTATTTAACAAAGAAAAGTATTGCAAAAATATTTTTCAAAAGTTCTTTGAAAAGGGTGAAAAAGTATCCCTCGGTGATAAGCGAACTTTCACCACAGACTATGACTTTCGAGATAAAGGAAGGCAGTATCAGCGTGAAAAACCGTTAAAAATTAAGGTATACGTCTCGAATAGGAGAAACCCTGGATTTATTTATGATGTTGGATGCCGTGTTTTAGGAGAAATAACTGTGGAATGCGCAAAGAAAAAGTGGCCTGAGGAGTTCACCTGTACAATAGAAATGGAGATTGGAGGAACGGAAATACAAGTGTCGGCAAAAATGAGTACTGGCGATAAAACAATCGCCAAGTTTGACTTCTTGTGATTTGTTAATATACTGTATTTATATACATTAGATAAAGTTGCAAAAACAATACACTTTTCGCACATGTAGAAGCTACTGGTGAAATAAATCTTTTATATGTTTATCATAACACTTTAATTTCTTCACTGGAATAAAATGTGATTGAAAAGAAGTATTCTGATGATCAAAAGTGCTCTGAGATTTTGTTCATTGTATCGAAGGGACTATGTCGGTTTATAACCATTTTTTCTTTGTCTTCAGTGTCAACAGCAAATCGGAGAGTCCAGAAATTGTTCTCTTATTAAAGCCTGATAAAGGTTAAATTTAGTTAGTCTTTCAGATTAACAACCACACTAAATAGGATACCTTTACAATATTTTGTAAAATTTGTCTGTAAAGAACTGGTACGTGAACGTGTTTACCTCCCCTTTGTTTAATATATCAATTCTAAACCTCTTTTTTCATTGTACACTGTAGATTGTTACTGAGTATAACATAAAATGCAGAAAATAATCCATGCTTTTATTGTATTATATCATTAGGTAATCAGGTAAAGATTTAGAAGTGTAAAGTTTTTTGTTTTAGCTCGCTATATGAAGATAACGAACAATAATCAAGCTCAAAAGTCCATTGAAACAAAACATATTGGGGGCAGAGCAAACACGGACCTTTTAAACGTCAAAGGTGGGATCAGGTGCCATGGAGGAGTTGGTATCTCCTGTCGATCGGTCACATCCGCCGTGTGCTCCTAGTCATGATCGTCAGATTGTCATGATTTTCACCATTTTCCCTTCGAAGTTCAGAATCCCAAACACAGTGAATCTCTTTATTTGTATTATTTATTTGCATTTGTATTTGAGATCCACATTGTACTTTAAAATACGAAGAATTTGGCATCAATCGTTGATAGAATTTGTGTCCAGACGTTAACACTAGTGATAAGCACAATTTCGTGTCACTCACACACACTTGTGAATAGTTTAAGTAATATCACTAAATCGATCCAGATTACCCAATAATAGAACACCTGCAGGTTATGATAAGACATTAGTGAAGTTACAAGATGTTCACTTAGAGTCTTTCGCAGAAAAAATATTCTTTTATCTCTAACATGATATAAATTACTAAAATATTGATTTAAATGTAAAAAATTGGTGTCTGAAAGATTTAAGATTGTTGTAAATTCTCCGATGTTGACAGAGGTGTATTGGAGTGGACGTAACAACTCTAGATAGAATTTAGTTAAGCAAATAAAAGAAGACAAATGATGAAATTTAGATTTTACAGCAAAATCTGTATTCTGATATTTAGTGTTTTGATTTGAGTCTATAAAGATGATTATTAACAGACATTAGCAACAAAATTATTTGCATGGTGTTGTTCTTTTTAAACATGTTTATCAATGGTATTTATTTTTGAATTGAATTTTGCACTTATTCTGTAAAGCCGTAGTTTCCTTGCTTTTTGCAGGTGGGACAGTAGATATTGCGGTTCAAGAAACAACAGAGGATGGAAAAATGAAAACAATTTACAAGGTGTGTGGTGGAAACTGGGGAGGAACCCATGTAGATAAATGCTTCCTCCATTTCATCAATGACTTACTAGGGTCTGAAGTCGTAAAAAGCTTGAAACACGAATGCAGGTCGGAGTATTTAGAGTTCTTACGGACATTTGAATTTAAAAAGAGGACCATCGATGTTGATTCTACTTTGAGAGTTGTCCTTAAAGTTCCTGTAGGCTTTGTGGATGTTCTATGGGAAAATTATGGCACTACATTACAAGACAGGATTAAAGCTTCTCCGCATAACAGTGCCGTTTCTTTCGTCGGAGACAAACTAAGTATTGAACATTCCTTATTTAGGTCATTTTTTCAGAAATCAGTGGATGACATCATTTCTCACATAGGAGATATTTTTGATGACAAATGCTGCAGAGATCTGACTGGCATAGTAATGGTCGGGGGATTCGCCGATAGTACCATTGTCAACTTTGCCATGAAAAACGCTTTTCCTGAAAGGAAGTTTATCATTCCATTGGATGCAGGATTAGCTGTTGTCAAGGGTGCAGTTCTCTATGGCCACGACCCCGATGTGATTTGTTCTCGAATATGTCGATATACGTACGGTGAAGATATTTGCGAACCTTTCGACAAATCCATGCATCCAGAATCAAAATTAACTATTATTGAAGGAGAATGCTATTGCAGTGACGTTTTCCAGAAGTTCTTTACTGTAGGACAAATAGTTTCACTTGGAGAGGTGAAAGAAATAAGTAGCAGTATGTCGTTTGTTGATGAATTTAGAAAGCTGGGTCGCTACAGACCCCTGCGTTTACGTGTATTTGTATCCGATAGAGAGTCTCCTATGTATATAGATGATGTGGGATGTCGCCAGCTTGGTGTGATTGAGGTTAAGTGTAATGATGGTGTTTGGCCTGAGAGGGTTTATATCAGTACAAAAATGGAAATTGCCGGAACTGAAATAAAGGTTACCTCCAAAATGCATACTGGGGAAGAAGTCACTGCAACGTTTGATTTCCTTTGAAATTGCATTATCAAAAAAGATTACCTAAACAGAAAACTTTTTACATGCACGGCTTTGCAGAAATCATGTTTACTTGAAAAATCACATTATACACAACTCATATAGCTATCCAAACTGGAAATAAAATGGGATTGTGATTAGGCCTCAAGGCTATAAACTGAAAACAGACTTGTCAGAATTTCAAATTAATTTACATGTAACTTCTGTGTGCTTATATTTGAATATTATACAAACCTGCAATTTCTTTTATTTAACCTACAGTATTCAAAATCAAAATTCTGACTTACGTCTGCTCTCAGTTTATGGTTATGGTTATGAGGTTAAGTGTATAATTTACAATGCATAAACAAATAAGAATATACTTTTAAAGCTATTTGAAATTGCAAGTACCTCGAAATTATATTTTTGTAAAATAAAGTTATCTACAAGAGGTCTTAATTTTACATTACCTAAATTGGCGATTGCATTATCTGCTTTCCAGTCGTTTCAGCTCACCAGAGCCAAAGACGCATACATGTATGAGCTTTTTTTCCATTGTTTGCTGTCGTCGTTGTAAACTTTTCACATTTTGACGATTGCTTCTCCAGGACCACTGGTCAATTTCATCTTAGCTCGGCACTAAGCATCCTTGTGTGAAAGGAATTCAAATTTGTTCAAATAAAAGGCAACAATCTCTTGGAAGAGGATAATCAAGGGAAAAACATCAAAAGTGATAGCTGTAAATTCAAGTTCGTTTAAATCTGTACAAATCTTCATCTCATGAACAGCTAAGCCATGATTAGTCATAATAGTATTATGGAAGCATGCTCATATAGTATAGATTCAGGTTTTTTCAAGTCATGATCCCAGGGTAGGGTAGGAATACATAAGGGGATCAATATTTTACATGAGACAATATATTAAAAGATCTTTAATTTTTTTTTTCAAAAACAGCAGGATCATGTAAACTGATATTAGTATGTAAGTATCCTTTGATAATGTATATGATAGGTTGAGGCTATAACAGGAGATCAAAATTTAACGTTTGGAATATAATGGGAAAATGTTTTAGAATCCTCTTCACAAGAACATGAAGGCATGTAGAGGTGTTGCAGTTTCAAATGTGTTACAATCCTGTTACTATGGGGTAAGGATGAGGCCACATTAGGGTAACAAGGTTTACATGAGAATTTGTAGGGGGAAAAACCGTTGAAAATGCCTCTTTTCAAGAACAATAGGGCCATGATTAGTGATATTAATACGCAAGCATCATCATGTAGCGCAGACTCATATTTATTCAAATAATTCTCTGGAGTTTGATGGGGCCACATTACAGTGTAAGAATATCAGAAGTGCGGCAAAACGTATGATTTTCCTTCCCTTCATGAAGAATGTTAATGAATAATATTACATCTATAATCTAGAAAATTCAGAGTAAAAATGTGCTAAAGCAAAACCTACTCACTTAAGTATTGTAAGCCCGTGCTCAGTGTTGTGTAGTTGTGTACAGAGTTTAACAAATGGAATACACCGTGGAAACGTAAACTGTTTTGTAAACAGGGCACGAGCTCTGTTGTTGTTAATGTTTACGTTTCACCGGGTGTGTTCAATTGTTAAACTCTGCACACACCACTGAGCACGGACTGACAATAGTGGTGAGAGGATTTTGCTTTCTACATTTCTACTCTGAAATTTCTGCATTATATTTTTAATAATTTTCATTAATAAACAACAAAATTGCCACTTTTCTTAAGTATTAACAATAAAAATAAAATATGTGAAAGCGCAAGGAAGTGTCAATCCAACGCGTCCAGAAATTCGAAGTTTTAATAACATAGAGATGAAATAAGATTTTTATTATATTTTAGTATGAAATGCTTTAGCAACATATATGTCATGAAATTATACAGAAAATTTGAGTAAATATTAACTTCAAATCTGTGTCTCAGCACCTTTAAAAACATTGATACATTTGTCAAATCAAAATGTCCACATTGTGTAGAGTGAAGTCAATTAATGTTGTGAATTTATCATAAAATACAGTTCATTTTATTTGAAAGATTTCATGAGACCAACATATCTCCCCGTATCCTCATTTACGTATACCTCAGGTGAGCATTTTTTTAAATTTATAATTCTTAATCTTTTTAACCCAAAATACATGTATATTCCTATCAAAATCTACAAAGGGTCATTATTCTACGTTGTCGTTTTTTTTTCACGTAATACATGCAGATTTCAAGGTGATGCCACTTTTTCTACATGCAAAAAGGTCTTTTCTGACATCGAATAATGACCGGGGGTCTCTACATCTTTAGCTAACCTGAGCTGAAAGCTCAAGTGAGCTTTTCTGATCACATTTTGTCTGTAGTCCGTCTGTCTGTAAACTTTTCACATTTTCGACTTCTTCTCCAGAACCACTGGGCCAATTCAACCAAACTTGCCACGAACCATCCTTGGGCAAAGGGGGTTCAAGTTAATTCCCCCTTCCAAGGGGAAATAATTAAGAATTGGTGAAAATTTGTAAAAATCTTCTTTTCAAGAACCATTGGGCCAGAAAAGTTGAAACTTATCAGAAACCTTCATTACATAGTGTAGATTCAAGTTTGTTCAAATCAGGACCCCCGGAGGTAGGGTGGTGCCACAATGGGGGATCAAAGTTTTGCATAGGAATATATAGGAAAATTCTTTAAAAATCTTCTTCTCAAGAACAATGAAGCCACAATTAGTCATATTGATATGGAGTCATCCTCCGGTAGTGTAGATTCAAATTTGTTCAAATTATGACCTCCGGGGGTAGGGTGGGGCCACAATGGGGGATCAAAGTTTTACATAGGAATATATAGGAAAATTTTTTAAAAATCTTTTCAAGAACAGGAAAGCCATGATTAGTCATATTGATATGGAAGCATCCCCAAGTATTGTAGATTCAAGTTTGTTCAAGGCATCCTCCAGTAGTAGGTCGGGTCATAATTGGGGGATCAAAGTTTTACAAAAGATCATATGTGGAAAATATCGAAAAATCTTTAAAAATCTTCTTCTCAAGAACAACAAAGCCATGATTAGTCATATTGATATGGAAGCATCCTCAGGTAGTGTAGATTCAAATTTGTTCAAATCATGAACCCCCCCCCCCTCCCCAGGGTAGGGTGACAGACATCTTCAAAATTCCGTTTTTAAGAACAACAAAGCCATGATTAGCTATATGAATATAGAAGCATCCTCAGAAAGTTAAGATTCAATTTCATTCAAAACATGGCACTTGGGGGTAGGATATACCTAGAACAGGTAATCAAAGCTTTACATATGAATATATAGGAGAAGAAATCTGACGAAGAACAGCAGGGCCATATTGACTCAGGTGAGCGTTGTGGCCCATGGGCCTCTTGTTTCGTCTTCACACCGTATTTCACTCTGAATGTTTCGAGTAACAGTAAACAAAAAGATAGTATCGCAGATTAATAATCAGAGAATCCAGAATCATATGTTTATGTAAATACTGCATCAATTTTACAATAAACCATTGGAATTTCATCTGGGGAATTCCAAGGAACGACTCATTTTTAACATATATGCTGAGTGAAAGAACAAAATCTCAATTTTTTTTCACCGACCCCAAGGACTGGGCTAAACTATCCTAACATGTTATGCAAAATGTAAATAAAAATATTTATGAATTAGTCCCAATGTGTTCAATGATTAAGAACAAGAGAAATTCACGGCAAAATATCTAATTTCTCAATATTATATATTATATGTACAATTAGTATCTTATATGCTCTTTCTATGGAATTTCAAAGGATCCACATACAGTTGTATATGCTCAGTGTGTGTAATTGCCCTCCCAGGTGCGCAAAAATACCAATAATTAACAATAAATCAATACAGTTTACTTAAATTTTATAATCAGAAATTACAGAAAGATTATCACTATAAAATAGAGGTGATGATGTAAACATTATGTTATCAAAGGAAAACAATGTAGTTAATTTTTTTAAATTCAAAACAACTCTTCCACTTTGAAGACAGTTACAGATCTTTAGTGATTATATAATCCATGAGAAAAGGATATGGAGTAGATAGACGTGTAATGCATGTTGTCTACAGAAACGTAACGAATGCAGCAACAGATGGAAGCAAATTGTTAGGTGTCAGTAGAATTTATATTTGTGGAGTTATAAACACATGATGTACGTTATTTATTTATTTGATTGATTGATTGATTAATGTTTTACGCCCAATCGGCACTATTTCAGCCCTATATCGGCGATGAAAAGATATATCATGTAGCCAGTTTTGAAAGTTTTGGGTTTCTCTGGCGGCCCCCAGTGAGCCTACTCTTTCGAAAACCAGAAAAACGATCTTTTACGTGCTATTAATTTGATGCAGAGTAACAGATATCACGCAATTGTCAAAGAATTAAGATATATTTTAACCCTGGACGGTGGCACTATCTTCGATCTTTAACGACCGCGATTTTTGCAAAATTATTATGTTCAAACTATCATAACCAAACTTCTCGAATTTGGATTTTCGTAACAAATATTTTGGTATACAGTAAGTATATGTAAAAGGTAAAGATAACGAACAGTGATCGATCTCAAAAATCCACAAACAATACAAATATGTGAAGAGGGCATAAAACAAGGACCCTTGGAAATTCCAGAGGTGGGATCAGGTGCCTAGGAGGAGTAAGTATCCCATGTTGACCGGACACACCCGCCGTGTGTCCTATGTATTGATCAAGTAGACGGAACTATCCGTAGTCAATTCAGTACAAAAACAAAGACTTAACAATTGGTATGAAACAAGTCAGCAAAATTACGACCCAATGATAGGCTATATTTGCTAACAAGGTCATTATAACAATTATAACGACCATAAAATTTACGAAATGCTGACGCTAAACGAGGCTATTGAAATCCCTTTAACATCAACTTATCAGTGAGTAGCCTGCCTCGCTTTAAAAATTGATCGTACTCAGAGGAGAGGACCATTCATTTTGACAAAAACGTCATTGTCCACGAACTTTATGGACAACCCTCGTAAGTATCATTTAATATTTTTAGAACAAAGTTTTACACATTTACTAAACAGGCTTTGTCAAGAAACGAAGATATATTGAAGAAGTCAAGATATACTGGTTTTTGCCTGAAAATTGCATATTTTGACCAATATCTCAGAATATACATCACTGGCCCAAACCTTTTCTTTCATTTTTTATAAAGTACACTATACTTCCAACCGATCATCACTAAAATCATAAAAAGTTTGATATACAAGAAAATATTTTATTGCCTTTTTCGATTTTTAATACCCAAGTGTCGCCCGCGTGATGCAGTGGTTAGAGCGTCTGCTCTAGAGTCGCGAAGTAAGGAGTTGATCCTTACGTCGCGGGTTCGAATCCCACTGTGGGGCGTGGAGACCGGTCCTTCGGATGAGACCGTATAAACCGAAGTACCGTGTCGCAGTAGGTGCTGGCACGAAAAAGATCCCTCGCTGCTCAAAGGCTGTAAGTGCCGAGTATAGGACAAAATTTGCAGCTCTCCACCGGCAAGTGGTGGCGTCTCCATATGAGTGAAAAATTCTCGAGAGGGACGTTAAACAACAAACAAACAAAAAATAATACCCCAAGTATTTTTGTTAGTGCAAAAAGGTCACATAATTTATGCGCATTAATTTGCATGATTTGTTCAATGATAAATATTATTCAAACTATTTTATGTAAGATTTTATTCATTGCCATGATTATATCTGGTAAAATATGACGGAGAGTAAAGTGATTAATCTAAAACTTACATTTTAAGTGCAAAAAGGTCATGTTAATTTTACCGTTGCTCAGTAAGATGCACACTGACCACCAGTTTTCTTTGCGATTTTGAGTCATGATATATGAGTACTTAGCTAAAATATACTTCTCAAAAAAAATCCTTGATATAACTATTATCGTTTTACTAACAGCGTGACAGTAAAATTTTGTATGCTGATTATCATATTGCTCATCAATTGGATGTTTTATTTCAATGAAATCAATAATACTTTGCATATGTAACACAGAACCCAGCAATACCACTGACAATACTGACCATTCATTACATTTTTCTTATACGTATTTAAAACTCCATCATATTTTGACTCCGTCAAATTACTGCAAGTATGACTCATGTTTTTTTGAGGACAGAAAACGAGCTTTGACAGACCACGTGTTGCTGCTGACTACAAATGACGTACTGGTAAACAATCATTCAATGTGAATGTCCAGTATTATCAGGGTATTGTATTCTGAGTTTCATATGCAGAGTGTCATTGATTCCATTGAAATCAAACATCCAATCGATGAATAATATGATAATCAGCATACAAAATTTTAGCACACCTCATCAAGCAAACTGTCACGCTGTTAGTAAAAGGATAATAATTAATGTCACGAGTGACATATCTTAATATCAGACTGGGTCGTGCGGACTGCATATACAAAAATACTGCATATACAATCAATTTACATCTATATCTTTCGTAAAATTGTGTATATTGTTTTAATTTTTATACATTTACTAAATCATAGTATTTGGCAGTGTTGTCATCATTAAGAAAATTATAGCATTTATCTACGAACAATCCCAAGGATTCCTAGGAAGGACTCATATTTTTTTAAACATTTATTCTGATAGTTAATGATAGATCAAAATCTCCAAATATTTTACCGACCACAAGGACTGGACTCTACTCTCCATGTTGTTGCATATAAATATTTATAAGTTAGTTCTAATGTGTTCAATGATTAAGAGAGAGAGAGGAAAACGTGACAGAAATTCCCGGCAAAAAATCCAGTATCTCAATATTATACAATATGTATACTAATTAGTATATTATATGCTCTTCAGTAGGTATTCGTTCTATGGAATTTCAAATGATCCACATACAGCTGTATATGCTCAGTGTGTGTAATTGCCCTACCAGGTGCGCAAAAATGCGAATAATTAACAAAAAATCAATACAGTTTACTTAAATTTTATAATCAGAAATTACAGAAAGATTATCACTATAAAATAGAGGTGATGATGTAAACATTATGTTATCAAAGGAAAACAATGTAGTTAATTTTTTAAATTCAAAACAACCCTTCCATTTTGAAGACACTTAGAGATCTTTAGTGATTATATAACCCATGAGAAAAGGATATGGAGTAGATAGACGTTTGTGTAATGCATGTTGTCTACAGAAACGTAACGAATGCAGCAACAGATGGAAGCAAATTGTTAGGTGTCAGTAGTATTCATATCTGTGGAGTTATAAACACATGGTGTACGTAATTAATTTGATGCAGAGTAACACATGCACGCTTTTGTCAAAGAGTTAAGACATGTATAACAGATATTAGATCAATATCTAGGAAGCAATCATTGAAATAAATGTATAGAATGTATAGATGCAAAGATTCTATGACGTCTAAATGATCTATAGATCTTCATTGATTTTATAGATGCTTATAATTGTCAGAGGTATCTCTGCATTGAAACTTTATCGGATATAGAGATTGAAACCTTGCTGAAATTCTTTTATCGGATGTTGTGATCTAAATATATAGATAATTGAATAATTGGGCACTCATTTAGATAATATTCCCTACTTTTCATGCCCCAAGCGAGTAGCTATTTCCAATTGATTCATAAAACGATGGTTCTAAATGCTCGGTAGATATTCTGTGTAATATCGCTGTTTATTACATTTTCAACAGTGAAATACTGTGATTTATTTATTGAATAAAAGTGATATTCTCTCACAGTGTGAAAGGATACCAAAATGATATTCTCTCACAGTGTGAAAGGATATCAAAGTAAGTAACAAAATAATTTCTGCCTGTCATAAGATAGAGATAGTAACTAAATCATCTTGATAGAGCTAAAACTTCAAATTTCCTCCCAAATATGTTGCTAAAATCCATGCAATGTAATGTTTTCAATCTCACAACTGCTAAGCTATGACGTCTCAACCGCTCAACTATGACGTCAAGTCTATGACACTGTGTTAAGAAAAGACAGAGGCAAAGGGGAAATAAAAAAATGTAATAAACAGAAAATTCAATGTTTTGTAGATGAATATAGAATTTATTTCACTCGTGAGACAGGATTTTTTGATATTTCAAAAAATCCTGTCCCACTCGTGAAATAAATTCCATATTCATCTACAAAACATTGAATATCCTCTATATATCATGGGGATTTAAAACATCAGTGATGATGCATGTTTTAAACAGACAGACATTTTATTGAAGGAAACTCAAACATTTTTTGGAGTAACTTATGCTTAACATTTCACAACTTTTCTTTCCTGTGGGTGCACAAGATTGGCTTATTTGAAACATCTTTACACCCTTTCAAGGTATGTTTCATGTGCGAGTATTAACTGCAATTATGTTAAATATATATATATATATATATATATATATATATATATATATATATATATATATATATATATATATATATATATATATATATATATATATATATATATATATATATATATATATATATATATATGTCTGTGTGTTAGGGTGTTTATGGTTTATGTGTATGTGTATGATTATTAGATTTGGTATTTTTATTATATTTATTTGTTTGAAGGAACTTGTGGAAGATACTTAGGTAAACTTCTAACCTTGTTTGTCTATCAATGTGACACAAATTCATTTTGTATTCAAAATATTTTGATGCAAGACCACCAGAGGCGTATGTTTTCTTTTGTAAATAACTAAAAATGAAAACCCATGCAGAAAACAAATACCATGAGTTTAATGTTAAACTTGATCATGCATAAAAAATGTTATAAACAACATAAAAAACGTGAGAGAAGATAAGTAATTATAGCTATATATCCGAAGAAGATTTATACATTTACATTCTAAGCACATTTAATTAATAAATTGTCCTTTTTTTACTTTTGGTAGATTCGTAACACAACCCACTTATAACTACCCACTATCTTGCTTGCCCAAAAAATGCGAACAATTAAAATAACAAGTTTCAGTTCCTCACCGGGTTTATTGAACTCTTCATTGAAAAATACCGAGTTTCGAAGTAGATTTTGGTATTTCCGTACCAAATCCTCTAGTTTTGCCACACGTGTCTTTCCGGAGCTGTTTGCTCTTGTGCGTGATATCATAATTCTGAATATGAATTAATGATTTTGTGTTTTTAACTATCTTTTTTTTTTTTTTTTTTTTTTTTTTTTTTAATTTTGTAGATCTAATTATGGACAATATTACCCAGATATACTCCAATACTTCTTCAATACGATTTTCAAGCTTTGAAGAGGTCAATAGGTCAATAGCCGTATTACGTCTTCCGACGGTTATCTTTTTGATAATTTTGACAATCGTTGAACTAATTGGAAACACAGTTGTACTTGTCATATATTCCCAGAAGTATCCACCCTCAACATTCCGATTGTACATTCTGACTTTAGCGGTGCTTGACTTGCTGTCTTGCTTGATTCCAATGCCATTGGAAATCGCCGACAATGTATACCCGGTGATGTTTTACAGCGAGCCAATCTGTAAATATGGTCGTTTTTAGGTAGTGTCCTTAAGATTGGATCTGCATTTGTTCTTGTTGTAATAGCAGCGAGCAGGTATAAGAGGATATGTCATCCATTATCCAAGGCCACCAGCTTATTGCAGGCTCGTATTTGCTGTGCATTAGCGATAGTTCTTGCTATTGCATTTTCGTGGCCAAATGCAATCTTTCAAGGAATAAAACGTGTGTATTTTCCAGGGAATATTACTGGTTTTGATTGTTCTATTGATGACGCGGCTATAAACACCAAATATCCCTTTATCTATTCTGTTATACTTTTTGTTGTGTATGTAACGGTGTTTTTGTTATTAACTTCCTTGTACTCTCTTGTCATCGTGTCCCTCCGAAAACAAGCGAAAAAAACAAAGAACTAAAAATCTCGGTGAAAGACTCGACAAAACAAACCCAAGAATTACGAAACTTATGATTGCAATCACAGCGGCGTTTATATTGTGCTATTTACCAGACTGTGTAATGGATGGTGTGTCTGCCTTCAAGAGAGGACCCATTTTCCCACCAAGTCGCTTTATTTTGGGGACACTTCCTCTTTTAGCCAGAGCATTTTTCATCAACAATGTCATTAACACTTTCATATATTTGATCGGAGAATCGAAATTCCGAGATATCGTAAAGCAGTCATTCAGAAGGATTTTCTACACCATCTGTTGTCGTACTCAAAAACGAATGAAGAGCTTCGCCATGGAGGAGTAATTTGCTTAACGGAAATATAATCTAACCACGACTTAAATGTTGATATTAATGTATATATGAAGTCATTGTGTTGCCCTAAATCATTTGTTATGCAGAGGGATATTGAGTGTGATGGTGCAAATGGTTATTTTTATTTCATTTTAAGGAATATGAATGATTTACTTGCTTTTATACTTATACGACTAAACAACCTGTGCACAGAATTTTGGAGATGTCAATCAATTGATGAAATACTCCTTAAGTCAATTTTTTTTAGCATTTTTAGAAAAAGTTCATTTATGAATCGACGTGGAGTTTTGATGTGTATTCCCCCGTAATCAAAGATTCGAGGGCATATAGTTTTTGGTCTGTCCGTCTGTCTGTCTGTTAATCACTCTGTTTTTCCGCAAAACTTTAACCTTGGCCATAATTTTTGAATGGTTGGTGCTAGGGCTTTAATATTTATATGTGTATTCCTTTTGACAAGACCTTTCTTTGGATACAAATATATTTGAGCTTTTGGCCTTGACCTTGGAGTTTGACTTTCTTTTTCAAAAAATAACCAAACTTTAATCTTGATCATAACTTTTGAACGAAAACCTAGGGCTTTTATATTTCACATGTATATTTCTTGTGATAAAACCTTTCCCTAGGTACAAATATATTTGACCTTGACAGTGGAGTTTGACGTACTAACTTTGGCTATAACTTTTGAAAAGTGGGTGATATGACTTTCATATATCACATGTATATTCCTTGTGACAAGACATTCTTTTGATACTAACATTTTTTGACCTCATGACCTTGGAGTCTGACCTACATTTGAAAAAACTTTAACCTTGATTAAAGCTTTTGAACGGGTGCTCACGGCTTTCGTATTTTACTTATGCATTCCTTGTGACAAGACCTTTCCATTGGTATCATTATAGTATTACCTCAAGCCATTAACCTTCGAATATGACACTTTAACCTTGGCCATATTTTCTTAATGGGTAGTAAAAGGGCTATTATTTTTTTTCACGTGATAATGGTTCATGTTTCATACTATTTGTAAGGCCATTATTCAAAATCACTCATTCTACACTCAAGTTCTCCGAAGTTGATATGAAAAGTGTGTTGGAGTTCCTCATTGACATCTTTTATGTATTCTTTGGAGACTAGGTCTTCCAACAATCTGTTGGAATTCTCCAATAGGCACTAATTGTGTTCCTTTATTAACCGACCTGTTTTTATATTCCTGTGAAGCAGAATGTATTCGAAAACTTCTATTCATATAGAAGAAAACACTCTCAGTGACCTTCAACTCGACATTCAGATATATCGATAACGCATATTGTTATCAATTTACAATAGTTACTTCCATTCATATGTCGATTCGATATATCACAGTGAAATCGAAATAAAGACACTACAGAGTCTGCCACATCTTTTTCATATTTGGATGTTTTACCGACTAAAGACGATAAGGGCCAATTATATAACAACAACACTGTTTGACAAACGAGATGACTTTAACTTTTCCATCGTAAACTTTCCTTATTTATGTAATATTTTGCTATCACCTTCATATGGAGTTTACGTCTCCAAGCTTAATCGATACTCAAAACATTCTCTGAGTACAATCAATTTTTAAAACGAGGCAAGCTACTGAGAGATAAGTTGATGCTGAAGGGATTTCAACAACCTCGTTTAAAGTCAGCAGTCGTAAACTCTATGGTCGTTATAATGTTCTTGTTGACAAATATATACTATCACTGGTCGTATTCTGGTTGACATGTTTCATACCAATTGTTAGGCATTTATTTTTATACTAATTTGACTATGGGTTATTTTCGTCTACATGATCAATCCACAGGGCGACAGGGTATGCCCTCCTAGGCACCTGATGATACGTCTTCTTGAATTTCTGGGGGTTTTATGCCTTGTTTAAAGATTTGTTTTGTTTGTAGATTTTTTAGATCAATCAATGTTCGCGATCGTTATTTTCATCTTTTTCATTGCTTTTATACTAAATTTTACTTTGTGTTACCACGTCTATCTGATCAATACACTGGGCTCACGGCGGATATGACCAGTTTACGACAGGGGATGCTACTCCTCCTAGGCAACTTCACAAATGAGTTGCTTAAGTCCATGTTACAATGTTTTCAATATCACAATTGCTAAGCTATGATGCCCCAATCGCTTAACTATAACGTAACAGCCTATGACACTGTGTTAAGAAAAGACAGAGGCAAATGGAATTCAAAGAAAATGTAATAAACAGAATATTTAGTGATTTGTAGATGGATATGGAATTTATTTTACTTGTGAAAGGGGATTTTTTGATATTTTCACTCGTGCTTCGCACTCTTTAAAATACAAAAAAATCCTAGCCCATTCGTGAAATAAATTCCATATCCAACTACAAAGCATTTAATATCCTCTATTTATCCAACTTTAATACAAAAACAAAGTTTTTTTTGATTGGACAACCACTAAATGTGATGAAAGGGTATCTCCCGCAAATAAATATCTTTGGTCCTGCACTCCAAAGGTACTGCTGCTTCCTGGCACTTCTCCCACCTCTGTGGTACGCCACCTCTCTCCGTGTTAACCTACTGCCTTATACAGGTCTTACGTGTAAGCTAATAATGTAACCTTAACTGACAATCCACCGCAACTGTATGTTTTATTAAAGTCTTATCACCATATTTAAGAGGATAAACAGCCAAGGTTTAATGATTCCGTCACCAGAGAGGTATCATGCGCTCACTATAATGCAGCGTGTATTATATTAGTGCAGTTCTAGTACCTTGGCAGTTTCGACTTTTACCATTTATTCTCTCAAAACGAATATCTTTCTAGCAAAAGGTTTTTGGAGGATCAAGAACCCTGGAAGATAATTAATCTACTCATCATTGATTCAGTAAAGTCGTGAACGATTGCCTCACCAGTAATGTGTCTACCTAGGAAGATAGCTTATTTAAAACCTCATTAATTCAATAAATGTAGAGTCCATGAAATAATATTCAATAATAGTAACTTAATATTTTATCAGGTGTTTTATTTTAAGGTGTACATCCTCTGTAGTTAATACTTTGAGAGTGTGAAATTTTTAGTTATTTCTTTAAGTTTACTTAATAGTCCAACTCTTTTACGTTTTATATGTTTTTTGAAGTAGTCCTACTTCGTTTTAGTTCAATCTTGGTGACATCAGCAAAAAGGTTACAAATTCCAGATTCTTAACAGTCATTTTCTTCGATAACTAATTAATTAAACCTAAATGAGAACCTAAAATAATTTAAACTTTAAACAAAAGTGAATTTGATTAGAAAATTTCAGCTAGGTACTGAAATTTTAGTTAGGTTTATATTATTAAAAAAAAATCAAAAAGTTCTCTGCCGATTTAAAGGTATTAAAGCACAAAAAGTCAATAGTTATTAAAGGGGCTTGACAGATTATTTACATTTCAAATTTCTACGTTTATTAAAAAATAAATTCAGTTTAATAATTTGAACTTACATGAATTTTCCTAGAATTCAATGACAAAGACAATCTTTACATCACGTCACACATTTGTATTTGTAAACAGGGCACGAGCTCAGATAATGTAAATGTTTACGTTTTACCGGATGTATTCAATTTGTTTACTCTGCACATATCACTGAGTACGGACTGACAATACTGGTGAGTTGGTTTTGCTTTATCAAATTTCTACTCTGAATTTTCTGAACTATAGTTTTAATAATTTTCATTAATACACAACAAAATTTTTACTCTTCTTAGATAATTAGGATAAAGTTTTCTTAGCGAAAGTGTCAGAATATGTGTCAATCAAACGCGTCCCGAAATTCGTTGTTTTAATAATCTACAGAAAAAAAGACGTTTCTAAAACATTCTTTTATTATAATTCGGCGTGAATAAAATGCTCTAGTAACAAATAAGTCAAAATTTGAGAAAATATTAACTTCAAGTCTGTGTCCCAGCCCCTTTAAATACTGGTAGTAGCACAAATATTTACAAAAAGAAATAGAAGAAGTTCAAATAACACAAGTAAAATTTCCCGCCACAGTGCTCCAAATATTTTTGTAAATGGGCTCAAAGCCAAACATTTTGCAAAAAAAAAAAAAAAAAAAAAAAAAAAAAAAAAAAAAAACCCTCTTCAGAATGTCGATAGCTATTTTAGATAACACAGTCATTTAAATATATTGTCTGCATGTCTGTTCATAATAGTGTGATGAATTTAGAGAGGCGTTAGCTAAAAATTTGATCACCTTGAGGCCGTCTGAAACATAGATGCAATGAAAATACAAAGTCGATGTAATCAGAGTATATTCATAAAAATATAGTATGAACGAATTGATCCTTGGAGGCTGGAAAACAATTGCAACTAAAACACAAAACATGTGAACAATAAAGACCATAGGGAATTAATTGGCAGGTGTCATTGGTTTTATTTAACTGTCCTCAATAAATAAAAAAAACCTTACTGCCTTGATAAGCATTTTACAATTTTTTTGGACATGTAACAACAACAAATGTGTCCAGTAAACAAAAATAGCTATTAATACTTGGAGGATTTCTTTTTGGCTGCAATCAGGCTGAAAAAAAAAAAGAACACAAAAAGAAGACGTGTATTGAGTTATGTAAAACGGCTTTTATTTGGATCATTTTTCGTCATTATCTTAGAATGTAAAATTTTTAAAACATAAATTGAACAATCTGCAATAATAATATTGGTTAACAAATAATGCAAATTGCTTTTAAGTATCAATTATAAATTACGTGTAATAGCAAAGCCAGGCACCTGTCCAAACCAGAGGGATTTTTCATGATGCATTTTAATGTACATTAGTGCATGAATCTTGCAGTAACGATTCATATGGACTTAATGAGACCAGTCAATATTAGATACAACACCAAGCTGACAATGGTCAGAGCATTTTGGAACAAGAGAATATTACTTGATTACTCGTCAATATGTCAAGATGCTTCCCAATCAATGTCTAAGAACCTATCAAAATACAAACATTTAGTAACCAGTGTTCTTTGTTCTATCCAATCTTCAGGATCTCTATATTCATCTTAATGCATGCTTTTATCAGTGTATCTATCTCTAACTCAGTACATTCCTTTCTG
This sequence comes from Saccostrea echinata, assembly GCF_033153115.1. Taxonomy (NCBI): domain Eukaryota; kingdom Metazoa; phylum Mollusca; class Bivalvia; order Ostreida; family Ostreidae; genus Saccostrea; species Saccostrea echinata. The sequence goes on along the minus strand of NW_026889790.1, from coordinate 1,224,299 downwards.
TTTCATCTCTTTCTATTATCAAGTAACACTTCATATGCTTATAACATTTGATGCGCATTCAAAATTCATGTACTATCGTAAGAATATATGATGAATCCACTTCTTTACGGAATTCCTGCATGTACTCTTAAAAAACAAAATGCGTTTTTCCCTTTTATCCCTCATAAACAAGAAACTAAAAAACTCAACAGAGTCAGTGTATCACTTTTACCCCCCCCCCCACCCCCCCCGCCTCCAAACAAAAAAATAAAACAAATTTAATTGCTTTGAAGTGGGAGTGATCAATCTCTTAGAATATGAATGTTTCGTCTTTCTTTGTCATGATGAGGTAAAATCAGGTGCCATGGAGGAGTAAGCATCCCCTCTCGACCAGTCACACACGCTGTGTGCTTTTTGTCATGATCGGACAATTCAGTGTGAAAATAAAATTTGTATAAAAAACATCAGTCAACATTCGACTTAATGATAGATTGTAAACGCTAACAAAGTCATTGTATCGACCATAGACTTTGCTAAACGTTGGCTTTATATGAGACTGTTAATATCCTTGTATCATCAACTTATTTGTCAATAGCTTGCCTTATTTCAGAAATTGTTCGTATGTAGAGCATGCTCTTGCGAATGGAATCAACTTGGAGACAAACTCCTCCATATGCAGGTAATAATGGTCTATTGCTACATATGGAAGATGACGATAGAATGTCATCACGTTTATGATGAAATTTTATTGTTAGTTTGCCATTATACCTTTCTCTGGTAAAATATCCAAATATGAAACAAATGCGTGAGACTCAGTGTGACTTTTATTTCGAGTTCGAAAGGATACAGTATGTCGAGTTATCGAAAGAATGCAAATGAGTCTCCTTTTAATGCAGAAGTATTTTTCAATAAATTCTGCTTCAAATAGGTCTGTTAATAACGGGGCGCAATTAGGACCCATTAGAATTCGGACAAATTGTAGAAAGACAAGAACTCCATAGATAGATATTGTCAATCAAAAACTCAAGCATCCTTTTAATATCAATTTCGGACTACTTGTGTGTACAATCAGAATGGTTTTTAACACAATATTTTTGCAGATGACCAATGACAAGGTACGCATACATCGATTTTTATTGAAAAAGAAGTTACGTATGATGTCCAAAACCAAACCGACACAATTTTTATAGCACAGTAGTGCGTAAAGTATTTTTCTGTGGAACCTGTGTTTGACAACAGCAGGAATGAAAATACAACATGTATATATCTTCCGGTTATATTAAAACTATATGGAGAGAATCGTCTACGTAACAAAACAACCAGACTAATTTGTGGAATCTATACTTTTAACTCTATTACTTTCACTGTAGTATTAAATTACGTTTCCTACTGCGATCCATTCCCGAATGAATATATAACAATTAAAACAACTTCAATGAAAAACTAAAATTACTTTAAAAAGTTTAAAAAGGACTTCCTAAAATATAATCGTTAGATCATATATATGCAATTTAACTGTTCTCTCAGTCAGCATGCTCAAATAAAAACCGATTGTAAAAGCAATAAAGAAGGGTATGCTTGGAGAATGTAACTGAAACCTAATAAATATTGATAGGAAAAAATAAAACGAACAAGCTAATTCTGAGAATTTATGTCCCCCGATTAAAGAAAAAAAGAAGAGAGTGGAAAAACTAGAAAAAGTTTGCAGATGGAGAAATAAAAAAGATCAACCTTGATCTTTCAGCTTTTGACCTTAAACTCAATAAGAGTTTTTTTAAAGTTTAAGAAATCCATGGCCAAATGTCTCATTGCTAAATCTTACAGAAAAACTCGATGTGGTTTTTAAGGCCATGGGTAGTTGTGATATAAAATTTCATTGCAAAATCTCACAGGCATTTTAAGATATAGTTTGGACAAAAGTGTTACACTGACAGAATGTATAAATTTATGACCTTGATCTCTGACCTGTAGACCTCAAAATCGATAGGGTTCTTCTTTAGGCCATAGGGAGTTGCTATGACACATAATGTCATTGCAAAAACTCAAACACGTTTTAAGATATCATTCGGAAACTAAAGTGCTACAAACAAACAGAATTGAATTTATGACCTTGATTTCTGACCTTTATGTCAAAGTGAATCGTAATATTGAATTTTATTGAAAAGCTCAACGAAAACTAAAGTTATCATCTGGACAATGTTATCTGTAATGTGTTTTGAACTTTAACCTTTTGACCTCAAAATGAAAAGAATCTCTTTTAGACCAAAAGAAATTGTAATATATAATTTCATTGCAAGAACTCAATTTCTTTAAAAGATATCGCCCGGAAACGCAGGTGTTACACAGACAGAATGTATGAATTTATGACCTAAACATACGACCTTTTGACCTAAAAATAAGTAGAGGTCTTTTGTAGGCCATAAGGAGTTGTGATATAAAATTTCGTTGCAAATGCTCAAAGGCTTTTAAAGAAATCACCCAGAAACGAAAGTGTTACAAACAACAGAAAGAATAAATTTATGACCTTGACCTTTAATCATTTGAAATCAAAATCAATAGGGATCTTGAAACAAAAGTGTTGCACACAAACAGAATGTTTGAATTACTGACCTTGACCTTTAATCATTTGACCTCAAAATCAAAAGAGGTCTTCTTTAGGCCATACGGAGTTGGAGTATAAAAAATCATTGCAAATACTCAAATGCTTCTTGAGATATCTTCTCAAAACGAAATTGTTACACACAGACAGAATGACAGGCAGACAGACGGACTAAATTTAATTCCCCCGAACAAATACAATAAACCAGTGGTTCATATTATATCATATAAACATCCTCAAAAAATCCCGGGTTTGCACGGAATTTACCAAATGTGTTATTACATGCTCTTCGAAAGGATAATGAATAATTGTTGTATTGCAGTTACAATTAGCAGATTTAGATGACTTATTGCAGGGATAATAGTAGGTTAGAAAAGTAAAGGTCCTGACATTTGTACTGTGACAATTCATGAAATAAAATAACCATGGAAGTTTTGAAATATACTTGAGGAATAAATAATGTAAATTGTTTTATACCTCTGTAAACTGTATGTAATTTAAAGACCGAAACTCGTCTACAACAGAGGGTTTTTCTGAACTTTGTTTGTATTTGAAACAATGCTTGTTAAAATGTATTTACATTAAAAACAATACAATATTCCAAATTGACTTTGTAGTAGTTAATATTTGATATATTATATACTTGGTAAACAAAACATCAAGACACTAGTTAAAGCATTTGGAAAAGGAGACTATTCATAGTACACCAAGATGTTCTCTATCAACTCGGTAAGCACCTTGGAAAATGCCAGCAATAGTAATAACTGCATGCTGTTTTGAATTTAATCAGATTCTTAATGCATATGCTTTTATCAGTGTAATTATCTCAACAACAACTCAACCTGTTTTTCTGTTTCATTCCTTATTCTATAAACAATTTTAACACATGTATCACGTTTTTATGTTTTACACTTGAAACCACGTTAATTTGCAAGCGAAGTTTTGTGAATATTCTTATCATCTTGGCTTTCAGGATAGAATTTCGACATATAGTTCAAGAACATATATATTTTTTGTTATCTATTTATGCAAACGAGTGACATTTTAAAAAGGAAAAAACAAAAACATTCCTGGTATTAAAGGGGCTTGGACACAGATTTAATGTTAATATTTTCCAAAAAAATTCGGTATAATATCATTACTTGCATGTTGCTAGAGCATTTCAGACCAATGTCGTATAAAAGCATGATTAGAAACGTCATATATCTGAAAATTATAAAAACTATAAATTTGGGAGTGTTTGATTGACACACATCCTTAGCGCTTGCAGGAAGTAAAATGTGTCCTTAATATTTTTTGAAAAATGGAAAATTTGTTGTGCATTAATGAAAAATATTAAAACTATAATCCAGAAAGTTCAGAGTAGAATAAAACCACATCTGGCAATTGAAGTTTCTACCCCCCCCCCCCCCCCCCCAAGAAAAATGAAAAGAAAATGTTATCATTATACTGAAAATCCTGTGGTAAAAGATTTCAAAGAATATAACTACTTTACGAATCCCATCCTTTGTAAAATGTACCGGTACATTAATCTCTATTTTGCGTAATTCTGAAACTTAATAAAATTTCACCAATGCATGCACTCTTTATTATACGATAGGATCGTAAAATATATTCTATGGAACCTACGTTTGTCAACAACAGGCATAAAAACATACCTGTTGCATTTTATGAAGCAGTATTTGATAGCTATAATAATTATCTCCCTCCCTCTCTCTCTCTCTCTCTATATATATATATGCACTAAACAAAATTGCCAACGCACCACTTGTTATTTTCGTTTGTTAATTACTCATTTGCTTATCGGCACTAGTATATCTTTCCCATTAAAGTGGAATTGAAAGATGTTTTGGTGTCATGAAAAGACTCTTAAATGACTTTCTTGCTCGAAAACCAATTTCTCGGCGTGCACTGCGCACCGTTTTTGCCCAGATATTGATGTGTTTACCGATGTCGGCCAGTGAGGTAGTAAAAGAAGCAAAAAAAAAAAAGAAGTTAAAAATCAAATAATAAACAGCCATTGAAGATCATATCGTCTAGTAGTTGCCCAATGCTTTGGTTTCCATACCAAGTCCACCCAACTTCCGGTTGTCCCAATTTTGTGGAACAATCATCTTGAAATTGCCGTGTGGTGAATATGTAATGCTGTGGCTATCTATATAAGAAAAGAAAAAAACAACCTATGTTTGGTAATCTATTTGCAATTCTATTTCACTAGAAGAAAAACAATCTTTTAATTGTTTTGATGTTTTGCAAATTTATCCAAAGAAACACCCTGCGGACACCATACTGACTGCTTTTGTACGGTCACCTAGGATCAAACGCAAAATACTATGTAATTTTTTCTGAGTTTTTAATTAGCACGAACATGAAGAACATAACCATGAAGAAAAAAAAGAAATTTTATTCCTCCAATACTGTGAGCAAAAATTTTCATTTCTTCTATGAAATGGTTACGCTTCAGTGACCATTGTGGTAATTTTTCAGTAACAGACATTTAAGAACCTCATTTTTACTTTGTTCACATACTTATATATCAAATAATTACATCATAAACAAGTTTTGGTGACATATATATATATATATATATATATATATATATATATATATATATATATATATATATATATATATATATATATATATATATATATATATATATATATATATAGAGAGAGAGAGAGAGAGAGAGAGAGAGAGAGAGAGAGAGAGAGAGAGAGAGAGAGAGAGAGAGAGAGAGAGAGAGAGAGAGAGATTCTTACTTTATTCTCACCAGAAAAAAAATTATCAAGAGAAACACGCTTGAAAACTGTTTATCATTAAAATATGAACATGTTCTTCTAGAATCATCTTCTTTTTGTCGTGTTATACAATATTCGGCAGACAACACAGTTTCTCATGCAATGGTAATGGTTCCACTTGTGTTGAATTGGTAGTTCAGAATCAACCCCAACAACCAAAATGAATTTGATCTGCCATATCTATATTGGATTCCGAAACTTCATAAAAATCCTTACAAACAAAGATACAAAGCGTGTTGCAGTAAATGTTCTACCATGCCCCTTTCTTTACTCCTTTTTCCTTACTTCACAGCAGTGAAGGAGAAACTTTAGGAGTACTGGGGAACAATATATTCGAGAAGTGGTATAAATCAGATGTGGATTCTTCAAAATTCAGGGAACTTTTGGAAAATGCGAAATCAAAAAAATCTACCAAAATCAATGACATCAAAACTTACGACTTTTCAACTCTATATACAACCATTCCCCACGATAAATTAATGTCCAGGCTTTTTGACATCATTGACAGCTACTAATTCATTAAAAATGGAACTCGTAAAACTTACCTTGTCATTGGTCATTTGCAAAATTATTTTGTAAAAAAACATTCTGATTGTACACACAAGTACTCTGAAGTTGATAATAAAAAGATGCTTGAGTTTCTGCTTAATAATATCCATGTGGTTTTTGGAGACTAGGTCTTCCAACAATCTGTTGCAATTCCCATGGGTACCAATTGTGCATCGTTATTAGCAGAGCTATTTTTGCATACATATGAAGCTAAATTTATTCTAAATCTTATACATGAGATGAAGAAAACACTTGCTTTCAATGGCCTTTAATTCGACATGTAGAAATATCGACGACATATTATCAATTAATTAACAGTGGTTATTTCCATTCATACGTCGACATGATGTATCCCAGTGAACTTTAAATAAAAGATACAACAGAGTCTGACACATCTCTCTCATATTTGGATATTTTGCTAGAAAAGGACGTTAATGGTAATCTCACAACTAAGCTTTATGATAAAAGTGATGACTTTAACTTTTCAATCGTCAACTTCCCTTACTTATGCAGCAATATACCATTATCACCTGCATACGGGGTTTATATCTCTCAGTTGATTCCATAAGCAAGAGCATGCTCTACGTATGAACAATCCCTAAAACGAGGTAAGTTATTGACAAACAAGTTGATGAAACAAAAATATCAAAATTCTCGTTTAAAGTCATCATTTGGTAAGTTCTATGGTCGATACAATGACCTTGTCAGCAAATACAATTTATCATTAAGTCATATGCTGACTGACGTTTTTCATACTTGTTAGTATGTTAGACCATTATTTACACACTGAATTGTCGATGGATTGTTCCGTTATTTCCCGATCATGACAAAGAGCTCCCAAACAATCAAATTAAATGATGTGTGACCAGTGGGCAGGGGATGCTCACTCCTCCATGGCACCTGATCCCACCTATGATGATCTAGAGGTCCGTGTTTACTCTGCTCCTGATTTGTATTGTTTGAATGGACTTCTGAGCTTGAATACTGTACGTTATCTCCATATATTTCATGCAATTTGCAAGCAAAAGATATCACGATGCAAGTTTTCTATTTACTTCTGCCCAGTAATTTTAATTTGTTCTTAGCATGATAGGATGCATTTTCCACGTGTAATTGCAGTATTTAAAGGGAATCAAAGATATATGGACAATTTTATTTTTTTCTGCTTCTGCTGAATAAACATTTCCTTATCCAAATATGAAACACAGAATCTATAATCCATCATATTATTGAAAAAATCTAAATCATATAATAATTGATTTATTGATTGATTGGTCAACATGACTGATTACACAATTACCTCCAAATAAAATGCTTGTATTATAATTTCTCTTGTATTCACGAAAGTTTATACGTTTATACCTAACAATTTTAAGCTGCAGACATTTCACTGACAAATAGTAAGAACACACATTAATATCTACCTACAGAGAAACCGTGTTTGTTATAAAGTGTGTCCAGTTCTATTTTTACTTTTATCTTGTAAAATAACACACCATATTTTTATAAGAAAAATAGCAAATCGATTTCTAAAACATAATTAAATTCCATCGATCATATATTACAATTCAGAGTTCAATTTATAGATACCAAATTTACAATCTATTAAGGAATTTAAAAGCCTAATCAAATAGTAATCGTAATTCTGGAATGCGTTGTTCAGTGGAGTGAGCTTTTTAGGAATGGTCATTCCCTACTAGGACATTTTCCATTAACAATATTGAATACTCATAAAAAGTTCTGGCCCTGGTGCGAGTAAAAAGATAACCAAGAGCAATAAATGAACTCTCACATTCAGCAACCTTAAGAAAATAACTATAGATAAGAGTTGTCCCGCTTTGTCGTCTTATATATTTTGACTAAATCTTACATGAAAAAAAGCAGGTGTCGATCAATGATGTCAAAAAGCCTGTACTTAAATACCGTGGGAAATAGTTGTATGAAGTGTCTAAATGTCGTACGTTTTCAACGTTTGATGTTATTGATTTTGGTAAAATTTTGTAATTTATTTTTTTTAAAAAAAAAGTTCCTTGGAGTGTTTAAGTATCCACATCTATTGACACCACTTCTCGAAATATTGTTATACAGTACTCCTGAAGTTTCTCCTTCACTGCTGTTAATATTTTAGTGAAGAGTAAAGAAAGAGGCTTCGTAGAACATTTACTTTTCATACGTTTTCATTGCTGTGCATCTATGATATCTAGATCAAGTCTCAAAACATATTCGAAAAGATCAATTCTAGCATTAAGATATTTTCTACACCCAATAAAAAATGGTAGACATCTTCTTGTTTAACACAAACACAAGAACAATAAGGATTGTCAATAATATTACGTTTGACGTATAAATCTTGATTGAGAATGCAGTTATGTCTTAATTTAGTAAGGATTATATTTGTAAAGTGTTTACCGAATGAAAAATAAGAGAAGCATCACTACTTATTATTCTACGGAAAGAGTTAACTGAGATGGCCTCTCTTGTGTCTGTATTTAATGAATTCCATTTTTTGACAGCGTCTGATACAAATGATTTATCAAACACTTCTAAACCGGCTTTTGGAATCGTGAGTTGATCTTTATTGCGAGTATTATATTTCGAGTTTTTTTTCTGTGCCCTGGTACATGCACCTTCCAGTAAATTGCCTTGAAAAAATAGTTTTAATAAATCAGGCTTATTTTTAAGGAAAAATACATGGGTTTAATGCTCGACCATTTATCTAAAATATGGAGATCATGTTTTATCAGATTATATTTTTACCTATATTCTATATTAACTTAAATTAAAATTATTGCAATGAATTATCATCAGCAAATAGTTAACACATTGACAGCATATTTTTGCAAACATCATTGACATATATTAAAAATAAAAGAGGTCTAAGGAAGTGAGGCACATCCAACCTCAATGTATATACCATATGATCGTCAGATATACCATATGTTTTTAATATGAAAAGAAGGCCATTGTGCCATACTCTATCAGATGCTTTAGAGAGAAATATTTTTAATTTTAATACAATTATTTTCAATTGTAAGCTAATTATCGATACAAGCAGGTTTTTTACCTGGTCACAGTGACCAGGTAAAAAACCTGCTTGATATCGATAATATAGTTACAATGAAAATAATTGTATTAAAATTAAAAATAATTCTCTCTATAATTACTTACACACCTTAACAATTACACAGACTTGTACAATGTAGTTAGAAACTAACGACTAATTCGAGTGTTAATCTATGGATAACTGTAAACATTTTTTGGGCCATCAATGCTATTTATCTTGATTTTTGACATCAATGCCTTTGTGAAATTTAAATGCATGATACACAGATATTTCTTAGTGACCATAACCAGTTTTGCCTCGCTGAACACGCTAAATATCAAATTAGAAAACTGATATTATAAATGCATGCAGTACAAATGTGTGAAATTGTGGCCTAAAATGTAACAAGTAGTCCTTTTTTTAATATTTGCTCACTTAATGTTTATGTGGAAAAAAAAATGATTTGTTATAGATACTCAACTATTAGCGACATTTACAAAACAGTTTGTCAAAAATCATGAAAATGATAAAAATAATATATATGTTTATACAAGTAAATTGAAGACGTTTTGTCGCATTCAGTTTCATTTTTCATTCAAAGTTTCTCAAGTATGTCCTACAAAGTAATAGAAAACTGCATAGAGTTACAAGGGTGATGGCAAAAGGGAAGAAAAGTCAACAAATTCTAACTGTTTTAAATTTTTTTTTATTCATACAAAATTTTATCCACAAAAAAGTGAATGGGATTGGGTAGCAGGCAAAGCCTATTTTAGTCCTCTCCCTAGAGATTTGATACATGCATCATTTACAACCAAATTAAGTCCAAAAAATATATAACAATCCATGCAACTAAACTGTTTTTAGCATGTGTCCTCAAGTTTGACATCAAGCGCTCTGTTAGACGCATCGTGCATAGTTTGGCGAAGATACAAATATAATTTCAACAAACGCATCTTTCATTGGATTCGATTCAAAATCTTATGGATTTAGCGACGGGCAAATAGTAAACCTTTTCTAAAGTTATCTTTAAATCTCTTGATCGGTCTTTAAATTAGTAAATTACGCATATTTGAATCCTTCCAAATTTCTGGCAAAATAAACACAAGGTACATATAAACCTACACAATGGTAGGAAATTTCTTGAAGAATAATTTGCTCCTATATTTTGCACATTTCTTTCAGTAAGGAAAAGACATTTATCTTCTGTTTTAAAATTTCGAAGGTATGGTATTTAAATAAATAAGGTATTGCAATGAAAAGCGACAGTCGAAGCTCTTTTTGCGTGGTATCAAGTATTGCTCTAATTAATATGCAAAATTTGGCATAAAGTCAGAAAAGTATTATTTTATAATTTTTTAAATATTGTCTTGTCTCCATGGTATTAAGTAATATAAGCATTTTGATGGTCCTTCATTTATGACTTGATTTAATTAGAGCAACTCATTAATTGTCGTCACCCCAAGTTTTGTCTTAATGTTTAGGAATATTATGTTTCGTGTCCAATGTTATCAGTGTTTTATCATAAGATTGCTGTTTGTAAACATCAAGTTGAGACAGTTCAACATATTGTCATTTAACTGTGAAAAGTATCCCTATAAGGAGTAATCTTAGCATGCATATATATCAAACAACTTAAAAAAATGGTTTTAAGGTAATTTTAAGGTAATTAACATTTTCATTAGGTGACTTTCCTTTGTCTAAAGGTAACAGGGTTGTCAATTGTCTGATCTTATATACAAAACAATTATATTTTTTTCTCTTGTTAGCTGCCAAGCTTGCTGGAACTTCTATTTCACTTATACAGCAAATAAAGGGTTGAAAACTATATTGCAAGCCAGAACTTTGAAATGCAAAAATTGAATAATACCTGGCAAATATGGAAAGGTATATTTGACAATATTAATTTTAAAATCTGTTACAATGTGCGAGTTTTCTTACTTCAATATTCCTCTTTCACCTGCATATAATGGTTGCACATCCCAACTTATTCGATACTCAAGACGACCAATTTTTAAACCTAGGCAGGCTACTGACACATAAGTTGATGTTACAGGGATTTCAACAATCTCGTTAACAGTCAGCATTTCGTAAATTTTCGTTCGTTATATTGACCTTATTTCCAAATATAACATCACTGGGTTGTATTTTGGCTGACGTGTTTCACGCCAATTGCTAGGCTTTTGTTTTCATACTAAATTTAGCTACGGAATGTTCCGTCTACCTGATCAATATATAGAGCTCTCGGCAGGTGTTTTCAGTTGATAGGGGATGCTTACTCCTCCTAGGTACATGATCCCACCTCTGAAATTTCTGGGAGTCCGTGCTTTATGCCCTATTCACAGATTTGTATTGTTTGTAGATTTTGAGACTGTTTGTTGTCTTCACCTTTTTCATTTAGCTGATTTATATGACGTATTTTTCCTTCTTTCTTATAAAATATTAAACAAGTAAGCTTCCACTTATCAAAATGAACGAATGTGAGTAAGAAACTGCGAGAATGTGCGAGCGAATGGGTAAGAAAAAAATCAATATATATTACATGTAAAATACATGTATATCGATTGCTATACTCAGATAAAAAAAATAGATAATAAACTGTTTTGTGTTTATGTTTAGGAATCCACATGTATTAGGTTCAGGGATATCTTAATATCTTATGATATTTGGGGAGTATGTCCTTGCTCCAATGAAAAATATGTATAACAAAAGCCAGCTTGGATGGCTCAAGACTTGAGGACGACAAAGTACGTATCCCATTGAGTAAGAATAAAAGCATTGTTTAGAAAAAAAATTCTAAAAAATGAAAATTAACTAAGGCAGAAAAAAGAAGTATAAATATTGCAACGAAGTTTACAAAAACATTATTCTTTACATATATAGAAATCCTTGGGTCAAATTAAAACCCCCATTAGAGTTTACATTTACTGCAGAGATTAACCCTTAAAGAGCGGGGCTCTTTCTATATCCTCTTTTCTTGACCTATTTCATTTTTTATTTTCAAAATTGAATATTTAATCATACGTAAAGCATATGTTTTTAATGCAAAAGGTGAAGATAACAGTGATCGATCTAAAAAAAAATCTATAAAATACAAATCTGTGAACAGGGTATAAAACACGGACCCCAGGAAACACCAGAGGTGGGATCAGGTGCCTAGGAGGAGTAAGCATCCTCGTGTTGACCGTTAACACCTATTTGACGATAAAAGTTATTTTTTATGTATTAAATCATTTCTGTAAAGCATTAATGGATATATCGTTTACATTGACTTAAAAATTATAGTCTCAAAAACTGACAATTAGCTTAAAAAGTCAAGCCGAATGGTTTTAATTCTTTCACTATCTTTCAGGCGAGCAATTATTTCTGTGCCAGCAAACTCTAGTTCAACAATACATTCGTAATGAATAGGAAAACCCTCTTCTGGAGGTTCAATTTCTATTCTTCCCGTCTCAAAACACCCTTCCTCAGTTACGTATCTCGGATGTTTCTTTTCAGATCGGAAAAGAACACACCGAATCGGCTGGAATCGCTTATTTTTCCTGTCTTCATCATGAAAAGATTCCTCCAGTTCATATGGACGAACATCACCGAGTTTGATCATATCACCTGCATTGTAGAGTGATCTAAAGCAGTGTTTACACCAGATTTCGCCTTCTTGTATGACCTTCTTACTCTCATCATCTTTTTCTTCAGTAAAAGGTCTCATGGTTTGGATTCCGTAAGAATACCTACAGACACGTGCTTTTATCACATTGTTTTCATGTCCATAGAGCACTGCTCCGTTAAGAACGGCAACTGATGAATCGAAAGGAACATAGACAGGTATATTTTTAGCATATTTTCGGATTTCTGTAGTCATGGCAGCAGACTGAGCTATTCCTCCCACAGTTATTACACAATTGATATCACCATGCTTTGCGAGAATCCGCTCCATTTCTGCTAAGACGTTGTTAGCAATAGGTAAAACGAAATTTTCCAATAAAAACGAAGAAGATAAGAATAGCTTCCCCCTTTTTTTAACCTGAACATCTGGAAAACTTTCAAGATTTTTGAAGTGATCTTCCAGATTGCAATCCCATGTTTTTTCTGCAAGTTTTTTAAGAGATGGTGGAATTTGTAAGCATAACGGTTTGTCTTCCTTCGGGTCAATAGGTCGCTTCTTTTGTTCAAAGTCTCTAATTAATTGCATGTAATCTGATCTTTTGTTTTTTTTAAATGCTTTCATATTCTCTTCTCCAAATATTTCACTCATCCAATTGCTAAATCGTTCATTGATGGCGGTTCCTCCAAAGGGACCCCCGCTAGCTTGTTCAACAATGTGAATCTCTTTGTCACTCTTTATGTCCATCACGCTGATATCGGTTGTACCACCTGAAAGTGGACAGAACATTTTTGCAGATGCCTGATTTAAAATGTGTGCTTAAGGTTTGAAAGACTAGTAATTTTTTCCTAAGTCAAAAACATGGTGACCTTATCAAGGAAACTTCATTTTTTTCTCCAAAACCAAATGAGTTTAGAGATAAACAGAGAAAAAGTAAGTATTTCTCATACCTCCCATATCAAACACCAAGATTTTTCGTTCTGTAAGGGTAGTCTTACTATCTGAATCTGGACTGTCTGTTGTATCATTTATCATATGCAGTTTCTGTAATCGACAATAGAGGGCTGCTGCTTCCGGTTCATACACAAATATCATATCAACAGCCTTTATCCCTGCCTTCAAATTAACAAAATTAATTCAGTATTAACTTATTCCATTCTCTCTCTCTCTCTCAGTCTGTGTGTGTAGATGCATGTGTATGAGAGAGAGAGAGAGAGAGAGAGAGAGAGAGAGAGAGAGAGAGAGAGAGAGAGAGAGATTGGATTCATCATCTATGAGGTGAGAATTGAAACGTTGGAATGATTGCCACTTCAAATTCACAATATGTTTTCAAAAAAGTTTCATCAGCTATATATAGCTTTAAAATTTTTACTACCTGTTCTGCAGCTTCCCTTGTGAACTGTTTAGCGGCATCTGACCAAATGGCGGGAACCGTCAGCACCCATAAAATATCCTGATCCCTGACATTTATACCCCTCATATTTAGTCGCCCGTAGAGATCATCCTTTAGATAACGAATGAGCATACTGAGAATCGCCAATCCTTGCACTGACTTTCCACATTCATCCTCAATACTGTCTGATCGAGACACTTTCTGTTTTAAAAAAAAAAACCCACTATATTGCGCCATGTACTCAGATATCAGTTCAATACTAATAACTTGCGTGTATTAGAAAAAAAATGGACATAAGTAATGAGTTTTGAATGTTTTCTTGCTTACCTCTATAATATTAATAATAATAATAATAAAAAAACAAGATGTGCTTGTGAAACACTGATGCCCCCGTATGACAGATTTGGCGAAGGTTAAAGTTTCTCACATGCAACTCAAACTCCAAGATCAAAGGAATAAAAATGTTGTTACCCAAAGAGAGGATTTGTTCTCAATGTATATACCTGTGAAATACGAAAGCGCAAGCACTAACCATTAAAAAGTTATTGCCAAGATTAAATTTTTCCAAATATGGGTCAAGCTCCTAGATCAAAGGGTCAAATTAAAGATACCCAGGCCTTGTCATATGAAATATATATGAAATATTAAAACCCTAGCACCAACTGTTCAAAAGTTGTGGACAAGGTTAAAGTTTTTCAAAAGTAGGTCAAATTCCCAGGTCAAGGTCAAAATTGTTGGTATCCAAGGGAAGGCCTTGTCACATGGAATACATCTGTGAAATATGAAGGCCCTCGTACTAAATGTTCAAAAGTTATGTCCAAGGTTAAAGTTTTTGTTAAAGTAGGTCAAACTCAAAGGTCAAGGTCAAAATGTCAAATATTTATGTCCATGGAAAGGTTATATCACGATGAATATACATGTGAAGTATGAAAGCCCTAGCACCAACTGTTCAAAAATTATGGCCAAGATTAAAGTTGGGTAAATTCTTGTAAAATTGGGTCAAACTCCAAGGTCAAGGTCAAGAGGTCAAATATGTTGGTACCCCCCAAAAAGGCCTTGTCACAAGAAATGCACATGTGAAATATGAGAGCCATAGCTCCAACCAATAAAAAGTTATGGGCAGTTTTAAAGTTTTTGCGGACAAACAGATAAACAGACAGACAGACGGACGGACAGGACAAAAACTATATACCCCCGAATCTTCGATAACGGGGGCATAAAAACATATTTTAATTTTTTATAATTAAAACTAGTCTTGATCATTATCAATCTTACTTCTTTGTAGAGTAGCCTCATTTTGATATTCGTAAAGAAATACCAGTCCTGATGTTCTTCATTCTCTACCAGACTGGCGTACTCCTCTTCTGCTTTATAACCAAAGGAATGGAAGGTCTTGTCTGGATTCAGGAGAACCGATGACGGGGCCTTTGGCGACATTGTCTGGGCACCCTCTCCCGTCCAGTGGTTGATTTCGATTTTTAGTGGATCCAGTCGATAATCACTCCGAAAGGAAAAAGCATATCCACTGTACGCAGTTCCAAAATCTAAAGCGACTACTAGTAGCTTACCGTCAAGCGAACTCGCTCCCCCAGCCATGTTTCAACGGCAAGTTGTTAAATGTTCTTCAAAACAGAATTCCAAATTTAAAATCTAGAATACTCATAAATTTAAACTACGTACCAAAGTCGTAGACCCATCCCGAAATATTTCGGCGTAATTTTAAAGATAAACAAACCTTGGAGAAGATTCGTGAAACTGTAAGCTTTTAAAATATCTGTAGATTTTTTATGTGTCAAATACATATAGAGATCGATTTCAACCCCACCAGCAGTATGTACGTTCAGACAGGATACAAACTTGTTTACCTTAATTACTGCGTTTAAATTTTCTTCTAAGTAGACAGCGGAAGAGGTTGGTATAGTTGTTTCTTTTACTTTAATCATATTTATACTTGTGCGCATTTTCCCGGTTATTATTGTTTTTATTTAAATTTTTTGCTTTAATATTAAATGGTATATCGATATTATAAAAACGATTTTGATTGATTGATTGATTGTATGTTGTTTTACGTCCCATTCGAGAATTTTTCACTCATATAGAGACGTCACCATATACCGGTGAAGGGCTTCAAATTTTGACCTTTACTCGGCACTCAGGGCCATTGAGCAGTGAGGGATCTTTATCGTGCCAACGCCTGCCGTGACACGGGGCCTCGGTTTTTAAGGTCTCATCCGAAGGACCCGCAACTTTCACTTCAAAGTGCCGAGCGCATGGCGAAGGAACAGTTGCTACCCATTTTTTATCGACTTGGGTCAGTCGCGGCCGAGATTCGAACTCACGACCTCCCGATCACGGAGCGAGCGCTCTACCGACTGAGCTACCGTGAACGGTTAAAAACGATTTTGGAAATATTGTTTAGATTCTTTTTTAAGCTAATCTGCATACTACATTTTAGTTTTCTCCATAGTAATGGCTGGAAAAGGAAATCCGAAGAAAGGTAAGCTACTTAAATTTATTTTTATAAAGATAATTTTTTTTTTAATTTTAGACAACTATTGAAAAGCAATCTCTAAATTTTATAACCCCGAAACAATTCAAGCATAAACAAGTAAATATACATTAGTTCGCTCCGAGGATAGTTCCCAATTTGCAAATGGAATTAGGAATATAAAGTGTAATAGAGGAAACAAGTACATTAAAATCTCATGTTCTTGTCTTTTTAGACTTAGTCCAGATACCTGTATTTACATGGTAAAATAATTCACAAACATTATAATTTTTTTTAGAAAACTAAGTTAATACAAAACAATAACTAATTAACAAAAAGTACATTTTATATACCACTCATATTCATTTTGAAGACAAATATACCTTGTTAAATACATCTAGTTGTACAAATACGCTGAATGTTTCATACCGTCGTGTTTTAAATAGATATTTAAAAGAAGATATCTAAAAAGATAATCTTAATTTAATCCCGCCATTTAACAATGTTTTTAGATTTCATTGTTGAGAACAATAATTTAGGAAGTAAATGGTAGATATGACGTCACTCACTAAGAACCAATCAAATTTTTCATACACATCCTTGTTGTAATATGGTGTTTTCTACATATTTGGCAAAATAATAATTACATGTACATATAATAATTAAATTATATTTACAATAAATCTCTTCGTTAATGTTCGTACATTTCAGATAATTTACGTCAAGCATAGTAATGTTCTCATGAAAATCTATTTTATAAGCGAGAAGAGAACAATTAAGTGATTCTATGCATTATGCTCTACATGTGTTAAATCCATTTCAAAAATACAGAGTTTTTATAATGTGACAGTGATGTTTTAAAATCGAGAATGGGGGTATTAACAAGAAAGTAGGCAACACAATTGCATTAATTATACGAAATTTTTGCTTAAGTTTCTTATTTTTAAATGCACATATTGGCATGGTCATTTTATATAATTTAAAACAGCAGTAGTTTAAATTTTTATTTCAAATTTTTTTCTTAGTGCAAAATGGTCAATTTAAAACTGGCTTTTTCTAAGAAACAAACCATGTGTCACCGTCATATCTATGTAGTAATTTATTGTCTTTCATAGGCATCCAGTTGATTTTTATTTTAAAAGAATCCTTTAATTTTAATTCCAATTTGAACTTTAGTCTGCTATAATTTTTATGTCCTTTTGATTTATTTAATATTGTTCATTTTATATTGAAGTTGTTTTTACATGTTAAACGCTTTAGAGTATTTATATAACTAGATAATGCACTGTATTAAAAAAATTAAAATAATAATGAAAATAGATATAAAAACTATACTTCACGAAAATTGACAATACAAAACTAGAGGAACATACCCTAGTAAGATAAAAAAAATAGAAGATAACGAACAATGATTGAAAATCTACAACACAAAAGGCATAAAAGGCTTACAGAGCCTGGAAATTCTAGAGGTGGGATCAAATGCCTTGGAGGAGTAAGCATCCCGTCAGCCGGTCACGTCCACCTTGTGTCTTATGTATTGTTCAGGTAGACGGAATAAGCCGAAGAATCGGTATGGAAAACATTAGTCTTGAGTATCGAATACATTGTGAGACATAAACACTATATGCAGGTGATATTGGAATATTACTACATAAATAAGAAAAGTTGACGATGGATAAGCTAAAGACATCTTGTTTGTATACAGTTAAGTTATTTAAATGGCCCTTGCCATGTACAGTAAAAAAAAAATCCAAATATGAAATAGATGTGGCAGACTCTGTGGTGTCTCTTATTTGGAGTTTAATGGGATATATCGACTCAAAAATATGAATGTACTTAACTTTTATTATTTGCGAAAACATCGTCAATATATCTGAAACTTGGGTTGATGGCCACAGCTTTTGAATAAATTCTGTTTCATAGAAACATAAAATCGGGTCGGGTTATAAAGGAGCACATTGATGTCCATCACATTTTCAACAGATTTTTGGAAGTACCGTATGTCCTTTAATTACTTATCTAAAGGAATGAGATTTAAAAAACATTATTGCATACCCACAAATTTAAACTAATTTGATTTAATTTTATTTCACGTTTAATAAAAGGTGGGGAACAAAAAAGAGAAAAACTACTTGTAGCAGCCATTGACTTTGGTTCGACGTATTCAGGATATGCATTCTCGTTTAAAAACGATTTTCAAACAAATCCTTTGAAGATTTATACAAACAATTGGTCGTCTGAACAGTCTGGTGGAATCTCATATAAGGCGCCAACCACAGTTCTATTAAATCCAGACCAAACGTTCCATAGCTTTGGATACGAAGCGGAAGACAAGTACGCAGAATTGACTGAAGCAGAAGAACACGAGGGATGGCATTACTTCAGTCGCTTCAAGATGAAACTCATGAATGCACTGGTATAAAAAATTGACGACTTATCATTACCATATTGCAAAGGCCATACCTTTTTTGTCTCTCTGGCCCTTTTCTGGATATACAATTTTAATTTCACTAAAATATATTTCATTAAACATGCATATTTTCCCCCCAAACATTATGTTTATTTTCATTAGTAAATAATCATCCAGTTCAACACGATTGTTGTCATTTTAGGATATTTCAAAAGATCAGACCGGAAGTGACCGTCTTTTTACAGAATTGAAGAGGGACATGGAAATAGAAGATATGGATGGTAAAAAGATGCCATATATGACAATAATCGCTCACGCCATTCGTTATCTGAAGGAACATCTACTTAAACAATTAAAGGAAAAGAACTTGCTGGGGACAATAACAGCAGACGGCATTTTCTGGGTTATAACAGTTCCCGCTATTTGGACAGATTCTGCTAAACAGTTCACAAGAGAAGCTGCTATAGAGGTAAACAAACAAACAAATGACTTTTTTTTAAATATTTATGTAACAAACATCAAACGAAGGAAATTATTTAGTAAAATGGAACAATATGTAAAGGTTTAAGGGAACATATATAAATAATTCTTATTTACAAAATAAATAAAACCCCATCAACTAAGCATGGCTTTAAAAAAAAACAAATACAAAACAAGAAGCTAAAGCAAGAAAGAACTCAACAGCAAATGGACATCTTAACAGTTTAATTTTGTTAGTGAATTTTCAGCATATGTTTCAACAAATATTCTTACCTTTAAATATTGCATAGGCTGGTATTTATGACGACCTGTTAATGTTGGCCTATGAACCGGAAGCTGCCGCCTTGTACTGTCGTCTGCTCCCTATTGATAAATTCGAGAGTGGAGGAGAACACCAAGAACTGGTCCTTCGAACTTTTGAACGAGGGAAAAAATTTATGGTCATAGATCTTGGTGGTATGTTGTCATGCTTTTTAATCTATTACAGACATGGTATTTATATAACATGTATCATTTTTCAGTTTTCTTTTTTTAAAAACTACATGTAAATTGTGCATATTTCTTCTGATCAGATAACAGATGATGCTTTTTTGTTGTTGAAAGCAATGAGTTCTTTCTCAATTCTAGAAGGCGTTGAAGCATTATAAGTTACGCTGAAGTCCTCTTTCAAAATTACATATAAACAACAAATGGCATTAAAATCATATATAAATTATTTATTCAAAAGGTTTTTTTTTTAAAAAAAAATGTATGGCTCCTGTCATTCAATATCACATGATAAAAAGTGTAACGTGTATGATTGGGTTATATATATATATATATATATATATATATATATATATATATATATATATATATATATATATATTCTCTTACTCTGTCTGAGTTAATGATTAGATAGATATTTAGGACCGCTCTATCTGAGGGTAAATCACAGAGTATTCAATTTTTTCTCTTATCTAGAGACGGGGACTTGGTGTGTTTCTTCTTGCAACGTGTTTTACCCAAATGCCCCTTTACCATTACATTACCCACACCTCTGATCACATGCGTCCCGCATGTGATTTGATTCAAAATGAAAGATTTTTTTAATGTTATGAACATAAATGTATCATGAAACTATTTGGTATTCAAGAAACATTATAAGAATTATCATTACAAAAAGCTCTTTTAACACATGCAACAAAATTTGGTCAGCAGGTACACGATCAAAATATCACATTAGGACTGATTAATCAAATAAAATATCTTGTTCCAGTTTCTCTACCGATTCGCCATCCTTCTGATACTTCGTCGGAACACGTATTGTTTTCTGATGACTTTTGGTCCTGGCTGCATCTACCTTTAGCTTTGTCTGTGTTCCGACGTCAGTTGTTACACATTTCACCTTACAAGTTAGCTCTCAAGGATCCTCCTGCGAATCCTCATCCGAACTTTCAGGTAGCTTCATAAGAGATTTCTCCACTTGCACTATCTGGACTATTTTTCCTGGCTCCTTCCAGGAGTATACTCTTTTCATGTGCCTTATAAGCACAGTCTTCGTGCCGAAGGTATGAGCACACTGCTCATATTTAAACTTTTTTTTGTTACTATCAGACAAACCTCATGCCAAGTTTTCAGTTGGACTAATATGAGGTTTAATCACTATTGCTTTGGCTTTCCCCCTTGATTTGACTTTTTCAACTTTGGCCTCTTTGTAACCATCTTTAGGTGTGATAACTCATCTGAACATATGACATCCCTTCTTGTAATTCTATATACTGTCTACAATTTATTAAACACGGAAACATCCAATATGTCCTTTTAGCTGCAATTCATGTTCCACTCCATGAATATACGTTTTCTTCTCAGATACGTCTTATAAAGATTTGCCAGACTTTAGGAAATCTAGACCCAGAATACCATCAGATTTAATATTTGCTATAACAGTATGGCAATAAAATTCACAATCACCAAGTCGAAGTGAAAAATTCCCTCTTACTCGTACCTTCAGGGGTGTTCCATCTGCGCCTAGTATAGTTTGATTTACAGGTTCTAGTCTAAAAACTTTTGTGTTCCCTATTTCAATGTATACTATCTGCTAAAATTGTTAAGGTTGCCCCGGTATCAACCAACAGATTGTATGGCACATGATTCACAAAAGCTTTAATGAAGAAGCCAGATTCTTTATTGACTTGTCCTTGCTTGGCTGCAGTTGTACTAGATACAACTTTCTTGCTTTTGTTCCTGGTTGGAGTCTTTGAGCGACTTTTTGATTCATCGTTTAACTCTGATTTCTGTATCCTCTCACTTGTTTGCTTATTCTTTACCAAACAGTCTTTAATTCTATGACCACGCTTTTCACAATTGCGACATTTATATGGAAAAGCATCTGGTTTCAATAACGGATTAGAATTGGATGGACTTGGGGTCTCTTTCCTTACAGCCATGTCTGCAATTTTCCTTTCTAAATTTCGTAATGATTCCTGCAGTTCATTACGTACATGTAGCTGCTTCATTTCATCTCTAACACTTGAGTCTTGGTGAGACTCTCTGATATTTTCCTAATCTCTAGTAGCTCCTCTTGCGAAACCGACATCATGCCAACGTTGGCGTTCGGCTTTACAAAAAGCCTCAATTTCAACCGCCAAACGTATAGCATCATTTAGAGATCTAGGGCGTGATTGTTGAATGCGTATAAGCGCATATCAAAATCTGTCAACGCATCAACAAACTGATCCTTGGTAATCAACTCGGTAACTTCTCTAGGTGCTGTCGGGTAAGCTAGGTGAGCCAAGCGTCTTATACTTTCACCGAGCGCCGGTAATGTTTCTGACGCTTTCTGTCGTCTATCCCTCAGCATTGCCCGATATAGCTCTGTTTGATTGACTGGCGCAAATCTATCTTCTAATGCATCACACAAATCTATATATGTGCAAGTCGTACCTCCTTTTATATTACCAAGGACAGTCTGTGCTTGTTCTCTCAATGATGCTGCAAGATATAAACTTTTCTGGCGCGCATTCCACATGTTTATATCACTGCACGCCTCGAAGTGAGCTTTATAGTCTGTCCAAGACCCGGTTCCATCGTACGTCGCTGGTTTCATTGCAGTTTTACCATATGAACCTCCTCCATCATTACTTTCTGTGCCCTGTGTACTCACCTTTGGATTTTGATGGTACCCTATATGAGAGTCAGTTCTGGTATCTAGCTCTTTTGCCCAGGTTACACTAGTTGTCGTTGTAGCCCCTGAAGTACACCAAGAAAAACCAGGTGTGGATCGTGCCTCGAAAACAAAGAAAGGCTGTCTGATGGAACTTTTTCTCAGCAAGTCATATTTACTGGCTTTACTGTCTCCTCTCATGTCCCTATGCTCATCTTCTCCATACAGCATGTTATCTGATTGTGGGGGATAATCTACATGACCAAAGGTGTATGGCACGCCGATTGCTTCAAAATTATTTTCTGCACGACCTTAAACAAAAATTACACGAGTAAGTAAAAACTTACACAAAGTGAGGAAAATATACACGAAGTTATTGAAATTAACACAAACTATAGAAAAACTGCACAATCAACAAAATATTTACACGATATAGTGAAAAAAATTACACAAACGTAAAAACGAAAACTGCACGAGTGAGAATACAACATTGACATAATATGCAACGCATCCTCATTGCGCATTTCATTAATATTCATTAGAGAACAGGTCAATGTGGCTTGGATGCTTATTTATAGAGTAACGTGTTAGTAATCTTTTTAAAAAAGATTCTATTAATTTTCCGCTAGATTCTCAAGAATATGCACAACGTCATAGGCGTAGTCACGGGTGGGGGGGGGGGGGCAGCGGGGGCACTAGCCCCCCCCCCACTTTCAGATATGGAGGGCAAGAGTATCTCTGAACCCCCCTCCCCACTTAATGTAAAACAAAATCACAGCTATGTTGAGGCAAGAGTATGTCTGTGTCCCCCCCCCCAACTTAATGTCGAAAAATCACAGCTATGTTGAAATTTTAGTAAACCTCTTTTTATGGCAAATTTATTGTATTTCCAGCAACAACTGAGTAAGCATTTCTCTTGAAGTAATAGTAATGTAATACTTTATACGTGCCCTCCGATAATTTTATATATATAATGTAATTAATTGCGACAAAATATAAAAAGGATCAGCGAATGACTTTATTTTTTCAAACACTTGGAGAAATATTAGTATAAGGGTTTCCGAACTGATGTAAGTTGCATATCTACGTTAATTTAAAAAATATATATCTAACAAATTTATCACCGTGCTATATTGTTTTGTCGTCATTTGTCTCGCTAGAAATGTATACAAATTTATCACTGTGCTATATTGTTTTGTCGTCATTTGTCTCGCTAGAATTGTATACAAATTTATCACCGTGTTATATTGTTTTGTCGTC
The DNA here is from genome assembly GCF_033153115.1 of Saccostrea echinata. Classification (NCBI taxonomy): domain Eukaryota; kingdom Metazoa; phylum Mollusca; class Bivalvia; order Ostreida; family Ostreidae; genus Saccostrea; species Saccostrea echinata. The sequence continues at coordinate 1,200,551 of NW_026889790.1, read as the reverse complement.
ATATGTCTCGGTGGAATTGTATACAGGTGCAGTTTAGAGTTTTATTTCAGGAGGAACTGTAGATATTACGGCTCAGGAAACGACACAAAAAGGCGAGGTGAAGTCAATTTCCGAGGTGTGTGGGGGACCATGGGGAGGAACCAGAGTTGATGAAGAATTTCTCCAATTCCTGATTAAACTTGTGGGAGCAGAGGTTCTAAATGAATTTAAAGACGATTGCCGGTCCGATTATCTGGATCTAATGCGTACGCTAGAAGTAAAGAAAAGAAAAGTTGATTCTCACTCAAATCATCCTGTTCAAATACGAATTCCACCACCTTTATTTGAAATTCTCGAAGAAAAAACAGAATGCAAAATTTCTGAAATTGTTAAACAGTCTCCTTATAAGACCTCATTGACCTGTTCGAATGATAAAATGAAGATTAATATCAGTTTCTTCCGAACATTTTTCAGAAACTCATTAAATGACATAATAACACACCTTAAAGTCATTTTACAGAGTCCAATCTGTGAAGGGCTGCTTGGTATGGTGGTAGTAGGTGGCTATGCTGAAAGTCCTCTAGTGATTGATAAACTAAAAAAATCATTTCCGGGGAAACGTATCATTGTTCCCATGGAAGCTGGCCTTGCTGTCGCCAAAGGAGCAGTTCTATATGGACACAATCCTGATATTATTTGTTCACGAGTCTGTCGCTATACATACGGGGATGATGTTTGTAAACCCTTCATTGAAGGAGAGCATCCTTACAGTAATCTGACTGTTTTTGACAAAGAAAAGTATTGCAAAAATATTTTTCAAAAGTTCTTTGAAAAAGGTGAAAAAGTATCCCTCGGCGAGAGACGAACGTTCACCACAGAATATGACTTTCGAGATAAAAAAAGGGAGTATCAACGAGAAGAACCATTAAATATTAAGGTATACGTCTCCAAAAGAAAAAACCCTGCTTTTATTTATGATGTTGGATGCCGAGTTTTAGGAGAAATTACTGTGGAATGCGCAAAGCAAAAGTGGCCTGAGGAGTTCACCTGTACAATAGAAATGGAGATTGGAGGAACGGAAATACAAGTGTCGGCAAAAATGAGTACTGGCGATAAAGCAACCGCCAAGTTTGACTTTTTGTGATTTATTAGTAAACTATACTTATATCCATAGCATATATTTGCAACAACAATACACTTTTCGCATATGTAGAAGCTATAGGTGAAATCAGTTATTTATTTGTTTATTATTCATCAGAGCACTTTAATTTATTCCCTGGAATAAAATGTAATTGAAAAGAAGTAACGGGTATTTTCTGCGGTTGGAAATTTTTTGCGATTTGACCCCTGAAAGGTAGCAAATTAATTTCTGCTTTTTCAATTTCTCCGGTTGCATTATATCGCAAAAATTTATTTACGGGATATGAACATCAAATTTAAGGATATGGCAGTACACTGCCATGTTTACGTTTTATAAATTAATTTGCAGTCTGTTGATCAAAGGTGCATGAAAACTGGTAATAAGCTCTACTATCCTTTAGTAGTCTGCGTAAATTATTTTCAAATCCTTTTTATTTCATACATCCTTAAGCAAAATTCTTTTTTTCGAATATAGAATAAGACGTTATGAAATAACATTTAAATCAATTTCACTAACAAACGCATCACTTGCGTATATAAAATATCTGAACTAATATTTTAAAAAAATATTTTGCGATTGCAATTTTTGCGGTTTTGTCCTATCCGCAAAAATTGAACAACCGCAGAAAATACCTGTTATATATACGGTATTTATTGAATAGGCTTTGAAGTGCTCAATGATTCTGTGCACTGTATTATCGGGATTATATGTGGTTATAACCATTTTCTTTTTGTCTTCAGTGTTCAACACCAAATTAAACGAAGTCCATCAATTGTTATGTTATAAAAGCCAGATAGAGGTTTATTTTTGTCTTTCAAATTAACAGAAACAGTATAGTGTTTACCTCCACTTTGTTAAAAAAAAAATCAACTCTAAACATTTTTTTTCATTGTACACTGTAGATTGTTACAGAGTAAAACATAATAAAGGCGAAAATAAAATATGCTTTTTAATATTGTATCATATCATATCATAAGAAAAGATTTTGGAGTGTAAAGTTTTTGGTTTGAATAAATTGAAATATGAAGATAACGAATGAAATATAAAGAAAACGAACAGTATTTAAGCTCAAAGTACATTTAAACAATACAAATCGGGAGCAGAGCAAACGCAGACCTCCAAAACATAAGAGATGTGATCAGGTACCATGGAGGAGTGAGCATCGCCTGCAGACCAGTCACACCCACCGTGTGCTCCTTGTCATGATTGAAAAAAAAAACCCGGGAAAATCCGCATACATAATGGCCTAACAATTAGTATGAAAAAAGTCAGTCAACATTTGACCTCATGATAGATTGTGTTTGCTGAAAAGGTCATTGTATCGATCATTAAACAGTATTCAAGCTCAGAAGTGCATTGAAACAAAACATACTGGGAGTAGAGCAAACACAGACCTCAGAAAACGTCAGAGGTGTGATCAGGTACCAAGGAGGAATAAGCATCTCCTGTCGACCGGTCACATCTGCCGTCATGATTTTTGCCCTTTTCCCTCCAAAGTTCTGTAATCCAAAACACAGTGAATCTCTTTAATCAGCAACTGTATTTGAGAACCACATTGTATTCTAAGATACGAAGAATTTGACTTCAATATGTCACCAGCAGGGTGTTAACGCTTGTGAAAAGCACAATCTCCTGTCACACACACACACACACACCCTCACCCACCCACACACACACACACACACACACACACACACACCCTCACACACACACACACACACACACACACACACACACACACACACACACACACACACACACACACACACACACACACACACACACACACACACACACACACAATATTTTAAGTCATATCATAAAATCGATCCTTTCTTACGCCGCGGGTTCGTATCACACTACGGGATGGAGACCGGTCCTTTGAATGAGACCGTATAAACCGGTGCTGGCACCGGTTTATATTTGAGCAATGAGGGATCTCACTGCTCATTGGCCCTAAGTACTGAGTATAGGTCTAATTTTGCAGCCCTTCACCGACAAGTGGTAACGTCTAAATATGAGTGAAAAATTCTCGAAAGGGACGTTAAACAAACAAACAAAATCGATTAATAGGTAACCAAGTAACAGGACACATGCAGCTTATGAAAATAACATAAGTGAAGTTACTTAAGATTTGTACTTAGAATCTTTCGCAGAATAATTATTCTTTTATCTCTGATATGATATAAATAACTTAAATATTGATTTATATGCAAGGATTTTTTGTCGAGAAGTTTTGAGAATCTGAGACGTTGGCAGAGGTGTACTGGAGTGGAAGGAACAGCTCTAGATTAAAGTCAACATTTCGTAAATTCTTTGGTCGTTATAATGACCTTATTAGTAAATAAAAACTATCACTGGGATGTATTTTGGCTGACATGTTTCATGCCAGTTGTTAGGCCTTTGTTTTTATTCCCATATTGACTACGGAATTTTCCGTCTACCTGATCAAAACATAAGGTTCACGACGGGTGTGACCGGTTAGCAGGGGATGCTTACTCGTCCTAGTCACCTGATCCAACCTCGGTAAATTCGGGAGGTCTGTGCTTATGCCCTGTTCACAGAATTGTATTGCTTGTAGTTTTTATGAGATCGATCGCTGTTCGTTATCTTCACCCTTTACACAGAGTTTAGTTAAGAAAATGAAAGACAATTTATGATATTCAGATTTTACAGCAAATCTGACATTTAGTGTTTTGATTTGAGTTTATAAAGATAAGAATAAAACAGACGTTAACAATAAACCAATGATATTGAGTTGTTCGTTGTTTAAACACACGTTTCAATAATAATAATAATTTTTGAATTGAATTTTGCACTTATTCTTTAAAGCCGTAGTTTCCTTACTTTTCACAGGTGGGACTGTAGATATTGCGCTTCAAGAAACAACAGAAGATGGAAAAATGAAAACAATTTACAAGGTGTGTGGTGGAAAATGGGGAGGAACCAATGTAGATGAATGCTTCCTACATTTCATCAATAACCTACTAGGACCTGAAGTTATAAAAAGCTTGAAACACGAATGCAGGTCGGAGTATTTAGAGTTCTTACGGACATTTGAATTTAAAAAAAGGACAATGGATGTTGATTCTTCGGTGAGAGTTGTACTTAAAGTTCCTGCAGGTTTTCTGGATGATCTATGGGAAAATTATGGGACTACATTACCAGACAAGATTAAAGCTTCGCCGCATAACGGTGCTATTTCTTTCGTCAGAGACAAACTTAGCTTTGAACATTCCTTTTTTAAATCTTTTTTTCAGAAATCAGTTGATGACATCATTTCTCATATAAGAAATATTTTTGAAGACAAATGCTGCAGAGATCTGACTGGCATAGTAATGGTCGGGGGATTTGCTGATAGTACTATTGTCAACTTTGCCATAAAAAACGCATTTCCTGAAAGGAAGTTCATCATTCCATTGGATGCAGGATTAGCTGTTGTCAAGGGTGCAGTTCTCTATGGCCACGACCCCGATGTGATTTGTTCTCGAATATGTCGATATACGTACGGGGAAGATATTTGCGAACCTTTCGACAAATCTATACATCCAGAATCAAAGTCAACTATTATTGAAGGAAGAAAGATGTGCGCTGATATTTTCCAAAAGTTCTTTACTGTAGGACAAATAGTTTCACTTGGAGAGGTGAAAGAAATAAGTAGCAGTATGTCGTTTGTTGATGAATTTAGGAAGCAGGGTCGCTACAGACCCATGCATTTACGTGTTTTTGTATCCGATAGAGAGTCTCCAATGTATATAGATGACGTGGGATGTCGTCAGCTTGGTGTGATTGAGGTTAGGTGTAATGATGGTGTTTGGCCTGAGAGGGTTTATATCAATACAAAAATGGAAATTGCCGGAACTGAAATAAAGGTTACCTCCAAAATGCATACAGGGGAAGAAGTCACCGCAACGTTTGATTTCCTTTGAAATTGCATTATTAAAAAAAAAGATTACCTAAACAGAGGACTTTTTACAAGCTCGGCTTTGAAGAAATCATGTTTACTTGAAAAATTACATTATACAGTATTCATACAGCTATCCAAACTGGAAAAAATGGGATTATGATTGGGCCTCAAGGCTGAAAACATACTTCTCAGAATTTCAAATTAATATACATGTAACTTTCGTGTGCTTATATTTGAATATTATACAAACTTGCAATTTCTTTTATATTATCTACAGTATTCAAAATCAAAATTCTGATTTACGTCTGCTCTCAGTTTATGGTCATGGAGTGTTTATAATTTCCATCGACAGAAAGGCATAAACAAATAAGAATATATTTTAAAACTATTTGAAATTGCAAGTACCTTGTATATTTTTGTAATATAAAGTTATCTTCTAGAGGTCTTATTTTTTACATTACTTAAATTCGCGGTTGCATTATCTGCTTCCCAGTCGTTTTAGCTCACCAGAGCCAAAGACGCAAATGAGCTGCTGCCGTCGTTGTAAACTTTTCACATTTTGGCTACTGATTCTTCAGAACCACTGGGTCAATTTCAACTTAACTTGGCACAAAGCATCCTTGTGTAAAAGAAATTCGGGTTTGTTCAAATAAAAGGCAACGTCCTATTGGAAGAAGATAATCAGGGAAAAAAATCAAAAGTAATAGCTGTAAATTCAAGTTTGTTGTAGATCAAAATTTAACTTTTGGGAATAAATTTGGAAAATGTTTTAGAATCTTCTTAACAAGAACAGCAGTGTCAAGATTAGCAAAATTAATGTGAAAGCATGTACAGGTTTTGCAGATTCAAATGTGTTAAAATCCTGTCACTATGGGGTAAGGATGAGGCCACATTAGGGGAACAAGGTTTACATGGGAATTTGTAGAAATTTTTTTTTATAATGCCTCTTTTCAAGCACAGGGCTATGATTAGTGATATTAACACGCAAGCATCATCATGTAGCGCAGACTCAAATTTATTCAAATAATTCTCTGGAGTTGCATGGGGCCACAATAGGGGATCGAACTTTTACATGTGAATACATGTGTACAGGAAAATAATCTTTAAAAAATATCTTCTTAAAAAATGCAAGGCCATGAATAGTCAAGTGATATCCTATTTGCTCAGGTAATGAAAACTCAAATTTGTTTAAATCATGGTTCTTGAAAGTACTGTGGGGCCAAATAAGGGGATCAATTTTTACATGTGAATGCAAACAAGGTAAAAAGTGTATGATCGATATACTGTATCAAATATATAGTGTAGTATTCTAATTCCTTGGTACATGTATCTAGGGTAAAAGGGTCTCTTTGTTTCAACAATATCTGATATGCGCAAAATCTTAACAACCTCAAAAATACTCTGCAGAAGTAAAACAAAGGCCCATTGATATTTTCAATCAATACAGATTTTTTTTTTAATTCTTTAAATTTTTCTGTCTTTTGATCAAGTGTCCACTTCGAATTACAGTATCAAATATGAAAACTTGGTTTAATCCTCTTCGTTCCTTTTGGAACACATTACTATCACAGTCCTCCATCTGACTGCTTTGAGCTGTTCTCTTTGTTTCATTCTAGTTTGTTCCAATCTCCTTTAGTTCTTTTATCCCCTTTCCTCTCCAATCCTATCTTTTTCTCCATCTCATCTGCTCTCTCTCTTTCTTTTTTTTTACAGTGTGAAATAGAAGTACAAGGTCCAGCAACGTCTAGGTCTTCTAATCTCTTTACAAAGAATCAATGAATTCCTCTTGCACTTTTATCAAAAGATTTTCTTGTTACCCTGTCTAAAGCTATCTGGAATAGTTAAGGTGAGAGGAGAGACAACTTGTTTATCCCCATTTTTATAGTAATACTGTCAGAGTTGTTTCATGAACTTTTTGTACTCAGTCTTCGTACAGGTCTTTATATCTTGACGATCTTCACTAGGATTCCGTAATTAAAAGCATCCCAGATAATGATATTTACTACTTTTCGAGATACAGATTATCTTCACAAACACTGGCTAAATACAAATTATCTTCACCAAAGATTAGCTATAATTATCGATAAATTACGGTGTTCCATAGAGTAGTATTTTAGTTCCTTTTTTATTTTTTATCTCTGCGAATGATATGTCTGTCAGTGTTGATGATGACTGTAAGTGAATTTTAAAGCTGATGACAGTGCTATTTTTCATGCACACAGAGATCTTTTTATTATTGCTCAAAAATCTGGTGGTGTTCTTGAAAACTGATCCTCAGGGTTGGATCACAACAGAATGTCACTTCATTTAGGCAAGACGAAAACCAAGAAAACTTAAAAATAATACAGATTTTAAAATATTGTGTAATGGCCATGTTATCAGAAGTTCTAAAAATGTCGAATACTTAAAAATCTGCATGTGAAATGAATTTCATGTGAAATGTTGTGTTTAGCATCATAAAAAAAATTATACACAAAAAAAAAAAATAAATAAATAAAAAAAATAAACGCCAGTCTTAAATTTTTATATAGAAATGCACATTGTCCTAGAAAGACCTTATATTCGTCATGATGCAATTTTGACTGTGTCTGTTCTTCTTGGTACTTTCATTTAAGAAATAAACAACTGAAATGTAGATTACAAGTGTTACTCAGAACACATAAATAAGGTTCATTTTACATGTATACCTTGGTCCTAGAGGGAGTATTTATTGTAACATTTTAGACTCTCTGAATATGTTAAGAGAGGACAGATCTAGAGTAATACAATATTGGGATTAAACCATGTTTTTTAAACATATATCATGGAAATACATCAGCTTACATCCGCGACCATTTTGTACTAATAGTGAATAATAATGCATGTATTACTAGAAGTACTACTTATAAGAATTTTCATATACCTAAGTTAAAAGGTAAAAGTTTTCATGTTTCTTATACGATGTTATTAAAGACTGGAATACATTGCCATTAGAGATCAAGGAGGTGAATACTAAACAAAATTAAGTAAGCTGTACATGTAAGATCCTTTTTAGCTACATTTGCAAGAGATATTGCATGATGACTTGTCCAATATTATAATATATAATTCATAAGCGTTATAGTGATTATTTATAATGAATAATCTAGGAATCATGTTATTATTTTCAAAGCATTATGCAATATTCTTTAACAGTACCCTGCCTAAATTCACAGTATTTAATCGAGTAATTTTTTTGCTATTAATCTAATTATAATTTAACGACCCCATTGTAAATAAGCTTTTTAAAGTTTATATGTACTATCCTTAGGTAATATTTATCATATTATTTCATGTAACTTATATAAATATATATACCTAAGCAGATCTTTATCAAGTTGCATAGTGATGAGATAGTAGCTATTTTCTATCTGTTATGTTTTTTGTGCATAAGCATGGTATTCTGTGGATTCTGTATTTTTACCTGAATAAAATGAAATGAAAAAAAAAACCCTGAAATTTCAATCAAAATCCGTTTTCACTTTCCATGGTGATATCATCCAACATCGTATCTGTATCAAGATCGAATACACTCTATTTGAAAGAGATATTAATAAAAAAAAATTCCTGCTAAGCTTAACTGGTGTAATTGTCTTTGTATGAGGGTGATTTCCAAAATAATGACCACCAACATGATTTAAAAAAAAAAAGAATTCAACTAACCATAACATATTTTTCACTTATATTATCATACTGTACATGTATTCTAGTTCAAAGTTCCTGAAGTGGCAATAGTATAGACAAATGCATTTAAAAAGTTTCAGAATTTTTATAAGTAAAACTTCATTTGAAAAAAGAAAATATCACTACATGCTAAAAGACTTTCTAAAATATATAATCAAAAGAAATTATAGTTTTTCATGCTTCAAAATGGTCTCAGGGATATAAATTATTAGATCTAAACCTAAATTTAGTTTCTTCTCTTGTATATGTGAAAGATTGGCTCTTTCAGTGTTATTTTACATAATGTTTTTCAATTAATTCTGGTGTATTTAACATATTTTTGATAAAGTCAAAAGGATAAGACACAAGTTCTACATGTACAACTTAGATAGTCTTCTCCTTATACAGAATTTTACAAAATTGCTAATATACAAGTACATTTTCCAAATTTAAATTTTGAGAATTGTCAGTTAGAATGTTACACAATACACACATCTTGGGATACTATTGTCTTCAAATGGGGTGGTCTGATCATATTGTCTTTGTTTGTAATGCTCATTATATAAATTGTACTCCGTGATCGGAAGGCCGTGAGTTCGAATCTCGGCTGCGACTGACCTAAGTCGATAAAAAATAGGTAGCAACTGTTCATTGCCAGGCGTTCGGCACTTTGAAGTAAAGTTGCGGGTTCTTCGGATGAGACCTTAAAAGCCGAGGCCCCGTGTCACGGCATGCGTTGGCACGATAAAGATCCCTCACTGCTCAATGACTCCGAGCCTTTCACCGATATATGGTGACGTCTCTATATGAGTGAAAAATTCTCGAATGGGACGTAAAACAGCATACACAATCAATCAATATATATAAATTGTATTTTAGAGGAACTGGGATTTAATTCTACAAGTGGAAATCCAACTTATACCCATAGCTCCCTTTCTAAGGAGAGAATTCTTCAAAATCATATGTCAGTTTTGAATATTTTTAACATACCCAACAACCAAAATGAATTTATATCCTATATTGGATTTCGAAACTTCATAAAAATCCTTACAAACAAAGATACATAGCGGGTTCCAGTAAATGTTCTACCAAGCCTCTTTCTTTACTCCTCTATAAGATATTAACAGTAGTGAAGAAGAAACTTCAAGAGTACTGTGCAACAATATATTCAAGAAGTGATGTAAATAGATGCGGATACTAAAAAATTCCAAGGAACTTTTGGAACATTTGAAATCACAAAATTTTACCAAAATCAACAACATAAAAACTTACGACTTTTCAACTTTATATACAGATATATCCCACGAAAAATTAAAGTCCAGACTTTCTGACATCGTTGACAGCTGCTTTTTCAATAAAAATGGACTCGTAAATTTACTTATCTTGTCATTGGTCATTTGCAAAATAACTTTGTTAAAAAACTATTTGATTGTACTCACAAGTACTCTGAAGTTGACATTAAAAAGATGCTCGAGTTTCTGATTGACAATATCTGTGTGTTTTCTAAAGACCAGGTCTTCCAACAATCTACTGAAATTCCCATAGGTACCAATTAGGGCCGGGTATCGGATGGAAATTTCGTATTTTAAACTGTATTGCGATATGTATTGCAATATTTTCAATGACAGTTAAAATGCTCTTTTTTCTAATTGTATTAACCTCCATCTATAAGCAACGTGTGTAAAACTATTATAAATTTACAAATTTTTGTTGTTGATTTCAGTACAGTTTTGGAAGGACATGCAACCATACAACAGCAACCTTACCGTTTGGTACTATTTGTCACGATTAAAAACATTTCTGACATATTGAATTTCATATTTTATTTAAGAAATCTAAAGCACAAGCCGTTTGTCGGTATATCGGTACTGGAAAACGTATCGCATTACGATATTTTTTGTTAATGAATCGCAATATACCGGAATATCGATATAATTGCGCCCCTTTATTTACAGTTATATTTTTGTATTCATACGAAGCAGAATTTGTTCAAAATCTTTTACGTGAAAAGAAGAAAACACTTGCTATGGCCTTCAACTCGACATTTAGATATATCGACGACGTATTGTCAATTAACAATGGTTATTTCCATTCTTATGTCGACACGATATATCCCGGTGAGCTTGAGATAATAGATACCACAGAGTCTGACACATCTGTTTCATATTTGGATATTTTATTAGAAAAAGACGTTAATGGTAATCTAACAACAAAGCTTTATGGTGGACGTGATGACTTTAACTTTTCAATCATCAACTTTCCTTACTTATGCAGCAATATACCCTTATCACCTGCATACGGGGTTAATATATTTAAGTACAGTTCTTTGTAAAAATCATGCAAAATAGGCATGTAGGTGATATATGAGGGTTCTCAGAATTTGATGATTTTCCACACACAGTTTTCTCTCGCACTATGAACCATGTATGCAAAAGGAAAAATGTTTTGATGCACGGTTACCATGGAAACATGGGTAAAGAAATTTCCCTAGCAACCAGCCAATTTTCAGCTTTGATGGACTAAAAAATCTCTTATCTTTCAGGCTCAAATTAAATGTAAATACTAAAAGAATTTCTTTTTCATTGCTGTTATTCTCAAGATAATGATCTTTACAGTTTTCACAATCAAAAATATAGAAATAAGATTTAAAGATATATCTGTGATAGATGTGAGAATATATGCATGTTTTTCCTTTTTTGCTGACTCAGCATTTTCTTTGATTCTGGAATTATTCAATGTTTAATTACTCCGGTGATGGACCTCATACAGACATCCTGTGTATATAAAATGAAAGCAGAGGATTTTGTCTTTTAGAATTGGAATTCAGAAGCAACAAAAATGGATATTTTGATGAATAAAAAGAGAAAAAAGGAAAAATTCTAAAGTCAAAAGTCACATAACTTGTTATCTTTGAATATTCAAAACAAATTTTACAATAAATTGAAATTTGTGAGACTTCTCTGCAAACTAGGGAATGATTTACAATTTGTTATCTCCATGGTAACAGCAATTTCCCCTTAGCAACACATCATAGAATGATGATTTTAGCATGTTCACGTACCTGTTGTTAAGGATTCTTCAAAGCATGCTGTAAAATTGTGATTAGGCAAATTTTACAATGCAATTAGCATCTTATAAAATTCTATTTTTCACTTGATTTTCCCATGGCAACGATTCTGAGCACATAGCAACCAATGTAACCTATGTAGAGTTAAGAGTCATTCTATGTAGAAATTTCAATTGTTTTGATACTTAGAATCAAGATTACAGGGCAATGTTATGTAAAATCTATGCTGGTACAAAATTTACATAAATGTATACATTTGCAATCAAGATTTAAAAATGCAAACTAAGAATGTTACCATGGTAACGGGTATAAACATTTTTGTTTATATCATTTTAGTTTTATTTCTTCATTTTAATTCAGAGCTCATTGATCTTTCTAAATTAAAAAAAAAAAGAAATATACAAGCAAGTTTGCTAGTTTTGAAAAAAATATATTAATGCACTTCGTTAATTATTATTTCATGAAAGAAATAAATTCATTTTTTTTTAATGAAAGTATTTTATAAAATGAATGCTCGCATTTTCGCATAGTAAATTTTCCGTACTTTTTTCTATGCTTGTACTGGAAATTGAATCTGAAATCCTACTCTAGAGTTTTTTTTTTTCTGGGGGAAGGTTGGACCACATTAGATAATGAATTTCTTTACATAGGAATACATAAGTACATGTAATGGGAAATATCTTTAAAAATCCTCTTCTCAAGGAAAATCGATTAATTATTCCTAATAATACAGAAGCTGCAGATTCAAGTTCGTTCAATTCATAACACTTAGGGGTAGTGTGGAGCCACAACAATGATCAAAGTTATACACAGAAATACAGAAAAACATGCTTATAGACAAGGAGCTTATATAAGAAATTACACTTACAGCTAAGTGATCTGTGGGTTAAGGAAATATTTGGTACTGTATTTTATCAAATGAGTTGAAATGGTGTATATTCCCGATGTATAGCGAATATACACAATTTAAACGACGTGGATAAAGCAAATATCACGTCACACAATTATAGATGTTTTATTGATCGCACAGTTATAGATATTTTAGTTATCTTATAAGATTGTCTTTTTTCACAAAAATTAAGATAATCCCTGCACTGTTAACGTTGAAATGCTGAAAGAAAGTTTTTGTAAATCTATACAAAATATGAAATCTTGGAATGATATTTGCTGCGTCTTTTAAAACATATATGACAATTTGAAGTTGTACACGTTGTACAGACCGAGGAATCACTAAATGTAATCCTACTCTGAAATCATTCTGTGTATGGTTACAGTGCTAGGCCAGCTATTTGTAGAATCATGGGAAGATATATAGTATAATGTAAGAAAGTATTAATGAAAGTGGCTAGACTTTCCTGAATTGTAAAATGAATCATGCAACACCAACTTCACTGATAGGCCTACTGTTTCCTGTGAGAATGTGTTGGTGGTGTGGGGAGTTGGGTTAACATTCATATTTACAGTAGCCAGTTTTAAAAAAATGAAATTTCGTTGAGGGAAAACGAGAGCTTTTTTGTTTTTAGCAAATTTTTTGATAATTATCATTTATGTTAAAACGCAAACACTTTCAAAAATAAAAGTTTCGAAAATTTTACGTCTTGAAGCATGGGATTGCAAAAGCGGAAGTGCTATTTATAAAGCATACGCAAGGATAAAGCATAACTTTATCTTATGGGTAGTATCCAGCACAAGTATAAGATTAAATTAGTTTAATCTCACATGTGTGGTGGATACAACCCATAAGATAAAGAAGATGGTTGAACAAGGCGTGCAGAATGCCTATAGCTTCAGATATTAGAAAAATCATATTCAATTTGTGAATTAAGTATTTAAAGTAAAAGTTCTCATTATTGAAATTTATGAAATTATGATCAACAAAACTTTTCTGAGAAAAAAAGATCTCGGAAAAAAATTCTTCTTTTATTAAAAAAAATAAAATGGTATTCGTGGGATTCGAACTCCAATCAATAAAAATCCGGAGTATCATATTGCTTTGAGACTAACACGCTAACCACTGCTCTACACAGCTCCTGATGAATAGTGGCATTTAAATCATGTTTGTGATATGACCCTTGACTTAATGGACTTCAAGTATTTCTCGGAAAGATGCGAATGCTTTGTCATACAAGTGTACTTTTAAGGTATAGTGGGTCTTTGCTCCATGTTTTTGCAAACCAAAAAATGTATATTTTTAGGCAAACTTTTAGGATTAACTTTCAAAAAAATGGAGCGAAGACCCACTCATATCGAAAAAATTTGTTAAAGTGTGAGAAAATGATCCTTTTTGTCCTCTTTAGTGTGTGTATGCTATTTCGTAGACAAATAATTTCAGTCTGTGTGAGATTTTTGTAAATTGTAGAGATTTTACATTAAGTATACTTTAAAGTGAGATGAAATATCAAAGAAAATTTTGATATAATTGAGATTTTATTTTTCGCTTCATGTTTGTCGCACTATAGGCACTTCGCCCGCCTTGTTCATCCATCTTCTTTATAGTGTATTAAAATTGTCTATCCCTGGTACTTCGATGTAAGCATGTTTTACGACTTGCATGAAATTTAAAGGCAAATTCAGCCTGGAATATGGGTGGAATATAGCAGGAATTGGCTAATTCCGGGCGTACTTGAGACGGAGACGGACTTTTGAAAAGTTACGCCTGAGTAGAAGAGGCGTCTTCCAGGCGTCATTTCTACATTCCGGGCGTCAATTTGCAAGTTCAGATTTTCCCTGGTGTAAAATAGCAGGAAAATTTAAACAAAAATTACGCCTGGAACTTTCAGGAGAAGTAAAAGCCTCTGATTGGTCAATTTAATTATCAATTAAGGGTCATTTCAGATAGGAGGTTCAGTTTGAATTTCATCAGGATGGAGGGACTTTAGTGTGAGTGAAATAGGAAATACAGTTATATCAATGTTAAGGCTTTTACACTTGTTCTGGGTGACACAGTATCTGCTGGTAGGTGTGATAATTAATATCTGGTACCTATTTAGGTAAATTTGAATGTACGATGATTGTTATTGACTCTTTAGATTATTCGAGTTTCCTTGAACACATTCTGAGATGACAAAGAGGCACTCATATATTATAATATATTTTTATAATATTTTAGATGTTAATGACTTGTCATTATGTTTTCTTACAGTTCAAAAGGCTAAATTTTCAACTTTAACATTGTAAATCATAATTTTGCTTTTCCTTGCTGTATAGGTTTTTAGGTCACATAGTATTATATAATAATAAGGACTTTCCAGGCGTAATTCTGCTTCAGGCGTCATTTTAGTTTCCAGGCGTAATTTTTTTCCAGACGTCATTTATTTTTCCGGGCGTAACTCATTTGCATTTTTCGCCTCAAATTCCTGCTCAATTCCGCTTGGTTTCCTCTTGGTTTACGCCCGGAACCTCCATAACACCATATATGTAGTGCGACAAACTGACGCCCGGAATCCTTCTTAAAGTACGCCTCTATTCCCCCTATATTCCGATCGAAACATTTCGTACAGGTATATATAGAAAAGTTTAAAAACAGCAAATTATTTTATTTTCTAGTTTCGCATTGATTGAACCATTTCAACAAGTTCACCTGTACAGAAGTTTCAATGTAAAAGGTGAAGATAACAAACAGTGATCGATCTCATAAAATCTATAAACAATATTTACAAATTTGTGAAGAGGGCATAAAACACGGACCCCTGGAAATTCCAGAGGTGGGATCAGGTGCGTAGGAGGAGTAAGCATCCCCTGTTGACCGATCGAACCCGCCGTGAGCCCTATGTATTTATCAGGATGACGGAACTTTCCATAGTCAATTCAATATAAAAACAAAGGCCTAACAATTGGTATGAAACAAGTCATCCAAACACGACCCAATGATATTTGCTACCGAGGTCATTATAACCGACCATAAAATTTACAAAATACCAATTTTAAACGAGGTTGTTGAAATCCTTGTAACATCAACTTATCAGTGAGTAGCATGCCTCGCTTTAAAAATTGATGGTACTCAGAGCAAGCTCTTGAGTAGCGAAAAGACACCACAAGCAGGTGGAACATTACTACAAAATTAAGAAAGGGACCGAGGTGAGCTTTTCTGATCACCTGTCTTCTGTCTGTCTGTCCATCTGCCTGTTGTTCATTTCTTACTTTTTCAACTTTTTTCCACAAAACCTGTCGGTCAAATTCAAACGTGTCGCAAACTCAGTGTATTCTAACAAAACATATATTTCTAAGGGAGAGGTGAATAAAATCGTAAATGGTTCCCCATCATCCCAATTAAGATTAAAATGTACAATTTTTAAAAGCAACGTCTAGATGATTGATAGATTTTTTAATATTGGTCATATTGTACGAATTCAACACAGGTTTTATGATTTAGAGTAAAATTTAACGAATCAAATGGCGCATTACAGGCAGTAGCTATATATGCAAAAATACCAACATCAGTTTCCTTGGTAACGTTCTTAGTTTTGGTTTTAAGACTTGATTGCAGAATGTATAACATTTATATATATATTCTACCAGCAATCACTTTAATTGTCAACAATCCGTAGTCTTGATTCTGTGAACAAAAACTGTTGAAGTGCTTAAGAGTATGACTCTCAACCTTCCATAGATTACATTGGTTGTTATATTCACAGAATCGTTGCCATGGGTTAATCAAATAAAAAAAAATTAATAAGATGCTAATTGCATTTTAAAATTTGCCTAATCACAGTTTTACAGCATGCTTTGACTGATTGATTGATTGTGTGTTGTTTTACGTCCCATTCGAGAATTTTTCACTCATATAGAGATGTCACCATATACCAGTGAAGGGCTTCAAATTTTGACCTTTACTCAGCACACAAGGCCACTGAGCAGTGAGGGATCTTTATCGTGCCAAAGCCTGCCGTGACACGGGGCCTCACTTTTTAAGGTCTAATCCGAAGAACCCACAACTTTCACTTCAAAGTGCCGAGCGCATGGCGAAGGAACAGTTGCTACCTATTTTTTATCGACTTAGGTCAGTCGCGGCCAAGATTCGAACTCACTACCTTCCGATCACAGAGCGAGCGCTCTATAGCATGTTTTGAAAAATCCTTAATAAAATCTTTTCCCCTGGAAAACTTGCTCTAGAGTAGGATTTCTTCCCGGAAAAAAGTCTCTAAAGTAGGATTTCCCCAAGGAAATCCCACATCAGGTTCAATTTTCCTATACAAGCATAGCAAAAAAGAACGGAAAATTAACTATGCCAAAATGTGAAAATTCATTTATAAAATACTTTAATAAAAAAAATGAATTTATTTCATTCAAGAAATAATAATTAAAGAAGTGAATTAATATTTTTTTTTTCCAAAACATGAAAACCCGGCTTATATATTTCATTTTTTTTTATTAGTTTAGAAAGCTCTGAATGAAAATGAAGAAATAAAGCTGAAATAATATAAACAAAAATGTTTATACCCGTTACCATGGTAACATTCTTAGTTTGAATTTTTAAATCTTGATTGCAAATGACTTATGTATATATTTATGTTTATTTTGTACAGTAATCATTTTACATGTCAATGTCCTGTAATCTTGATTCTGAGTATCAAAACAATTGAAATTCCAACTGAGAATGACTCTTAACTCTACATGGGTTACACTGGTTGCTATGTGCTCAGAATCGTTGCCATGGGAAAATCAAGTGAAAAATAGAATTTCGTAAGATGCTAATTGCAATCACAATTTTACAGCATGCTTTGAAGAATCCTTTACAACAGGTACATGAACATGCTTAAATTATTATTCTATGATGTGTTGCTAAGGGGAAATTACTGTTACCATGGAGATTACAAATTGTAAATCATTCCCTAGTTTGCAGAGAAGTCTCAAAAATTTCAATTTATTGTAAAATTTGTTTTGAGTATTCAAAGATAACAAGTTATGTGACTTATGACTTTAGCATTTTACATTTTTTCTCTTTTTATTCATCAAAACATCCATTTTTGTTGCTAGGCAACGGATAGGAATGTTTAAAAATTATACGCTTCTGAATTCCAATTCTAAAAGACAAAATCCTCTGCTTTCATTTTATATACACAGAATGTCTGTATGAGGTCCATCACCGGAGTAATTAGACATTGAATAATTCCAAAATCAAAGAAAATGCTGAGTCAGCAAAAAAAAAGGAAAAAACATGCATATATTCTCACATCTATCACAGATATATCTTTAAATCTTATTTCTATATTTTTGATTGTGAAAACTGTTAAGATCATTATCTTGAGAATAACAGCAATGAAAAAGAAATTCTTTTAGTATTTACATTTAATTTGAGCCTGAAAGATAAGAGATTTTTTAGTCCATCAAAGCTGAAAATTGGCTGGTTGCTAGGGAAATTTCTTTCCCATGTTTCCATGGTAACCGTGAATCAAAACATTTTTCCTTTTGCATACATGGTTCATACTGCGAGAGAAAACTGTGTGTGGAAAATCATCAAATTCTGAGAACCCTCATATATCACCCTTTGCATGATTTTTACACAGAACTGTACTTAAGTAAAACTTCTTTTAATCCAAGCAACTGCCTTCAGTGAAGCTAGTTTTTTGCCAAAAGAAAACAAAACAGTTTTTGTGATTCCAAAATGTCATTTATTAAAAATGACGATAAAAATCCACATTATAAAAAATTACTGGGAGGCCAAAAACCAATATTTCCTGTAATATACATTATAGGTAAAACAGTCCAAAATGAGTACATATTACATAATTACAACAAACATTATACACTGAAATGGCCTCCCAGAACTAGATGATAAAACAAAAGCAAAAAAGGTGGCCAAAAATTCTGCACAGTCCAAAATGAGTACATATTACATAATTACAACAAACATTATACACTGAAATGGCCTCCCAGAACTAGATGATAAAACAAAAGCAAAAAAAAAAAGGAGGCCAAAAATTCTGCTGCAAAGAGATAACAGACAAATACAATATATATAATAGTGAAATACAAAGGTGGTAAGTAAACTGCTGGGGCGGAGGAGGGTAGCAATAGAAAACACAACCACTCTCGACAAAACAAAAATGATAATGAAAGATGCTGATCAGCTATTGGATGAAAACTAAATCGAGAGGCCCCCGACAGGGTGCGTTATGTAAATACTTACATAAACAAAATACTGTACAACGATTGGGTAAAAACAAAGAGGCCCCTGGTGGGGTGCATTTCAAAACATATTACATAAACCAAAAAAAAGGGGGGTTGACAATGAAATAACAAAACATACTAACATCTATAATACTTATCAAATACAGGATTCAATTAAACGAACTTTACTTAAAACAATTTATTAACATAAATTTATCTTTAAGTAAAACTTCTTTCAATCCAAGCAACTGCCTTCAGTGAAGCTAGTTTTTTGCCAAAAGAAAACAAAACAGTTTTTGTGATTCCAAAATGTCATTTATTAAAAATGACGATAAAAATCCACATTATAAAAAATTACTGGGAGGCCAAAAACCAATATTTCCTGTAATATACATTATAGGTAAAACAGTCCAAAATGAGTACATATTACATAATTACAACAAACATTATACACTGAAATGGCCTCCCAGAACTAGATGATAAAATGATAAAACAAAAGCAAAAAAGGTGGCCAAAAATTCTGCCACAGACAAGGTGAAACCTTGACATCGACAAGGTGAAACCTTGAAGGCCACCCGAAATGAAGGCAGTTGGAAATAAGAAAAAGGAAAAACAAAACATTGCAATGTATTCAAGAAATATAAAATTACTGTCGTCGAAGATGGAAACAGCCCAGTCTAATCTTTAAAAACATAATAATCTATATAAATATATACAAGAATGAGCATGTGTGGTAACAATACAAGCCAAAAAGGGCTAAAAAGGTCATATTATGCTACGGTGACTAGAAATAAATAAATTTAAAAAAAAAGGAAGGGAACCGGACTAGAAGTGTCATATGTAAATGTACCACCAAACAAATAAAATGTAAACTATTAATCAGAGTGTTGATAAATCCTATCCAAATAAGTTTTTAAATAATATTCTGCAGTGCAACCAACTGCTGACCACTGCTTTGAACAAAAACAGGTATTGTTAGAGAATAAGAAAATTACATATACACACATCATAACATTCTGCAGTGCAACCAACTGCTGACCACTGCTTTTAACAAAGAAATTTACATATACCATGGCATTCTGCAGCGCAACCAACTGCTGACCGCCGCACTGACTGAGACATAACCAGGGGAAACACATTTACAATATGTCCTTTGTTGCTAGTGTAACCATATGCTGCCCACTAACAAAGTTCCTTCAGATAACATACACAACAACTTTTCATAAATTTTTTGCTACAACATGTTCAATGTGCTGGAAATCTGATGTATCTTTGAAAAGCATTGGATTTCCAACGACCTAATTTCTGAATGATAGTATCTGATAAACCCTTAGCTGCTGCATCTGTCGCAGCACCTATCCTAAAGCTGTGACCTTTGTAATGTCTTGGATTTAAGCCGCAAAGACCAATTGTGTGACTAAGATTATTTGAAACAAAGTAGTAAGATACAGGCAAGCCTGATTTGAATTGAAAAAGGGGGCCCTTAGTATGTGCAAAAGTTGCCAGATATGATTTCATGAGTTGAACAGGACAAAATTTTGAATTTCCACTGGCATAAACATGCAGTGATGTGGGTAAGGGACTGTCATGTGATTTGTGATGTTTGAGTGTTATCAACATATAGTTCTCAGTATCAAAAGAAATGTCATTGTATTGAATTACCTTTTCCACTTGTGCCTTTGATTTTGATACTAATTCACCAAGACGCATGAATGCATGATATGCAAGTAGGAAAAGGGATTTTAACAATAACCTTGAATGGGGATCAGGGAATGACACGCTCAATTTTTCTACTAATTTTTCAAGGATTGCATGCGTGATGGGTAGGCGTGAATCTGGTGAGATATTACGTGTAGATGATCTTGAGCCCTTAAGCAATTTCTTGACAAGAAAGGACTAAACGAACTTTACTTAAAACAATTTATTAACATAAATTTATCTTTCAGTTGATTTGATACGCCAGAGCATGCTCTACGTATGAACAAATTCTAAAACGAGGTAAGTTATTGACAAACAAGTTGATGAAACAAAAATATCAGCAGTCTCGTTTAAAGTCATCATTTCGTAAGTTCTATGGTCGATACAATGACCTTGTCAACAAATACAATTTTTCACTAAGTCAAATGCTGACTGACTTTTTTCATACTAATTGTTAGGCCATTATTTACATGGCCGTAGGAACCGGGGGGCACGGGGGGGGTGCCCCCCCCCCCCCCAATTTTGCCGATATATAGATTACTATAGTAAACATAGATAATATGTGTTTGTGCTTTTCAGGAAATTTTTGGTAGTGCCCCTTCAACTGTCAACTGAAAGATGTATGGCTGTGCCCCCCAAACTGAAATTGCTTCCTACGGGCCTGTTTTACACACTGAATTTTCGACGGATTTTTTCCGTTATTTCTCGATCATGACAAAGAGCACACGACGGGTGTGACCGGTCTGCAGGGGATGCTCACTCCTCCATGGCACCTGATCCCACCTCTAATGTCTTAGAGGTCCGTTTCTGCTCTGCTCCTATTTTGTAATGTTAAATGGACTTTTGAGCTCGAATACTGTTCGTTATCTCCACATATTTCATTGATAACATTGTAAAGAAGACTTACAAAAAACTTGGTTTACTGAAAAAACTAAAATTCACTGTGTAAAGGGATATTTTGTCTCAGATGTATATTTCTTTTATCAGACCACAACTGGAATACGCTGTTGAATTGATTGATTGTAAGTTGTTTTACGTCCCATTCGAGAATTTTTCACTCATATAGAGACGTCACCATATTACGCTGTTGAATTTTGGTCTGGATGTACAAAGGCAGACATTGAAAAGCTCTGATCAACAAAATGTAGAAATGTTTAAAGTTATTCATACTTTCTTAAAAGAATGTGGTAGATTTTCTAAACAAACTTAAGTAATTATATTTTGCGTATCAAGAATTTTTAGTTTTTGACACTACTGATTGATTTGTTACCTTGTATTGTGGTAACTTTGTAAAATTCTGTATAAGGAGAAGACTATCTAAGTTGTAGAACTTGTGTCATCCTTTTGACTATGTCAGTAAAATATGTTCAATTCAATTCAATTCTAGTTTGAAAACGTTTTAATATGAAAGAAACATGATACAATAAATTCCCCCTAAAATCACTTTTTTCCATTTAAGTCAATTCTTTAAATCTGAGCCAAAAAAGAATTTTATACACAAATTTTCTTACAAAAATAAACTAGGTTTTGAAGTGATCCTATTTTACATTGCACTCCTGACGAGAGGAAACGAGAGACGGGTTTTATTTATAAAACTGACAATAATTTAGTACTGAATTATTCAAATAGATCATTATTTATTAAAGAACATTTATCAGTAAGAATTGAAGTCTTTTCATCATATAACTTAAGTCTTTAAAAAAAATGTGTTGCACCCCTGACCATAGATTGATTGATTGATTGTATGTTGTTTAACGTCCCATTCGAGAATTTTTCACTCATATAGAGACGTCACCATATACCGGTGAAGGGCTTCAAATTTAGACCTTTACTCGGCACTCAGGGCCATTGAGCAGTGAGGGATCTTTATCGTGCCAACGCCTGTCGTGACATGGGGCCTCGGTTTTTAAGGTCTCATTTGAAGGACCGCAACTTTCACTTCAAAGTGCTGAGCGCATGCGAAGGAACAATTGCTACCCATTTTTTATCGACTTAGGTCAGTCGCAGCCGAGATTCGAACTCACGACCTCCCGATCACGGAGCGCCCCTGACCATAGAAATATAGATCTAAAATACAGACAGATTCTGTAATTGCTAAATCTATTTGGTATAAATGTTCTTTGTGTTTTATTGTTATTTTCCAAAATAAAAATCAGAGAATCATATACTGATAAAATTCTTACCATGTATGGGACCAAAACATCAAATGCTGCATTCCTGACATAATCGGAAATGCAGAAATACTTGATTCTCATTATTGCTGCTTGTGATTTATAAAATATTTTAAAGTTTTAAATGGTACATCAGTTACTGATTTACACTTCAAAAATTCTTTTTTGACTTAATTGTTATGTTTAAAATCAATGATTATTTATTTCGCAGATTTTCAAAACAATATTGCATTTTCAAAATGTCCAAAAACAAAAAGGTGTTGCAATCCTGACATTTTTAACATCATTTTTGAGCATAACTTTTTTGTGACTTGAGATATCAATAAGATATTTGGCAAGTATTTAGACACCATCTAAAGACATATGCTGCGATGTAGAAATTTATTCCCATTGCCAGTATTTTAGTGCAGGTTGATAAATATGTGTCTGGTCATTTTCTTTAAATTCGCCCATGAATGAAAGGAAACAGAATTCAGTAAAAACAAAAACTGTTCTATTTCTATTTTTTCTGCTAATTATATTAGATGGTTTTCGCAAGAAACATTTGAATTGAGTTTATTTGAATTTAGTTATTATCAGTCTCTTTGTATTCCAGGTAACTTCTTAACACTTAATAAATGGCAATTTTGTAAAAATATATTTATTTTTAGTAGATCTATGCATGTGTATATTTTTCCTTCGGTGTACGACTGTCTATTAAGGCAATTTGTTTATGTAGTGTGATCACTTTTAAATGCATGTGTTACATTAAAAGTTTAAAAGCTATCCATTTGAATTTATGTATACAGTTTTGAGCAAACAATCTAAACTTTAACATGTAAACAATTCAACACAAAGTGACTGGTATGTCTGAAAGTTATGAGCGTTAAGGAGAGACAACTCTGATATGGATATCAACTCGGATATGACACTTTAAAATTCGATATTTACCTGACAGGTGTACGACGTTGCCAGGTACGATTTGACCCATAAAAAATCTTTTCTGGTCATGTGAGCGTTTAAAAAAATGAAAGAGTATTCAATTAAGGTAAAAACATCAGAAACCGTGATTTTTCCGCCACATTCAATTTCAGTTTTTACTGACAGTGACACTGTTACACTCTTCAGTTAAGGTAAGAAAAGATAAGGATCGAGAGTTTAAGTGTTGATCTAACAACGTTAATTATAGAGTTACATGTACTTATTTATCAGCTGTTTATCTTATAAGGTTGAGAGAGAAAGAGAGAGAGCGAGTATACTTTTTAATCCATAAGAGTTTTAAGAATAAAAACATAAAGACCAATTTAGATCTTTGCCAGTATGAGGTAGAAGAATTATAACTTTATGCTAGGCTAAGATTTTCACCTGATATCTTTCTCATTAATCACAGGGGCTTTCTCCTGTGGTGTTAAAATAATTATTTAAAACCATATACCAACTACTATAAAACTACATTAGTTGGTATATAATTTTTAACAAATATTTTCTTATACTTCGGGAGCAAGCCCCTATGCACTAATTTAAAAAAAGGAATAAAAGATCGATTCATTTCTTGCATAGATTTACCATTTATAATAGATACACATATAATTTGCCATCGGAAGAATGACAAAAAGACAGAGGGAAGACAGATTTGACAATGAAGTCAGGTAATGTATAGAAATCAGTAGAAATTCCCAGTACAGTACTATAGTACTTAACATACTTCCAGTCATTGAATTTTATCTACTCCTCTCACCACTAAGTAACATTTCAAATATCAAAATATTAATGTAATCATTCACTTTTTCAGATACTTTTTAAACCCGGAATCGGTGAGTGTACATCTGTTTTGTTCAATTTGCCAAGATGTTTTCCAGGACCCCCAACGGGCTCCTTGTGGCCATAGTTTCTGTAGAAAGGTATATTACCTATTGAAGTTAAATCAGGCTTAATTAATGCCAAGTTTCAATTATTATCTTGATATAATATAGCTTACTACCCTCAGTTTAATTGTCAATGTTGATAAATTCATAATACACTGTATTATATTAAATAGTTAAAATTAGGAATTTCCCCCTCTTAAAGATTGTCATAAATCCGCTAAGTATAAGATAATAAGAATTCTCACTGTTTGGGACATTGTTTAAATGTGTTTTCAGTGCATATTACCATGGCTACGACAGAGTCAATCTTGTCCTGAGGACAGGTAAGTTTAATTTTCCATTATTACGTTGTGATTAATACTATTTTAGAAATATTTTGAGTGTAATAAATTTGTTTAAAATTAAATTTAGATAAATGAGTTCCACATTATAGTAATGAATAGCATTTCAAAATTCATTTTAAATGCCATTTAAAATGCAAATTTCAGATTCAAAACTTTCAAGTAATAAATTGTTTGTTTGTATGTTGTTTAACGTCCCTCTCGAGAATTCAAGTAATAAAAGAAAAATAATTATATTCAAGTAATAAAAGAAATATATATATATTTTTTAATTTTCTTGACTATATTTGGTAATTCGATTTTTTTTTTGGTTTATTTTCTCATTTACAGGAAGCCTGTCAAAGAGAAACAATTGCATCATGACTTTATTTTGGAAAACATCATAGGAGATCAAATGGTACGTAAGAAAACAGAAAAAAAAATACAGAGGTAAATAGAGCTTGTACGAACGTTTTATCTCGAAGAAATGTTTTTGAATGACAGATGGAATTAGCACTTTTGTTAATCCTACATATTGATTATCTTTACTTGGTATTAGCAGCATGTTTTATTATTTATACGTAGCTGTGCTTTATCAATACCTTTACTGCTGTATAAAATCTGTTCTTTTTTAATGTTAATGGCTTCAAATATCTCTGTGAAGGATCTTAGATTAGGCATGATAAAAAAAAGTAATTATAGTTGGTAGACGATTTTTAAAATTAAGAATTGATTGATATCCTCACATACCTTAGATTGGCACGTCTTTCCTGTTTGGGATATTACAGGTGGCGTGTCCATACCGGAAGTCAGGGTGTGACTATGTAGGACAGCTGCAGTTACTGGCATCTCACAAGAAAACTTGTAACTTTAACCCCATCAATCTTCCTGATTTTCTCAAGGCCACTGACAGCGTTTGTGGAATTGGTAATTGTTCGAAATTTCAAAATACAAACTTGTCAAAAATTGACCACTCCTTGAACTTAAAAACACTAAATATCTTTTAAAGATTATTACTTGAACGTAGGACCATATAGATTTTACTAAATTCATATCTGGCTAAGATGAGCATAGAAGATATAATTTTTGTCTGATAATTTTATTGTTTTTATGGTCATGAAGCCAGGTGAGCTTAGAAAATAATAATCGTTTTTATTACCATTTTGTCAAATTGTCATTGTAAAATATATGTTCTTTAAATGTAAATATACGATTTTACAAGATGTTAAAAAAATCCGCCCAAAACAAGGAAAAAACCTTTCATATCAAGCTTCAAAGAGTGTCAAAAAGTCCACATCCATTCCTCCCCATTCCTCAGTGAAAGCCAAGTTTTACATTCGACAATCAGAAAATTTCCATTCTGTAAGAAGGAGTCAATATTTATCAAAAGAAAGGAGGGAAAAAATGAATATATATAATTTTAAGAGAACATTCAATTTATATCTCTTTCCCTTTGAAAAACATATTCCCTTGGATTAGATATCCCTAATATAGAATAATCTTCAACTTCGTATATATGCGTGTATACTTATTTTTTGTGTACTTGATGTCTGGTAAGCTCGATGACTCATAGGCTTATTTGATTTAGATCTGTTTGCTCACCTTTCTATTCCATTTGCTTCATAGCTGCAATGCTTCTATTTCATAGACGAATTGAGTGTTGATGAGGAGTCGTCTATTCCAACCCCCGGTAAACCCTCCCTCAAAATGAGACTGTTTCAAGCTGGTGACAGCAGGAAAGAATTGCTCATGTCCATGTTTGATAAGAAGAAAAGCAGCAGTATCTCGTGACGGCAGTCATTCAGACTGGACTGACAGATTCTCATATCAATCGGTGGTAAAGAAAACTTGTGTTTTTCCACTGACAGTTTGTTTAGCAGCGGCAGGGCAATCACTGCACGTTTAGGGGGTAAATTCTCCTCACCATATAACAATATCTCACTTCAAAAAACGCTATAAATTAGAAAAAAAAACTTACTAAATATGTTTTCTATCCCTGTTTTTCAAGTAAGGTGGTGTCAGAAACATGAATATCAATGGATGATGACAGTTGTAATCTAATGACAACAGTGTGAAATAATGGTCACAAATAACGGAACGTACAAGATTCAAAGAAAGGAGTTTTTCTTCCAATTATAAATTTTTTTTTTTTTGATTTCAGTGAGTTCGTTTTCAGAATAAAAGAGTATACATGTGACTAGAACGTCCTTGTTTTCTCAGATTCATATCAGTTTCATATTAGTTTCTCTATCTTTGTACTTTGGTATGCTCAAAGCTTTACTCTTACTGGCGGGGCTGAAAATACAGTTTGGTGGTTTATATATGCGTTATAATATTAAAGATATATCTCACAGACGCCCCTCATATAAAGGTTCAGCAGGAAATGCAAGCCTGCGAGATGATTTTAGAAAAGTCAGGGTCCTATAGTCTGCTTTGTAAGTATATTTACAATGTAAATCGAATGGTTTAAATAAATTAGAACTCTGAAGCTTCATTTCATCTCAAGTTTCGTCTATTTCCAAGGTTACTTCACTAGAGGTTTAAATTCCAGTGTGTAATACCCCAAGATTTAAACTACTAGTCAGTAATCAGTATATTAACTAGTGATGGGAATCGGTAAGAATTTCATAATCGATGATCGGGCTACTGTAACTAACTAATTATCAATTATAATCGGACATTTACAAAGTCTGTCAATTTAGTTTATTAAATGGTAAGAATGGTTGAATAACTACTTTCTGTGGTGGTCCAGCTGTAGATGGAATAATCTGTGTCTCGGGACAACCCCTAGTCCTTAGGACAATATCATTTTAACAATAGAATGTTCTATTTAGTCAAGCTGGTTCTACGTTCATTTTGTAGAATCCAAAGTACGTCCATACCCCGGAATGAGCGTTGTTACCCGTGTGAATACAATGTCCCTTCGTCTGCGCCATTATGATACACAAATAAGTTAACAGACAAGTCGCGGCTGGAATATTTGGCTTAAAAACTATTACGCTTGTAAAAAAAATACACAACCCAATTAAGCAGAATAAAAATATTGTAATCGAGCGCTTGGATTATGCCAGCAATTGACTGATTTTCGATTATAATCGATGATTGGAACACCACTAATATTAACCCAACATCCCGATCAATGATATACTAAGTACGTGAAAACGTGAGGCCATTTTTGAGATTTTGAGTTTTCAACATCCTTGTTTTCTTTCAAATTAAAATAAAACAGTAAATAAGTAATTATACAAAATTATTCCTGTATTTTATCTGATTATATGCTGTGTGTCTTGTGTGAAAACTTATACTACATTACTGTATTGTACTCCAACGTACCTTTTTAAAATTACCTTTTTTCAATATCATAGGAGGAATCCACTTTTCCGCTTGAAACCTAAAGTTTATTACTACAACTAATTGTAGGTTCGTAACACTACTTTCGACGACTAGATCTAATCATGAAATTATCAATTACATAGAACTGAATATTACGTTAGCATAATTTACAGATTAAAAGAATACAGTTTGAAGCATTTCAGACATGTCTTAGTGGTGGAGTCAAGATGGCCAAAATGGAAAATAAATAATGATCTACGCACGCTAACTTTCAATTCCCGCCTAAATTTCACACCTATTTCAACATAATTTTCAAAATTTTCCTTGCAAAAAGGTATTGTTTTTAACAAGTAAGGAAGTTAGCTTTCCACTTCATTTTTCTCTCACCTTAAGGATTTTAAATAAACACATAAATATATTAAATAATTTAATAATAATATAGATAACAAATATAACTTGTACTGAATTAATTTATGATCAACATCTCCACACCCAGCAAATTTCTACATTCTGTAACTTTCTGAAAATCTGAAATTTGAATTAAGGGCTTGTTTTACAAAAACACTTATGACTAAAACTAAGCGCTTTTGCAATTTATTTTAATCTTTACGTTGTATAAATTGTTATTCTATACTTAGAACTTATGACTAAAACTAAGCGCTTTTGCAAATTATTTTAATCTTTACATTGTATAAATTATTATTTTATACTTTATATGAAAAAATTAGTTAGGTAATTTTATTAAAGCAAAATCTCACAAAATTATTCAGTGATGAGAATTAAAAACTATCATGTTAAAAATTTTTAAGAATTAGTCGTAAGTTCTTTTATAAAATGGGCCCCAAGAGTTCAGATTTGCAACTGCTGGCATAGGCATAGTTTAATCCCTCCATCCTCAACCTCCCCCATATTTTCTCTTGTTTTAATTAGTGTTGCTGTTGTTTATTGATAAGAATGAAACTTTTGTCCCGAAGAAAAATTTTACCCTCTAATTTGAAATTGCTTGTAGGTCATGAAAAAAGATTATAATAGGTTTTAATTTCAGAAGTGAAAAGACTTAAGAGCAATTAGGAAGAATAGTATGCAGAAGATTTATGCATTACTGAAAGAGCTAGCATACAATTTTACTGAAAAAATTGCAATTAAAGAAAAATAATGCATTTATTTACAGTAGAACACCTTGGCACATACATGTGGCTTCATTCAACATTGAAATCAACTCACATTTACCTGTAAAATCTAATGATACACCTGAGTTACTTCGTGACCTAGATTCAAACCTAATGTGATACTTGTTAGACCAAATTGTATACCCTATTGAGCTATCCAGCAAGCTATTGAAAACTTTACCGGTATTTTGTAATTCGCTGTAACATTGTGGGAATTCATTCATCGTATTTGGATGTAGTCCACTATCAGTCAAGATCATGAAACAGACTTACGTCAAAATTTCAATCATCGGTAAAATATTCATATATTTTTTTTTTATTATGAACTTGCAGTTAAAACAATTTGGTGATGCAATATTGAAAAAGATTGTCATTTTGGACTGATCTGCTTCTACCTCATTTCAGAGAAATATATAGAATCTGGCTTAAGCTTGAGATGTTTCATGATCCTGGGGCCAGATCCCGCATGACTTATTTAGTGAAATAAAAACCACCCGCTGTCAACACAATTGCTTGTGGAATGAGGTTCCCTTTTCAGTAGCGAGGTCTATATAAGCCGAGTAAATTACATCACAATATCAGTACTGAGAGACTGGCTATCAATACAAAGAGTTTTAATTTTGATCCTGGATCGGATTTTATATCTTTATTATAACCAAAAGAAGAAAAAAACCACATTTATCTGAACTTCATAATTCGACTTTACTGACCATCTTTCTTGCTTATAAGTTATTGCATCCCTTTTGGAGATGGGGATGGTTATGACATCTGTGGGATCAAAACTGGAAATAAACTATAGTAGCATCGAATACAAAAATCTCGCATAAACCGTGATACATGTGCAAAGCAAGTCCGAGACCCACCTCGTACCTGTAAGAATGCAGGTGTACTGCAGATTGTGGTCTGGTTAATAATCTACCCAGGTAAGATACATGTATACTGTTGATTTATGATTAGCTTTCTATTCTACACTTCTTACGCATTAACTGTACACAAACTATTGGTAAGCATTGGCGTGTAATAATCAATTTCACAATGTGGGTATCCCCCGGTAAATATATTGATTTTAGCATCTCCATGTACCTGAGTTCTGCTATATTAATACCCGGCGTCGTGATTTCTTGTTCTCTATTATCGAGTTTAAAATATAGCTCTTAAATATGTAGCTCGTCATTCATATAAACTTCACATAAGACAAAGGGACAGACATATGTTACTGGATCAATGAATCCTCAGAACTGATGTATAATACAATATACCTGTCATTGGTGAGAAATCGAACGGGTGTACACGTGTTGTCTTGACACTCCTAACTGTACAGTTGTAGGTTTGAACATCTCCATCCTCGATAAGAACTTCCTTTTCCAATGAATGACGATCACCCTCCATTATGAGGATCTCTCTCCTCGTGTAAGGTAAGAACCACAATTATTTATTAATATCTAATGGCGAGTTCTGACTTGAGTTCTGCAGATGGACATTGGACATTTATTTATGTATTTAAGCTCAGAACATGTTTGAGTATTTCTTGAATTATGTGCATTTGTTATAAAAATAGGTCTGTTGATTTAGTATGACAGTTTGGGTAACGATACTGAATTGCTGGCTTTTATTAGCCTCTATGTTTGCATTACCTCTATCAATGACAATTTACAGCACCTATATAAAAGCTGTAAAATACGAGTTATATGTAGGATATAGCCGGAAAATAAACCCTTGTTTCAGCATGTTGTTTTGTTGGGTGAATTTATTCTATAGTGTTTCATTTTCCTCATTACACACGACACTATTTCCGTACATCATCATAGATCTGAGTCTTGTTAATCCTTTGTGCATTTGATAAACTGATAGATACAAAGATCAACAGATAGGAAAATACCACAATATGGATATCTTAACATTAATAAAAACAAAAAAAAAACAAACAAAAAAAACAAAAACAAAACAAAAACAAAACAAAACAGAGAAACAAAATCAGAGGCTAAACTACAACCATCGAAAACTTATTTAACTGTGAAGTCTTTCACTACTGGCGGAAGGAAGCTCCATCGTCAAGGATGTGTTCATGCTCCTATGTAATATACATAAGTACCTTAATTGTACACAGTGTTTCATAATAACTATACATCTTAAACACTAAGGATTGATGTACGTAATTAAATGCCTATTATCTGACCCCTTTGCTCTCTATATATAGCAAAATTAAATGTGTCTAATCATTTAATGAATCCAATTGGCACGCACTGATTTCCTGAATTTATATTTCCTTGTAAATAACCAAAAACTCCATGGTATGCCTAAGGAGCTACACATGCACGTTTCTATTTTGTTCAGGAGATATTTTATAGTGATCTAAATGCCCGATCATAGGATTTATTGACATTTGTGGATCTAGAAGGGGGGGGGGTCTGGGATTTTCATAGTTATAAAATTTCTATGTTAAGTAACAAAAAGATTCCTTGGAACCCCCCCTCCCCAGGGAAAGCGGACCCCGTGTAAAATGGTAAAGAAAGTCATGTTTACGAAGAAAATCTACATTAAATTTTTTTTGGAGTTGGTGTCGAATCCCCCCCCCCCCCTCCGGAAAAAAAAATCCTTGGCATGAATGATATTATTCATTAGCCAAAACTAATAACTAATAGGTATACGGTAAATATATATAATGTATAGGCACAGTTCACCCATGAACATAAAAGTCTCTTGACGTAGGCACGTTGTATCGTTTTTGAAAGTGGGAGGGAGGGGGCAACTCACTTGAAAAACTTGGGGAAAACTACAACAAAAGGTAGTGGGGACCATTCTTTCAATGAACATTTTCAATATAGTAGAAGGTTATGTTTCGATAAAATGGGGAATGGGAGGAGGGGGCAGCCCCCCCCCCCCACCCCCAATACTACGTGCCCGTGACGATATAATATATTATATGATAGCTCTTTTTTGAGATTGCATGTTTTAAAAAAAATAGTGAATACTTGAACAGAGTTCTTAATTTATACGCGTAATGAATCATTGAAAACGCCTAAGTAAATGTACACCGTAAGGTTACTGGTGCTATAGTCTCTGTGAATTGCGCGTTTCAAAAAAAAATTATATGTGAACTCTTGAAGAGA
This sequence comes from Saccostrea echinata, assembly GCF_033153115.1. Lineage (NCBI taxonomy): Eukaryota > Metazoa > Mollusca > Bivalvia > Ostreida > Ostreidae > Saccostrea > Saccostrea echinata. The sequence continues at coordinate 1,168,021 of NW_026889790.1, read as the reverse complement.
TATCCATTAAGGATGTTACATAGAATTTATTAATTTCAGACCATAATTAAGAATGGAGAATGCTTGAATCTTGAGTATTGAGCACACCCAGGATGTCTTTATATAGGAATAACAGGAAATGTGATCCAAAAAGTTTCATTCATTTTCCCCCTTTATTTTGCCTCGCTTGAACAAGTAAATGGTTCATATAAACTTTTCTGTTTTCTTTTTTTCTGTCTGTATTTCGTATGTATTTGGTACGAAAGCCTATTAGGATCAAACTACGGTGAAAAAAATTTAAAAGGCGTTATAACGTCTTTTCAAAAGGCGTAATAACGCAAATAAAGGCGTAATTACGCCTTTCTAAAAGGCGTTATAACGCAAAAAAGGCGTAATTACGCCTTTTGAAAAGGCGTTATTACGCCTTTTAAAAAGGCGTTATTACGCCTTTCCAAAGGCGTTACTAGTATTACGCCTTTCTTAAAGGCGTTATTACGCCTCTTATTTTTCAATACATGACTTACTTACCCCACCCTGGGGACTGATTATAATTGGAAAAAAGATTTTTAAATGTGTAAAATATTTTCAGTGTTAAACCAACTTAGTCCTTCTCTGATGACAGACACCTTTACCAAGGTGCATGGATTTCAGAAATTTGGTTGAAGGCTAATTGCTCATTATACCTATGCAAATAGTTTGCCTGTTTTTTTCCAAGAGGAGAGAAAAATATTTCAAATTTGACATGAATTTTTAATACATGGCTAGTAAAGCCCAAAACTGGCTCTGCCTGTATCCTGGATTTTCAAAAGTAGAGTGTTGACTTCTCTTAATACGCATGCAAACAGCTGTCTGCGAGATGATTGTGCAGGAATATAGAAAATACTATAATTTCTAATATTAAAACTATAATCTAAATATTGCATAAATAAAAATGGCTTTGGTTCAGTCTTTCATATATTTATTATTTTTAAATAACGCCTTTCCATTTTTGGATATAACTCCTATTCAAACAGGCCGGTAGTACGAATGCGAGTGGAGGGGGGGGGGGGGGTTCCCCCACCCCATTTTTGGGAGAATAGTCTTGCTATAGTTCATTTATTGATTGCTTGGTCCCTTAACATTTTGTCGCAGTATGGTTAAACTCGGGCAAGTCACTGCATTTAAAAAAAGTTTTACCGAAAAGTTAGATAAAGATTCCCCTCAAGTTGAGCCAGTTTATTTTTTTCGGGGGGGGGGGGTTGTTTCTTGTTTTTTTGTTTGCTTGTCAATTTTATGAGAGAATGCCCCCCCCCCCCCTCACTTCAAAAGCACGGGCCTGTCAAAGGCATAATGATGGCTCTTCAAAAGGCATAATAACGCCTTTTGGAGAGGCGTATTAATGCCTTTTAGAAAGGCGTAATAACGCCTTTTAAAAAGGCGTAATAACGCCTTTTGGAAAGCCAGGCGTTATAACGCCTTTTAATTTTTTTTTACCGTAGTTTGATCCTAATAAGCTTTCGTAATTTGGTCATATGTTCGACTGTTTTCGCCAAAGCCACAGAATCAATTTAAAATTAGCTGCATAGAGATATGTGGCTCACTGGTCTAAAAAAAACATTAGGATGTACGACCAGAGAACTACATGTTTATATATCCATTGAAAAAAAGTAATTACATATATTAAATGCATATACGTAACGTTTCTCGAGTTACATCTCCTTATATATATGTCATCTTTAAAAATGTTTGTTCCATATTCTACAACAAAGCATTCCAAACAACCGTTGTTATTGGCTCTCATTTGCATTACTGATTTCGATTAATTTTTTTTGGGGGGGGGGGGTGAAATGGGGTGGGATGGGTTGATGAGTCTGTTTGTTATTAAATCATTATGGGAAGGTGTATGTGACACCTAATAATTTAGATGTGAAAGAGATAAGTATTACACCTTTATGGGTAAAGGTAAGAGATTGAGGTGTGACACACCTATTTACATAGGTGTGATAGTGATATATATGTGTTACACCTTTATAGTTAGGTAAGAGATTGATGTATAACACACGTATTTGTGTAGATATGAAAATGATTTGTTTAGTACCTTTATGGGTAGGTAAGAGCTAGATTGACTTGTGATATGTCTCTTTGGGTAGGTGCGAGATTAATGAATGCCGGGCTGCCGCACACCTTCATTGGATAGTAATTTGATGCGAAATCATTATTTGTAGTGAAGAAACTTTAAACAGCTGTCTCAGACTTGAGATGATGTTAAAATATTTGCACAGATTTTTTTTTTAATTGAAGCGCTGTTATTTTGAATCTCACACATAGCAAATGATACGAGGGCCGACTATTTATCAGTCCGACGTATTTTTATGTAGAACGTCCAGTGACTCGTGTACAGTTTGAAAGTACACATGTATAGTCTTTTACTATATACCCAACTGTTTGTCACTCAGTTTTACTGTTGAATTTATGCAATAACGTGACGGTGTGATCCGACGTTCCGGATCACCACACTGTGGTTTTCTGAATCCATATCACCCCTCTCTGAAACTGATGACGTAGTACACAGATAAATGACGTTTTTATTCTCGCGCATCAAAAAGTTCCTTGACAAAATGGTTTGCTTATAATGTTTAAAAGTTATGCAATTGATCCAAAAAGTTTTTTTTTATTATATTTTGCTAGTTGTAAAGGGGGTATATAATAAATTTATCATTATAACAGTAACTTGATCCGAAGAGCCGTATCACGTCTCGTTGACAGGCGCGGATCATCAGATCAAACGAGACGCGAAGCGTCGAGTTTGATCTGATGATCCGCGCCTGTCAACTTGACGTGATACGACTCTTCGGATCAAGTTACTTTTATAATAATATATATATTCATTGTTTCTGATCAGGATTTTGCTTGATCATTATAAATTAATTTCTTAGAAGCCTCCTATAGAACTTCGATTAAGTGGAAGGGGGGGGGGAATGGGGGACATGATCCTCCCTATTTATTACCTGAAAATAAAAGTATAACGTTAGTCTTTGGGCTTAAACACAGACTGGGGTCGTTTGATTTCGTTACGATAGTTCTTTTTGTAAACTGACTTGAACACCCATTGCCAATGGCCCATTCAACTATTAAAAAGTAGGCTACATGTTCATGATACATCGTGATCCTCTTTCTTTTCTACATATTATTTGCAAGTTTTCTCCCTTTGTCATCATCATGACGTCATAGCACGATGGAGGTAGGTTTATATATATTACTATAACAGTAACTTGATCCGAAGAGCCGTATCACGTCGAGTTGACAGGCGCGGATCATCAGATCAAACGAGACGCGAAGCGTCGAGTTTGATCTGATGATCCGCGCCTGTCAACAGGACGTGATACGGCTCTTCGGATCAAGTTACTGTTATAATGATAAAATTTATTAATAAATATACCCCCTTTACAACTAGCAAAGTAAAATAAAAGGAAACTTTTTGGATCAATTACATAACTTTTATCCATTAAACAAACCATTTTGTCAAGGAACTTTTTGATGCGCGAGAATAAAAACGTCATTTATCTGTGTACTACGTCATCAGTTTCAGAGAGGGGTGATATGAATTCAGAAAACCACAGTGTGGTGATCCGGAACGTCGGATCACACCGTCACTTGATTGTGTGAATTCAACAGTAAACTGAGTGACAAACAGTTGGGTATATAATAAAAGTTGTTATCTTCTTTATCATTCTATTTTGTTTTCCTAGAACAGAATGCAGTGATTGTTGTTTATTAGCTTTTGGTCCCCTTTGACGTGCAGGGGAAATCGAGACGAATAGATCTAGAGCGGCATTATGGACATTTGTGTTTAATTCGTTTCATATTGGTTATCCTAGCTACATGTATATCAGATATCTGTCCGAGTTCTAAGCTTATCGATACATTTTTAGCTCTACTGGTCAGAGACCAGAAGAGCTTATGCGATAGTAAGTTGTCCGTCCGTCTGTCTGTCTGTAAACAATTTTTTAAAATGCTACTTCTCCTACAGTTTTGGTCTGATTTCAATATAACTTGGCACACAAGTAGACTACACTAAGATACATAATTCTGTATATCGGTTTTTGATTTCGATGAACGGTGTTGCCATGGTTACTAAAAATAGAAATTTCTGTGAAATACATTCAAAATGCTACTCTTCCTAGAGTTTTGGTCTGATTTCAGTATAACTTGGCACACAAGTAAATTACACTAAGATACATAATTCTGTTTGTCGGTTTTTGATTTCGATGAACGGTGTTGCCATGGTTTCTAAAAATAGAAATTTCTTTGAAATACATTCAAAATGCTACTCCTCCTACAGTTTTGGCCTGATTTCAATATAATTTTACACACAATTAGATTACACTGAGATGCATAATTCATTTTTTTTTTTTGATTTTGGTGAAGTGTTGCCATGGTTACAAAAATTGAATTTCTTTGATATACTTTCAAAACATTACTTTGCCTACAGTTTGGTCTAATTTTAATATAACATGGCATGCAAGTAGACTACACTGAGATACATGATTGTCTTAATTGTTTTTTTTTTAATTTTGACGAATAATGTTGCCATGGTAACTAAAATCGAAATTTCTCTAAACTTCTTTTAAATGGCTACTCTTTCTACAGTTTTAGTCTGATTGCAATTCATCTTGCCACAAAAAGAGAGTAAAACAAGGATTACTATTTATTTATTGGTGTTGCAAAGTTTCAAGTCCAAGTGCTACTTTTCTCTTCCTTTATTGTTATAAGTACAAACCAGTAGAGCTACAGTCTCAACAGAGACAGAGGTTAAAAATATAATTAAAATACAACTATTATAGAAGTGAAATTTATTTTATATGAAATACATTAATTATGTAGAGAAACAAATGTAACCCTTATTAAAGGCTTAACGTTACGGTGTAAAAGTTCAGAGTTGATTAGGCCTAGTTCCTTGACACACTTCGTTAAGCCTTTACCTATCTTTTTGTGTTGCCTGCAGAGGAGCGACACTTAGGGATCACTTTGCCCGGCGTCTCTCTGTCTGTCAGTCCGTCCGTCTGTAACTTATATCTTGAGAACTGTTAAAGGTAAGGATTTGATATTATGCTCGTTTATTGCTCGGAAGAAGAGCTTTTGCAAAATACCAGGTTTACCGACTTGGTGACCTTTAAACTTGACCTTTGACCTATTTTCAAAATACACCATAGTGCCGATATCTATTAGGCTTACATATTCTTTGACTTTTTAGAGGTAAGTTTATGCTACTTGGAAGGTGCATTGTTTGTAGTAATACATGTTGAAAAATATCAGCATTACAGTCTACCTGACCTTGACCTTTTTCCAAGAATTCTCTGAACAGCGGTTATATCATATGAATTTTGAGAAGTGTTGCTTTGTTAACTAGCATTTATAAACATGCTTATAACCTACTCGCATTTATTCTCAAATCTATTTAATAAATAACTTTAAATAACCACACAAACTGAAATTTAAGAAATTTAAATGCATTCTGTTAGCAATCGGAAATCACTCGGCCTCTTTCGTCAACCACGATAAAATCTCGGTTTTTGTCGACTTGACGGAAAAGGCCGAGTGATGTTCTCGACTTGAAGGAAAACTCCATGTGATTTTCCGATTGCTCTATCAGTTGTCTTTTAAAATTAAACGGGATCAGTATACCGACGTTTGATAGTGAATCTCGGGAATGGTTGAAAAATTGCTTTGATAATTTTTTTCCTCAAATGGCCCTCTTGCGCACCAACTAATTTATCGAAACCAATTGCGCACCTTTTGGGTGCTGATATATGGTTGGCGGTCAACGAGGTTGGAACAGAGATGATGACCCTGTCTCTCAGACGATATCAAGCAAGATGTCTAACATGTTGCCTTGTAGTCACTTAGTGCTTTGGCATCGTATCCGGTCCATCACACTTCCGGTTGCCACAATTTTACGGTACAATCAGTCGTGTGGTTTCTATTAAATGTCGCGTTTACCCACAGAAGAATTTTTACGTACCTTCTTAATCTAGTCAAAGTACTTTTCAAACAATAAAAAAAAATTTTTTTTGAATAATCTTTAAATAAACATCTCCAAGGAAACACGTTGCAGACACTATACCAACTGCCCTACACCGCTCTTCTGTCTCTTCTATGGTCAAACGCTGCATACCCAGTCATGTTTTTTCCTGAGTTTTGCAAATCTAAAGAACACAAGTTTCAAAGTAAAAAAAAATGGAAATTAATTTCTCTTAAGCCTGTGAGCACGATTTTCATTCAGTTCTATGAACTGTCCGTTTGGATAGTTGTAGTTGCCAGATTTAGCTCTGCCTCACAAGCTTAGCTTAGCTTACTTTCTTGCTTGCTTGGGTGCTGAAAACCAGATTTGTACATGTGGTACATTCAGTAAACGTAACAGTGCGGGCTCAATCAAGCTATGGATTTAAGCATCTATGTAATTTTTCTATATATAGTATATTTTGTGTTCGTTGCTTATAAGAAAAGACTTGTGACAATGGGAGTTTTGAGTTTTATCACTGTTTTTTATCTCCTTATTTCACCCAACATGGCGTTCCACTTTATGTCTCTCTTTAAGGTCAGACGATACGTTCCTCAAATATCTGTTTTGTATATCTTTGTATTGTATGAAAAATATTCCAAATTTTAATTACCTTCTGATTTCTAAACTTGTTTCAAATTGTCTTTAAAAAATTGAAACCCTAAAAAATGTGATATTGGCAAATTAAGTTCTTTCCAAAAGGATTTTATAGGAAACAACATCCTCTGGTATCTTGCACAAATTCCTGGTAAGGTACCTCAATTTTTTGCGAGTAAACATGTTAAAGTAGCAATACTTCAATGACAAATTCTTAGAAAAAAATAATATATTATTGAGGAACGTATCGTCTTTCCTAAAATACGTTTTCCTAGAACGGACTGAATACATATAGTTTCTGTTGTGGGTACATCTTGTATTTCATGTTCATTTCATTTAATTGTTTGCAAATATATTTAAAATGCCCACACAATTCTCAATTGTTATATGAACAATAGGGATTTTCTCAGTCGCACTCCGCATGTCGTGTAAACGTTTAATTCGACATTAAGTGACTCCGGCCACACACCCGCCTGGTATTTAGCTCGCTTGGTAAGTCATGCGTGTCACTTTACATACCACAAACAGTGACATGCTGATTTAATCTAATGAATGATCATTGAACAATTCGTCTTCCCTCGGGTGTGGTAGAAATGGACAATGCCCCACTTTCCTGTAAGTAACAATACACAGATATAAACCGTTTTTGATCAGTTTAACTAACAGTATATAGATTTCGAAATAATGGATATTTTTTAAAGAAGAAAAATTTATCTGAATTCATAGACATGTATTTTCTTTTCTCTTAACGAACTATCTTGCCCATACCGTGTTTCCTTTAAATGTACCTGTAAGTGCATGCATTACTTGACTGCACTTAGAACGCATTTTCATTTGTGCTGTGAGGGTCAGATTACTTTCTATATGAGTGTATTATAAAGAGTACACTTCCTTATTAAATGCTGGTTTTGTTTCGGGTTGACAATATATATAAAGCAGGCGTGGTTTCCAACAAACATGTGCTCCACGTAACCTTTGTAATCGACTGGTCGACAAACATGTATTCCCTGTACATTTAACTTAATTGCAATATGTATCTGTACGTAATGGAAACGCACTTTGCTCGGTAAAATATTTTTTTGTGAATTTACGTTTTTCTAACATAATTAGAGATAAATTATTCAAGGCTGATACCTGTCAGATTTGAAAGTTATATACACGTACGAAATGTAGTATTAATGTACACAGGTAGAGTTACCTAAGCAGACGGTGATTCTTCTTAAATATTTGCATGCTAATTTACTTATAAAAGTTTATCTAAACCAATTCTTTATACTTCAATATAATCGCCAAACCTTAAAGTATTAAATGTGACATTAGCGGGAGAAGATTGAGATATGTATCAAAAAATTATTTAGGAGATATACAGCATCCAAGATTTAGCCTTCCTGACTCACTATGGCCCCGTATTACGTAACATATGATCTAAATAGTTGCAGGTTGTTAAGTTAAAGCATTTTTCACCAAAGATTCCTGTATAATATGAAATATATAAAAGAAGAAGGTAAAGAGGGTGCGATGGATGGATAAAAAGTTCATTGAATTTAAGGGGGTGATCACTGAGGGGGAAAAGTCTGATCTCATAGGAATTGGGGGGAGGGGATATAGGCTTTTTGCCTGTGTGTTCCCTGAATGCCTACATTCTTACAGTAAGGGGTATTATGTTGTTCAAACATTTATTTTAAAAGGGAATTCAAAATCTTTAATGATTTTAAATTTAAAATGATTAAGCAAAATATTTTAACGTTAATTATTTAACATGTTACTTTATGGGACTTTTTATAAATTTTTACTCCCGATGCCATATATAGACGTGTAAATGTTAGGCCAATTAAATTTTCCCTCTATTCTTCTACCCCTTAATGCTTCTTTGAAGTCATATGTTGGCATTTAGGTATACAAATATATTTTTGCCTTGAAGGGAATAACAAACTACTTCAATGTAAAAACATGGGTATAATATTTTTGGGATAGTAATCATAACGACATGAGTAATCATCAGGCGTGTTTTGTTTATATACATGTACACAATCAGTTTCTCTCCTACCCTCTAATAATGACTTCTTTTGCTTTTCAGAAAGGTGACATTTTGGTCAGTCGCAATGTTATGCAGAAAGCCGTCCAACTATTTCCATGAACGTAAAACGATGTAAGTACACACCCACCACCCACACACACACACACACACACACACATATTTTAAAAGGAAAAAAAAAATCTTAAAATCATGTCGTATCAGATATTATATATTGAAAAGTAAACTTGAACCATTATTTAGTACACATTTGTGAATAAACTTTAAAAATATGGAAAAGAAGTGTTTTCATCTTGTAGCTTCATCTTTTTTTTTTTTAGATTCGGCATGTATTGCTGCAAGCTTCTTTGCAACCGTTGTAGCTTTCGGTACCCTTATGACGGTGAATCAGAGATTTGGACCCGATCATCTAAAACCTATGAAGATTTTGAAGGTTATTATACAAAGCAATAAGGTATCACCAAACGACGTTATAGAACAAAATTACTTCCGAGATCCGCCTCCAAAAAAGATAGAAATCAATATGACTCAAACATCAGCACGAGGTGCGATCTCAAACACAGCATTATCAATAAATAAGAAAACAGTTCTGTCTCCCAAATCTTTCCCAGCTTTAACTTCGAAAACCAGTATCTCACCTGTGACAAGTACTAAAACTGCCTTCATGGGAGTTTCAAAGCCGTCTTCCATTCCTAAAAGTACATTGACCACTGCCAAGAGTACAATGACCACTACCAAAAGTACAGTGATTACTACCAAGATTACAGTGACTATACCAGTGACCAAGACATCGATCTCACCTACAACGCATGCGCCGTCCAATTTTTATGTGTGCCCTACGTTTATGGGAAGAATTGGAAATAATTTATTTCAGTTTGCCTCTGGGTTTGGCATTGCCGCCTCTAAGGATATGAAATTTGTAATAGCAGAAAATGATCTCATAAACCGGTTGTTTGAATTGAAAAACAGTAAACATCTTCTTATAAGCAAAGATAGACACGAGTGTGCAAAAGCAAAAGTCCGCGGGGAAGGGCGTGCATGTTCCTACGATAAAAATGTAGCAAATTTCAAGCCGGATGCAACGTATCGAGTTGGAAATTATTTACAGTCGTGGAAGTACTTTCATGACGCGGCACAGGAACTCCGAGAGCAGTTGAAATTTAGAATTCATCTTCAGACGAGCGCCAACAATATTATAAAAGGCATATTAAAGAACTATAACACATCTCGAGAAAACGTAACTTTGATTGCTGTTCATGTGCGACGCGGTGACATGGTCAACCATGCGTTTGGTTATTTAGTTGCAACAAAGGAATACTTCGCGAAAGCAGTACAACTCTTTAGCAATTATTCTAGTCCTATTTTCATCGTTTGTTCTAATGATCTTGGGTGGTCTAAAGCAAACTTTCCTAAGAACTACAAGGTTGAATTTATTTCCGGGAATTCAGCGGAAGTAGATTTGGCTTTAATGGCGTCTTGTGATCACATGATATCATCTGTGGGTTCTTTCAGCTGGTGGGCAGGCTGGCTCAATAACGGAACTGTGACGTACTACAAATGGCCGGCAAAGGAGGGTTCTGGTCTTCGAGCACAGTTCAGCTCAGATTATATGGATTATTTTTATCCACATTGGACAGGCTTATAATGAGTGTAAAACAGTATTAATTAAGGCATCAATATTTTAATTGCATAATACAAGTTTTATGTTTAAAATTTTACTGAGATTATTCCCATCCACCTGTAAAAGGTTCTTTTTTTCCTTTCTTTTTTTAAGTTCTATATATTACGCTTGGTTACTTGTTGAATTCTTGTTTCTTTCTAGATTAGATTACTCACCAACATACATGTTTACTCTATATGTAGATATATTGGATGTGTTCATAAAAGGTAAAGAAAACATGAATGAATGTTCCCTTTAATTACTTTTCAAGCCATGACAGGCATTATTAAGAAGGTTCACAGATGGAAACTTGAATTTAATTCTTGTGTATCAACAACTGAAACCCTTAGTTCTGTGATGTACAACTGCCAATGAATAAGAAAATATATCAAAATAAAGAATTTTTGTTGCCGAGTACCTGTAATTTTTATGCCCCTGTATCGAAGATTCGGGGGTATATAGTTTTTGACCTGTCTGTCCGTCTGTCTGTCAGTTTGTCCACAAAAACTTTAACCTTGCCCATAACTTTTGATTGGCTGGAGCTATGGTTTTCATATTTCACCTGTGTATTCCTTGTGACAAGACCTTTCTTTGGGTATCATCATATTTGGAGTTTGACCCAGTTTAGCAAAATCTTACTGAACTTTAACCTTAGCCATAACTTTTGAACGGTGAGTGCCTGGGCTTTCCTACGTAACATGTGTTATCTTTGTGACAAAACCTTCCTTTGGATACAAACAACTTTGACCCTTTGACCTTGACTTTGGAGTTTGACCTTTTTTTGAAAAACTGTAACCTTGGCAATAACTTTTGAATAGTTGGTGCTAGGGCTTTCATACTTCACATATGTAATCCTTGTGACTTTGGATACCATAAACTCTGACCCTTTGACCTTGACCTTGGAGTTTGACCTTCTTTTGGAAAATTTTATCCTTGGACATAACTTTTGAACGGTTCGTGCAAGGGCTTTCATACTTCACATGTGTATTCCTTGTGACAAGACTTTCCTATGGATACCAAAAATTGTAATTCATTGACTTTGACCTTGGAGTTTGACCTTCTTTTGAAAAACTTATACCTTGGCCATAACTTTTGAACAATTGGTAGTACGCCCGCTTTCATTTTTTACATGTGTATTTCTTGTGAGAAGGCAATTCCTTGGACATCATTAATTTTGACCATTTGACCTTTATGTTTGACTTGCTTTTGAAAAACTTAAACCTTTACCATATCTATTCAATGGTAGCTGCTAGGACTTTCATATTTCGCAGGTATATTCCTCGAGACAAGACCTTATTTTGAGTATCAACATGTTTGATATGCATTTGAGAAAGCTTATCCTTTGCTATAAGTTGCCATAGCCCCGCATTAGTGTTTCACAAACACATCTTGTTCTCCTTAGTTTAGAACGACTCTAACATAAGAGCTGTGCATAACCCTGCCAGTTACAATTTTCTCCAATGTTTAATTTTCTGATCTCGCGGGATTACGTTGGATTTCCGAGTTAAGGCCCGTAGGAATCAATGTCGGGAGAGGGGGGCACAACATAAGAAAAAATCTGGACAAATAAATAAATGAAAAAAAAAAAAGAGATCAAATGTTTTTTTTTTTTTTTTGAGGATGCCAAACCATTAATTAGCTTAGTGTTCCTATTTAAAGTATAAAATGACAAAATTATTCAGGGGATACAAATGTAGTTGACTGTTAGTATATTCTGGCAAAATGATGGGGGCGGGCAGGGGGGGGGGGGGGGAGAGGGTTACTATGGGCCTGGAGATTGAATTCTGGTCAGACTCGACAACACCAGGGAAAAAGACAATAAAGTTCAACCTACGTTGCGTTTGTCCTTAAAGGCGAACTTTTTAAAGGGAGCGGTATAAAAAATAACTATTAATAAATTTAAATCGAAAGATCTTGAAATTCGTATTAGATGTGATATGTGATGTCTAGCAATAATAGCACAAGCTTTTTACACTATGTATTATATGACAATTGAAGTAAAAAGAAGAACTAATATACTGTATAAGCATAAAAAGAGGCAATTTTCTCCAAATGCCAGGATACCTATATTTTTCTATCCTAAATTATATTTGTTTATCAATTTTCAATTAGAAAATGCATAGCTGTTGTTTTTATTCGCATTTCCTTAGAATATATTTGAGATTTGATAATTTTCCCTATATAATATGATTAACTATAATGATGAACTTAGAAGAAATTCCATGGGTAAATTCACGTTAGTATGTGAAATCAGAGAATTTTTGTGAGCATTTTCAGTTACTTAAAAGCTGATTTTCAGAACCTGAGAATCGGACTACCTTAAGCAAAATTTGCGGCAAAATAAACTTTCAAAACAAGCATTTTTTCTTCTGATTGCAGGAATGGTCACCATCCATTCTACAATTAACTTTACACGATTACATTAAACGGGTTTTTTAAGGTCTAGAATTCAAGGGCCTGGGCCTTTCTAATTGGGAAAAAAAATAGCGACATTTGTATGGAATTGGGAAGAACAATTTATACAAAGAAGTACTGAAAAAGATCAAAGCAGTGCATAAAGCAGATATAACTGGACTCCTATTGGCTTTCAATTTGAAAAAAAAAAATTACTTAACAATTTCTAGGCAAAAATTGTAATCTGTGGGCCCGTGAAGGAGATTAATGAGCGATAGGCAACCTTGCTTTGACATGTACATTTGTTCATCGTTTGGGAATTTCAAAGCAAAAATTGGGGAAAATATCTGCTTTTCAGCATTGGGATTAGGGCCTTATTTCGGCCCCCTACAGACCCTAAAAACACCTGCACTAAATAAAAGTAAACATTTACGAAGTACGAATCTGTTTTCAAAAGGCGGGGTCATCACAGTTTCTTGAATCTCTGTACGATAATGAGGACGGTCCACTTTTTACTGACTTCAACATAGTAAGCGCATGTTTGTCTTTTGTTCTGTCCTTTCTGATATATTTTGTTTTATTCAATTCAATTCTTTATTCACTCAAAACCAGAACACTGGTACAAGAGGAACATATACACATATATACAAACAAAAATTACAGTCAAGGGTCAAAAAATAGACAAGTATATAAAGAAAAAAGAAAAGAAAGTAAACATATAATCAGTTATATATATGGAGGATTCAAGAAGGACAGACAGTTTTGAAGATTTTCTTAATAAATTTTGACAATGATTTTTGTATTTCTACATTATTTGTGTTCATTAGTTCATTAAATTTGAAAGTGTTAGGATTTTTACAATATCTATTTTGGAGAAATATTTTTCTGTCATTCGAAAAGAACTTGCATTCCATAACATAATGAAATTCATCACCAATAGTTTTACAATCACAAATGGTACATATTCTTAAATTTCTATCAATATTATTTCATCTACCTGTTTCAATTGGCAAATGATGATTACACGTTCGTAGTTTTGTAAGTGTAACTCTTAAATCTTTCGGTAAATTCACCAGATAATTTTCGAAACCAAAGTTTGTTTTAAAAATTCTATAATTAATACACTTGGGTGAACTATCAACAATGCTTCTCCATTCTTGTTCGAATTGATTTTTTAGGGTATCTTTAATAATTGACTTAAGCCAGTTAAAACTATGAAATGAAATATAAGACAATCCACAAGAATTAAGCTCATCTTGAACACATTTTATCCATGGATGTACAAACGACCCATCGATATAAAACCTATAAAAATATGAATAAATCACATTTGTAAGCTTACTTTCATGGACTGTTAAAATTTTTGCCCAGTACATAACCATTTTTAATTTTATAAATAATAACAGTGGATATCTGCCTGTTTCTCCATACACCATACAATTTGGAGTACTAGATTTAAGATTAAGAATAAATTTCAGGAATTTTAAGTGCACTTTTTCTATTATGTCTAAATTTTCATATCCCCAGACTTCACAAGAATAATGTAAAATTGGGTTGATGACTTTATCAAAGAAGTCTAGCTGACAATTGTAATTGGTAAATTAAAATAGTGAATTTTACGTAAGACTTCATACATTGCTTTTGAAGCTTGTTCTGCTAAATGTTTTTTTTGCATTATTAAACTTTCCACTTCTTGACAGGAATAAACCCAAGTAACAGAATTCTTTCACATTTTCAATAGCCACACCATTATATAAAAATTTACGTTTTGCCATTGGACCTTTAGAAAATATAAGGACTTTTGTTTTGGCTATGTTAACACGGAGTTTCCATAAATCACAGTATTCAGCAAACACATCAAGAGACTTTTGTAAATCAGAAGCAGATTCTGACATTAAGACCGTATCATCAGCATAAAAAAGTATACATAGTTTCAACATGACAAACATGTCATCTTGCTTTTGTTGACTAGGACATGTAAAGCCATGTATTTGATTTCTGGTTAAATAATCCTCTAAGTCATTAATGAACAATGAAAATAAAAAAGGTGATAAATTTTCCCCTTGTCTTACACCGACATTAAACATAAAAAAATCTGATAAGTGTTGACCTATTTGTACCTTTGATTTAATACCCTTATACATGTTTCTAATAAATCTGAGACATTTTCCATCAATTCCACTTTGTAAAATTTTAGTCCATAGACCATGTCTCCGGACCGTATCAAAAGCTTGCTTGAAATCTACAAAGGCACAGAATAACTTCTTTTTATTATTCACGGCATATTTGCTCAGAAAATCAATAACAAATATATTGTCAAATAAATTCTGCAATATGACTACATTAAGTAGTCATATTGCAGAATTTATTTGATAAAATAAAATATGTCAGAAAGGACAGTTCTCCGTTTAAGGAGGCTGGGTGGTCAACAAATTAACCATCAGATATAACTTAATTTTTAGATATGATATCTTAAGCTGTCAACTATCATTTGGCAAACAAAAATTTCATACACTTTAGTTTTAAAATTTGATCATTTTTGTATATCTTTATATGGAGCTCTTCTTCTAAAGGAGATCAATATAGTCTGAAAATGGCCACAACCACCCAGCCCTCTTAACAGTAATTGTATATTTGCATTAATAATGTGTCCAATGTACATTAATAGACAAACATGCGCTCATAGTCTCATAGTTTAAAAGAGAAAAAAATGCTTCTTCTTACATTTGCTCTCTCTGTTATGACCTCAAGTAACATTCCGTCACGTGACTTGTAAAGTAGCATGTTCTGTTCTTACAATGGCGTTCGAACACGTCAAATTGTCAGGCATCGAATTAAAATCTTCTTTACTTACATGGACGTGCTCATATTATTAATTTCGTTCTGAAACCTTTGTTAATATAGTGTACTTGCAGGTCCGTAGAACAAGGGGGGGGGGGGGGAGGTGGCTGCCCTTCCCCTACTTTTTCTGAGTATAGTACTGTATTTTGATATAGTAAATTTTCATTTAGGGAGTTAGATGCTAGTTCCCCCCTCCCAACTTTTTGTTGCTATAAGGTCGAGCACTGGCAAATTCCAGGATTTGGACAGTTAAGGATTTTTTTTTTACCCGTCAGATTAGTTTGGTATTTTGAGAAGTTGCCCCCTACCTTTTTTGGACAGTTTAGGTTATTTTTCTTGCCAGATTTTTTTCGGGAGGTTGTCCCCCTATTGAAACCGTCGGTACAGGCATGACTTGTGCCATACAGAATAAAGAGGGAGATGGGAAATAGCGATCCCTTTTTTAAAACATGCTTATGTAGTCTAATTTTTCTTATACTGTTAGCTACATCTCTCATGCATACCTAATGTTCAAGTGTAAATTCTCTATATTTGGAAAGCAGCAAAGACAAAAGCATACAATTACTTTATTGAATCCAACGGCGGATCCAGGAATTTCATAACGGAGGGGGGGGGGGTGCAGTAGAAGGCAGGGGGTCTGGGGGCTGCATTGAAGTCCCCAGCGGGTCCAGGATAAAGCCCTGGTGGGGGTCCGGACGAATTCTATAACAAATAAGAGGTGTTTTTCCCTTGATTTTAGGATATTACAAACAAAATGTTGGATCCGCCTTTAGAATCACAGTCTAAAATCATTTTAACATTTAAATTTGATACCAAATTGACAGGATTCTTTAATAAAAATGTACAGAATTGAATTAGGTTATAAGATATAAAAGCAACAGAAGCGACCGAAACACCCCAAACCAGTGCAGTCAACTTTTTTCTTCTGGGCGAAAAGTTTCAACATCGGTCATTTATCGGAGCGTATTTTAAAAAAAATCCGCATGTAGCTCATGTACATGATTTTTTCTCTTTATCTGTTCATGCATAGTAACCAATTCTTTTTCATTTTTTGTTTTGTTTTGGTTTTTTTTTAATATAAAATGTATACCTTAATTATACAGAAGTGAAAAACTCAATTTAAGGATAAAATCCTTGCAATTAAGTAGGAACAGGGACTGTGTTTGTGTGTGTGTGTGTGTGTGGGGGGGGGGGGGGGGGTGCTACGCCTGCCAGTTTTTTTCGCAAACCGCACGGCATTAATGAACGACTTATCCCCCATTATGTCAGATAACTTGAATGAAGATCGACAGTTTTATACCTTATGGTTTATTTAACTTAGCCTTAATTTATTTCTTTGTCAGCTTGCTACCTGCCTACAAAACTGAAGGTCAGTGGTCCGCCCCCCCCCCCCCCTTCCTTTCTCCCCGTCTAGACCCGCGCATGGTATATCAATATTGTCCAATTATATCTATCCATGAGAGAAAATTAAATAACCTTTGCTACTTTCTCTGCCCCCTTTTTCGTGCACTCTACCCCCTCTCAAGCCCATTTCACAACGCACATCTTTTTAGGCTAATATCTTTGTGTTGGATTAAGTAAATCTTTCCAATCCAACTTATCTTCAATAAAATACAAGATATGTCCAAAATAAAAAGTAGAAGGTATTTTTATTAACATTTCAGTTTAATCTTTATTCAAAACAGACTAAAGAATAAAGAAAAAAAATATTTATTTGTTTATTTTATTAATTTCTTAATTAGTCAATTTAAAAAGGTATCTACATACATTATCGTCGCAAGCCATGGGTTTTGTGTCCATTCTATTTCCAAAACCCGTGTTTGTGGAAATAGAATGGACAAAACCCATGGCTTACGACGATTATCACATCATTTTATTTTTTTCCAAATACAATCGGGATCGACATACAGTTGTCGATCATACAGGAAAAATAAAAAGAAGCGAATTATAAGAATTATATGGTAATTTTATCCTATTACGCATTTTTGAAAAGGTTATTTTATACTTTCTTTTCTTAATTCAATGTTTTAACTTCATAATTTACAAATAAATAAATAAATAAATAAAAAATAATTATAATTATCTATTTCCGTACCCTTTTCGTCTAATATACATACCTTATCGCACATGTCAAGAACTTTCACTTTCCTGTTTCCATTTTGCAGGACTTTTTTTGACTTTATCAAACCCTAATAAAAATGTCAGACTGTAACTTTGTATCACAGGACGTGAGCATGGATGGAACAATGAGTGACGATTCTAATTTTGCTAGCACGTCATCCTGGACCGGGGTCGCCACATCAGAGCCGATGGACGACAAAGAGAAGGATGAGGACATTGAATCTTATTACTTCGAGTCGGACCATCTAGCGTTTCGCGGAAACAGCGATTATAACACAATGTTGAAAACGATAGCCTTACTAGAGGCACAAAGAATTCAAGCTATAGCAGACATAGAGAAGCTGCATGAATGCATGGATGATGCTCTAAAAAGCCCAATTGAGTTTGTAAATAAGCTGCAGCATGGTGTAGATCTAGGTTTACCAAAAGCACAGCAAATTGCAGAACTCCCTGAAATCAACTGGGAGAAATACACAAGCTCGGTTGACTTTTCCAGTTTTGGATTTCCTAAACATGTGACTCGATTAAGAAAGCAGTTAGTTGAGGGACCAAGCAATCCAGAATGCTTGGATGACTCCGTGAAAGTGGAGGGTAATATGACATTAGTGAGAGGTAGAGTAAAAGGAGAAGACAAGACAGAAACATTCAACAAGTTATGGACAGCAGAGGAACAGAAAAGATTAGAGGAACTTTTGGTAGAATTTCCTCCTGAAGAAGTGGAAGCAAAACGATGGGCAAAGATTGCAAATGCACTTGGAAACAGAACACCTATCCAAGTGGCAAGCCGTGTGCAGAAGTACTTCATTAAGCTTGCCAAAGCAGGGCTCCCAATTCCTGGGAGACTTCCAAACATTGCTATTCACAGACCAAAGCATTCACATAGACATCAAAGATTCCAGAAGTTTTACTACCAACCATCCACATTCCTGACATCCCACGAACCTCCAGTTTATATGTCAGATGATGAGAATAATTCAGAATCCTTCTATGGTGGTGATGAATCAAAAGAAAACTTCCTGAGTTCTGGATTTGATAACTCAGACAATGATGAAGATCCAGACGAAGATGAACTCATTCCTATTGAACTGAGAAATACACCAGAGTATGAAGAATTGATGCAACTGAAAAAACTAAAACACCACAAAATGAAAGTGAAGAGAGAAGCGACCACAAAACATTTTGGCTTCAAATGTGATGGTTGCAATTGTGACCCAATAATTGGTACAAGGTGGCATTGCCAAGATTGTGATCAAGAAGACTGTGTGGATTTTTGTGAAAAGTGTGTCAATAGAAACATTGAGGTAGGACAACATAACTCCAGTCACCGCCTAACAGCTGTAACGAAGGACTACACTGATTATGGGACACATAACTCCAGTCACCATCCAACAGCTGTAACAAAAGACTCTGCTGATAGTGATTATGGGACACAGTCTTTCATGCCAGAGGGATATAACTATTTAGACCCAAATTACATGCCTGCAACATAGGCAAAAATCACAAACAATAGCTGTACATAACAATAGTAAAAAAATCAATCAGTCTGTAGTAGAGTTTATTTAATTGCAACAACAGATATTTTAAATAGCAGATGGTTTTAATAAAGGTAAATAATCAGTGTGTAATGTATAGTACATGCATAGGTATAGTTTTGTATGAACTTATGAAGTGGGATGTCTCTATGTATATGTTATACGTGTAGTGTAACTTCCATTTACTTTGATATACTCAGTGCATATATTTTATCACAAAATATAAACCAAGTACAATATATTAATACTATCTTAACATCAGAAATGTTCCGGAATTTTTTTCAATTATACTTTTCCATTTTGCTTTTATAAATCTGTGTTATAAGATATAAAAAGATTGTAAGAGTAGATTTCTACAGTCTGGTAATATGAAACATGGCTGGAATTAAGGGGATATCTTGGTACAGATGTGGGAATCTGCCTCTCATGTGTTATAGGATCACAACTGTTCACCAGGGTCTCAACCATTGTCGGTGTACCACTGAGGTAAAAACTCAAACCTGGAGCCAGGATCCTGAACAGAACAAGTTATCTCCCCTGGAGGGGTCCATTCAAACAAGTAAACTGTCCTACAACACAAAAGATTGACAGGCCAAATTCAGAATGTTATGAGAAAAAAAAGGAAATCCTGTGTCAAATGTTCAAATGCATGTGCAATCTGAGAGTAAAGTTTCATGATTTATTTTAATGACTATAAGTTTTAATGATGTCTAGTTTGAAAGACTTTAAGTTTTAATGATTATAACTTACCTGGGGTCATCTTTAACACAGATTCTCTTCACGTGAGAAAGAAATTTGTCCAGAAAATTGAAACAAATCACTGGATCCCACCCATCACGTTCATCCTGCAAATAGTGAAGACAATAAATACAGATGAACATTCATTTTATTGTGAATGCCTTGAGTAAAGAGCACACTTAGATAAAATTTGCCACTTGTCTGTACATTTTTTTGTTTATTAGTTACTTGCCTTGGCTTGATGAGGAATTTTCAGCGTTTTCATTTTCTCAAGGCTATGCACCACCCCATCATCATCACGATAACCACAGACAATAGTTGGAATACCCACAAGGAAACTCTGGGCCCACCACTTTATTAACTTAAACCTTAAATAACCTAAATATTGTTAGTCTGAGTTTCAAGAGTTATGCCCCTTTTCATTATCTCTGTAACTTTAATGCTGCTGTCAAAATAAATATCATCCTACTGTAGATTGTAATGCAAGTCTAATCATTACTTGATAAAGTTCCTTTCTTGTCTATAATTATCTAGCTGCCTTGTTGTTTTGAATTCTACATATTTACAGGAGTCCTTTGATTGAAGGTCAATCGCATCAACTTCCCCAGAGAACACTGTATATAGAGAGAAGAAAAAATGCATACAAATCATGAAAACTAAAAACAGTACATGATTGCACATTATTATTAGTTTGCCTTGTACCTAAGGTTAAAACAGAATATTTAAGCATTTTTTCAATGCGAATTCTTTTTAAAAGGTTTGCTGGCTTTGTTAAAAAAGATTTTTAAAGGTATATTATAAATTTTCAATGGATGACCAACTACATGCAAGTCCTACCCCTAGACACAGAGGACATGAATATCAAAACCTTGGTAGATGGCTAGCTGCTCATTATATTCATTCAAACAGTTTCCTTGATAGATGTCAAAGAGTAAAGGAAAATTTTGGAAATTGGCATGAATTTTGATGGTTTTGTCCCCATCCCCCTAGGCCCCAGTTGGACTATGATCTTGATATTAGCAGTTTTTGTTTCCCTTTGTCCTTAGCTGGTATATACCAAAATGCTGAAAATATTCAGAAATTCATGAATCATGCTTTACTTTGTCGGAGAACAGATGGCAATAGGTCATTGTATAACATCATTTAACATTTGCTCCTTTATGCAATGGATATGCTGTAAATTCCTGAATTAACACTGGTGATTAACATGACTTGTAGACATCAAATTACAAGAACATAAATATGTGAGTGGATTATTAAGACATTTATCATGTATATCACCAACAGCAAAATGAAGATTTTTCTTTCTTCAGTGTTGCTTGTTGCGAAATTACATGACAATAAACTCCTTGCATATTATTATATTTAGGAATCAACAGTAGCTCATAGGATATCATTTTCATATCCACAGTTGTGACATCACAATGGTTTTTGTGCAAATTTGATCAAGTCAAATATTGTGGATTTACATATATAAAACAGTATAAAATATGAAATAGCAATGTGTAAAACAGGATAAAAACAATCTCCCATGGTTTGTGGTTAGATGTAATTCATTGTGTGTTTTTATCCCTTCACCAAGGCTTGGGGATAAAAACTTGTTGAATAAAAAATCATATCCAACTACAAACCATTGGAGATCATATACGTATCTAGATAGATCTCTATTTGACAATCATATTTTAATAAGACAGAATTTACATGTTTTGGCATAGAACCCATTAAGTGGCTGTAATATGATAATGGAATCCCTAAGTTCCTTACACATTGAGTACTTCTCTAAAGTGTGATACTGAAATCCCTAAGTTCCTTACACATTGAGTACTTCTCTAAAGTGTGATACTGAAATCCCTAAGTTCCTTACACATTGAGTGCTTCTCTAAAGTGTGATAATGAAATCCCTAATTTCCTTACACATTGAGTACTTCTCTAAAGTGTGATACTGAAATCCCTAAGTTCCTTGCACACTGAGTACTTCTCTAAAGTGTGATACTGAAATCCCTCAGTTCCTTACACATTGAGTATTTCTCTAAAGTGTGATAATGAAATCCCTAAGTTCCTTACACATTGAGTACTTCTCTAAAGTGTGATACTGAAATCCCTAAGTTCCCTACACGGTGAGTGCTTCTCTAAAGTATGATACTGAAATCCCTAAGTTCCTTACATAGTGAGTGCTTCTCTAGTCTTGATCTGACCACTGTACAGTATGCTTCACAATTATTGACTGGTTCTCCTGTGTTTGGAATGCCATCTGGTTTATCTGTAGTAGAAAAGCAAGTAAATAACAGTACCTCCTAGCAAACATAGAATTTCTAAGAAAACTAGAGGTACTGTGAGCACTGACCTCACAAAATGATACCCCCCCCCCACCTCCCATGTGATTATAATGGCAAAGTCCATGTTTTGCTGTGGGAGACCAGAAATTAGTGTCGGAACAAAAAGTAAGATAGGAGGTGCACAATGGCACTATGTAACAAAGATTCTGTGAAAGTCTTATTAAATTTCATTCAGTGGACTGGTATAAGAGGAGTTGCGAATAAGAGATGGGTACCCCAAAGTGAAACGGATGGATGTACAGACAGACAGATGGACATCACCATCACTATACACCCCCCGCTTTTTCAAGCAGGGGTATAAATATACTTGGTGTCTACAAATAATTTGCAGAAGTACTGATCTGTGATTTTCAGTAGCAAATTATTAAGATAATGTGCCCATGTATCAAGTTCATATAACTCTAGATGTGCTTATTCATTTCAATGCAGGTATAAATCTACAGTTATAAGTTCCATGTCTTTTAGGTACAAGTTCTTGATTCTGTCTGACAGGTAGTCTGACATAAAACATACCTGAAGTAACATACTGTTCAAATTTCCAGCCCCAATAAGACATTTCCCTTTGCCTGTCTGACATTTCTTGCTTCTGTTGCTTTCGGCTTTCTGTATCAAATTCACACATGTAAAATGTATCTTTGTGCCGAGTAACAGCTATAAGCCAACCATCCCTGTTTTCATAAGGAGTGCAGAGCAACTTTGTCAGAAGCCCCCTCCAACAAACAAAATCAGTATGAATATTCCTGTAAATTATAAGTAGAAACATGACATGAAAACTAAAGTTTTAAATCTTCCAAATTCAAATTAACCATGCTCATTTCAAATGAAACATTATTTAGATATAATTTAATTTTGTTTGTATTCTAGCCTCTGATTGGTTAATATCCAAAAAGGAACACAAATTATTTCTGTATAACCTGGTTTGGTATGGGGACACCCCCCCCTGACAACCAGCTGAATCGTCTGTATCCATGCAATCCTCTCATTTCCAGTCCTCGGGATTCATGGAAAATTCCAGATTTAATAAATGTACCTTTAACTTCAAACAGTAACTTGGATCTTACCAAATGTAAACAAAACAACATGGCTGCTAGGACTATGTATCAGTTTTTACCTCCCCTCGCTTCCCATCACTTCCGTTACTAGGGTTTTATTATTGAGCGGCAAATTTGAACTAATAAAAAGCAACGAAATTTTACACCCACAGTTGTTTAATGATTTTTGAATTAAATTATAAGGAATGACTCTAATTCTTGGCCAAATTATTCGAGTATAACCTGGTTTGGGTCAGTTTACGCTGTTTTATAATCCGCTTCGCGCATTATAAAGCGTAAACTGATCCAAACCAGGTTATACTCGAATAATTTGGCCAAGAATTAGAGTCATTCCTAAAATGTTAACATTCAACAGTATGAGGAGGGCAAAGTTCCCAGAATCTGATGAATTGTAGAGGTTTACAAGATGCATTTTTATTCACCTCTCTTGCTCATTTTACTTTAAATTTGTTAATCAATTATGTATCACTGTGTATTGTTTTAAACTTATCAAATCTTACACCCATACACAATAGCTTATTAACTTTTTTAATTGAAACAAAAAAAAAAAACAAAACAACAGAGAGTACTTTGTAATTTTGCAGGGTCCAGCACATTACACGAATTAATCCTACTATAATCATGATAATGTCAGAGTCTAATTTGTTTTCTATGTCTTTGATTATTGTAACACAGATTTTTTTCTCATCATGTAATATCTACTTCAGTGTTTTAATGTTGCTTCCAATTAAAATTTCTTCTTCTGTATCCATTTATTTGAAAACATTGTGGATGCTCGGGTATATAGGAGCATACAGGAGTATGCCTAGATATGTCACTGAAGTACCAGAAAGGCTATATGTTAAACATATTTCTCATAAGTTTTTTTTTTGGGGGGGGGGGGGGGAGAAAAAGTTGTTATCCTCTATAGAATATTCTTATCAATATAATGCTATTGTCCTACAGACTTGGTTTAGTGAGGAAATACTTTCTTTGTGTTGGCAATGCAGCACAGAAACAGAATTAGATAATTCTTATTCATGTGTAAACTACAAATAATTCAGAGAGTTTCAAACATCAACAAGGCATGTAAATTTAAATCAAGGAAATTTGTTTTTTAGATATATGCGTCAATTTTTACTTTAAATGGATTATTTTCTTGGGTACATGTATATATATTATGAGTATATGCAAGCTCAGAAAGGTTGGAAAAGATTAATTGAATAATTAATTTCAGTGCAGCACCTTTTGCATTTATCAAAAATCGTGCCATAGTGGATCTGCTCTGTTTTGCTACGTGCAACTACATGGAACATTCTAACTGGGTTGAGGGCTTGTTCCGAGACACAGATAATTCCAACTAGTCATCCTTTAATACTTGAGCAAGCTCACCTGATCTTCCCTTTCTCTTTGTCCGACTTTTTCTTCTCATCTTCTAACAAAAACTTTTCTCTGTTACAACAAATCCACTTCAGAATATCATTTATATACTCTTCTGAATTTTCATCTTTTTCAATGAAATTATGATATCCTTTTCTTAAATCAAATTTAACACTCTGAATATCTTTTGGTTGTATATAGTATTTCAACTGACTTCTGTTATTGTGGAAATTCCTTTTTATGTCTAGAGACAAACAACCTATTTCTGTCGGCTGTCTAAAAAATGGAAAATTGCCAGTTCCTTTGAACAAACTGCTTGGTCTTGTTTGTAAAGAGGTGAGAGTTTGGTATCTTCTTTGATATTTATTTTTGATGTCTCCACAGATAGGATCATCGTCTATTTCTCCATATGAACGTTTCATTTTGACGACAGAAAAAAAGAGAATTACATGTCATACACCAAACATATCCCTGCCACTTTTTTTCTTGTTTACACGTGTGGAAAATGAAAGTACATTAACGGAAGTGGATTATTGGCCAATAAAATTCCAGGTTATCTTTTTTTCCGTTCCTAAAGTATGGAAGCTTCCAACAGTCTCAGAGTTTGGAAAAATAATTTATTTTGCAGACATTTACATTCACTGTTTTAAATGAACAATCGGGGTTAACCGAAAGTTAAGTTTTCCAGTCAGAACTTTCAACCGGAGCAAGTTGTGTTTATTTAACTTCGAAGTCCAGTAGAAATCAGACAGGTGCAGGTGCGTCTAACCTTGTTTCAGCCTTAAACGTTTTGGGCCTCTGTTTTTTCAGACTATTGCAATTTCTTCCCATAGGCAACAGCCTAGTTTGTAAATAACAATATATCTACTGTATATAACATTATTTTATAGTTTAGTAGACATTTATTTTTAAAATACAAAATTAAGCTGGTAAAGCCTATGTTTCTTTCTTGAACCCAATTTTATATTATAATTTGGTCTGGCACAATATCTTGATTTAGCTATATAGCTTGAGCTAACTATATAGTTTCATTTTATTTAGCTCTTCAAAATAGCTTGATTGAGCTATTTTGTCATATTTTTTCTTAAATGTGCAGTTTTTCAGCAGGTAAAAAAAGTTGAACTTTGATACAATGAAAGTGTTCAGCTTTGGACTGTTCTGAAACCAATGCATGAAAAAAAGTCACTCATCAAATATTGCATCTCCTTGAGGGACTGTGTACTCAAAGTTCAAAAGTTTTTGGGGTTGTATAAAGCAAGTGATTTAAGTGATAGCCGCTTGGTTTCAGCAGGGTGTATTTTGTGTATTATTTGTTTTTCTAGGTGTGTCTAAATACACTTATTAAAATAAAAATAAAAAATCCCTGATATTAGCATGTTCTAAATATATCATATTACTGTACATAAAAACAGTGAGGGTATGACAGTTGACATCTTCGATTTCAGGGGGTGCGTCGGTTCACGCTCGATTTTAATCTATATCTACACTTTTCCTACCAATGTTGGGTGAGATCTAGCTTAAAAAACTGATTGAATAAAGCCCTCTAATCGTCTGTCGATTTGAACTTGCCTTATAAAACATGAGTTAACCAAAATGTCCTTGATACCTAGCATTAAAACTGAAAGCAACAGAAGTGAGGATTTTTAACTATGTTAAATATAGAGGCATTCCACAATTATACAGAAAGTCTAGAGGGATCAAAAACTGCATGAAACTTGTTCTTTCTAAAATGTTTCAATCACTGAAAAAAGATAGACATCCTCTTCAGTGTACAAAAGCATAGAAGGTTCATAATCCCTCAGTTCACATTTAGAATTTTTTTTATTTAATGATAATGATTGTTAGAAAGAAATCTAATATTAAACTTGAATGCAATTAACTTCTGATCAGAATATCCTGCAAGGATAAATTGGACAGTTATTGCCATTATGTTTTATGTAAGTTAAACAGTCTTTAATGCAGACAGAGTTATCCCTCTTATTAAAGGAGCTATAGAGCTGCAGCTTGAGTGGCACTTGGCATTGTTAGCTGCATTAGTTTGCTTGTATTGTTAAAAATATAGCTAGTCATAATGAAGTATTAACTTAGTTGGGAATGAAAAAAGTATTCTTTAAATTCTATATTTTGTAGAGTTTAAATCATGTCCAAAAGGTCCATGGTTAATGATCTGTATAAGTCCAGAAAAAGAATCTGCACTGCTTCAATTTCTTCTGCCAAAGACACACCTGAGTTCAACGATGGAGTGAATGGAACTTCATTCTCCAGTAACAAAATACTGTCTTTTATCAGGAACACACAGAATCTGGCAATTTATTATTCACTGTATTTTTAAAGTTGAATATGGCTTCAAGCATTGTACAGAAATTTTAGTTTGAATATTGATATTGTCAAACATTTGTTACTTAGGAAATTAAACATTTCATTTCAATGAATATTGATATTGTCAAACATTTGTTACTTAGGAAATTAAACATTTCATTTCAACTTTTGTTTTAGCGGCAGAGATACCCTCGGACACCAAAGTGTCACTCCTCCATCTTCAACAGTTATTTCCCTTAGATAAGTTTGAAGGAAGATTACCAGTAGTGATAGTGAAACATCAACTATACAGCTTACTGAAGGACAGAACAGCTGTCGATAAACAAATAGTAAGACTTACACAAGCTAGACTAAGCTCAAGTGATGTAAAACGTGCTGAAAATTAGTTAGATTTTAGATTACAGCTACCAAAAACTCAAGTCAAAGTGTTTTTTTAGGATGATTTAAAACAAGCCAATGAGATTAAGTTGTTCAAGCTTGGTGCTGAGTTAGATGACTACTGTATTGTGTTCACTGAGGCGTATCGAGATCATGTGATCAGTGTGATGAAAGAACTCTCCATCAGCAAAAATACTTGTAGTAAGAAGTTCAGACTGTATTATTACAAACTCCAATAGAAGTTAACTGGTTAATAATGATGAGTTGTATGAGAAAAAAAAAAGTTGTTTTCATGAATTATGAGATACATGTATATCAATATGACTTTTGCAGATAAATTTGTGAATACTGTCATAAAGAAATATACAGATGTCTGCATCAACAAAGACACTTTGATGAATGAATTCAACTTCACAGACTCAGAAATTACGTAAGAGGTTGTGAAATTGTTCTAGTATTACAGAAACATTCAGGTAAATAACTGTAAACTATCTTAATTCCAGGCAGCTGGTGAAAGCCTCTGTCCTCACAGTGAGGGATGTAGGGAACTGGTGGATTGCTTTACCTAATGCGGGAGTCTTCATGAAGTGTTTTCTACGAGGAAGAAAGGCCATTCTGACAATGATAAGAAAATGCAAATACCGAGAGATTCTTCAAATGGTAAGGAAAAGCAAATACTGGGCGGTCCTTCAAATCGTAAGACCAAGATATCGAAATTACAAACTGAACAGTAACATATAAGTACATGTAATTGAATCATTAAACAACAAAGTACATTATTGGCTGTATTAGGCCGAGAAATTTTGGATTTTACAAGTACAATAATATTTTGTGTAAGTTGGAAGTGAATGATTTGAACAGCTATTAATGTGAACACGGACAACATTTACAGAGGATGCAATCCAAATCCACTTATAAATTAAAATATAGAGGTGACATTTGTAATTTACATTATTAGTCTTGTCCACTAATTCAAGTACACCAAATGTATGATTTAAACAAATACTCATAGACATTTTGCTCCAAATGCCTTAATTCATGATTACACTCATTAGTTGTTGGGGAAGATTGCACTAAAGTTTGAGTAATTTTGTACCATTATGTATATTTACAGTACTTTTTGGTCTGTCTGTCTGTTAATCTGTTTGTCTGCAAAAACTTTAACCTTGCCCATAACTTTCGAACAGTTGGTGCTAGGTCTTTCCTATTTCACATGT
The DNA here is from genome assembly GCF_033153115.1 of Saccostrea echinata. NCBI lineage: Eukaryota > Metazoa > Mollusca > Bivalvia > Ostreida > Ostreidae > Saccostrea > Saccostrea echinata. The sequence goes on along the minus strand of NW_026889790.1, from coordinate 1,139,423 downwards.
TTACTCTTTTTGACTAGATCTGTCTCTGTTGACCATTATTTTTGACTTGACCTCTTGACCTAAGAGTTTGAGATACTTTTGAGAAACTTAAACTTTGGCCATCACTTTGGCTTTCACATGTTTATTCCTTGTAGAATCTTTCTTTGGGTACCTTTATTTTTTGATCTCTTGACCTTAAAGTTTGACCTACTTTTGAAGGAGAACTTAAGCCTTGGTCATAACTTCTGAATGGTTGGTGGCTTTTATATTTTACATTTGTATTCCTTATGATGAGATCTTTCTTTGGGTTCCATTATTTTTTACCTCATGACCTTGGAGTTTGACCTACTTATGAAAAACTTCTAGATTTGCAATGAGCTCCCATGCAGGGGCATCAGTGTTTCTCAAACACATCTTTTTTTTTTTATTTCAATACACATGTATAACTAAGGACAAGTTTAGAAACCATTAGGATACATATCCATGTACAAATGTAAAACTAAAAGAAGTTGTTACAAGTAGAGGTGTAACATTTCTCTTCCACTATTGTACAGAAGTACAAACAAGTAGAGCATCAGTCTTGTCAGAGACCTCTGGTTTAGTTTTTACTGATTGATAATTAATTATATGTATTTAAAGAGAAAGCTTGTTAATAAATACAGGAATTGGAACAAAGAAAATGGCCTAAGATTTGCAAGCTGGGACTTCAGTATCACATGCATGAAGTAATTGGTGCTGATCTCATAAAATGGTAAGTCTCTATACGTACATGTATGTATTTTATTTTCAGCTCACCTGAGCTGTAAGCTCAAATGAGGTTTTCTGATCACATTGTTTGGTGTCCTTCTGTCTGTCCTTGCATCACACATAATTTGACTATCTTAAGAGCCACTGGGCCAATTTCAACCAAACTTGGCACAAAACATCCTTAGGTAAGGGACAAATAAAGGCCATGTCCCCATCTAAGACTGGATAATCAAGAAAAGGCAGAAATAGGGTGGATTCATTTAAAAATCTCAAGAACCTCTGGGCCAGAAAAGATAAAACTTATATAAAAGTTTCTGACATAATGAAGATCATACCATGAAGATTATAAATTATGCAGGTAGGATAGGGCTACAAGAGAGGATCAAAGTTTTATGCAAGAATATACATTTACTGTATTTAGGAAGAGATCTTTAAACATCTTCTCATGAACCACCTGGCAGGAAAAAATGGAAAACTTTCTAACATCAAGTCATTGTTCTGAGGGTGCAGGGTAGGAGGACAATAGGGGATCAAAGTTTTACATTGGTAATTTGGAAATTTAAAAAAAAAGTAAGAAGTTGTATATCACACTAAATCATGTAATTGTGCAAACATTCCCAAGTTATGTAGATTCAAGCTTCTAGTCAAGTTATGGGGTTAGGATGGGATTACAATATAGGGTCAAAATTGTTCATAGGAATACAAAGGGGGAAAAAACTTTCTAAAGAAGAGCAGGGTCATTGTGACTCAAATTAGAATTGTGGCTCATTAATCATGAGCCGCTGTGAGCCAAGCGCTCATGTGAGCTTGTCTGATCGAAATGTGTCTGTCTTCTTCTAGCTGTCTATCTGTCTGTTAACTTTTCACATTGTTTTCTTCTTCATAATATAAATGCAAATTTGTTCAAATCATGACCCCAGTGGGTAGGGTAAGGCCACAACAGGAGATCAAAGTTAAACATGGGAATATATCGGAATCAATCGTTTAAACTAGCCCTGGAGATGGGATGGGGCTACAATAGAGAATCAAACTTTTGAGAATGTATTGGAAAAAATCTTTTTTTGCCCTCGCCATAAAATGCTAAGTCATAAAGTTTTACTCCTTTCTGTCTGTCATTCCTTTGTAGTTTTCTGGACTTTTTTGGGCATTGTTTGTAGATAATAAGCTGTTTTTGGTATATCTGACTTACAGATTGAATTTGAGTTTCATTGATCCATTTTTAGCTCACCTCAATGAAGTTGGGGGAGCTTATGTAATACCCTCGGCGTCGGCATCAGTGTCGGTGTCCCAGGTTAAGGTTTTGGAGCAGTTTTCTTTTCAAGTACTTCTATGGCCTATATTAGTCAGAGATGCATGGAGGATGCTTCTAGTGTGTTTTATTGTACCAGTCAAGGTTTCAGATGCTGCAATTTCAGCTAAAGAATGACCAGGTTAATGTTTTTGGAGCAGGTTCAAGTTTTTGGAGCAGGTCTCATTTACAAGTAACTATAAGCCCTATATTGACCACTCTTGCATGGATGATACATCTAAGGATGCACACCACTGAACTTGCTTCGGATGCTGGATCTGACCTACATTTTCCGGATGAGTGACTAGGTTAATGTTTTTGGAGTAGATCTCATTTCCAAGTAACTATAAGCCCTATATTGACCAAACTTGCATGGATGAAACATCTAAGGATGCACACTACTGGACTTGCTTCGGATGCTGGATCTGACCTATATTTTCCAGATGAGTGACCAGGTTAAGGTTTTTGGAGCAGATCTCATTTCCAAGTAACTATAAGCCCTATATTGACCAAACTTGCATGGATGAAACATCTAAGGATGCACACTACTGGACTTGCTTTGGATGCTGAATCTGACCTATATTTTATGGATGAGTGACTAGGTTAATGTTTTTGGAGTAGATCTCATTTCCAAGTAACTATAAGCCCTATATTGACCAAACTTGCATGGATGAAACATCTAAGGATGCACACTACTGGACTTGCTTTGGATGCTGGATCTGACCTATATTTTCCAGATGAGTGACCAGGTTAAGGTTTTTGGAGCAGATCTCATTTCCAAGTAACTATAAGCCCTATATTGACCAAACTTGCATGGATGAAACATCTAAGGATGCACACTACTGGACTTGCTTTGGATGCTGAATCTGACCTATATTTTATGGATGAGTGACCAGGTTAAAGTTTTTGGAGCAGATGTCATTTCCAAGTATCTATAAACCCTGTATTGACCAAACTTGCATGGATGATACATCTAAGGATGTACACTACTGGACTTGCTTCGGATGCTGGATCTGACCTATATTTTCCGGATGAGTAACCAGGTTTAAAGTTTTTGGAGCGGATTTCATTTCCAAGTAACTATAAGGCCTATCTGAACTAAACTTGCATGGATGATACATCTAAGGATGCACACTACTGGACTTGCTTCGGATGCTGGATCTGACCTAAATTTTTGGGATGAGTGACCAGGTTAAAGTTTTTGGAATAGATGTCATTTCCAAGTAACTATAAGCCCTATATTGACTAAACTTGCATGGATGATACATCTAAGGATGCACACTACTGGACTTGCTTCGGATGCTGGTTTTGACTTACATTTTCCAGATGAGTGACCAGGTTAAAGTTTTTGGAGCAGATGTCATTTCCAAGTAACTATGAGCCCTATATTGACCAAACTTGCATGGATGATACATCTAAGGATTCACTCTACTGGACTTGCTTTGGATGCTGGATCTGACCTACATTTTCCAGATGAGTAACCAGGTTAAAGTTTTTGGAGCAGATCTCATTTCCAAGTAACTATAAGGCCTATCTGAACCAAACTTGCATGGATGATGCATCAAGGCACGAACAATCTCAAAACTTGCTTCGGATGCTGGATATGACTTACATTTTCTGGTTGAGAGACTAGTTTTAAGTTTTCAAATAAGTCTATTCTAAAGTAACTGCAAGCCCTATCAGAGCAAAATTGCATAAATGTTGCATCTAGGGATGCACACTCCTAGATTATTAGTTTAGTGTGGGACTTTGCCTTACTTAAAGACAACATTTGTTGAGGTGAGCTCTGTAATCTCTGATTACCTATGTGTATGAAGTTGTATCCCTTAGACTTCAAAAAATTCTAATTCAATGTTTTTTATACACCCACTTGAAAAGCTGGTTTATAGTGAAAGGGGGGGGGGGGGGGTTCACTATGTCCATAACACTTAGGGGTATCCATTCTCTTATCTGTAATCCTATCCTATACCACTGAATAAAATTTAATGAGACTTTCATAGAATCTTTATTACATTGTTCCATTGTGCACCTCCTATTTTATGTTTCTATTGGACAGATATTTGGAGTTTCCCATAGCAAAAGTGCCATTCTTTCTATAATATTGGAGGTTACTCATCTCTTATCTGCATCTTGCATGTACCACTGAATAGAATTTAATGAGACTATTACGGAATCTTTATTATATAGTGCCATTTTGCACCTTCCATTTAATGTATTGATCGGGCAGAAATTTGGGTTTCCCATAGCAAAACATGAACACTGCCATTATACTTGATAAAGGAAATACTCAATTTGTTAACGCAACTCCACCTAAACCCCTGAGTGAAATTCAATGGTTCACAAAATCTCATTTACATACTGCCAAGAAATGCACTTTGCCTTTATACTCATATTGGAGTGGAGGTATCATTTTGTGAGCTCAGTGCTCACAATACCTTTAGTTTTACTTAACATTGCTTGATATTTACGCACACTTATATCTTTCTATAAAAGGTATATAAAAAATGAAGAAAAAAAATATTTTTTACATTTAATGGAGCCTATCAGATAATGGTATCATTTTTCCATCATTTACAGTTGAATAGGTGGTAATGATTTTGATGTGGATTTGTACATCTATAAGCAACCCTTAATCATGAGCAGCAAATATAACAGATTTCTATTTATAACTGTATCTGTAATTGAAATGTACTATTATATTGTACTTAATAGAGTTAGGGTATTTATGTGTGTGTTAAATATCAATCTGCAGTTTAGTATACTTTGTTCTTACAATTACCGAAACTGCAGTACAGTTAAAATTCAGTGTCCTGAATACTGATATCTCAAATGCCATGGATATGTCAAAGTGATAATGAAGTAAATTATTATAGAAACAAGTGCCTGTTATAAGCCTACAATTTTAATCCAATGTTTTAAAAAAGTTTGATTTAGAGCAATGTATTTTTATCAATTGTTTTGCCTTTAAAGGGTCATAATATTAATTCAGTCAAAAAAAAAAGAAAATGATCAGATTCCCATCAAACTTCAACTTCTATGTACTATCGTGTTGCAAATTTAATACCGATAAAAGTTTGAATATACAAAAACAACTTCTGGAAAACAAGAGTTTTGGACATCTGAAGCTAAATTCTGCAGTCACCAGGCTTTCACTGACAAAGGACAAGTAACTATGATAATGATCAGTTGATTTCAGCACTTCAATTGTCTGATTTCATTTTGTTTTCTGTTTTTTAGCATTCAGACAACCTCAGGACAATTACTTCGTCTCAAGGACTCCTAGTCCTACAGGAATCTCCTCTAACAGTTGCTCCTGTAGGATTTCCTAGTCCTTTGGGAATCTCCTCTAACGGTTGCTCCTGTAGGATTTCCAGTGCCATCTGTTGTACAACATCAACACTGCTGTGATAAAGACAGGACTCAATGGCAGGTTTAGCATAAACAGCTGAATCTAAAAGAAAAGAGCAATCAGATCATTGATGATATTACAGATTTTTAGGTCAATATTATTTATTTTACCCATTGTCTTTCTGTACATGTTGATTTTGTTAATGAGAGTATTGTTAATGAGCATTTCCAATTAAAGTGAATCAGACCTGGAGGACTGTGGCTCAGTTTGTTCATATGTGAAGTGAATATGTGTGAATGATTAGTGTGGGGTATTTTATTTTTCATCAGACAAAATATTTTTCATTCTATTTAAGAGACGAACTTATGCATTGGTAATGTTTTCTAAAAGCACCTCTAGTTTAATATATGTATGTGTTTCTGATCTGTTAATTTTTTGATGACTTTCATGATTTATTGGAGAATAGTGTCTGTGATATTTCTCTGATCTTGACAATAACTGTAGTAGAATAAAAATGTTCCTTCTTTTATTTGAAAAGAAATAAAACTTTATATAAATATAAACTTTAGACAGGCATTATTTCTCTGTATATATGTACTGACATGGAATCACTTTTTAGAAAAGATTAACAAAGACATAGTTATTCTCTGATCATTACACATTCTAACCAGTTGAGCAACAGTCTCCGCAGAGATTGTGGTTTATGTTTCTTGATTACGTTGAAAGGAAGCCTGTCTCTCTTAGAATTGAACCCTATAACATTTCTTAATATCTTAACATGTTTTAGTTTGCAAAACAATGAAGATTATGACGTCTATGAAATTTTATATATTTTGGATGATGCAGATTCTTTTATTATGCAATATACTTATCATTGTAAGTCCTTTGTCATTTGACCTTTAGGATTCTACCTCAGGTACTGTTGGTATTAAATCTATATTTATGTTATAGCTAACATACATTAAAGGAGACTAAGAAATATTCTTACATTTATACAGCCACAATATTCTGCCTCATATTCAAAAATATATTTTTCACTTTTTAAAAAAAAACAATGTGTTCTTTAATGTATATGTATTAAAAATGGAATTTCAATGATGTGACATGTTTTATAATTTTGGAGTGTGTTTTATAATGTAAATGATATTAACTTTGTTTCTAGTGTATTGATGTTCTGTATTCACTGTTTTATTTAATGAGTTAGTTGTGAAAAGGCATACTTTTATAATGCATGCCTGCAAAGAGAAGGGTACTAAAAATTATTTTAATTGGTTTTTGAAGTTTAGGAACTGAAATAAAATGTTTTGGATTTGTGTTTGTTTTTACCAAATTAACTGGGTTTAATTAATATTAAAACATGTTCCCTACATAAATAAATAAAATGTGTTGAGATTTTTAAGCTTTAATATAATCATATAAGTAGAAAAATAATGGCTTCCTTCAAGTGAATTAAATTCAATTATTAAAAATGTAGCAGCCAACTAGGACGAGCTATAAATTGTCTTATTAGCTCACCTGAGCTAAAAGCTCAAGCTTTTCTGATTAAATTGTGTCTTGCCTCTGTAAGCTTTTAATATTTTCAACTTCTGCCATAGAACCTCTGGGCCATTTTCAGCAAAACTTGCCACAAGTATCTTTGGATGAAGAGTTGTTCAGTTAAAGAGAGCTGCATCCTCTTTCAAGGGGAAATTAAGAAATTCATGAAAATTTGGTGGCATCTTTTAAAAAATCTTTTTTATCAAGAACCGCTGGGGCAGAAAGGAAGAAGGTTGTATGAATTCAAAGCTTCCTGACATGGTACAGACTCAAGTTTGTTCAAATGAAGGACCCAGAGGGTAGGATGGGAGATCAAAGTTTTACATGTTAATATACAAGGAAAAATCTAAAGAACAGCAGGGTTAATGAAAATATCTTAAATAGTTTCTTTAAAACTGAGTTTTAGACACAATAAATAGTAAAGTTCATTGGGAAGGTCAAGGTAAAAAAAATGGACACAGTTGATAAATTCTCACCAAATTATGTATCAGTGCATAAGTTTATATAAACAAGATGTGTTTGTGAAACACTGATGCCCCCGTGTGGCAACTTATAGCAAAGGTTAAACTTTCTCAAATGAAAATCAAATATGTTGGTACCAAAAATAAAGTCTTGTCTCGAGGAATATACCTGTGAAATATGACAGCCCTAGAAGCAACCATTGAATAGATATGGAAAAGGTTTAAGTTTTTCAAAAGTAAGTCAAACATCAAGGTCAAATGGAAAAAAAATAATGGTGCCTAAGGAAAGGCCTTCTCACAAGAAATATACTGGTGAAATATGAAAGCTGAAGCACCAATCATTCAAAAGTTATGACAAAGGTTTAAGTTTTCCAAAAGTAGGTCAAACTCCAAGGTCAAGGTAAATGGATTACAATTGTTGGTATCCAAAGGAAGGTCTTGTCACAAGGATTACATATGTGAAGTATGAAAGCCCTAGCCCCAACGGTTCACAAGTTATGGCGAAGGTTAAAGTTTTTCAAAAATAGGTCAAACTCCAAGGTCAAAGGGTCAAAGTTGTTGGTATCCAAAGGAAGGACTTGTCAGAAGGATTACATATGTGAAGTATGAAAGCCCTAGTACCAATTGTTCAAAAGTTATGGCGAAGGTTAAAGTTTTTCAAAAGTAGGTCAAACTCCAAGGTCAAAGGGTCAAAGTTGTTGGTATCCAAAGGAAGGACTTGTCACTAGGATTACATGTGTGAAGTATGAAAGCCCTAGCACCAATTGTTCAAAAGTTAAGGCCAAGGTTAAAGATTTTCAAAACTAGGTCATTCTCCAAGGTCAAGGTCAATGGATTACAATTGTTGGTATCCCAAGGAAGGTCTTGTCACAAGGATTACATACACTGTATGTGAAATATGAAAGCCTTAGCACCAACCGTTCAAAAGTTATGGCCAATGTTAAAGTTTTTCAAAAGTAGGTCAAACTCCAAGGTCCATGTCAAAGGGTCAAAGTTGTTGGTATCCAAAGGAAGGTCTTGTCACAAGGATTACATATGTGAAGTATGAAAGCCCTAGCCCCAACTGTTCACATGTTATGGCCAAGGTTAAAGTTTTTCAATCTCCAAGGTCAAGGTCAATTGATTACAATTGTTGGTATCCGAGGGAAGGTCTTGTCACAAGGATTACATATGTGAAGTATGAAAGCCTTAGCACCAACCGTTCAAAAGTTATGGCCAATGTTAAAGTTTTTCAAAAGTAGGTCAAACTCCAAGGTCAAGGTCAAAGGGTCAAAGTTGTTGGTATCAAAAGGAAGGTCTTGTCACAAGGATTACATATGTGAAGTATGAAAGCCCTAGCTCCAACTGTTCAAAAGTTATGGTCAAGGTTAATGTTGGGTAAAATTTTGTAAAACTAGGTCAAACACCAAGGTCAAGGTCAAAAGGTCAAATATGGTGGTACCCAAAGAAAGGTCTTGTCACCAAGTATACACATGTGAAATATGAAAGCCATAGCTCCAACCAATCAAAAGTTATGGGCAATGTTAAAGTTTTTGCGGACAAACAGACAGACAGGCGGACAGGGCAAAAACTATATGCCCCCGAATCTTCGATGCGGGGGCATAAAAATATTGATAAGCTAGATAGCTCTCGCCAATATGTATCAGCATCAAAATTTCTGGAATAGTATCTTTAAAACAGAGCTAAATTGGATTAATTTTTTTTCTTCGAATTGTGGACCCTGGGGTTAAGGCGGGATACAGGTATTTGGCGGTGGGGCATCTAATATTTGAGAATTTAGAATTTAATACGAATGATGGTTCAGTAGGGTTCTGGGAAAATTGTTGACACTAGCTAAGAACATGATTACATGTATCACAAATCCAAATGTTATGATTATATATTAAACTTGGGGAGCCATAGCTAGTTTATGTTCACCTATTGTAGTGTATTAGTGAAAGTGATTCCACTTTTATGTATACTAGATGGATTAATGTCTGCGTTTAAGGTTTAGCAGTCATATGGCAGTCATAAGTGGCAATTGCTGCAAGTCAGATAGCTCAGGTGGTAGAGCACCTATTGAGAGTTCGGGAATTTAAGTCCATGTATATCTTCAAATTCTGGTCTGGCTCTAAGACCATTAGGGGACGACCATTAGATTCTGAAGGGGGCTGGCAGATTTTGGAAATAAATAATCTGTCCTTGAAAATAAATATTATCAGTCTTCCACTGGCAAGTAAATAATCTATGATTGACTAGTGCTACCCCCCCCCCCCCCCCCAATGAAATAGAGTTTGGGTGTTTCCTTTCTTTATGTCCCCGTAATCGAAGATTTGGGGGTACATGTACCGGTATATAGTTTTTGCCCAGTCTGACCGTCTGTCTGTTTGTCCGCAAAAACTTTAACATTGCCCATAACTTGTGATTGGTTGAAGCTATGGCTTTCATGTTTCACTTGCATATTCCTTGTGACAAGACCTTCCTTTGGGTTCGAACATATTTGACCTCTTGACCTTGGAGTTTGAACCACTTTTGCAAAAATTTACCCAACTTTAACCTTGGCCATAACTTTTAAACAGTAGGTGCTAAGGCTTTTATATTTCACATGACATGTGTATTTATCGTGACAAGACCTTTCCATGGGTGTAAATATTTTTGACCTTGACCTTAGAGTTTTAAAAAAAACTTTAACCGTGGCCATAACTTTTGAACAGTTAGTTCTAGTTCTTTCAAATTTTACAGGTATATTTTTTGTGACAAGACCTTCCTTTGGATACCAATAATTTTGACTTTGACCTTGGAGTTTGACCTACTTTTGAAAAACTTTAACCTAGGCCATAACTTTTGAACGGTTGGTGGTAGGGCTTTTATATTTTGCATGTTCACTAAGTATTTCTTATGACAAGATCTTCCCTTGCATACCACTAATTTTGACCCTTTGACCCTTGGAGTTTGGCCCACTTTTAGAAAACACTAACCTTGACCATAATTTTTGAATGGTTGGATCGAGCTATGGCTATCATATTTCACATGTGTATTCCTTGTGACAAGACCTTCCTTTGGGTACTAACATATTTGACCTCATGACCTTGGAGTTTAGTTGACCCACTTTTGCAAAAATTTTCCCAACTTAACCTTGGCCATAACTTTTGAACAGTTGGTGCTAAGGCTTTCATATTTCATTTGTGTATTCATCTTGACAAAACATTTTCATGGGTGTAAATATTTTTGACCTTGACATAAGAGAAGGACCCACTTTTAAAAAACTTTAATCTTGGCCATAACTTTTGAAGAGTTGGTACTAGGACTTCCAAATTTCATGGGTATATTCTTTGTGACAAGACTTTTCTTTGGATACCAACAACTTTGACCTTGATTTTGGAGTTTGACCTACTTTTGAAAAACTTTAACCTTGACCATAACTTTTGAACAGTTGGTGGTCTTTTATATTTTGCCTGCATGTGTATTTCTTATGACAAGGTCTTCCACTGCATACCATTGATTTTGACTTTGAGTTAGAGTTTGACCCACATTTAGAAAACATTAACCTTGACCATAAATGTTGAATGGTTGATGCCTGGGCTTTCATATTTACCAGGTACATGTATATATCCATTGACACAAAATAAATCCTTGGGTAACAACATTTTTATCTCTTTACCATGGAATTTATCTTGCATTTGATAACTTTAACCTTCTCGATCATCTTGGAAATAAATAATCTGTCCTTCACCGACATGAAAAAAAAAATAATCGGACTCGGAAAAGTTTGCCAGCCCCTCCCCCCCCCCCCCCCCGACCTCAGAATCAAATGGTCGTCCCCTAAACCGAGAACAGACTTAAGTCAAAATTTCAAATCAATATATTTTTGAAATAATTTTGATAATGAAACAAAATTTTCAACTTATTTTTGAATTTGAGCTAAAAATGGAATTTTTTATGCTCATACGTTGAATAGAACTCAAACAACTCGATATCTTTTAAAAATAAGCCAATGTCGATTTTAAATAAAAGTTATACATCCAGTTTATCTGTTTACTAGTTACTGGAATAATCAGCAAGTATTAGATATAGGCCTATCCCATTTTACTCAATTCTGTTACATTTTCGTTAACGAAATTACTCGGTCATTTTCTTAAACTACAATAAATAGTTTATATGTCCTTTATGAAAATGACCGAGTAGTTACGATTGCACAATCGGTTTCATTTTAGACCGAAATTCCTCGATGCCCATGAAAGGTGAGCAGCGCATCCCATGTTCGATTGACATTATTCTTTGTTTATAAACAATAATTTGCAGAACAGAAATATTTGTTACTGTATGATATCACATATCTGGTAGCACTATTTTTTTTCTTACAAACAGAACATGACAAAGAGGCAGATCTTAACGTGTTTACGTAATTTATTATCAAGAGATGTTTGTCATGCTGTGGAAAGAAAATATCTTGCAGCAAATGCTAGGTAGGTACTAATCAAGTAAATGTTTTAAAAGAACGGAGATGTAACTTTGATCAACCGATGGTTGTGAGGAGAGGGTAAGCAGATCATAGGCCCTGGTTTAATTGAATCATGCAACTTGTCAAGGTTAGGAATTCAAGCATTTCACACTTCTAAATGACATAATGGTAGACAGTGGTAGAGGGTTCGGTATACCAGCTCATAGGAGAATACAGTATAACACTCTCTCTAGAATATTTGTAAAATTGAAGATATTGTTACATTGTATCCCAGTGACACCCTGGCCTGTATTTGGTTTTAAAAATTAACTCAAATGAGATGTTTTTTTTCTGTTTAGTTATGATTAAGTGAAGTAACCTAAGTGAGTTACTTAAATATAACTTGTTTGCACATGCCCCTGACTTTTCAAATTAATATGCTATATGTTTAATTTTTCTTTAGTTTACTGCAGACCAACTGTGTTAAGAACTATCACCAGACAACGCCATTGATGTTCTATAATCGATTTAAATCCCGAAAAGAAGTGAAAAAGAAAAGTAAGGAAGAAGAGGAACAGGATAGGGAAATAGACGCCAAACTCGTGGAGGAGAAAGTGAAAGAACTTGATGTAGTAACAAAGATCCCGTACAAAATTAATGTGGCCTCTTTTGAGAGCAAAACAGATAGGTTTGTGAACAGAATTTTTAAACAAGTGGAACAAAGTGGTGAAAAAACCCAGGAAACATTCAACACCGCTGTTAAGATTTACAAACTGAATGCTGGGCTGTATATGAGAGGGCATATAGAGTTTGGAGAAGTAGCTCTGAGTAAACTTGAGGAATATGAACTGCAGTATAATCTAGAAGTTTACAAAATGATATTCAGCATATTTCCAGAGGGAAAGTATCTACCCACATCTAAGATTGCTGCAGAATTTACACCATTCCCACGACAACAGGATGCTGCACTGCAGATATTAACTAAAATGTTTGATAATGGTATTTTTTTTACTTGCATATTAAAATAATCTCTTCAAATTTTCTTTTCAGAATGAATTACTATGTAGGCCAGAATAAATACATATATTTCAAACTATCTATTTTTATATCATTTAAATTCACAGAAGGTCAACATTAACTCTTTAAAACAGTTGATAGAGTTGTATCTTTTGTCAATGCAATTTCTTCATCATAAAAAAATTATACAAGTTGCAACAGAGAAAGAATGCATTCATCATCAGTTCTATTCATTCACAGGAGTTATACCAGATGAAGAATTTGGCAGAATGATAATATCTAGATTTTCCCAAAGATCCAAAGTCTTTACAAGATACCTGAGGATGTTGTATTGGATGCCAAAGTTTAAGTATATGAACCCCTGGCCTATTCCCAGACCTCCACCAAAGGACCCCATTCAGCTCGCTGTCTTGGCTCTCAAGAGAATGAGTTTTGATTTGGAAACAAAGATAACAGTTGTGAATGTGAGTTTACCTAAAAAAAATGATAATCTTTTATTTAAATTGATACTCCTCCATTAGTTTTGGACTAATTCTATATTATATTTCGTTAGTTTTCAATATATTATTGTTCCACTTCTTAAGGTATGTCACTTGTCAGCCTTTTAGAAAAGTTCAGTCAGAACCTCTTACTTAAAAACTATTTATTATAATTCAAACTTTATAACATATTTCAATTAAACAATCTAAAATGTTCAACATTCAATTAAAAAACTGCTCAAAAATTCATAAAGAAGCAAGATTTGTAAGGGACTATTTCTTGTGGTGGAAGGATATTAAGCAGAAAATTCTGCAAATCTATACATTTATTAAATTTAATATCTTGGAACTTTAGTCTCACATACTTTTACTCAGGGAATATTTTCCATTATGATATGCCTGGAATATTAAATATAGGTCTCAATTTATATTTTTATAACAAAATTTATACCTTCGCTCAACAAACTTTGCCAAAAAATGAAGATATATTAAAGAAGTCGAGATAAAATTTACACAGTTTTTTGCCAGAAAATCCATATTTTGACCAATATTTCAAAATTTACATCACTGACCCCAACTTTTTCTTTCATTATTTTAAACTACTCGATACTTTTGACCGATCAGCACATAAGTCGTAAAAAGTTTGATACAAGAAAATATTCTATTGCCTATTTAGATTTTTAATACCCCAAATATGAGACTTTTTTAGTGCAAAAAGGTCACACAATAATTTACGCGCATTAATTTGCATGATTTGTTCAATGATAAATATTATTCAAACTATTTTACGTAAAATAAGATTATGTTTATTGCCATGGTTACATCTGATAAAATATGATAATGGTTAAAGTGATTAACCAACGAGTTACAATTTAAGTGCAAAAAGGTCAACTTAATTGTACTGTAGCTCAGTTAGATGCACACTGACCCCCCATTTTCTCAGCGATTTTGAGTCATACTATATGAGTACTTATCCAAAGTATACTTCTCAAAAAATCCTTGATATAACAAATTTCACGAGTGACATACCTTAACTTAAAATGGAATTTCTCTATATATTTCACAAAATTACTAAAATACTGAGCAGTGTGAAATTACCTCAAATTCTAACAATTTTCACAATTTAAAATTCAGAATCGGTATGTCAGTTTTGTATAAACACCTATAGAGCTACAGTATTGTCAGATACCAGTGCTTCTCCTAAAAAAATGTGTAATCCACACAAGGGCCAGTAATGTACTATGCTTGATTTAATGTCATCACTATATATATATATATATATATATATATATATATATATATATATATATATATATATATAAAGGAATCTTTTTTACATTGTATATACAGTTATGACGAAAATTGAAGCAAAGTATGTTAGCAGCCCCCTTGGTTATACATTGTTAGGATTCAAAAGAATTTAGACACATCCCGTGACATCCTTCTTACATTGACAGGACACTCTTTCTAACTTGATTGCGAGGATCCTTATTAAATAAGAAGATATGACATGTTTTGAATCTTGCTAGGATTCTTTAGGAGATGTGGCATGTTTTAGGAGATACATGTATGACATGTTTTGAATATTGCTAGGATTCCTAAGAAGATATGACATGTTTTGTTATTGTAGGATTCAAAAGAAAGTGAGATCTCAGCAACAAGGAGTGGTAAGTTTATAGCCAGTGCACAGAGTCCTAAACAGAGGGAACTTCTCTCCAGACATCCCTCATCTAAACCCATCATAGTGGAGGGGGAACATTATGTCTATCTCCGGAAAGTTTGTCAGAAAGTGTTTTTCCTTAAAACGGACCCAGAGGAAGAAATAACAGGAGAGGACCCTGACTATTATAAAGCCCTCGAGGAGGAGGATGTAGAAGGTATGATGCATTATAGTATGGATTGTCTCCCCAGAATTCCATATATGAAGTTCTGTAAAAGATCTGAAAATAAACAAAATATTCAAAATTTTCTGAAGACTGTCAGAGATTTTGATTGACCGAGGTCAAATTTTGTTAGTTAAAACAGAGATCTGTCAGTTCTGTTAGTTCAGATAAGTGCAAGGTTAACAGACATGGTTTAGTATCTCTTATCGGAGCTAAGTAATTTTGAATTTGAAAAAAAAATTTCCTTTGAATGAAAACAGAATTTGTGTATGAATTTCTGAGATAGTGACATTTTGAGAATGTTTAATTTTGTGAGCAGATATGCTTATAGCCATTATAACTTTTACTTATAGCCTTTACATATGAAATACAATTTGAAATGAACTGTGCGTTCAATTTATTTTACAGACATGTTCAACTTCACAACCCCTCTGTCTGGTGAGGAACAGACAGCTCTCGTCCCCAAGAAGTCAGTCCATGAGCAGGAGGATGGGACAGTGTACGCTATGTGTATAACAAGTGACTCAAGCAAGGAATCCCTACAGGACTGGATTCAGTTCCTACAAACCACAAACTTAGCACTGGAACATATACCTGTTTTATTTAGGATTAAAGATGCAGACTCTTTACTGAAAGAAACTATTAGACAGGAAGAAGAAGAGGAATTATGAGATTAGATATTTTAGGGAAAATAAAAAAAATAATCATTACATTGTTTTCTTTTAACCAGAATCAAGGCACGATAAGATTTTTTGATCAAGGTAATCATTTTTCCCCTAACTTTTCAGTTTTTATGTCTTTGTCATTCCAACCTATGTTCTTATTCATTTCCACTCAGTTGAACATAAATGATTTATAAAATAAATATTAACACTGTATATAGTACAGAAGCACTCTTGCAAGTGCAGTTTATTATTACAAAATACATGCATACAAATGATTTATCAATCTGATTAAAATCAGATCTTTGTTACGCTCTGAAATTCTGATAGCTGCTGTACAGTGACTATCAGAATTTTGGAGTATAACATAGATCTGATTTTAATCAGATTGATGATTTATAAAATAAATAACAATACTGTATATAGATACAAATTTAATTTTCCTTCATTGAAACTTGTATATCTACATAGACAAAAAAGAAAGATAAGAACAAGATGTGTTTGTGAAACACTGATGCCCCCCTGTGGCAGCTCATGGCAAAGGTTAAAGTTTCTCAAATGCAAATCAAATTCCAAGGTCAAGATCAAGAGATAAAAAGTGTTGGTACCCTAAAAAGGTTAATGACACAAGGAAAACACCTGTGAAGTATGAAAGCCCTAGCACCAACCATTCAAAGGTTATGACCAAAGTTAAAAGTTTATCAAAAGTAGGTCAAGCTCCAAGGACAAGAATTAATCATGCCAAAGGGAAGGTCTTGTCACAAGGAATATATGTGTGAAATTTGAAAGCCCTAGCACCAAACATTCAAAAGATATGACAAATGTTAAAGTTTTTCAAAAGTAGGTTAAACTCCAAGGTCAAGGTAAAAAATTGTTGGTACCCAAGGGCGGGACTTGTCATAAGAAATATGCATGTGAAATATGGAAACCCTAGCACTAACCATCAAAAGTTATGGCCAAGGTTAAAGTTTTTCAAAAGTGGGTCAAACCTCAAGGTCAAAGGTAAAAAATTGTTGGAACCAAGGAAAGGTCTTGACACGTGGAATACATATACAGAATGTGAAAGCCCTAGCACCAAGGGTTCAAATATTATGACCAAGGTGATAGTTTTTCAAAAGGGGGTCAAACTTCAAGGTCAAGGTCAAAAGTTCAACATATTTGTACCCAAAGAAAGTTCTTATCATGTGAAGTATGAAAACGCTAGTACCAACTGTTCAAAAGTTATGATCAAGGTTGAAGTTTGGTAAAATTTTGCCAAAGCAGGTCAGACTCCAAGGTCTACAGGTCAGATATGTTGGTACCCAAAGAAATGTCTTGTTACAAGGAATACACATGTAAAATGTGAAAGCCATAGCTCCAACCAATCAAAAGTTATTGGCAAGGTTAAAGTTTTTGTGGACAAACAGACAGATAGACAGACGGAAGGATAGAGCAAAGACTATATGTCCCCGAATCTTTGATTACAGGGGTATAAAAAAATCAATAAAAACGATATTTGTAAGGGCAAGTTGGTGGAGAAACATCGGACTGCACTAAGAGAGAGAGAGAACCTTCGATTGGCGTTAACTAAACATACGTGCTTTATCAGAATACCCGTAGAACAGGTATTCTAAAAATACAGTAACCAATCAGATCGTCAGTCAAAATAAACACAGGGTAAACACGTGTTGTGATAATTTCAATAAATGCACTTACTAGTATTTCAATAAACTTTAAACCTTTATTCATATGCGAGAAATACTGAGTATCTGTGAGTTTTGCAATCTTTTTATAAATTTGTTAGCTCACCTGAGTTGAAAGCTCAGGTGAGCTTTTCTGATCACCCTTAGTCCAGCGTCCGTCCGTCTAGCTTTCTGTCTGGCCGTCTGTCTGTAAACTTTTCACATTTTCAACTTCTCAAAATCCACTTGGACAATTTTAACCAAACTTGGACAAAGCATCCCTGGATAAAGTGGATTCCAAATTGTTAAAATGAAGGACCAAGCCCCTTTTCCAGGGGGAAATAATCAAGAAAAGGCAAAAATTGACCTACTTTCGAAAAACTTTAACTTTTGAACGGTTGGTGCTAGGGCTTTCATACTTCACATATGTAATCCTTCCTTTGGATACCAAGAACTTTGACCTTGACCTTGGAGTATGTCCTACTTATGGAAAACTTTAACCTTGGACATGACTTTTGAACAGTAGGTGCTAGGGCTTTCCTATTTAACATGTCTATTCCTTGTGACAAGACCTTTCTTTGGATACCAACAACTTTGACCTTGGAGTTTGACCTACTTCTGGTAACCCTAACAAAAAATTACTATAGTAAACTATAATTAACAATAGTTTACTATAGTTAACTATAGTACCAAAGTGAAAACTTTGGAACTTTGATTTACTATAGTGAAAACTTTGGAACTTTGATTTACTATAGTGAAAACTTTGGAACTTTGATTTACTATAGTAAAAACATTGAAACTTTGGTTAAGTACGATAAATCCCGTGGAATTATGTTTTTGATTCCCATTCTTTACATTTTATGATATTTCAAATTTAAGATTCATTAAAGCTTTAGAGAACATTTTAAAAACCCCACCCCTCCCCTAAAAGAATAATGTACACGATATGAATTTTAATGTAAAGGTTGTCGCTCGCGCCGATAAATAAGCAATATTTATTTCAATGTATTTAATTTTAATGTCATGCAGATGTAACGTAAGTCTTATTTATGGAGAAAAAATGATATATTATCAAAAAAATTGTGTCATTTAGAATCAAAATATCTGCTTCATCAACTTCAGTCAACATGTATTTTTTTTAAAATTTATAAATGTCAATATTGCATTTGAATTAACTACTTTGTATATTTGAATAAAGATGTACAACAAAAACCAGCCCCAACCAACCCCATATCCACCACTCCCCTAAAATGGCTAAATAATCAAACAAAATTAATAAAAATACATAAGTTGTTAAACTAATGAAAAAACTTTAAAACTTTGATTAAGTATAGGGAAACTTTGAAACTTTAATTAACTATAGTAAAAACTTTGGAACTTTGATTTACTATAGCAAAAACTTTGGAACTTTGATTTACTATAGTGAAAACTTTGGAACTTTGATTTACTATAGTGAAAACTTTGGAACTTTGATTTACTATAGTTAACTATAGTAAACTATAGTTAACTATAGTTTACTATAGTATTTTTTTGTTAGGGAAACTTTAACCTTGGACCTTGGACATAACTTTTGAACGATTGGTGCTGTTTTCATATTTTACATGTGTATTTCTTGTGAGAAGGCCTTTCCTTGGGCTCCATTTATTTTGACCATTTGACCTTAGCCTTGATGTTTGACTTACTTTAGCCTATTCCATATCTATTCAATGGTTGCTGATAGGGCTTTCATATTTCACAGGTATATTCCTCGAGACAAGACCTTACTTTGAGTGCCAACATATTTGATTTGCCTTTGCTATAAGTTGCTATACAGGGGCATCCGTGTTTCACAAACACATCTTGTTTTTTAAAATTAAAATTAGCACTGTTTATGCTTCGGATTGGTTATGCAACTTACATACGACGTCATGTGACATCAAAGTCTAGACGTACCAAATGTCACGTGCGGTTTGAAGAGACGGATCTAAATTGAAACTGAATAGGTATCTGCGCTCGCCCTGTGAACCCCCTGTGCACCGTGAACATTTTAAAGTCACTTAAAAATTTGATAATGCATTTATAGGCAAACAGTAACTCCGACATGGAACATACACAATTTCATATTTTCCTTTTTGATAATGCCGTACCCATAAAATCTGTGAAATAATATGAAAATATATTTTTCAAGAACTCATTACAGATGGTAAGAGGAATAATAATTTTCTCTATTAATTTTGGATGAAAGTAATGTCATTACTGCACAATTTTCTGCATGAAATACTCTTGCACAAATAAAACATAATCTTAAAAGATACCAAATTACGTGTAATCGATATTGAGGAACACTTTCGCTTAATTCTTTTTCATAATAATTCAGAAAAAAATCTCCTTATAAAGAACAGCCATAAAATATTCACATGGTCTGATAGGATTCCCATGTAGTGTTCAATCAGGTTTGTAGAAATCATACACATGAACCTTGGAGTTAGGATGGGACCACAATAGGGCGTTCTCAATTTTATATGCAAATGTAATAACAATACATTCTCAATAACAACATAGCCACAATTAGTCATATTGATACCCAAAAAAAACCTCGTATAGTGTAGGTTCACGTTCCTTACAATCACTAACCCCCTCACCCCCCCCCCCTTTGAGGTATAGTGGGACCATGCATAGTAGAGGGTTAACGTTTTATATGATAGTTACGAATCCCCTCTCCCCTGAGATATAGTGGGACCACAGTAGAGGGTTGACATTTTACATAATAATCACGAACCCCCTTTACTCTGATGTATAGTGGGACCACAGTGGAGGGTTTACGTTTTACATGATAATCACGAACCCCCTTTCCTCTGAGGTATAGTGGGACCACAGTAGAGGGTTAACATTTTACATGATAATCACGAACCCCCTTTCCTCTGAGGTATAGTGGAACTACAGAAGAGGGTTAACGTTTTATATATTAACATGTTAGAAAAATCTTTATGTCAAGAACCACGGGCCATATCTACATCTTAAGCATTTCTGTGTAGTGTCGAATCGTTTTTTTTCCGATCTTGCCCCCTGGTGCTAGAGTTGGGTTACACAGAGGGTCAAAGTTTCACAGGAAAATATGTAAGTAAATATCTTCAAAAAACTGCAGAACAGCTGGGCACAATTAGTCATATTGATAATGCTATCTTCATGTAGTGTAGATTCTCGTTTTTGTTTCCCCCCAAATCATGATCCCCGGGTTACGTGTGGCCACAACAGAGAGTCAAAACAGTATGTAATATAATAGTAACAAGATGTGTTTGTGAAACACTGATGCCCCCGTATGGCAGCTTATGGCGAAGGTTAAAGTTTCTTCAAATGGAAGTCAAAATCCAGGCCAAAAGATAAAAAATGTTGATACCCAAAGAAAGGTCTTGTCTCAAGGAATACGCCTGTGAAATTTGAAAGACCTAGATACAACTGTTCAAAAGTTATGGGGAAGGTTAAAGTTTTTTAAATAAAAGTCAAACGTCAAGGTCAAAGTGGTTGGTATCCAAAGGAAGATCTTGTCACAAGGGTTACATATGTGAAGTATGAAAGCCCTAGCACCAACCATTCAAAAGTTATGGCCAAGGTTAAAGTTTTTCAAAAGTAGGTCAAACTCCAAGGTCAAGGTCAAAAGGTCAAAGTTGGTATGCAACGGAAGGCCTTGTCACAAAGAATACACATGTGAAGCTTGAAACCCCAAGCACCAACTGTTCAGAAGTTATGGCCAAGGTTAAAGTCTCATAAAATTTTGCAAAAGTGGGTCAAACTCCAAGGTCAAGGTCAAAAGGTCAAATATGATGGTACCCAAAGATGGTGCTTGGGGTTTCATACTTCACATATGTAATCCTTGTGACAAGACCTTCCTTTGGATACCAACCACTTTGACCTTTTGACCTTGACCTAGGAGTTTGACCTACTTTCGAAAAACTTTAACCTTGGCCATAACTTTTGAATGGTTGATGCTAGGGCTTTCATACTTCACATATGTAATTCTTTTGACATCACCTTCCTTTGAATACCAACCACTTTGACCCTTTGACCTTGACATAGGAGTTTGACCTACTTTTGAAAAATTTTAACCTTGGCTATAATTTTTGAATGGTTAGTGCTAGGGCTTTCATACTTCACATATGTAATCCTTGTGACAAGACCTTCCTTGGATACCAACCATTTTGACCCTTTGACCTTGACATAGTTTGACCTACTTTTGAAAAACTTTAACCTTGGCCATAACTTTCGAATGGTTGGTGCTAGGGCTTTCATACTTTACATATGTAATCCTTGTGACAAGACCTTTCTTTGGATACCAACAACTTTGACCTTGACCTTGATGTTTTACTTACTTTAAAAAAACTTTAACCTTCGCCATAACTTTTGAATAGTTGCAGCTAGGGCTTTCAAATTTGACATTTTTTTATTTTTTGGCCTGGATTTTGACTTGCAGAAACTTTAACCTTCGCCATAAGCTGCCATACGGGGGCATCAGTGTTTCACAAACACATCTTGTTGTTTTTGATTTGAAGCAAGAAAGATATGTAAGTAAGAAAATCATTAATTATAGTGATCTGTGTAACATTTACATCACATATGAACGCTTTGTCAGAATGAATTGTGTTTTAGGAATATATTAAAGAATCGTATCAGAAATTTAAAAAGGCAATGAGCGAACCATCTCCTTCCTTTTTCACTAAATCGGAGGAGATACTCTGTAAAAGAAAGACTACATGAACAATATGTTATGGTTCCAGAGTACAAGGATATTGTAACAATATCGTCATTGTTTGCAAGGCTCATTATTAAAACTGTATCTTAGAAGAACTTGGTTTTAATTCTACGTCTTGAAATCCAACTTATACTCACAGTTCACTTTCTAGGAATGAAATTCTTCAAGATCACATCTGAGTGTTTATTCCTTTTAACATTCCAGTCAACCAAGGTGAGTTCGATCTTCTATACTTATGCTGGATTCCTAAACTTCATAAAACTCCTTACAAAGAGGGATGAATTGCCGGATCCAGCAAATGCTCTACCAAGCCCCTATCTTTACTTCTTACAAAAAATAGTACTGCTGTATAGAAGAAACATATTCTAGAAGTGGTGTAAATCAGATGTGGATTCTCAAAAATTCCAATGAACTTTTAGAAAATTTAAGATCGCCAAATTTTACAAATATATAGAATGTACAACCAGGACGAGGACGTAGAAATTATGGTGAATTTGTAGTGTACTTAAATGGATTATCCCACCAGAATTCCAAGTATGAAGTTTTGTAAGAGATCTGAAAATAAACAGAATATTCAAAATTTTCTGAAGACTTTCAGATAAGTCGATAAGCAATAACATGCTTTGAATACGATCAATTTTTAAGCCGAGGCAAGCTACTGGCAAATAAGTTAATGTTACAAAGATTTCAACAACCCCATTTAAAGTCAGCTTTTCGCATATTCTACAGTCGTTATAATGACCTTATTGGTAAATACAACCTCTTTTTGGGTCGAATTTTGTCTGACATTTTTCAAACCATTTGTTAGGTCACTGCTTTCATACTAAATTTGACTATGGAGTACTCCATCTGCCAGATCAATACATAGGGCTCAAGGCAGGTGTGACCGGTCGACAGGGTATGCTTACTCCACCTAAGCACCTGGTCCCACTTCTGGTGTTTCCAGGGTTCCGTATTTTTGCCCTGATCACGTTCGTTTTGTTATCTTCATCTTTACATCTGTATCATAACAACAATACGTATACTTATTTACATCATTGAAAAAAGATTATTGCATTTAAAAAAAAATAATATAGGATAAGGGCTTCGATCCTGGGTCTTCTCACATTATAGTCGGAATTCGTACTCACTATGCTACCAAGATTAAACAACGATGCCAAATAATTGGACTGCTCAGTTATTGTCCGTCAGGTGCTGTGTATGTATATTTTATATAACTTTATATTTAACTCTTACAAATTACAACAAATCGTTAGACGGAACATTACGTAGTCGTATAAAACAAAGGCCTAACAATTGGTATAAAACATGTCAGCCAAAATACGACTCAATGATAGGTTATATTTGCTAACAAGGTCATTATAACGACCAAAGAATTTACGGAATACTGACTTTAAACGAGGTTGTTAAAATTCTGTAACATCTACTTTTTATCTGTCAGTAACTTGCCTCGGTTTAAAAATTGATCATACTCGGAGCATGCTCTTGAGTATCGAATAAGTTGGGAAATGTAAACACAATATGCGGGTGTTAGTGGAATATTACTACATAAATAAGGAAAGTTGACGAAGGAAAAGATAAAGTAATTTCGTTTGTTATACAATATCGTTTTATAGTTGGCCGTTATCGGCTATAGTCAGTAAAACATCCAAATATGAAACAGATGTGTCAGACTCTGTGGTGTCTTTTATTTCAAATTCACTGAGATATATCGAGTCAACATATGAATGAAAGTAACCATTGTTAATTGATAAAACGTCGTCGATATATCTAAATGTTGAGTTGAAGGCCACAGAAAGAGTTTTTTTTTCTCACGAAGAAGTTTTTGAATAAATTCTGCTTCAAAGGAATATAAAAACAGGTCGGCTAATTAAGGAGCACAATTAATGCCCATCGAAATTCCAGCAGATTGTTGGAGAACCTGGTCTCCAAAGACTACATAAATGTTGTCAATGAGGAACTACAGCATCTTTTTAATATCAACTTCAGAGTACTTTCGTGTAAAATCAGAATGATTTTTAACGAAGTAATTTTGTAGTTGAACAATAACAAAATATGAAAATATTTAGAGTTCAATTTTTATTGAGGAAGCAGTTGCCTATGATATCAAAAAGCCTAGTTTTTAATTTATCGTGAGAAATGGTTTTAGAAAGCGTAGAAAAGTCATGTGTATTGCTGTTTAAAAAGTTTTGAGATTTTAATTTTCTGAAAGTTCTCTGAATTTTTTTAGAATCCACATTTGATTTACACCACTTCTTTAATATGTTGTAGAACAATATTAATACATCTGAAGTTTCTCCTTCACAGCAGTTAATATTTTGGTGAGGAGTATGGTTGAGATTTAGTTCAACTTTTACTGGACCATACAATGTATCATCGACGGAATTCATAATGGAAATGAAGTTCTATTGCTATGTGAAAGAGACAGTGAAAAAAAGAGAGAGTTCTCAAAAATTTAAGTGTACCTCTATAAGTGAAAAGAAACGACTGAAAAACAATTGAAATATAATGCCATGCAATGTGCTCTCAGTTGACTTAATGATCACTGAAAGGTCACTTCAACGCTTCTTTCAATTGCCATTCAATTTTTATTAGTTGGCTTAGAGTTGTAATAATTTCATCCTGTGATAATTCGTGAGATAAGTATTCAACTATATCGTATTCAATTTTGTTGAAATCTTCGCCCCTTTGGCCAGCAACAGAAGAACAAAGTTTCGTATAGAAATACAGAGACCCGCAGGAAAAGATACAATTTGTATGAATTAAGCCTAAATGTAATATGTATTAGGATTGCTGAAATCTTTGACTAATTTGATGGTCTCAAAAAGGTTTTTCAGTTTTGTTAATTTTCATTTGTCAGGAAGAGAAAGGTGACTCGGGTGAGAGTTGTGGCCCTTGGGCTTCTTGTTGTTTCATTATTTAGCAGATGTTTTCTACATTCAAACATGCATTCCCTGTGTTATTCATTACCTGAATTATTTTTTGAGATAGATAAAGGACAAGAATAATTGATTTAATTAAATTCTCTGAAGAAAGACCAAGAGGACACACAGCTGGGGATGTATTTCAGAGTCTTTATATTCCAATATTTATGGTTAATCTGTGATGTCTATGACAGTTTTAATAATCCTTTGGTTTGATTTATTTGTTGTTGTATTGTATACTCTGACGAGATCATCTGTTCAGAGAACTACTGGTTATTCCGGCATACTCTTCGCAGTCTCTCTCCTGAATATAAACAGAAAAACACGCATACTCGCAAATCTTTTTAAACAAAGAAATAAGGAATATAATTCATCAAAATATTTAATTATATTCCACAGGCAAGGCCACGTGAACGCACATGTACCAGAGTCCTCATAAATAAACTCGGTAAGAATTTAAGGTGGATCGTGTTACACCAAAATTTTATTTAATGGATGTTTAAGACACATCATTTGAAACACGGTTTCAGCATGGAAAGATTGATATAACCTCCTAATTATTTTATATGAATTTTTTTTTTGTATTTTTCCTCCCAAAAAATGTAAAAAGTGTTTTATTTGCAAAGAGGATGGTTAGGAGTTTAAAATTTGCTGTTAATAAATGCACTATCTAAATATTTCATGAAACATGTCAAGAAGAGTCGGAGAGACTTTTGAATTTTTTTTAATAAAAATAATTTATGAATATAAAAGTTATAATGTGTTAATATTTTTAAACCTACGGATAAAATTTCCAAGAAACAAGTTACAGATAGAAAAGAAATATGATGAAATTATATTTCATTAAGAAATTGAATCGAAATTGCGAAATTTAAGAAAAATGCTAATTTTCAGATTTAGACCAATCCCGATCGCTGATAATCATACTTAGAAGAATAATGTACGAAACGCTCTAGATAATGACCTCAGCCATATGTTTTTGTGTCGCCTGCAGAGCAGAGCGACACTTAGGGATCACTTTATCCGGCGTCTGTCTACACAGGGAAAAGTGGCTCGCATGATTTTCATGCGTTTGCCTTTTTGCATGAAATTTATGCGAAAATCATACAAAAATCATGCGAAAAGTCCCACATGCGAATTTCATGCGAATGTTATCACACAAATTTCATGCGAAATTCATGCGATTTTCATGCGACTAAAATTTCGCATGATATCCATGCAAATTCCACTTTGTCTGTTTTTCGTGTGAAAATCGTGCGTTATTCACAAGAATATTATGCAATATTAATACCATATGAGGAAAAGCAATGAACAAAAAAATTTAACATTTCAATGTTTATTTAGATGCATCTATCACAGTGAGTGGTAAAAAATTGCCAGTCTCTGATGTTCCTAATATCATATTGTTTGGATGCTCCTTATGAATCCATTTACATTAATGATGGCTGTGTTTAAAGGCAGTCTTTCAGTCTTTTGTCCTGACAAGCATTTCCTACAAAGAAATTAAATCATAAAAATTTTTATTAACTACCCATACTGATATTCCAATTGTTTCAGTCAAAGGGGCTAACTCCTATAATTACTGAATAGGATCTGTCATTACATACAATAAATTCCATGTTATCACCTGAAAGGTCCATGTTTTGTCAACTTGTTTATGTTAAACTGCACTGGTATTTCATGTTTTGAGCAAAACAGAAGACCCTGTGTTTTGTACATTAATAACTGCACAATAGAGGCATAATTATTTTTTTATGTCAGACATCAGAACATGTTATTGACCATGCAACTCTCTATATAAGTAGTGATTTCCCTAAGAACCAGCTACCGGCCAAATTAATCGCTTCAATTGATAAAAATGCCGCTTTGAAATAAAAAAATACAATAAAATAAAATTTAATTGTTGTAAGGTCCACAGAGATTTGTCATAAACATCAACCCAAAGCCAGATACAATTGATCTCTAATGCTTTACTTTGAAATAAAGAGAAAACACTGTATAAGGTTGTTATTGGAACCTATTGTCCAAATTAGATATAATAGTCCATTTTAGTTATGATATTCCAACTGGATTTTTGAGTTTTACAGACATTATAATGCTGAAAAGATGGATTTTTTTTAATCTGCATAAAATAATTAGAATATATCAAATGCAACAGTTTAATTATTACAAGGAATTTTTTTCATTCATAACCCTCACATTTGTGAGATTAATCCCCAAGAAAATTGGATCTTTTGTGGGACCTGCGTCCTAAAATATTTTGTGTGATACACTGTAAAAGTCGTGTTTACAAGTCTCTGCACATGAACAACACAATTAAAAATCACTTTTAATGTTAATTACTTACTCAAATTTAGTAAAGCCTTCAAATAAATGTCGCTTAGCATAAAAAATGCATAACTTCATTATGACTTCGATGAAACGGAACCATTCGATTCACCTGGTCGTGTTACGTTGAACTGTTGAACCTGAAACGAAAACGAGATCCGAATTTACTCTGAAAATTTTCGTTGCAAAATGAATAACAATAAGAATCTACATTTTAAACACAAAATATGACAAACGATTAAGAGTACATACATATTCACCGTCGTTTCAAGGGATTAGAGCACATAAATCCCAAAGGAAACTCTGGAACAAGCCACAGGAGGGTACACTCGTTTTTTTTTTCAGTAACAGGAAGTGCAAGTAGAACCTAGCTAAATCTGCCAGTCTATTTCGTATTCATCACAGAATCGGGAAATATCTAAATAACTATAATTTTTGTCCTTTAAATCTTTATTTTGAAAATTTATTTCCGCGTCGAAGTCGGAACTTTGATGACTACGGGGTCGGGGTATACACTTATTTTACGAAACCAAAAGTAGTTTTTTTATGGAATGCCGTACGTCACATATTACGTCATGATGCGGCTGAGAAAGCAGACAAGAAAGAGCAGAGTAAATTCAACTGCATATTTTCTGTAAGTTTGTCATATTTTTATCATCTCCTTTATCACCAGATAAATGTAATATAATTTATTGGCAATATACATGTATGCTGACAGCTTAATAAATAGATATGTTGAAATAAGATGGACCTGGCACAGGCACTCTTTGCCTGTTGCACCTGGGTCTGGTGTAAACCTCACCAAGCAATATACAGCACTGTAAAGTTATACATGTATATTAGGATATACCTAATTTTTTTTTTAATCAGACTGTAAGTCAATCATTTTGTTCTAAAAATAGATACATAATGGATGGGTGGCCTGGAAAAAAGTGGGGTGGGTCTTTAATTTATCCTTCTCCTAGCTATAGCTCCCATCCCTTCAACTCTACTATTTTGAATTTCCTTTATATTCCTCTGTCTGACTCCGACCTTCCCTATTTCTTCCTCTCCAAACTCTGCTTTACACCTCACATTCACCCATCACCACCAATCAAAACATTAATTTGTAAATGTACATGTATAATCACAAAGAGGTTACTCTCTCTCTCTATATAGAACCATGATATTTATATGATTACTACAATGTACTAATGACATGCACAGTGGGGGCACATCTGTTTAGATACACTGTAGTTCATGTTCACTAGTTTGCAAATAGTAAATGAGTTGTGTCCCTTTGTGGGGTCTTTTTTTCTTCCTATGTGGTACAATCCGCTATAATCACTTAACCAAAAGGTCAAGACTTAAAGAGTGAAAAGAATAATGTTTTCTTTGATCTTTTTGCCACCAGGGCAGGCATTGGGGTGTGCTGTGATAAATTCAGTGTTTTAAAAACACTAGGAGGTTAATTATAAATGGGGATAGATATAAAAAATGTTTATAATTCATCGAGTTTGAAGTTTGACGCTCTGTTTGCAATATTAATAAAAGCGGTAAATGTAATATAGCTAATAAATCAATTGGTTTCTGATTGAGCTAGAGATAAAAAGTATTTATTTAGGAGCACTAATGCCACTGTAAACATATCTATGCATTTTAAATTGAAAATACAACAGAACTCAGTTCTCATAAAAAGAGGTAAATCTCAGTTGTTTTAGGAGTTAAACTTTTATGCATTCCAAAATACATGCAGATATATAAAGAAGCTTGATTATAAGACAGCAAGTCCAAGTAACTTCCCTGTAAATGAGTTGTACTGTATATTCTATTTTGTGTTTACTTATAAATGACATGTTTGAGAAATGTTTACTAAAATGTTGTATTCTTATCTTGCAGGTATTTGCTAGAAAATGAGCAGAAGGTCCCCCACTATACCACACTGATAGCTTCTCAAAGATTATACATATATGTTACATGCAAACAGGTAAAAAAAATCTAGAATAAAATATTTATTGCAAAGGTATACATCAATATATATAAATAATGTTGTTATTTATATGATCAAGTGGCTGACATACTTTTCCCCCCATCTTATTTTTGCAACCTGTCTGCTTTTCTGCGACTACTCCATGCTGCTTTTCCATGATTGGTTTTAAGCTCACCTGAGCCAAAGGCTCAAGGGAGCTTCTCTGATCAAAATTTGTCTGTCGTCTGTCATTGTTGTCATAAACTTTTCACGACACATTTTCATCTTCTTCTCCACCACTGGGCCAATTTCAACCAAACTTAATACAGAGTATCCTTTATGGTAAAGGGGTTTCAAATTTGTTCAAATGAAGGGCCATACCCTCTTTCCAAGGGGAGATAAGTAAGAAATAGTAAAAATTGGGTGTGGATATTTAAAAATCTTCTTCTCAAGAACCACTGGGTCAGAAAGATGAAACTTATGTGAAAGCTTTCTGACATAATGTAGATTCAAGTTTGTTCAAATCATGACCCCTTGGGATAGGGTGGGGCCACAGTGGGTGATCAAAGTTTTACATAGGAAAACATGAAAAATCTTTAAAATTTCTTCTTTTCAGGAACAGTTAAGCCATGATTGGTGATTTTTATGAAGAAGCATCCTTAAGTAGTGTAGATTCAAGTTTGTTCAAACCATGACCTCCGGGGCTAGGGTGGGATCACAATGAGTGAACAAATTTTTACATAGAAATAAATATACAGTGTATAGAAAAAATCTTTAAAAATCTCCTTCTCAAGAGCAGCAAAGCCATGATTGGTCATATCTATATGAAAGCATTGTCAGGTAGTATAGATTAAAGTTTGTTCAATTCATTACCCCTGGGGGTTGGGAGGGCCTAAATGGGTGATCAAATTTTTATGTTAGGCATACATGTGAAAAATCTTCTTCTCAAGAACAGTTAAGCAGTGATTAGACATATTTATATGGAAGTATCCTTGATAGTTTACATTCAAGGTTGTTCAAATCATGTCCCCTTAGGGGTAGGGAGGGGCCATAATTGGTGATCAAAGTTTAAAATGAGAATACATAGGAGAAATCATTAAAAATCTTCTTCCAAAGAATTGCAAATCCATGATTAGCCATATCAATTCAGAAGCATCCTCAGGTAAGGTTAGGTATATTCATATTTGTTCAAACCATGTCCCCTGGGGGTAGGGTGGGGCCATAATAGAAGATCAAACAGAGAAAAGCAAAAATATAGTTGCAGAAAATCAGGATAAGGCTGCAGAAAAGCAGGATTTTTTTTCCTGTGAATTATTTGAATCAGACTAGCAGAACCATAAGCATTCAGGTTATTTCTGCTTATCTAATTCTTAAATATATTCTGCTAATTTATAGAATAAATGCATAAAAATGCAGTAGTACTAAGGAGATAATTAACCAAATGCTATTGAATTGACAGTATCTGACATTTTTTAATTTTCACTGTAGGCACAGTTAGCATGTCATCACAGCTTCAAATACCAGAGTACCTATATCCTCAGAAGATACATGCAAACAGATTTGTCAATGGTATATGTAAGTAAATACATGTATGATTTTTTTTCTTTCGACAATTTAAATTTGACATTAAGCTGAACATATTTAATTTAATTATTCCATCTAAGCCAGAAGCTTTAGTAAGCTTTTTACTGTCAAAACTTGTCTGTCTGTTGTTGTAAACTTTTGCACTTTCCAGACGTACGTATTACATTCTCTAGAATCACACCTAAATGCCAATTTTAACCATTGCAACTTGGCCAGTTAGCACAACTCATGTTTTGTTTAAGTCTCAGATTAAGGAAATTCAAGTTTTAACAGAAATGTACAGACTAACCATTTTCCAATGGGAGAGCATTTAGGGATAACGAAAACAGTGATGTGGGTATAGTAAAACATTGAATTATCTCAAAAGTCAAGATCACTGGGCCATATATTATTGGTAAAAGCTAAAACTTTTTTGCCCCTACAATGAAGTTATATACTAGCTCCTACAAAGAAGTTGTAAGGGTGTCCTGGAATCACCATGTCTGTTTGTCTGTCTGTAGACATGTTTTGTCTGGAAATTATCTTTTAAACCACTTTATAATAATGCCCTGGTAATCAAAGAGTCGTGGGTATATAAGTTTTTGCCCCGTCCGTCCATATTTCACATGTGTATTTATTGACTAGACCTTCCTTTTGGTACCAACGTATTTGACCTTGACCTTGGAGTTTGACCCACTTTTGTAAAAATTTACCCAACTTTAACCTTGGCCATAACTTTTGAACAGTTGGTGCTAGGGGTTTCAGATTTCACATGTATATTTATCCTGAGAAGACCTTTCCTTGGGTGTAAATATTTTTGACTTTTTGACCTTGACCTTAGAGTTTGACCCACTTTTAAAAAACTTTAACCTTGGCCATAACTTTTGACCCACTTTTAAAAAACTTTAACCTTGGCCATAACTTTTGAATAGTTAGTACTAGGGCTTTCAAGTTTCACAGGTGTATTCCTTGTGACAAGACCTTCCTTTGGATATCAACAATTTTGACCTTGCCCTTGGAGTTTGACCTACTTTTGAAAAACTTTAACCTTGACCATAACTTCTGAACTGTTGGTGCTAGGGCTTTTATATTCTGCATGTATATTTCTTATGACAAGGTCTTCCCCCTGAATACCATTAATTTTGACCCTTTGACCTTGACCTTGGAGTTTGGCCCACTTTTAGAAAACATTAACCTTTACCATAACTGTTGAATGGTTGGTGCTTGGGCATTTTTGATCTCTCAACCTTGAAGTTTGACTTGCATTTGAGAAACTATAACCTTTGCCACAAGCTGCCATATGGGGGCATCAGTGTTTCAGAAACACACCTTGTTTTTCCCTACACTTTGTAATTATATACCATTGAACTAACTGGTAACAGGAATTTACAGACTGATTTGTCAAACTTTTAAAAAGAGGAATAAGAGAATTAAATTCTTACTTGAACATGACTTTGTAACCAAGAAAACAATCTGAGGCTCATAATTGATAGAAAGGTAGCTTGTGTCCAGAGATGAGCCAGTTGACTCAGTACCAAGGGCATTTTAGATATGTTCAAGATCAAAAGGGTACAAATGTATTAAATTATTTTTCAATCACAACTCTTTAATGGAAACACAGTAGACAATCCTGAGACAAAATTTGCTTGTGACTCAAAGTTATATCCCAAGTCTTACATAGGGTAATTTGAACTAGATATGTTTTTAAAAAATAAAATAATCATAACTTTTATGAGGATATATAGTAAATACAAAGGTTGCTTAATTATGACTAGAGGCAGTGAAACAACCCTGCATGTTGGTCATTTAAGCAATGTAAAGGTCACAGGAATTCAAGTTTAAATTCTTGGCCATATAACATAATTATATAATTGTATATTGAAAAAAAGTAACTGCCAAAGATCATATTGCCCTAATGGTTGATTATGATCATAAGATATGCCATTTCCATAACAGAGGTCATAAGACAAGATCAAGTTCATAGATTTGATAGAAGTATCTCAGAAAATACAATTTTTTATTGGAGTAGTATCTGGAGAACATACTTGGCATACAGGTGATTATGACCAAGAGGTATTGATCCTACTTAAAGGCCAAGGGTAGTCATAATTGATTTTAAAAAAAATATTGTCCATTATGAATTTCAATAACCTGAGATTGTTTACTTTTGTATTTTCAGGTATAAAGACAACACCCTCTTAAAAGAATCCTCAAGATAAAGAAATCTTATGTGATGAGAACCTCAATAAAGAAGATAGAAAAAGATCAATGATTTTAGTTTTCAATGTAGAAATTAATGTCACAAATGTCTTTATTTAATCAGGGAGTCCAGAAAACAAGTTTTGATTCTTTCAAATTCAAAGTTACTTTTTGTATAATCATGCATTACTTGTATCTGGATTAACTGACTAAGTAAGAAAAAGAGAAGATATTAAATCCATGGTACTAAATGTTCAAGGAAAATTCATTTGCAAGAAGCAAAAATTCTGTTTCCAAGGAAGAACAATAGAATTAATGGATTGAGCTTTGGGCGGCACTCATAGATAATGGCTTGATATTAATTTCTGGGGTACGAAAAATATGCTTGTCTTCGCATGATATTCATATGAAACCTGGGTTCTTTTTTCACATGAATTTCGCATGAATTTCTTTTCGCATGCTATTCGTGCGAATTTCATGTGAAAATTGCATGATATTTTCATGCGAATATCATGCGTGGTCCTTTTCGTCTCCTTCTCATGCAAAGAATTCGCATGATATTTGTGCGAATTTCATATGAAATACATGCGAGCCACTTTTCCCTGTGTAGCTGTCCATCCGTCTGTCTGTCATACCCTATATCTTGAGAACTATAAGAGGTATGGGTTTGATATTTTCCACATATATTGCTTGGCACTTTGACTTCTGTAAATTACCATGATTACCGACTTTGTTACCTTTGAGCTTGACCTTTGACCTACTTTTCAAAATAGTTCGTTGTGCCGATATACAGCATGTCTTTGACATTTAAGAGGTAAGTCTATGTTATTTAGCATGTACACTGTTTGCCATAAAACGTTATGAAAAATACCAGCGGTAGTCCAATTGACCTTGACCTTTGACCTACTCCGGATGGTAGATTTAAGAAGAAGGTACGGTTTCAATACAAATCTGGTCCTTTATTTTTTTTAAATATAAAATTGTTGTGAAAAATTAAAACTCAAACTCAATAAAAACTTATGGTTTCTGAATTGTTCAAACTCCATGCAGTAAGAGCATACAAATAATTTTTCTTACATGACCTCGTAGAAAGAAATCTTTTTTTTTAAATGACAAATAATTATTTCTAATAATTTCACCTTATTTCATTATTCTCTTTAACTTTGAGGGTTGGAGAATCATATTCCTATTTGAGGTTTTCAGATTTTATATAATAAATACTATTCTATCGATCTTACTATTCGAAAATCCTACTTCACGCGTGTGGTGTGTAGGGAGACCTTTCTCTAACTTTTTGGTGCATTTTTTAATGCTGGAATTTGCCAATGTTCGAGCGTACAGCAACAAAAAGTGGGGAGGAGGGAACAATTTCCATTAAAAACTTGCATAGTAAAGCTACATGTACATCAAAAAAGTATCCCCCCCCCCCCCGCGTGCTACGCTGATGTGCATTTTTTCTTTGCTATGATGCTAGTAGCAAATAAATATCTGACCACCCTTAGATTTATTTCAATCTTCAATGATGCTATAAAGCTTGCGACACGTGTTCCTTGGAACACTCTAGTTTTCACATCCTTTAAGTTTTCACTGATGTAAATTTATATGTTGTTTTACACGTAGTTGCTCTGTAATGATTTTACCTGTATATTTCTTTCCTTTTCGCTGATTTAAAATATGTTGTATTAGTTGCTTTGTTCCTAAAATTTCCGAATGGAGTAAATAAAAAGTGAAAGAATGCAAATGAATATTGCTATGTCACTTTAAGCATATATATGTATCACACATATATAGATGTTTATGATTTAAATCTTTTGAAGAACCAAAATTTCCACCGTAGTTTATGAAGAAAATTTATCTGTTGACAGTATATTTTTAAAAATGAATATTGATACCTACATGTAACCTGGTATTTATATATACTTCGTTTAAAAAACACATCGTAAGTGTTATGTAATAACAATTCACAGTCGCATGTTGCTAATTAAAGAAGCCATTATCACAGATTTTCCTGGTCGCTAACAAGGCGATAAAAACTAAATTAATATCGTATTTCAACTGCCCACCTCTACACGATAAGTTTGAATTAGGTCATATGAACTGAAAACTTGGAGCAGTTTTCACATACACTACATCGATAACACTGAACAAAGGGTTGATTTATTGTTGATTTTTTATTTATTTATTTTTTTTTTGGAATTTATGAAAATAATGTCAATGATAAACAGTTAATAAACCTACCGAAAGACAATTGAAAAATCTATCTTTGCAACCATTTTTTAAAAATTTTTTGTTCTTCTGCAGTGAAATCTATAATCCACTAAAATATAAGAAATTATATCACTAAAATGTTTCCATGTTATCTGAGAGTCAAAAAGAGAATCTCCATGCCACAAAATGGCCTGTCAAATGCAGGTATATATATATATATATATATATATATATATATATATATATATATATATATATATATATATATATATAAAGCACTAAAAATGACCAACGACACGAACAATAATAATTGTCAAATTTTCGGGACAACCTGTCCCTTCCTCAGGACAAAGAAAAAAGTTAAGAAGTCATAAAAACAAAGGAAATAGAGAAGCAAAAACAACTAGTTTTAGTAGTAGTGCTAGTTGTTTTTGCTTCTCTATTTCCTTTGTTTTTATGACTTCTTAACTTTTTTCTTTGTCCTGAGGAAGGGACAGGCTGTCCCGAAAATTTGACAATTATTATTGTTCGTGTCGTTGGTCATTTTTAGTGCTTTATATAAATTTCCATCCGTGACCTTGTATCTACTTAGTAGATCCGACACTTCGGATATACAGTGTTGTTGGTTTTTAGTGCTTTATATATATATATATATATATATATATATATATATATATATATATATATATATATATATATATATATATATATATATATATATATATATATATATCATAGAACAGAATTCACTTTATATGGATACTCATGGATACTCAATCCCGCCCGCCCAAGACGGGGTTTGAACTCTCGACCTGCGGAATCTACCTCCTTAGCAGTGCAGAACAGAGCTTTAGACCACTCGGCTGTCTAGACAAGACAAAAATCTTGCTTTCAATACCGATGGAATTCTTGCAGCTTTTTGGACATTAGTTTTATTTGAGGATCGTTACATTGCAATGAAATATATAATATATATATAAGATTTACAAGTCAAATTAATTAATAGTAATTTAAGCCGTTCTTCTTCTGCATGTTTTATTGCATTTTTCAAACAAAGGTTGGTTTTAATAATAAAAGGATCATGTCTTTTTTTACCTGTCAGCTTCCATTTTGTTTTGCAAAACCAAGAGAATGAAATACCCATATCATGAACCAATATTTTTCCTTTGCATCTGAACAAAAATTTTACATGAGTAAATATATTACATAAAAAAAAACGCCCCCGTTCCTCTGATTTCATAGTGTATTTGATATTTAATTTGTTATCGGACATCTACCATAATTCCGAGGACAATGCGCGGTTATTATGAGGCTGACGTATATCCTTTGAATGGTCGGCAATGATATAGTAATTATCCTATATAAGACAACCGCGCATCCTCTGGACATCGCACAGTCTATCATCCAGTATGGGAGTGTTTGTAACCAATTCTCCGAACTGTATGGTATGAAAACTTTTTAATTGTTTTATTATTTGAAAGAGTAAATTGTATTCTACTGCAATTGTTTGCTTTAACGTTAATATCAGAAATTTATAATTTTCAATTTGTTATATGAAAAACTATGCTTATTTCGTGTAATTTAATAGAAAATGGAATTCACTTTGATAAATGTAGTTAATCAAGTACTTTATCAGTAAATGCTACTCAGCAATAGAGTGTTCAATGTCAAACATTCAAATATTTGAAAGGATATTGGAATTATAATAAATTATTCTTTGAAAATTACGATAAATGCTTACTTATTTTGTTTGCTGTGTGGTAGTTTTCTCTATACATTTCTTCCCTGACAGATGTCATGAAATTGCTGAAATATGGCTTAAATGTTGCAGAATCTGCATAAGTTTGATAAAATCAATACCATCTATTGAATTGTTTTTCTGTTATATCAATACTGAATATTTATGGACTTAATTTATAGAAATGAAACTGTTTACAGTAAATTTTTTCTTGCATGAAAACTACATCATACCAATTAAATATGAACATCAGCATGAGACTAAATTGCTGTTTAATTCTAGGATGGGACATCTGATCTCAATGATACACTGAAAAATTGCATGGACTTTGGTAATGCTACCATAATGATACGGAAGAGTCCTCTACTGGAGACCGATACTTCGCTAGCAATAGGCTATATCGTCATCATGGCGACTGCTCTTTTGGTAGGAACTGTTGGAAACACCCTAATACTCTTAGTCTCCACTGTCCTAAGAGGAATCAACAAATCCGGAAAAGAATTCATCATTAACCTTGCACTCGCTGACTTCTGCGTCACAGCAGTGGCAGACCCGCTTTGCATCATCGGTAAGTATTTTACTGTTGTTTAAGGAGAATTGAGCGTGTATCATTTATTATATTTTGCTACTAGAAATTATTAAAAGATGCAACGGGGCAAAAATTAATAGGAGTCTTATTGTGAAGCACAGACTTCTGAGATTGATCACCTAATGAAGAGTTTACATAGAAAGTAAAAAACTTTGAACCACTGAACTATTCAGAAAGAGGGTAAACATGAGAAGACTTGACATGAAATTAACATTCAATTCTGTATTTGTGACGTTTTATCAATTCGAAAATTTGATTATTATGATGTGTTATATATAGACTGTTTCTCAATAATTGCGGTACTACGCTTCTGCAGGGCAAACGGTATCAGTGCTTTATTTCTAATGAAATATGGAGATAACGAACAGCAATCAAGCTAAAAAATCCATTGAAACAATACAATCGGGAGCAGAGCAAACATGGACCTCTAAAAATAACATCAGAGGTGGGATCAGGTGCCATGGAGGAGTAAGCTTCCTCTGTCGACCGGTCACACCCGCTGTGTGCTCATTGTCATGATCGGGAAAACGGAAAAATCCGTAGACAATTCAGTGTGTAAAAAATGGCCTAACAATTAGTATGAAAAACGTCAGTAAGCATTCAACTTCATGATAGATTGTATTTGCTGACAAGGTCATTGTATCGACCATAGAACTTGCGAAATGATGACTTTAAACGAGACTGTTGATATCCTTGTTTCATCAACTTGTTTGTCAATAACTTGCCTCGTTTTAGAAATTGTTCGTTCGTGGAGCATGCTCTTGTGTATCGAATTAACTAGGAGATATAAACCCCATATGCAGGTGAGAAGGGTTTATTGCTACATAAATAAGTTGAAGTCATCACGTTCATCATAAAGTTTTGTTGCTAGGTTACCATTAAAGTCTTTTCTGAAATAAACGTCTTTTAATTATATACCAAATAAAACCTTTGAAAACTATAGTATAAGCCCTGCAAAAGAATAGTACCGCACATATCGTGAAAGGGTTTATTCCTTCTTTGAAATCATGCCATCTAATTTTAAAGCAATTCATTATATTCTTTTTAACAATATGTCATAATTTCTTATTAGGAGTTGCAAAAGGAGAGCAGTTTTTCGACGATAAGAAATGGATGTGTGAGTTTGTTGCCAGTCTCTGTTTGACAGCTTGTTTCTGCGCGTTTCTCAGTCTGACTTTATTGACGATGTCACGTTATATCTATTTATACCACAATCATGTCTACGACAAAGTTTTTAATCGAATTTCCTGCATTTTGTTTTGTATTACCTGTTGGGTCGTCGCTTTCTTGTTCGAGTTTCCTAACTTTATCGGGTGGGGTGGACATTACTTTGACAAGAAAAACCATCAATGTATCTGGGATCGCACAGCGAGTTTGTCCTATACAATGTTTGTCTCCGTCGGTTTGATTGGCGGACCGCTCATCGTAATGACTATCTGTTATATTCTGATTTTTCAACAAATCTGGGAAACAAAACGCGATATCTACAAATTGGATACCGAAAACCCCTTGAGAATGAGGAAGGCATGGAGCGAAACTGTTCGTTCATCGAAGACCTTATTCTGCATTTTTGTTGTCTTCGTTATATGTTGGACGCCGTACGCTATAACCATTGCCCTTGACGTCCAGGATAATCTTTCCACAGAAGTTCATTTGTTTGTTACACTTCTGGCACATCTGCACTCTAGCGTCAACTGCATCATATACACCGTAGGGAACAAAAGGTTTCGAATGGGAATTCTTCGACTCTGCGGCTGCAAATCTTCTTCCACGAAATCTGGGTCGTCCAACCACGAAATCGTCACAAAAAGAACCAGCAGTTCATCAAACACACCTTCTGTGAACAGCGACACGTACAACCCGCAAAAACAGAAATGCCATCTTGAGGCATCCTCTTTGAGTACCATTTCTGGTTATCTTACGTCAAAATAAAGCTCGTAAGGTAAACTGAAGTATCTTTTAAATGTTCCTTGTACTATTTTCACCGCCCAGTATACTTTTGTTATTGTTATGTACATGTACCTGTGAATCATATGTAGAAATAAATTATACATGTGAATGAAATGATGAAACAAAAAGGATTTTATTTGCATCAACGAGTTGTATTTTATTTATTGATATTAATTGTATTGATTGAATTAACTGTATTGATGAACCAACCTTTATATTTGTTGAATATATTAAAATATTTCTCTGTCGCTTGTTACCAGTTCATCTTCTTCGACAACAATATAGTTTTTATAAAAAAGACCACGAAGGAGAGTACGAAAACCTAATATAATTGGACTACGGAAATAGTTAAAATTAATTAAAAGGCTAAGTGAAAAGGCGTAATAAAAAGTGAAAAAGCATAATATGCGCATAAGAAGGCATTATTATACCTTTTAAATAACGTAATAACAGAAAATAAGGTTTTTTTTCAAATATAATTTAAAGGTGTCAAACGCGAATCAAGAGGTGCTATAACACGGGAAAAGACCTTAATATGCCTTTCTGAAGGCGTAATAACTCGGAGTAACTATGCCTCCTAAAAAAGTGCATTAAAACGAAGTAAATATATCTCATGGTTTACAGCTGGGTATGATTTTGTGTGTGTCTTTCTTCCCCGAGCATTGGCGAATAACATCGCCTCGGTCAATATTGATATTCTTTGGGGGTGATTATCAAACCATGTATCAACCATCTAAAGAGTTCATATATATATATTATATATTATATATATATATATATATATATATATATATATATATATATATATATATATATATATATATGTAAGTATTTTCCTAAATTCAAGTCACGTGTTTCCTAAATTCAAGTCACGTGTTTTTCACTTGTTTACATTTGCTGCTGCTGTGTAAAATGGTGAATGGTGGTTTTTTGATTTGTCAAAAATATACTTGTTCATGAAATGTGTTTTTTAAAAAGCGATTTTCCATTATCGTTCCCGACTTCCTTATATGGAATTTGTCCATATAGGACAGCGTCCAGGCTTCAAGACCATTAACTGAAAACAGAATTAAGTCAAAATTGTCGATTTTGAATATCTTGAATTTTATTTCACAAACACATTTTAAAAATTGCATGCATGCATAATATTCAAATTCTTACGCATGATGAAAATTTTGTTACTTATCAGAATATATTAATTTGAAATTTTTACTTAAGTTTATTCTCAGTTTATGGTGTTGAGACCAGGCCTGTAAATGTAAAACAATTCCACGATCGTTTAGCATATAAAATTGCAAAAAAAAAAAAAAAAAAAAAAAAAAAAAAAATCGATGAGATCATACTCTTGTATGAAAATATAATTAAGACGTAAAGAAGAAAATGTCGTTCACAGACTGGACAGGTATATAAAAGAATATAGAAAATATTCGTGGTGCAGTTTTGTATGATCCAGTCCATGTTCCTTGATTTAATCATAGATTGAAACTTAACTTAAAGTATAACAAAATAGTAATTGAAATAAGCCCAGATCTTGCAACCCCAAAACTTTTGAACAACCAAAAACCCATGAGAACAAAGATCGTGGGCATATTTTTTGTCCTCTGTAAAAGTCTGTAATTCTATCATAAATTTTAACCTTCCCACTAAATTAAGAATCATAAAAGTGAGAAACTTTATATTTGGCAAAATTATAGAAATTTACTAGAGCTTTAAGGACAGATGATACATTTTTTTCAAAAACCATGAAAATAACAACTAGAGTCATGTTTATATAACTAATATGAATAAGTTAAGCCACATGGATTTCAATTTTTTCATTCAAAATTAATTTCACAATACTAGTAATGTCCTATAAAGTGATAAAAAGTTGTATATATTTAAAAGGGTGATGGTAAGAAAGCAGAATTTTGAACATCATAGAAAGTCAATAATTTCTCAGCATTTTTTAATAAGTTTAATATTTGCATCATGTACAACCAAAATAGGCTCAACAAGCTTATCTTTTAAAAAGAGAAGGTGAGCTAGCGCTGAAGCCATTATAATACATAGTAGATATCTGAACCATTGTTTGAATTTGCTGAATCGATTAATTATTAATAGGAGGACACAGTGGTTCACTAGGGGTTGTGTGGGTGGGGGAGGTCTCAATGGTGAAACTCGAGTGGGCTTCACGTCGGTAATGGCCTAGCGTCACTTGTTTGTCCCAAGGTCATTTGGTTAATTTCAAGATCATTTGTTTAAATGTAGAATTCCTGTCTTGACCATGTTGTATAGTGAGAAACTGAATGTGATTTGACATTGACCCAAGGTCATTTTGAAAAGTACATTGATTGATCCAAAACTAATGTCATAACTGATATATATATATATTTGTTTTTAAATTGAAAGTTATTGACAAAATTTTATATAATCATGCCTTTATCATACCTTTATCTTTTTTTTTTACCTTTGCTTAAAACATTTTCTCAAATATGTGCATTACTTTTAAAATTTAAAGTAAACACAACGTTAGGTTTCGTCTATCGCCGAAGTGCAAGAATGTAACTCGTCGCTATGACGTTTCTTTAAGGAACTCATTTTCAGGTCATCCATAAATCTTTTGAATCTCTCACATAAGCGTGAAATATGGAGATAACGAACAGTAATCAAGCTCAAAAGTCCATTAAAACAGTACAATTCGGGAGCAGAGCAAACACGGACCTCTAAAACCATCAGAGGTGAGATCAGCTGCCATAGAGGTGTAAGCATCCCCTGTCGACCAGTCACTCGTACCGCCGTGTGCACATTCTCATGATCGGGCTAACGGAGAAATCCATAGACAATTCAGTGTTGAAATAATAGCCTAACAATTAGTATGAAAAACGTCAGTCAGCATTAATGTTAAATTGTATTTGATGACAAGGTCATTGTATCGACCATAGAACTTGCGAAATGATGACTTTAAACGAGACTGTTGATCATTTATGCATCATATTATATATCATTTTTATCGTTTTATTTCATATATGCTGTCCAAACTTCCTAAATCGTCTAGTCTTGAGCTATTTCAGAAAATATTTTAATTTTCCAGAATGCGTTTGCATATCCATTCCGCTTTGCATACATATAGATTTTGCAAAGCGGCTGATTCAAAATAAGGTGACGTGAAAGACTCATCTTCCACGCTCTTTCTTCTTCCAAGCATCTGTCAATCTTTGACTTTAATTTACAGAAGTATTTTAAAGATCTTTTGTTTTTCCATAATGTTAATTATTTCCCTTATAAATTGTCAATGTTTTAAACGTCAAATCTGACGTTGTCAGGTCATCAACCTTTTCAGCATTTCAGTTGAA
Organism: Saccostrea echinata; assembly: GCF_033153115.1. Classification (NCBI taxonomy): domain Eukaryota; kingdom Metazoa; phylum Mollusca; class Bivalvia; order Ostreida; family Ostreidae; genus Saccostrea; species Saccostrea echinata. The sequence continues at coordinate 1,096,436 of NW_026889790.1, read as the reverse complement.
AAAGAAGGAAGTGAGTGATCGATTAGTGAACCTTTAACTCTTGAACGTGCCTAAGATCTACGCAAAAGGCATAAATATAGAAATAACATTTGAATAAAGTTCAAATAATTTTAAAACTCAAAACAAGACGCTTTATAGCAAAATGGTAGTAAAGATTATTAAATAGAAGCATTTAAGAGGTTATAAAGAATTGCGCATGAAAAAAAAAATGAGTGCCGAAAAGAGACGTCATAACGACGTCTGTAACATTTTTGCCTTGAGACGATAGACAAAACCCAACTCTTTGCTCATTTTAATATTTTGAAAAGTATTATAAATATAGTTATAAATATTATTATATATAACTAAATAAAATTTCAAAGTAAGAGTCAAAATAAAAAGGATTGTTAGTAAGGAAAATTTTATTGAAAACATTCTCTTATAAAAATATATATATATATATATAAATATAAAGCAATAAAAAAAAAAATAAAAAGCAAGTTTGACATTACTTTTGGACCATGCCTCGTACAAGGCAGTAAAGGTATTCTATCTGAGTCTGTCTCGTACAAGGCAGTAAAGGTATTCTATCTGAGTCTGTCTCGTACAGGGCAGTAAAGGTATTCTATCTGAGTCTGTCTCGTACAAGGCAGTAAAGGTATTCTATCTGAGTCTGTCTCGTACAAGGCAGTAAAGGTATTCTATCTGAGTCTGTCTCGTACAAGGCAGTAAAGGTATTCTATCTGAGTCTGTCTAGTACAAGGCAGTAAAGGTATTCTATCTGAGTCTGTCTCGTACAGGGCAGTAAAGGTATTCTATCTGAGTCTGTCTCGTACAAGGCAGTAAAAGTATTCTATCTGAGTCTGTCTCGTACAGGGCAGTAAAGGTATTCTATCTGAGTCTGTCTCGTACAAGGCAGTAAAAGTATTCTATCTGAGTCTGTCTCGTACAGGGCAGTAAAAGTATTCTATCTGAGTCTGTCTCGTACAGGGCAGTAAAGGTATTCTATCTGAGTCTGTCTCGTACAAGGCAGTAAAGGTATTCTATCTGAGTCTGTCTCGTACAAGGCAGTAAAAGTATTCTATCTGAGTCTGTCTCGTACAAGGCAGTAAAGGTATTCTATCTGAGTCTGTCTCGTACAAGGCAGTAAAAGTATTCTATCTGAGTCTATCTCGTACAAGGCAGTAAAGGTATTCTATCTGAGTCTGTCTCGTACAAGGCAGTAAAGGTATTCTATCTGAGTCTGTCTCGTACAAGGCAGTAACGGTATTCTATCTGAGTCTGTCTCGTACAAGGCAGTAAAGGTTTTCTATCTGAGTCTGTCTCGTACAGGGCAGTAAAGGCAGTAAAAGTATCTGAGTCTGCCTCGTACAGGGCAGTAAAAGTATTCTATCTGAGTCTGTCTCGTACAAGGCAGTAAAAGTATTCTATCTGAGTCTGTCTCGTACAAGGCAGTAAAAGTATCTGAGTCTGCCTCGTACAAGGCAGTAAAAGTATTCTATCTGAGTCTGCCTCGTACAAGGCAGTAAAGGTATTCTATCTGAGTCTGCCTCGTACAAGGCAGTAAAAGTATTCTATCTGAGTCTGTCTCGTACAAGGCAGTAAAAGTATTCTATCTGAGTCTGCCTCGTACAAGGCAGTAAAAGTATTCTATCTGAGTCTGTCTCGTACAAGGCAGTAAAAGTATTCTATCTGAGTCTGTCTCGTACAAGGCAGTAAAAGTATTCTATCTGAGTCTGCCTCGTACAAGGCAGTAAAAGTATTCTATCTGAGTCTGCCTCGTACAAGGCAGTAAAAGTATTCTATCTGAGTCTGCCTCGTACAAGGCAGTAAAAGTATTCTATCTGAGTCTGTCTCGTACAAGGCAGTAAAAGTATTCTATCTGAGTCTGTCTCGTACAAGGCAGTAAAAGTATTCTATCTGAGTCTGCCTCGTACAAGGCAGTAAAAGTATTCTATCTGAGTCTGTCTCGTACAAGGCAGTAAAAGTATTCTATCTGAGTCTGTCTCGTACAAGGCAGTAAAAGTATTCTATCTGAGTCTGTCTCGTACAGGGCAGTAAAAGTATTCTATCTGAGTCTGTCTCGTACAGGACAGTAAAAGTATTCTATCTGAGTCTGTCTCGTACAGGACAGTAAAAGTATTTTATCTGAGTCTGCCTCGTACAAGGCAGTAAAAGTATTCTATCTGAGTCTGCCTCGTACAAGGCAGTAAAAGTATCTGAGTCTGCCTCGTACAAGGCAGTAAAAGTATTCTATCTGAGTCTGTCTCGTACAGGACAGTAAAGGTATTCTATCTGGGTCTGTCTCGTACAGGACAGTAAAGGTATTCTATCTGAGTCTGCCTCGTACAAGGCAGTAAAAGTATTCTATCTGAGTCTGTCTCGTACAAGGCAGTAAAAGTATTCTATCTGAGTCTGTCTCGTACAGGGCAGTAAAGGTATTCTATCTGAGTCTGTCTCGTACAAGGCAGTAAAGGTATTCTATCTGAGTCTGTCTCGTACAAGGCAGTAAAGGTATTCTATCTGAGTCTGTCTCGTACAAGGCAGTAAAAGTATTCTATCTGAGTCTGTCTCGTACAAGGCAGTAAAGGTATTCTATCTGAGTCTGTCTCGTACAGGGCAGTAAAGGTATTCTATCTGAGTCTGTCTCGTACAAGGCAGTAAAGGTATTCTATCTGAGTCTGTCTCGTACAAGGCAGTAAAAGTATTCTATCTGAGTCTATCTCGTACAAGGCAGTAAAGGTATTCTATCTGAGTCTGTCTCGTACAAGGCAGTAAAGGTATTCTATCTGAGTCTGTCTCGTACAAGGCAGTAAAGGTATTCTATCTGAGTCTGTCTCGTACAAGGCAGTAAAGGTATTCTATCTGAGTCTGTCTCGTACAAGGCAGTAAAGGTATTCTATCTGAGTCTGTCTCGTACAAGGCAGTAAAGGTATTCTATCTGAGTCTGTCTAGTACAAGGCAGTAAAGGTATTCTATCTGAGTCTGTCTCGTACAGGGCAGTAAAGGTATTCTATCTGAGTCTGTCTCGTACAGGGCAGTAAAAGTATTCTATCTGAGTCTGTCTCGTACAGGGCAGTAAAGGTATTCTATCTGAGTCTGTCTCGTACAAGGCAGTAAAAGTATTCTATCTGAGTCTGTCTCGTACAAGGCAGTAAAAGTATTCTATCTGAGTCTGACTCGTACAAGACAGTAAAGGTATTCTATCTGAGTCTGTCTCGTACAAGGCAGTAAAAGTATTCTATCTGAGTCTGTCTCGTACAGGGCAGTAAAGGTATTCTATCTGAGTCTGTCTCGTACAAGGCAGTAAAAGTATTCTATCTGAGTCTGTCTCGTACAGGGCAGTAAAAGTATTCTATCTGAGTCTGTCTCGTACAAGGCAGTAAAAGTATTCTATCTGAGTCTGTCTCGTACAAGGCAGTAAAAGTATTCTATCTGAGTCTGCCTCGTACAAGGCAGTAAAAGTATTCTATCTGAGTCTGCCTCGTACAAGGCAGTAAAAGTATTCTATCTGAGTCTGTCTCGTACAAGGCAGTAAAAGTATTCTATCTGAGTCTGTCTCGTACAGGGCAGTAAAAGTATTCTATCTGAGTCTGTCTCGTACAGGACAGTAAAAGTATTCTATCTGAGTCTGTCTCGTACAGGACAGTAAAAGTATTTTATCTGAGTCTGCCTCGTACAAGGCAGTAAAAGTATTCTATCTGAGTCTGCCTCGTACAAGGCAGTAAAAGTATCTGAGTCTGCCTCGTACAAGGCAGTAAAAGTATTCTATCTGAGTCTGTCTCGTACAAGGCAGTAAAAGTATTCTATCTGAGTCTGTCTCGTACAAGGCAGTAAAAGTATTCTATCTGAGTCTGTCTCGTACAGGGCAGTAAAGGTATTCTATCTGAGTCTGTCTCGTACAGGACAGTAAAGGTATTCTATCTGAGTCTGTCTCGTACAAGGCAGTAAAAGTATTCTATCTGAGTCTGTCTCGTACAAGGCAGTAAAAGTATTCTATCTGAGTCTGTCTCGTACAGGACAGTAAAGGTATTCTATCTGAGTCTGTCTCGTACAAGGCAGTAAAAGTATTCTATCTGAGTCTGTCTCGTACAGGACAGTAAAGGTATTCTATCTGAGTCTGTCTCGTACAGGACAGTAAAGGTATTCTATCTGAGTCTGTCTCGTACAAGGCAGTAAAAGTATTCTATCTGAGTCTGTCTCGTACAAGGCAGTAAAAGTATTCTATCTGAGTCTGTCTCGTACAGGGCAGTAAAGGTATTCTATCTGAGTCTGTCTCGTACAAGGCAGTAAAGGTATTCTATCTGAGTCTGTCTCGTACAAGGCAGTAAAGGTATTCTATCTGAGTCTGTCTCGTACAAGGCAGTAAAAGTATTCTATCTGAGTCTGTCTCGTACAAGGCAGTAAAGGTATTCTATCTGAGTCTGTCTCGTACAGGGCAGTAAAGGTATTCTATCTGAGTCTGTCTCGTACAAGGCAGTAAAGGTATTCTATCTGAGTCTGTCTCGTACAAGGCAGTAAAAGTATTCTATCTGAGTCTATCTCGTACAAGGCAGTAAAGGTATTCTATCTGAGTCTGTCTCGTACAAGGCAGTAAAGGTATTCTATCTGAGTCTGTCTCGTACAAGGCAGTAAAAGTATTCTATCTGAGTCTGTCTCGTACAGGGCAGTAAAGGTATTCTATCTGAGTCTGTCTCGTACAGGGCAGTAAAGGTATTCTATCTGAGTCTGTCTCGTACAAGGCAGTAAAGGTATTCTATCTGAGTCTGTCTCGTACAAGGCAGTAAAGGTATTCTATCTGAGTCTGTCTAGTACAAGGCAGTAAAGGTATTCTATCTGAGTCTGTCTCGTACAGGGCAGTAAAGGTATTCTATCTGAGTCTGTCTCGTACAGGGCAGTAAAAGTATTCTATCTGAGTCTGTCTCGTACAGGGCAGTAAAGGTATTCTATCTGAGTCTGTCTCGTACAGGGCAGTAAAAGTATTCTATCTGAGTCTGTCTCGTACAGGGCAGTAAAGGTATTCTATCTGAGTCTGTCTCGTACAAGGCAGTAAAGGTATTCTATCTGAGTCTGTCTCGTACAAGGCAGTAAAAGTATTCTATCTGAGTCTGTCTCGTACAAGGCAGTAAAGGTATTCTATCTGAGTCTGTCTCGTACAAGGCAGTAAAAGTATTCTATCTGAGTCTATCTCGTACAAGGCAGTAAAGGTATTCTATCTGAGTCTGTCTCGTACAAGGCAGTAAAGGTATTCTATCTGAGTCTGTCTCGTACAAGGCAGTAAAGGTATTCTATCTGAGTCTGTCTCGTACAAGGCAGTAAAGGTTTTCTATCTGAGTCTGTCTCGTACAGGGCAGTAAAGGCAGTAAAAGTATCTGAGTCTGCCTCGTACAGGGCAGTAAAAGTATTCTATCTGAGTCTGTCTCGTACAAGGCAGTAAAAGTATTCTATCTGAGTCTGTCTCGTACAAGGCAGTAAAAGTATCTGAGTCTGCCTCGTACAAGGCAGTAAAAGTATTCTATCTGAGTCTGCCTCGTACAAGGCAGTAAAAGTATCTGAGTCTGCCTCGTACAAGGCAGTAAAAGTATTCTATCTGAGTCTGTCTCGTACAAGGCAGTAAAAGTATCTGAGTCTGTCTCGTACAAGGCAGTAAAAGTATTCTATCTGAGTCTGCCTCGTACAAGGCAGTAAAAGTATTCTATCTGAGTCTGTCTCGTACAAGGCAGTAAAAGTATTCTATCTGAGTCTGTCTCGTACAAGGCAGTAAAAGTATTCTATCTGAGTCTGCCTCGTACAAGGCAGTAAAAGTATTCTATCTGAGTCTGTCTCGTACAAGGCAGTAAAAGTATTCTATCTGAGTCTGCCTCGTACAGGGCAGTAAAAGTATTCTATCTGAGTCTGCCTCGTACAAGGCAGTAAAAGTATTCTATCTGAGTCTGTCTCGTACAAGGCAGTAAAAGTATCTGAGTCTGCCTCGTACAAGGCAGTAAAAGTATTCTATCTGAGTCTGCCTCGTACAAGGCAGTAAAAGTATCTGAGTCTGCCTCGTACAAGGCAGTAAAAGTATTCTATCTGAGTCTGTCTCGTACAGGGCAGTAAAAGTATCTGAGTCTGCCTCGTACAAGGCAGTAAAAGTATTCTATCTGAGTCTGTCTCGTACAAGGCAGTAAAAGTATCTGAGTCTGCCTCGTACAAGGCAGTAAAAGTATTCTATCTGAGTCTGCCTCGTACAAGGCAGTAAAAGTATTCTATCTGAGTCTGCCTCGTACAAGGCAGTAAAGGTATTCTATCTGAGTCTGCCTCGTACAAGGCAGTAAAAGTATTCTATCTGAGTCTGTCTCGTACAAGGCAGTAAAGGTATTCTATCTGAGTCTGCCTCGTACAAGGCAGTAAAAGTATTCTATCTGAGTCTGTCTCGTACAAGGCAGTAAAAGTATTCTATCTGAGTCTGCCTCGTACAAGGCAGTAAAAGTATTCTATCTGAGTCTGTCCAGAATTACAAAATGGCGACTTCCGGGGCATTTGTTTTTATCAAACACATCTTGTTCAGAATTGTTCAATTCATTGAAAATTGATTTTTTTTTAAAATAAACATTTCAAATACGTATAAATACGTTACAATTTAATCTTTCCCGATGTGCATTTCATGGGACCAGAAGTTGACGCTGACATCTCTAGGATCTAAGACTTAAAAAAGTTAAAAAAATTTAAAGTGAAAAAGATTGTTTTTATAAAAAATAAATAATAAAAGTCCTTATAAAACATCCCTGACTATCAGCATGATTTATTGTGGGTCAAAATGTAATTTTGTAGATTTTACCAAAGTAATACACGATCGAAATCACTAATAAATCCTGATTGCAGTGTCCAGCACTAATCGTATTATCTGTCAGTTGATATGTACTATTTCCTGATTAACTCTATCTGGACATTCCAAGATTACCATTCAATTATTACGGGAAGTAGGAAATGGTAAATTACTCTCTAATCATTGATACCGAAAACCAGTTGAGGCTTCATTCCAAATATAGATATTCGGTCTGTTTTGCTGTACTTCTTGAAGGGTTAAAATAATGTATAGAGTTTGTTTCTTATTAATAGTCATCTTCAGTAGAAAAGTGACTACAACACAGGAGATCTAGAAAGGGGGATTACAATAATTATAGTTATCAAAGAGAACACATTCATGGTTTCATAATCCTCATTAGAAAAACTTTTTATCTGTTCTTTTTGAACCAAACCTTTTAATGGAAAATATTTTAAATTGCTGGTTTTCACTGAAAATTCAACCCTTTTAAAATGATGCAACCTGCATTTTCCTTATGTAAACCATGTTTTTAATTACCTAACACAGGTACAATCCACCTATTCAAGGCATTACAAAAAGTATGAGAGAAAGCAATTTTGAACACAGAGAAGAGATTTACTATAATTTATTCATGATTAGTTACTATCATGAAAAAATATAACTCTGATTATGATGAAATAGTATTGTACGCATATATTGGTTCCTGATAATGTAAATTTTAACATAGTTAAGTTGCTGATTGTCAAAGCGTAATATTAAAAAATAAAGATCCTGTATTAAGAAGATGTTTAACGTTCTCACATTTGAATTTAATGTGAAAGAATCATATAATTATTACACGTAATGAATGAGAAATATGAAGATAACGAGCAGTGATCGATTTCAAAAAATCTACAAACAATACAAATCTGATAACAAGGCATAAAACACAGACCCCCGGAAATTTCAGAGGTGGGATCAGGTGCCTATGAGGAATAACCGGCCACATCCGCAGTGAGCCCTGAAATATCTGATTCAATGCTGTTTATATTTTTGTTAGGAGTAAAGATAGAGGCTTGGTAGAACCCGCTGTGTATCTTTGTTCGAAAGGATTTTTATGTACTTTAGGAATACAATATAGGTATAGTAATTCAAATTGGTTGTTGGGAATATTATAAATATTAAAAACTGATATACGATTTTGAAGAATTTCCTCCTTAAGAAGGAAACTATGAGTATAACATTTGATTACCACTCGTAAACTTAAGCCCAAGTTTCTCTGAAATGCAATTGAAATAATGAGCCTTAAAAATAAAATATTAAGATAACGAACAGTAATCAAGCTCAGATGTCTCTTGAAACAATACAAATTTGGAGCAGAGCAAACACGGACCTCTAAAACATCAGAGGTGGGATCAGTTGCCATAGAGGAGTAAGCATCCCCTGTCGACCGGTCACAAACTCCGAGTGCTCCTTGTCATGATCGGGCAAACGTAAAAATCAGTAGACATTTTGTATGAGAAACATCAGTCAACATTTGACTTAATGAAAAATTGTATTTGCTGTTAAGGTCATTGTATTGTTTCGATAATTTGCGAAATGTTCTTTAAATGAAACTGTTGATATTCTTGTTTCATCAACTTATTTGTCAATAGTTATCCTCGTTTTACAAATTGTTCTTACGTGCTCTTGCGTATACTGAGTAATCAACTAGGAGACATAAACTCCATATGCAGGTGATAATAGTGTATTGCTAAACAAAGACTATATGTTGTTATCTGCTTTGTAAGACGGGAGCAGTACATATTGATCGAGTAATCTTTTTCTGTATTGAATTATTGAAGACAGAAGGATGGACGATTTTTATATTGCTCCTCAATCGTTTAACACGATATTTCAACTTCAACCTTATATTCTTAATCCATTCTGACAAAGTGTGAAGGTTTTCTCCTTCATATTTGACCCATCGTCTGGCAGAATTCATAATATCTATGAAATTTTATGAAATTTTGTCGCCAATTGAAAGACCGGGGTTCCAAAAGTTTTGTCTCTTTTAAAGAAATTATTGCCTCAAATGAAACCCCCCGAATTAAAAATCTAAATTAATTAGATAGTGATCACGTGATCCTGTGACGTCAAAGGCGACAATGGCTGATCAGTTCCTCACGTTAATCTTACTAAAAAATACGTGATACAACCTGAATTTTCTACGTTATGAACGACCAAATCACTGATTTTTCGATATGAATTTGAATAGCCAACCTTATATTTTAGAATTGTTAGGAACAAAAAATCTGAAAAATCTGTTAACATTGTAAAAATAGCAGCGAAGATAGCGAGGGAGACGCGGCGAAGACGAAGAAACTCGCCATCACAATACAATTTGATTTGTCATCTTATCACATGTATGAACTTTTTTGATTCACAAATTAAATATTATATAACTTTGTTATTCTTCGTTTTTAACATAAAAATTTATGCAAGTACGCCTTCATATGTTTTGTAAAGGATGGCGGTCTTGAAAAATATTTTCCGATCACGGCGAAACATTGCCGTAATCAGACCTACAGATGCAAAATATTTGGAATAAAAAACGAAAATATCTCAAAGGTCTTATAGCTTAGAACTAGTTAATGTTTCTATAGTAATTGAAAAGCACTTTAGGAATTATTTTTTTCAGTATTTTCGTAATTAAGCTGCATTTGTCCTTGATAACTCCATAAATAGTGTGCAACTTATCTCTCTATTACTGAATTGTCGCCTATGACGTCAGAGCAGTATTTCGCCGAAATCCGACTGAAATATGCATATTGCCGTATTTGAATTTCAACTCTCAATATCTCTTAAAATACGCTTTCAACAACGTTTATTGTATTCAGTATTTTAATAAACAAGGTTGTAGATAATATTTTTCATAAAATTAAGATTTTTGAAAAATCATGCGATAAGTCCTTTAAGATTCTCATTATAAACATATTCACGTCACCAGCAGGACTATAGTTGTAGAGAGAAGAGGGACATGAACACTTTCATTAGGATAATTGTGTTTCAGGCTCCGGGCCATAAAACTTAGAAGATCTCACTTTTGATCTAAGTCTCACTTTTACAAAAGGGATATATAGTGGAAAAGTGAGACTGAGATCAAAAGTGAGCTCGTCTAAGTTTTATGGCCCCGGAGCCTAATGCTCGATATCTAGGCACTGTAGAGTTTTATTTTAAATATAATTTTGAAGTTTTGAAGCAATAGTTGATGAATATTCTTTTTATAAATACAGTAAAACACGCTTATAGCGAACATGCTTATATTGAATTGACGCTTACAGCGAAGTGATTTTCATTTTCCATGGCTTTAAAATATATTGCGAAGTTCACGGATATAACGACTTACGTTTATAACGAAGCAACATTGTCCGTCCCCGGCACTTTGTTACAAGCGTGTTTTACTTTTTATCAAAAACTGTCAATTTTTAATTTTTTTTTGCAAAATTTTTTTGTTAAAATTACCTTGCTTACAAATATACTCTTTGGTCATAATTTGACTGAAATGTTTCACACCAAATAAAAGTTCGGAATATGAATAACTGAGGGACCCTCTGGCAACTTTACACGACTCTTTCCCATAATTCATAAAATATAGCAAATTGTTTGATGTAATAATCCCAGCTTTCTTTTTAAATTCAAATCTCGACTATTTTACGTTTCCTTTCATGCAGCTTCAGCTAGTTTTCAATGTATCAACTTCAAATTAAAACACCAAAAGAAAGTTAGTTTGATAATGATTTAACTTGGATTTAAGGAATAAGTACGCATTCAACTTAAATTTACAGGTAGATGAAAGCATGAGTTAAACTTTGTATGTCAGTTTTTTTTAGAATACACATTACCTGTAATCAATTCTACAAATAAGTTAAAGATCATTGTTCCGAAAAGAAACATCAAGCTTACATAATACGTCAAAAATATATTTAATTAGTTACACTCACTTTTCCCTATTTATGAAATTAAGTAATATATGTATTGGATATATTTCCGATAGTTCCGGTGACCTAACGAGCAGACATACTTAATGATAATAACAATACTTAATTCTCATATATTTAGAAGTGATGTGGTGGGTATTCAGGTCAAAACGTAGGCAGTATTTCAAAAGTGTTGATAATTATCGTATAAAAAGATAGCTTCATTCTGTCTTTCCAGAAAAACAAAGCAGTGGCATCCAACATGGGAGACTCAAACTGTGGGGTATGGTAGTTTTAATATCTCTTACATGTATATATCATTTATCATGCTCGGACATTAAAACTAGCAAGAGAGTATGTTTATTTATCAGGGTTCAAGGCATTAAGTAATGGGATTTCTATCCACTAATCAGTGAATATAATGATCAATTTAAATACATTTTTAATAGAAACGAAACAATGCTTATCATTGTGTAAGGCATAATTAAAAATTGTTAGGGCTTTATTCTGCTAAGATAAGTCAAATCAAACTTCTCATTAATATTTTTGCAATTCAATTTGATGTCTTCATTATTTAAAATATAATAAGAAAAAAGAAAAAAAATATGAGTTAGCAAAAATATTTTCGAGATTATTATTTTTTTATGTAACGTAAGTATTGATTTATGTATATCCTATCGACATGAATACTTTAATTGCACGTTTTTATTTTTGTAATTGAAGGCGTCGTATTGGGAGAGCAATATTTTGACGACAAAAAATGGCTTTGTGACTTTGTTGCTAGCCTCTGTTTGACAGCATGCTTCTGTGCCTTCCTCAGTCTAACTTTATTGACGATGTCCCGTTACATCTACTTATGCCACAACAATGTTTACGACAAAGTTTTTAACCGACTCTCTTGCATCATATTTTGCATTACCTGTTGGGTTGCTGCTTTCTTGTTCCAGTTTCCAAATTTTATTGAATGGGGAAAATATAATTTCGACCGAAAGAATCATCAGTGTATCTGGGATCGCACAGCTAGTTTGTCCTATACCTTGTTTGTCTCCATCGGTTTGATTGGTGGACCGCTCCTCGTAATGGCTATCTGTTACTTCCTAATTTTCCAACGAATATGGGAAACAAAGCGCGACATTTACCGAATGGACACAAAAAACCCACATAAAATGAGGAAAGCACGGACGGAAACTGTTCGTTCATCGAAGACCTTATTCTGCATATTTGTCGTGTTCTTTGTATGTTGGACGCCTTACGCTATAACTGTTGCCCTAGATGTCCAGAATAATCTTTCAACTGAAGTTCATTTGTTTGTGACACTTTTGGCACATTTGCATTCTAGCGTCAATTGCATCATATACATCATGGGAATAAAAAGGTTCCCAATGGGAGTTCTTAGTCTTTGTGCTTGCGGATCATCTCACATGGCATCAAGCACTTCTAAACCCGAAAAACATCTCCAAGGTTAACATGAAACCAAGTTTACATAATCCTCCGTTGAATTGGTGACTCATATACCTGCATTTTATTGTCTCCCTGTAGAACCCTTTATAAAAATGATGTTCAATGTTGAATAAAAAGTTCATTAACACTTAGCCTTTTTCTTTAGAAACAAAACGTACAATGAAAACTGTGATAAAATATTTGTTCACAGTAAGATTTAAAAGGAAAATGATATACACTTTTGTATGATTGTTGCAGTACTTTTATTTCATATCGAACATTAAAGTTTGATCACCTTTAACGTTTAGAAAATGATTATCATTTCTTTAGCTTTTTTTACGAAAACCACATGCTTGGTGCATTAGACTTCTTTTGTTTCTGTGATAGCAGTGTTGGGACCCACCTTGCACAAACTTGAACAAACTCTCTGTTTTGCCTATTTCCTTGCTAATAATAATAATAATAATAGAAAGATTCCCCCATCCTACATTTTTTTGTCTAATCATTTTTTTTCTTTTGGTAAGAAAAACATCATGGAATTTGACATTATGAACTATACAATTATTTTCATTGAAATATTCAATGTTTTTCAGTTGGATACGGAATTAACTTCACGAGTGGAACAGGGTTTTACTTCTATATTTTAACCAGTGTTAATATAAAATAATCCTGTATGACGTATGAAATAAATTCCGTTCCAAATTCAAAACACTGGATTTTCTATTTATTACATTTTTTAAAAATAGTTATTGTTTCTTAATTTGCCGCTATCACCTATTTTCTGTGGCGTAGACTGTTTTGTAATAGCTTAGAGTTTGTCATAGATCGCGATTGTGAGATTGAAAATGGAGTTTTGGAGAAACTTTGGCTGTTTACTAAGTGACATGATTGTTTATTTATACTCTTGATGTCTTTATGGAGTATTTTCTTCAACTATTCCTGAAAGAAAGGGGAGCTTTTTCCTTGAATTTGTTGTTTTCACTGTGAAAATAACACTTCTGATATTTTCACGGTGAAAATAATACGCCTTTTAAAATATTTATTTAATTCAATGAATAAATTATTTCACTATTGAAAATGCAATAAAAATAAAATGTTAATCAGAGCTAAAACACTCCTTACAAATTTCTTTGACATCTCTTGCAATGTTTTTGACTATCCATTACGTAACCGATCAAAATTTTGAAACTTGTATTCACATTTAAAAGAAGTTGTATTTTACCTATATAGAATTGGAAAAACTTCATCCCCCCGAAATCTGTGCGATTCGTTTGCTTTTGTTGACAGAAAATTCTAAATTGCTTAAACAACCTACATCATTTTGTAATTGTTGTTGTAACCGTCATATCAAAATTGAAAATAATAACAGTTCATAAACATTCATCTGTAGAGTTTTCGTTTCTTTATTTTCTTCCAATAAATAAGCCATTTGTTTATGCTTTCTCGAAGAAAGTATTTTGATACTTGGTTTATGGAAGATAACTCCGGAAAATACTAATGAGAATTTCGTTATTCATGTAAATCATATACAAACAAATAAATAAATAGAAATCCAGGGCTGATTTTTTTTAAATCCTAGAATTACATAAAATTTCTCTCAACCTTACCAAATCTTTCTAAATTCTTTTCTCAGGACAAACTTTTCCTATTATGTCACTCCTAGGCACCTGATCTGGTGTTTCCGGTGGTCCGTGTTTTACCCTGTTCACGATTCGTCTTGTTAACTGGATTTATGTATGGAACGCCAAATTAACATATATTCAAATATTTGTACCTATCTTCAAATAATTGTACCTATCTTCAAATGATTTGAAGATAGGTACAATTGAATTAAAGATAGGTGTAAATGAATTAAAGATAGGTGTAAATGAATTAAAGATAGGTGTAAATGAATTAAAGATAGGTATAAATAATTATACCTATCTTCAATGGAATTACACCTATTTTCAATTCAATTAAAGATAGGTTCAATTGGATTACACCAATCTTCAATTCAATTAAAGATAGGTTTAATTGAATTATACCTATCTTCAATTCGTTTAAAGATAGGTTCAATTGATCTAAAGATAGGTACAATTGATTTGAAGATAGGTACAATTGAAACATATCCACAAATACGAAAGCCATGAAGGGACACGTCGATTTCTCAAAAAAGCAAAAATGAATTTGAGATCTCGAATTACACAATCCGTTCTCACAGATTACTAATTCGTTCCCTCGGTTTATAATTCGAGATCTCGAATTACATAATCCGTTCCCACTGATTACCAATTCGTTCCCTCGGTTTATAATTCGAGATCTCGAATTACATAATCCGTTCCCACTGATTACCAATTCGTTCCCTCGGTTTATAATTCGAGATCTCGAATGACATAATCCGTTCCCACTGATTATCACTTCGGCCTCTTGATTTAGACAATCCATCAATTACATGTTTTACGACTTGAAGAATCCATTTCCTTATCTCAATCATGCGTTCTATTTTGTTTATGCAACAGGCAGTTCCGTAGTATTTTTAAATTAAGTAAATGTAAATTTATTTAATAAAAATAATTACAGAGGACCCATGTTTACTTTTATCAGTGTTTTCCATGATTCTATAAATAACCAAATATCTAAGAATTTACTTGTACAAATATTAGTACTAGTAAATGGATTGGAAAAATGTTCATGTAATTTTCTCAGTAAGGACCGTGATATGTAATTAAATGTAGAGTGTGTACTATTCTATATTCTATTCATTAAACAAATATTGCTATATCTGAGATGGACAGATAAATAAGTGCACTCAGCTGCCAGCTGGTAGACCAGCAAATGGTGCATGAAATCAAAATGGATAACCTGTAAAACAAATCATATTCCTCCCAATAACGACAAACATTCCAAGAAAATGAATTTTTTAACTCGAGAGAATGAATTACAATCCGAGATAACGAATTGTGTAATTTGAGGGAACGAATTGATAATCTGAGAGAACGAATAATTAAACCGTGGGAACGAATTGTTTAAACCGAGAGAACGAATTACAATCCGAGAGAACGGATTGTGTAATTTGAGGGAACGAATTGATAATCTGTGAGAACGAATTAGTAATTCGTTATCACAGATTGTCAATCCGAGAGAACGGATTATATAAATCGAGATCTCGGTTTACTTTTACACTTTTTTGAAAATCCTCATGTCCCTTCATGGCTTTCGTACACAAAGGATTTGAAGATAGGTACAATTCAATTATACCTAGGTTCAATTCGTTTTGTGTTATTGAAAATAATGAAAGCTCCCTCTAACAGCGTCTTGAACATGGAGGGAACCGCACAGAGCATTTTTATTGGGAGTAGTTGTTATTGTCAGTATCTTTATAATTAGAGATAAGTTCAATTCAATTGCACCTATCTTTAAATCAATTATACCTATCTTTAATTCATGGCATTTGTACCTATCTTTAGATCAATTGTACCTATCTCTATCTTCAAATCAATTGTACCTATCTTCAAATCAATTGTACATATCTTCAAATGAATTAAAGATAGGTATAATTGAATTAAACCTATCTTTAATTCAATTGGAGATAGGTACAATTGATTTGGAGATAGGTACAATTGATTTGAAGATAGGTACAATTAAATGAAGATAGGTTCAAATATTTGAATATATGTTATTTTGGCGTTCCATATTTATGAGATCGTTCACCGTTCATTATCTTCACCTTCTACATATTTGTGGTTTTAGAAATAATTTTGAACTGTCTTTATTTATGAAAGTAATTTACATACAATTTTCTTTGATGTCTTGAAAGGAATGAGTTTGAACACATAAAGTACTTTTGTTTATTTGATATCAATTTAGGGGGAGAATTATACACACCTGAAAATCTAGATATTATCAAATAACCATAATTACAATAGCAAACTTAATATCTAGATATTCTGAAAGATATAGTATGGACGTGCAATTAACTGCTATCATAAAAGGCAGTATGTCGATCAAGTCAGAAAAATATGATTGCTGCTCGTTCTTCCGAACTTATTTACTCGTGCAATCTTGTACTCTTAAAGACATTTTTGGCGAAGTTTAATTTGATTGGTACAGGGGATTTTATAGGCTAATCTTTACAGTAAAGGGATTAGGACAGTAATTAATCATGATTGTGACATTTGGGGCATATCTTATTATCTCCCTGATGATTTGTTCTATATTTCCCTGGATGGACGGTGAAACGCGACATTAATAATTATCCCTTCCTTATAATTAGATTTTATAAATGTAGGAAGAGAGGTTTTATACATGTACTAGTATATCTCATAATAATTTGAATATGTATATTTGTTAGTGGAATTATTTAATTTTGTATTAGCTATAGGAAAAGTTACATTGATTTTTATATTTACAGAAAAGGAGTATGTGCATTGTTTTTAATTGATATAGAATTACTTTACAAAATATTTATTTCAGGAAACCAGTTATATATTATGTGACTAAATCTTAAGTAATTACATTTAAAACCACAGTATATAGGAGAGTTAGTTAAATGTTACTAAATTTCATAACTTACAGTAGTAGATTTAATGTGTAGGATTCAAAATTATGTATTAGAAAAGAATATATATATATATATATATATATATATATATATATATATATATATATATATATATATATATATATATATATATATATATATATATATATATATATATATATATATATCAATTTTGATATTACGAATATTATTTCTGTTTATATCTTATTATCTAATATGTATGGTGGCATATTTCTGCCCCTTGTGTGCAAGTTATTTTTCTATCAAATATGTCGACATGCAAGATAAATATGTTGACATGCAAGATAGTTATGTCAACATGCAACATAAATATGTTGACATGCAAGAAAATAGCAATCAAATAAAAATTATAAAAAATCTTCAAAAATCTCAGATATAGCCCACATGTGACATCCAACATGCTAGATGCTACTTATTTATGTTAACATGCAACTTATTTATGTTAACATGCAAGATAAATATGTTGACATGCAACATATTTATGTCGACATGCAACTTATTTATGTCTACATGCAACTTGGTTATGTTGACATGCGAGATAAATATGTTGACATTCAACATATTTATGTCGACATGCAACTTATTTATGTTGACATGCAACTTATTTATGCTGACATGCAACTTAGTTATGTCGACATGCGAGATAAATATGTTGACATGCAACTTATTTATGTTTACATGCAACTTATTTATGTTGACATGCAACTTATTTATGTTGACATGCTAGATAAATATGTTGACATGCAACTTATTTATGGTGACATGCAAGATGAATATGTTGACATGCAACTTATTTATGTAAACATGCAACATATTTATGTCGACATGCAACTTATTTATGATGGCATGCTGTTTGTTTGAAAGAGGGTATAGTTTAATCAAAATCTGTGGTTGCAGTGAATGAAAAGCTTAACCTCTGAACGTTCATCTGGTCTCTACACAACTGACAAGGTAAAACTTTGTTTTAGATCTGATATAAAACTGATATTGGATGTAATGAAGATCTTTTGGTTGATTAATCTGGTCTTTTGTATAATCCTTACTAAGATTAATTCTTGGTGTCAATATCTCTTTTGGTCAGAGTGTGCAATTCTTAAATAATATGTGTACTTCATGTAGCTATTATTTGATCAAACATAGTACTTTTAGAATTTCACTATCTTCAATGGCGGATCCAGGAATCTTGAAAAGGGGGGCCCCGACCAGTTTGTGGTCGGGGTAGGGGCCCACGATCACACCAAAAAATTGATTTATTAAATCTTATGTATATTTCGGACACAAAAGGGGGAGCCCGGGCCCCCTGTCCCCTCTAAATCCGCAGTGCTATCTTACATAAGTTTAATTGAATTGCAATTTTTTTATATAATAAACTCTTACATGCCAAATCGTGGTGTATTTATAGAATGATTTAGTTTGATGTACATTTACACATGTAGAAAGCAGAACAAAAATTCATTGTGTATAAAGTATCTTTTCCCCATTTTTTTCAGCGACAAAAATACTATGAGTGAAAATATCTATACACCTGCTCTGGCTCAACGTTTGGTTGTTGACGGACTACCTCTCAGTAGGAATGAAATGATTGCTGTTTATTACCACTCTGGTTATACTATTCAGGATATCATTGAATTTCTTGCGAGCAAACATAACATTGCTCTTAGTGCAAGACAAATTCATCGAGTTTTAAGGGAAATGAATCTGACGAGACGAAACAACCAGCCAAGTTTGGAGGACATTGTAACGGCTATTCTACATGAACTTTCAGGCTCGGGCGGTGACATAGGCTATAGAGGAATGAGGAGACGTCTGCTAATCGACCATAACCTCAATGTGTCTTGTGAATTGGTGCGCCTTGCATTAACTGTTTTGGACGCAGAAGGTGTAATAAGGCGTAGACAACGTCGTCTTCAGCGTAGAAGGTACATTAACGAAGGGCCTAATTTTTTGTTCATCTAAATGGCTGGGACAAGTTAAAACCATTCGGAATTTCCATTCATGGCTGTGTAGATGGCTTTTCAAGACGTATTCTCTGGCTCAGAGCTTGAGTATATATCCAGATTTTATATAGATTATATCAAAGAAATAAACGGGGTTCCTGTAGTCGTATACGCAGACAGGGGTACTAAGAACTCCATAGTTCGAGATTTGCAATACGCTTTGCGATGGAATCACCAGGATCCCTTGCAAGGACTATCAAGTTTTAGGTATGGATCGTCCTATAGAAATACAAGAATAGAGCGATTTTGGCGGTGTTTACGAGAAATGTGTGGCAATTTTTGGATAAATTACTTTAAGGATATGGATAATGTAGGTGTTTTTGACACCTACGACATAGTCCACCTGGAGTGTGCTAGGTATTGTTTCTTACCAATTATCACCAGAGAATTGAACAGAGTTATACAGCATTGGAATGAACACACAATTAGAAGAAACCGCAATGCAGATTGTCCGTCTGGAAAACCAGATGTTATGTATTTTCATCCCGAAATTTACCAAACAAGAGATTTCAAAATGCCTGTACCTGATAATCTGAATGGCATAGAACAAGAATATTGTGCCTACCCTCCTGCGAATGGTGTTTCAATGGAATTTGAAGTTATTGGTACTCAAATAAGAATGGAAAACGGTTTGAATTACCCACCAAACACTGTAGAAGAAGCTACAGAACTCTTTATCCGAATAACAGACTATGTAGATCGCTTATAAATTACATGTATCTACATACATTTACTTGACTCTTGTTGTTTTAAGGAGGTACATTTTTCTTTATGTTCCGAATATTGTTTGATAAAGGAATGAGAAATTGTATCTTTGCGAGGTTTTGTGTATTTAATTGCAAATGTGTATTTCTAGTAAAGTATATCTATTAATAGTACATAATATTAGTAATTCTTTTTTTGAAATCTGCTTTAACCGTCAAGGTCAAAAATCATAATGAATTCAAAAAATTGTTATGAGTACTGTTGAGTGTTGAAGTAAGAGTACAAAAGCGTATTTTCCTATGGAATAAAGAATGCATTTGGTCAGCATTTTTTTTTTTAGATAACTAGGTCAAACTTTTAATTCAAGGTAAAAAATTAAAAAGAATTGTTCCTTTTTAATGAAGCTGTCATAAATAACGCACCTGTAAATAATAAAGCTCTAGATCTATTCTCCCTCATTCAGAACATACCTACTTGACATTAAAAAGGACATTGTTACGATTTTGGTCACATTTTATATTACCATTTTTATTGTTTAAAATATTAAAGTAGTTAACTGCACTTCATACCTTTTATTCTTAAACTGTTTCATGTAGAACTTCAATGAATTCATGAATCATTGAGATGTCTACCATCACATAGGGCCCCACTCAAATAATGGACAATAGGATGAAAAACATTTCAGAGAATTTTGCTTTGACCTTGACCTATAACTTAGAAATTGTCCAGTTGGCATAAAACTTTTATTTCAGTCTCATTACCCC
Source organism: Saccostrea echinata (assembly GCF_033153115.1). Classification (NCBI taxonomy): domain Eukaryota; kingdom Metazoa; phylum Mollusca; class Bivalvia; order Ostreida; family Ostreidae; genus Saccostrea; species Saccostrea echinata. The sequence continues at coordinate 1,076,247 of NW_026889790.1, read as the reverse complement.
TTACCAAAAGCCATTTATTTTTGGTTCTGAACAAGATTAAGCAAGTGAAAAATATAATTCAAGGTCACTGCACATCCTTTTACCACAGACACTCTGTGGAAGTATGAACCAGACTGGACCAAGGGGAGAAAAGATGTGCTCCGGACAATGATTTTTCATATACAATTCTGCTATGACCTTAACCTTAGACCTTGAAACATAGTTCATAGTTCAAGGTCAATGCACACCCTTTGAAAGAGATCTCGGACGGACAGATGGACGGATGGACACACTAATTCCTATAGGTCGCCGCAGAGAGGGGCCCTTAAAACGTTTTATTGTCTATGGTCACGTTTCTGAATCGCCAGGACATTTTATAAAAGGAAATGCAATTTATACTTTGTTGTCCACCTCATATCATAGAAAATAATATAAACTGCAATATCTGGTTGAATAAATTTTCGATCATTAAAATCAACTTCAATTTTACCGACAGAAAAAAAAAACCCAGAAGCGTGCCTTATTGCACATGTCCTGGGTAGTAACGAATCTGCACGCACGCACAAATGTTCATAGTTGTGTATCACATAATTTCTTTTGCATTTAAAGAAACTGGGGGTATAAGCCGAGCCATATGCCTACATGACGATCGATAAAAAATCAGTAAATTCATTTTTAAAAAAAAATCACTTTTTGTTGAATTAATGTAATGCTTATTACCATTTGCATACAAATTTGACAAAACCTGAATACTGTAACAGCGAAAATGATTCTGATTAACACAAAAAAATGGCATCACGCTCAATTTTCACAAAAACTGACATAAATTGGATGACATAACTACATTTTTTAAATAGAGTGGGTCATCGTACCATTTTTTTGAGAACGATTAATGAAAGGCAATGGAAAGATGTTGCTTTTTACCCTTGCAAAAATTTGGTACGAAGACCCACTCTACATAAAAAATTAAGTTAACTTACTTAAGTTTTCACCGTGGTCTTAAAAAATTCTAAGTCCAAATATGCTTGCTAAATATAGAGAACTCTATGCTATTTAAATGGGTATGTATGTGTGACTCCGTGGTATAGTGGTTAGCGAGGAGCTCTTTAAAGGGACGTTTATTGAGGAAAGTGTTCGAGGCATGAATTTTTCATTTTTTTTATTTTTTGGGGAGGGGGTTAATTTTTTTTTATTTTATAAAAAATGCCTATAGGAATAACATTTTTTTCACGGGAAATAATATATATATATATATATATATATATATATATATATATATATATATATATATATATATATATATATATATATATATATATATATATATATATATATATATATATATATATATATATATATGTAGTTATGAACTCATTAACAGTAAATTATTTAAAATGCCGGATAAAAATTATAATAGATATTTGAATACTTTCATTCCCGTTTTTATTTATTTTTACTACAATCGCTTCTAGATCACCACTATCATTATATACAATGTTAACATTTTTATAATATCTCCACAATAAGTGTTAATACTCAATATGCAGATTAATTAATAGAAGTCCCTACCCATGTTAGACACTTGTGACAGTGAATGAAAGTCAACTGTTTAGCTTGTTTAGAATTTAAATATCATTTTGAGAACTACTGTAAACATTAAAATGCTTAAGTAAATTCGAACAATTGAGAGATTTTTTCCAATAAATGTTTTTGCATGGCCGAAAAATGGGCATGGGCACATGGCTCGTCTTATTCCCCCAGATTCTTTAATCATTTAATTCAAAATCTTATCATTTTGAAAATCGATCATATTTAAAAAAGTATATATCCCAAATGAAATCACAAATCGATCATATTCACTGAAAACTTTGTCGCCATTCCTGGGTCTTCGGGCACTTACATGGATTTGTGATTTTTTGGATATTTACTTTTTCAAAATTATATATATATATATATATATATATATATATATATATATATATATATATATATATATATATATATATATATATATATATATATATATATATATATATATATATCCCCTACTGCTTCAATGCGGTCGACAACATTTTTACGGTTTGGAAGCATAACTGATTTAAAAAAAATCAAACAAGGGTTGTTAAGATTTCTTAAAAAAAAAAATAAATGTTGCTGAACTTTGATAAATCACAAGACTAACTGAAATGAAATACAAAAAAAAAAGAACAAAAAGAAAAAGGAAAAAAAACTTCAACTTTTGTGTGTGTGTGTTTTTTTTGTTTTGTTTTGTTTTGTTTTTGTTTTTTTAATGTACAATTCTCTAATTGAACTATTGCAACCAAATAAAAAAAAAACGTGGCAATATGGGGGGGGGGGAATTAAAATCGATGACAATAAATCATACCAGATCACTTAAATAAAATATCAAAAAACTTGCGTTAAGAGTCTTAATAAAGTTCCAAATATTTGTTTTCAATTTGAAATTAGCAAATGTAACGCAGATGAGTCATTTGGTACATTAAAACACCCTGCTATTTTTCTTTGATAAAGCAAGTTGTTTTTTAATACCCTCTTTACATTGAACTCACCAGGTTTTAATTTAGATATCATATATGGGGAAAATGAATTTATTAATAATATTCAATTTGAATAAAATTGAAAAAGGTAATGTTTTAGAGAAATGTGGCAAATTTGGATGCTATTGAAAATGATCTTCAAGTGTCTTGATAAAAAAAATCAACTACCGGGTACTAATTTATTTTGAGGTAAACAATCAAACAAAATGCACATTGAAAATGATATATAAACCATGGTGATTAAGATAATGTACACAAGTTGTCTAAAAATAAGTCCTCTCGAGAGCACAATGTAAGCATATGGAGTGAAAAGGGTATAACAAAATTCAGAAAATAACAACCATGCATATTAAAACTTCAGAGTTGTTCAGATACACGCAAGTATTTTGACAAGGCATGTGTAAATGGTACAAAAACCGTGTATCAGCACCAAACTAAAGCAACATAATAAAGTAATTGAAAATCATAAAAAATGTAGCTTAATTGTTTAAGCTATATGGGCCATTGTAGACTGCTAGGTTGCAGTCACTTTAACTATTAACAATGATCATGAGTCCTGCTTAACCCGCATAGCATGTTAACATAACTCAGTTGCATGTTGACATAAATAAGTTGCATGTCAACATATTTATCTCGCATGTCAACATAAATAAGTAGCATGTTTTCATAACTAAATTGCATGTTGACTTAAATAAGTTGCATGTCAACATAACTAAGTTGCATGTCAACATATTTATCTCGCATGCCAACATAACTAAGTTGCATGTTGACATAAATAAGTTGCATGTCGACATAACTAAGTTGCATGTTGACATAAATAAGTTGCATGTCGACATAACTAAGTTGCATGTTGACATAAATAAGTTGCATGTTGACATAAATAAGTAGCATGTTAACATATCTAAGTTGCATGTTGACATAAATAACTTGCATGCCAACATATTTATCTCGCATGTTAACATAAATAACTTGCATGTTGACATAAATAAGTAGCATCTTGCATGTTGGATGTCACATGTGGGCTATATTTGGGATTTTTTAAAGATCTTTTATAATTCTTATTTGAATGCAATTTTCTTGCATGTCAACATATTTATGTTGCATGTTGACATAACTATCTTGCATGTCAACATATTTATCTTGCATGTCGACATATTTGATAGAAAAATAACTTGCACACAAGGGGCAGAAATATGCCACCATAAATATGACATTCTCTGAATGCGATCAATTTTTGAATCGAGGCACACTACTGACAAATACGTGGGTGTAATAGGTAAGTCAGCATTTGGTAAATTCTACGGTCGTTATAATGACCTTGTTTACAAGTATTACCTATCATTGGGTGGTATTTGTACTGCATATTTCATAACGGTTGTTAGGCAATTCTTTTAAAACTAAATTCGACTGTGGATTATTCCGTCTGCCTGGTAGGGCTCCGGCGGATGTGACCGCTCGACAGGGGATGCTTACTCTCCAAAGCACTTGATCCTACCTCGGGAATTTCCAGGGGTCCGTTTTTATGCCTTGTCCATTTTTGTTTGTTTTTGTTTTTGTTTTTTGTTTTTTGTTTTTTTTTGGTTTTTTGAGATGAATACTGTTCGTACTCTCTTCACTATTTTTCATTGGAAACTAAGGCTGTCTCGTACATTTTGTAATTTGTAAAAACTTAATGTTTCCTTTGAGAATTTTACCCCTACCATATCAATAACATGTTATTTTATTAAATTTTCAATTTCCTTATTTATGTAGCAATATTCTAACATCACCTGCATTTGACGTTTATGCCTCACGACTGAGTCGATGCACAAGAACATTTTCGGAATACGATAAATTCTTAAACCCAGGTAAGCTACTGACAAATAAGTTGATGATAAAAGGATTTCAAAAACCCTGTTTAAAGTCAGCTTTTCACAAATTAAACTGTCGTAATAATGATCTTGTTTAAATACAACCTAGCACTAGGTCGTATTTTGTCTGTTCCATACCATTTGCTAGGTCATTGTTTTATACTTAATTTGACGACGGAGTACTCCGACTACCTGATTAATACATAGGGCTCACGGCGGGTATGACTGAACGATAGGGGATGCTTACTCCTCCCAGACACTTTATCTCACCTCTAGTTTTTCCAGGGGTCAGTGTTTTTGACCTATTCACGATTCTTTTTGTTTGATGGATTTATGAAATCGATCACTGTTCATTATCTTTTACATCTACAATTAATTTCAAAATATTCAAAGTATAAGCTACATATTTGATAAATTAAGCCTTCCAGTTTCCGTGTTGCAGTAGAAGTTTTTATTTTACCGTAAAATTTGTCTCATGTTAAACATCTCCGCACTGATATCAAAATATGAAAGGGAGCAAACGTTTTACGTTTCTCAGTTCTATCTTCTTATATCACAAAGAAAGGAATGATGCTGTATATGCATTTATTCTCTCAAAATTCACACTTTTTTTTTCAGAAACGGTATGGAAGATGTATCTTTAAGTGCCGAAGGAATTTCAAATATTCAAATATTATGGTATATCATATCCATAGGCAGGGAGATCATTAGTCTTATAAATAATATGTATTTGTTTATATATAACAATTAAGAATGTGTTGTTGGTTAAGAAAAAAAAATATTTTAAATTATAATTTTCCAAGCCTTTACTGAAGTGGTCTCTCTTTGATTTCTCTTCATCTCTATCTCTGAACACAAGTATGTGGATAAATTAACGTGGAGCTTCGTGTTTCATTCCCCAACAATGAAATACTATTAATATTCTAGTGTACTGTATTATTTTAAAGTTTAATTTAGAATCAAAGAATTGAAAATTTTTGCCTTAATGAATCGAAATTTGAAACACGAAGAAGCCCAACTTGTTTCAAGCTGGTCTTATAGGGAAAAAAAGTTATGTCGTCGATTTGGAAAATTCCTTGTCTTTTCATACATATTAAAGGACAAGATAGGCTAAGTCACCTTTTTAGCCCCTGGTTTGGGGTGTTATTTAGAATGATGCAGTAGTTTATCAACAAGAGGCCCATGGGCCACAACGCTCACCTGAGTAACTTTGGCCTTATTGTTCTTCACCAGAATTCCCCCTTGTAATACCTATTGTTGCTCCTCCCTACCCCCCGGCATCATGATTTGAACAATTTAGATCCTAAACTACCCCAGGATGCTTCCACATAAGATTCAGTTTTTCTGGCCCAGTGGTTCTTGAAGAGAAGATTATTAAAGATTTTTCCTTTATATTTCAATGTAAAAATTGGATTCCCTATCGTGGCCCCGCCCTACCCCCGGGGTCATGATTTGAACAATTTAGAATCTGCACTACCCCAGGATGCTTCCATCTAAGTTTCAGCTTTTTCGACACAGTGGTTCTTGAGGAGAAGATTTTTGAAAAAAAAATCCTATATATTTATTGTAAAAATTGGATTCCCTACTGTGGCCCCCGCCCTACCCCTGGGGGTCATGATTTGAACAATTTAGAATCTACACTACCCAAGGATACTTCCACTTAAGTTTCAGTTTTTCTGGCCCAGTGGTTCTTGAGGAGAAGATTTTTAAAGATTTTTCCTATATATTTTCAATGTAAAAATTGGATTCCCCACTGTTGCCCCACCCTACCCCCAGTGGTCATGAATTGAACAATTTAGAATCTACACTACCCCAGGATGCTTCCACAAAAGTTTTAGCCTTTCTGGCCCAGTGGTTCTT